>NC_085136.1:242722652-243322652 GCF_035046485.1 Aedes albopictus | reverse complement strand
TTTACGTTAAGTTTTAGTATGTAAATTTCAACAAATATGTGTGGTTCAATGTCTATGCAGTAAGTATCATTCATTTTGTTTCAAATAAGCCAAGAAGAATTAAAATTGAATGAAAGATGACAAAGATATCAACAAATCACTTTTCCATGTTTTACGATAGTGACCCCAAACTTTTGGCCGATACATCATATTGAGGGGTGACCCCAAACTTTTGGTCGATGACATCAAGGATTAATTTACTTAATAACGTTTTTTCTAGATTTTTTAGCTAAGTTCTGTAAAAAGCAGTTGAAAGCTAATAGAAAATGAGTCATATTACCGCTCTCATCTTAAAATTTGGTCGACCCAAGCGACACTGCCGTAAGTTTATATTCATTTTTTAGAAAATTTGGCTACTTTGGGTTAAGTTTACATACAATTTTTTTTGAAAAAGTTTCTTTTAAATCATGTTCAAAGTTTCGTTGACTTATTATCTTTTGAATGAAACCTAGGGTTTTGAAATCGGACACAAATTGGTGGAGATATGGGCCTAAAAAAATGACATGTTTTTGAGGGGGTGACCCCAAACTTTTGAACGGGAGTGTATTTTAGGTACTTGCTGCAGTAACTTTGTTAATTTTTGGGACGTAAAGTATCTAGCCATGAAGAGATGAACCAGCCTAGGGCTGAAAATCTCTATAATAAAGAAATAATAATAATAATAATATCCAGCCATGTTCAAAAATTCAAATCAATCGGTTTGAAACTGACTGAGCTATAGCAGCAAGTGCCCAAATGGTTCCAGACCCTACGTCGTAGTTGATCCAAAACCGGAGCAAGCTTCCACCGCAAAAGAGCAACACAACGGACGGCCAACAGAAGCTGAAGTTTATAAATTATGACGATCGTAACGGACCGATAACGGGTCCGGACAGAGGAGGAACCCGAAAACCGCTTACGGAAATGAGAAGAGACAGCTCAAACGCAAATGTCGGCGACGGCGACGACGACGACCCGTGTTGCGTTGGCGAGGATGCCCATTGCCCAACATCCGGTTGTGTTGGGGTATAGAGAGTGTGCTCCCAGAAATAGCCGCCGAAATCTAACCTAACCGGGCTCAACTCCCCAGCGAGAAAGTGATTTTGCTTATCAAAACTCTGATCCGGCTGCAGGCATGGAAAGCTATTATGTACAACAGGGGTAGGTATCTGGTATGATAGTGAACAGTGTGGTATGTTGAAGGATGTCATGTTGGACCATGCGTAATCGGAAAGTTCGGATCAGCACTAGGGTGGCTCACACTTATGTATATGAATCTAACTCAAACGCAGCCAGTACAAGAAAGCATCCTGGAAAACAGCCAGATTAGATTACTAATGATTCATTTCTCATAGAATCAAGCTTCCTCCTTTCCTAATAGGTATAGCTTTTCTTAACATGAATTAGTTATCACTTCAATGAAAAAGTAACCCTTTGTGGTAGAACTCACTTATTCCAAAGAAAATCTGTTTCAAGACATCCTCAATTTTTTGCTGTGTATTTTTCTGGCTTTTTTTTTCATAATTTTGTTTTCATAGAGATCGTTTTGGGCCCCCTTTTTGTCCCATTCTTAGACATTTATTTAGCCCTTCAGGACGCGCGCCGTTGTAAAAAGTACAAAACTACGAAAAAACCTTGCTTATCGTATAGAGCGCGAGCTCGGTGCAGTTTGAGGAGGATCAAACTGGCGCGCGTCCTGAAAGGTTATAGCTCCAGATCAGATACATATTTCTGAACAAAATTATTTCAAATTTTTCTCTAGCATTTTTCCGGAAATCTAATATTAGGGTGTGAGACTCAAAATTCAAACCAACAGTTATGAAAACGACTTAGTTGTAGTGGAAAGCGTCCAAAATACCACCCTTACTTTTTCTCTCACACTATTTCAACAATTTAGCCAAGAAGCTCCAAAAATCTGCAGGAATAATTTTTCGACATTTTCTGTGAAATACTAAATTTTCCAAGTAATGCTTCCGAGATCTCCTTTTGGCGTTCTTCCGATATCCTAGAAGTTGAAATTTTCATAGAAATAATTCGAAACATTACTTTAAAATTTTCAAAATATCTCTTGAAATATTATTTGTGAGAACCTTAGAGGAATTTTCGTAGTGGTCCTTTAAGGAATTCCAGGAAAAAACTTAAAATACCGTCGAAATAAAATATGGTTCAAATCTGTTTGATGTCTTTGGGGCTATTTGGAAGCAATATTTTCCCCTTCATTAGGCTAATATTGTTTTTCAAACAAACCCTTAATTGCTTGGCAGGACGCGAAAACACATCGAATAAACCAATAAAATATATATTAACGTATCAGAACATTTGGTCTGTATGCATTTTTTCTACAGTTCATAAATTTCAAAGGGTTGACCAATCCATTCAAAATGTATCATCGTAGCATTTACAATCGAATATTTGAATATTATAAATGACATTTTCATCTAAATAAAGGATTGATGGCTCCTTTTTTAATGCTGTCTATATTACAATATTACGCTGCTCATTATACCAAAAATAGCTCAGAATCATCTAAAAACGCATATATTTATTCAAATCATGAAATTGTATCATGTTGTATGCTACAGTATTGGCACAACGTGGTGTATGAACAACTTTTTTGTTTATTTATGCATTTAGCTCAAATTTTGCTCACTATTACGTGTAAAAGTTGTGGTAATTAATTTACTACTCGTTATAATGTCATAAAGTTTTTTTTTATTTTTTTTTATATCTATATTAACGAGATTTTTAGCCCTGTTCATCTCGGGACCCACGCTTTACTTCCCTTTCGAAGGAAGAACTGACATTTTGTGAGTTTGTCGGGAGTGGGATTCGATCCCAGGTCCTCGGCGTGATAGTCACGTGTTCTAACCATCCAACCAGGTCCGCTCCTGTCATAAAGTTGAAAAACCATGACGGTATTCTAGAAGCATTCTATAAATTCACTTGTTTTGGTGGGATTCGAACCCATGACTCCATATCGCTAGCCCGGTGCTGTCCCACCAAAACAAGTGATAATTTTTTCATAATTTTTTTTCTCAATTTGTCAATTAAACGTTATTTGCCTAAAAATACTTCAAGTTTTTACGTCTTAGGAAGAACCCGAGTTTAATAGGGTAATTCCTAGAAGGAGTTAATGCTGGAGTTATCCGGTAATTCTTCCTAAAATACTGTGAAGGATTCATCTGGGAATCCTAGAAATTTACCTAGGACTTCAGATAAAAATAATTTGGAAACCCTGGAAATGATTTTACTGGAGATCCTGGTTGAGATTCCTTTTGAAACCCCGAGGAGGATTCTTTTTGAATTCCTGAGGATTTTTGGAAAGGAAGCTTCTGGGCTTCCTGGCCGTGCGGTTAGCGGCGTCCGTCGTCTAGGGGTTTTGTAAGCCTCGGAGTGCGGGTTCGATTCCCGCTCCAGCCGGGGAAAACTTTTCGTCAAACGGAAAATTCTCCATTGGGCCACTGGGTATTATGTGTGTTGTCCGTTGTCTCGTGTTAGTAATGCTAAGTCTGTGCAGCCTCCGGCTAAAGACGGTGTTAGTGTATTTTAAGAATTCTTTGATGAATACCTCTGGTTATACTTATATCTCAGCAATCTTGTTGCATCTGTTGACATCTTGTTGCAATGATAAGATACATTACTCCAAACCATATACTGAAGATGATTCCTGTGAAATTCTAGAGATGATTCCTGTGAAATTCTAGAGATGGATTTCCTAAATTAGAATTGGAAACGGAATAGCAGTTATAGCAGAAATGAAGTAGAATGGAATAAAGAAAAATAAAAAGAGCAGTAAGTACACTGTATCCACTTTTTATGCCATGGGTTGTACATAAATTAAATCAGCACTTCAAATAAAGGAACTTCATTCTAGAAAAAAGGGTTTTGCTCCTGAGGGTTGGAGATGAGGCCAGGGAATTTCCAGGGAAATTTAATTTCAAGGAACTTTCGATGCATTTCAGAAGTATTCCAGTGGTAGTTCAGGAAGCTTCAGGGAGTTTAACCCGGGAGCGGTCGCGTCGTGTACTGAGTACACGCACCATGAAAAATGCACGCATGTGGTACACAGCGTGAACGCGGCGTTGCTGCAGGTAGTCAAAGACGCGACTGCTCGAGGGTTAAGAATCATTTTGAAGATATAAAACCCTTTTCAGAGGCGTTTCAGAGGGAATCCGGGAGCTCAAGGATCATGCCTGAAACCGATAGAGATCCCTTGGAACCCCCTCGGTTCCCCTGGAATCCCTCTCAGACCCTCTGAAATGCCTCTGATCACCCCCCCCCCCCAGATCCCAGGGACCCCCTGAGACCCACTAGACTAGACTCTCCCTGAAACCCTCTGTGGCCACTTGGATTCCTCTGAGATCCTCTGAAATATTCCTGTGACCCCCTGGATTCCCCCGAGGCCCTGAGATTCTCTGAATCGCCTTCATGACCCACTTGAACTACTTTGAGACTCCTTGGAACTGGAACCTCTGAAATCACCTGAGATCTTCTAAAACGCTCATATGACTCCCCGGAACCCCCAGAATTGCCTCTAAGTCCTTTGAAACGCCTAAGATCCCCTAAAACGCCCCTGTGACCTATAGGAACCGCTTCTGGAACTCCTTCTAAAACTCTCTGAATCCACCTGAAACGCCCCTGACACTATATGGAGACTCTGAGACCCCTTGAATCCTCCTAAAACGCCTCCAAACCCTTGGACCCCTGAAATTCCTTGAATCCCAGTGATACGTCCCAGAGATCCCCTGGAAGTCCTCTGGAACCCTCAGAGACCCCCTAAAATACCCTTGAGACCTCTTTGTATGCCTATGTACACTTCTGGATTTCTCTCAAAAATGCTGATGATTGCTGATGATTTTTTGGAAATTCTAAGGAGAAGAAATTTTGGGAAGAATAACTCTGGGAATACTGAGTATGGTTCGTCCGGAAATCCTAGGAAGAACTTATCTGGGAATCTTGTGGAGAATTCCTCAAATAATCTTGTTGCGAATTACTCTGAGAAAGTCAGGAAGGATTCCTCTGATAAATTGGAGAGGATTTCGTTGGCAGTATTTCTTTCCGAATTGTGGGAAGTATTTCTCTGGGATTCTTAAGAAATAATTCATAAACAGGTTGCATCATAAGAGGGAGAATTCCTGATGAACTTTTTAAGGACCTTCTGGGAGAATTTCCGAAGCAACTCTAGACAGGCTCGTGTAAAAACAGATGACTCTTAAAAGTAAAGGGGTCGTTTTAGCGAAAAAGGCGGAGAGGCGCCCAGTATATGACACTTCGATAATGAATGAAAGTCAGTAGCTTGACTGCACGTCCAAACGTCTGATTGATGTTCTCCAAACTTTTGGGCAGAAGCTCCTCAAGCTTCTGATTGGAAGACACACAAGCTTCTGGACGGAAGCTATTCAAACTTCTGATAACAAGCTCTCCAAATTTTGATCGAAAAATACCTAAGCATGTCATAGGTGGCTCCCCAAGCTTCCAATAGGAAACTCTTCATGCTTATGATCGGAAACTCTCTATATTTGGGGTCGGAAGTCCTCTACTTTTAGGCAGAAATTCTTTAAAATTCTAGCCGGGATAGAGACCTCTCCGCTTCTGGTTTGAAACTCCTGATAGGAAACTCTTCAAAATTAAGATGGGAAACTCTCCAAACATCTGGTCTCCAAACTTTCCAAGAAGCTCTTCATACTTTCGGGTGTGACGCTTTTCAAGAATCTGATTGAAAGCTCTAAAAAAATTTAGACGAAATTTCTTCAAGCTTCTGGTCAGAAGCTCTTCTAGTTCCGGTTGCTGACCGGAAACTTTCCAAACTCTTTCGCCAGAGGCTGTTGAAGCTGTTTAGGTCGGAAGCGCTTCAAGATTTCGATCGAAATCTCTGCAAGCTTCTAGCTTCTATTCGGAAGGCTTTCAAGTATCTGATCTGAAACTCTTCAAGCTTACTAGGTAGAAGCGCTCCAAGTTCTCCAGGCATAAGCTCTCCAAGCATCTGTTGGATGCTCTGCAAGCTTATTTTTGAAAGCTTTGTATTCTTCAGTCCAGAAGCTCTTCAAGATCATTAGTTATCCAAATACCTGGTCAGAACTGCTCCAAATTTCTAGTTCTTAGTTCTTCAGGATTCTGATTAAAATAGTAATTGGAAGCGCTCCAAAATTCTGGTCGGAAGCTTTGCAAGATTCTAATTCGAAGCTCCCCAAACTTCTAGTCAGGACTTTAGAAGCTTCAGGTCAGATGCTCTTCAACAATTTGCTCGTAAACTCTCCGAATTTCTGATCCGAAGGTATTCTGGATTCTGATCGCAAGCACTCCAATTTCTGGTCAGAAGCTCCAGGTAGCTCTTCCTACTTCTGTTCAGAAGCTTTTTAAGATTCTGATCGGAAGCTCTCCAAACTTCTAGTAAGCAGCGCAGGAACATTCTGGTCGGAAACTCTTCAATATTCCTATCGATAGCTGTCCAAACTCCTAGTCTGAACTTCTAGAACTCCATGACTATGGTCGGAAGCTCTTCAATATTTTAATTGATAGTTCAATTTCTGGTCGGAGCTTCTTCCAGATTCTGATAGGAATCTCTTCAAAATTCTTGTCGAAAGCTCTCTAAACTTCCTGTTGGGAACTCTAAGATTCTCAGTCGGAATTTTTGCATGATTCTGATCGGACAATTTACAAATTAAAGGAATGGGAAATGGACTTGAGCCTGAAATTGTACAATGAGATGAAACAGGAATGTGAGTAGGAATATGAATTGGAATAGGGATTGGAATAGGAATTGGAATAGGAATTGGAATAGGAATTGGAACAGGAATTTGAATAGGAATTGGAATAGGAATTGAAATAGGAATTGGAATAGGAATTGGAATAGGAATTGGAATAGGAATTAGAATAGGAATTGGAATAGGAATTGGAATAGGAATTGGAATAGGAATTGGAATAGGAATTGGAATAGGAATTGGAATAGGAATTGGAATAGGAATTGGAGTAGGAATTGGAATAGGAATTGGAATAGGAATTGGAATAGGAATTGGAATAGGAATTGGAATAGGAATTGGAATAGGAATTGGAATAGGAATTGGAATAGGAATTAGAATAGGAATTGGAATAGGAATTGGAATAGTAATACGAATAAGAATTGGAATAGGAATTGGAATAGGAATTGGAATAGGAATTGGAATAGGAAATGGAATAGGAATTGGAATAGGAATTGGAATAGGAATTGGAATAGGAATTGGAATAGGAATTGGAATAGGAATTGGAATAGGAATTGGAATAGGAATTAGAATAGGAATTGGAATAGAAATTGGAATAGTAATACGAATAAGAATTGGAATAGGAATTGGAATAGGAATTGGAATAGGAATTGGAATAGGAATTGGAATAGGAATTGGAATAGGAATTGGAATAGGAATTGGAATAGGAATTGGAATAGGAATTGGAATAGGAATTGGAATAGGAATTGGAATAGGAATTGGAATAGGAATTGGAATAGGAATTGGAATAGGAATTGGAATAGGAATTGGAATAGGAATTGGAATAGGAATTGGAATAGGAATTGGAATAGGAATTGGAATAGGAATTGGAATAGGAATTGGAATAGGAATTGGAATAGGAATTGGAATAGGAATTGGAATAGGAATTGGAATAGGAATTGGAATAGGAATTGGAATAGGAATTGGAATAGGAATTGGAATAGGAATTGGAATAGGAATTGGAATAGGAATTGGAATAGGAATTGGAATAGGAATTGGAATTGGAATAGGAATTGGAATAGGAATAGGAATTGGAATTGGAATAGGAATTGGAATAGGATTTGGAATAGCAATTGGAGTAGGAATTGGAATAGGAGTTGGAATAGAAATTGGAATTGGAATAGAAATTGGAATATGAATTGGAATAGGAATTGGAATAGGAATTGGAATAGAAATAGGAATTGGAATAGGAATTGGAATAGGAATTGGAATAGGAATTGGAATAGGAATTGGAATAGGAATTGGAATAGGAATTGGAATAGGAATTGGAATAGGAATTGGAATAGGAATTGGAAAAGGAATTGGAATAGGAATAGGAATTGGAATAGGAATTGGAGTAGGAATTGGAATAGGAGTTGGAATAGAAATTGGAATAGGAATTGGAATAGGAATTGGAATAGGAATTGGAATTGGAATATTATTATTATTACTATTTATTAACGACACTTTACCATTATTGTGGCATTGGAATAGGAATTGGAATAGGAATTGGAATAGGAATTGGAATAGGAATTGGAATAGGAATTGGAATAGGAATTGGAATAGGAATTGGAATAGGAATTGGAATAGGAATTGGAATAGGAATTGGAATAGGAATTGGAATAGGAATTGGAATAGGAATTGGAATAGGAATTGGAATAGGAATTGGAATAGGAATTGGAATAGGAATTGGAATAGGAATTGGAATAGGAATTGGAATAGGAATTGGAATAGGAATTGGAATAGGAATTGGAATAGGAATTGGAATAGGAATTGGAATAGGAATTGGAATAGGAATTGGAATAGGAATAGGAATTGGAATAGGAATTGGAATAGGAATTGGGATAGGAATTGGAATAGGAATTGGAATATGAATTGGAATAGGAATTGGAATAGGAATTGGAATAGGAATTGGAATAGGAATTGGAATAGGAATTGGAATAGGAATTGGAATAGGAATTGGAATAGGAATAGGAATTGGAATAGGAATTGGAATAGGAATTGGAATAGGAATTGGAATAGGAATTGGAATAGGAATTGGAATAGGAATTGGAATAGGAATTGGAATAGGAATTGGAATAGGAATTGGAATAGGAATTGGAATAGGAATTGGAATAGGAATTGGAATAGGAATTGGAATAGGAATTGGAATAGGAATTGGAATAGGAATTGGAATAGGAATTGGAATAGGAATTGGAATAGGAATTGGAATAGGAATTGGAATAGGAATTGGAATAGGAATTGGAATAGGAATTGGAATAGGAATTGGAATAGGAATTGGAATAGGAATTGGAATAGGAATTGGAATAGGAATTGGAATAGGAATTGGAATTGGAATAGAAGTTGGAATAGGAATTGGAATAGGAATTGGAATAGGAATTGGAATAGGAATTGGAATAGGAATTGGAATAGGAATTGGAATAGGAATTGGAATAGGAATAGAAATTGAAAAAGGAATTGGAATAGGAGTTGACATGAAAGTTGGAATATGAATTGGGATAAGTATTGAAATAGGAAATAGGGTAGGAATCGAAAAGGATGCGGCGTAGGAATTTGAAAACAAATTGAATAGGAATTCAAATAGAAAATAGAATATGAATTAGGATTCATATGATTTAAACTGAATCCTATGGAATTCATCCTTCATTTCCTCAACATTGTTTCAAGTGACCTTTGAACCTGCGTGTCTTCTTCAATCAATGTCGACATGTAGTTTTACTAGCATCGCTGCTAGAACATCTTCCCACGTCAACTCCTTGGTAAACTCGCACTGCTTCCTGACTTTTGAAAGTTTGACTGACGACGGCTTAAGGATAATTACACGCAGCAAGAATGTTCGCTCACATCGTCGAACCAGTTCGTGATATGGTGGAAAGTTAAAGCTTGTTCATTGTGTGTACTGAGCTGACTGAACGTGCGGCATCAACGTGCTCTATTATTGCCACACATTATTCAAATGCTGTCAAGACTCGGAATGCGGAAGCATGGAAAAGCGATCTAATATACTGTGGTTGACGCTGGGACGGTTTGTTGTTGCTGGTTGAAACTTATCCTTCTCTGATTGTTCAGCCACTGACTGTGTCGACGTGTACGGGTTAGGACGATTGTTATCAAATGTTGCGTGTGGGGTGGCACAGTAAAAATTAAGTGTCCTTATTGAAGGAGTAGGAAACGAAAAATAGAGGAACACTAGAGATAAACAATCAAATAGAAATAAGAAATCAGAATTTCAAGAAATACTAAAATATATAGTAATAATAAAATAAATTTAACGAACAGATTATGAACAGTATAAACCCACAGAAGAATAAAAACAAAACAGGAAATCAGAACGTACATCAGACGAATAGATGTCGTGGTTGATGTTTAAAGAATGCTCTCATTCCAAGAGATGGTCGTGCGATATCGAGCGCGAGCTTCACTCCGGAGATCAGCGTTCAAATCTCATTAGAAATTTCTTTTTATCGTTGAGTAGAAGCGGTTGGCTTACAGTTAAAACTCCCCTTTTTTTCCTGTGCCGTAAACAACAATGTTCCCAATGGCGGTTGGTGGTGAATATGTAGTTACAAACGTACCAGTCAGTCAGTTCGGGGTTGGCGAATGGGATGAGGCAGGGAGGTACATTAAGGGTGAGCAAATGCGTGGTCCGGCGCGCTGCCGACGCTCGGTGAATTTTCCCGTTGCTCGGTGAACTTTTGAAATTTCTTATGGAAAACTGTTCATTACTGTTCATGATTGAAATTTTTTATGGAAACTTTTTGCACCATAAAACACAAAATTCCTCCAAAAGTGAAAGTAAAGCAGGAAATCATGAGGCAATGACTAACAGGCATCCACCTGATGCGATCTGGTAGCAAATATCAACGGTATTTGCTACTTTTCTGTGATGTTTCAAGATTTGAAAAAATACCAAGAACAGCTGATTGGATCTGCCATAAGAAATTTCGGCTCAGCTTCGGGTCTTTTCGGGTGAAGCTAACGAAAAATAACTCACGCATACCTGACCAAACACGTCTGTCTTGGTACCCTTAATAAACTACTCTGGGGATGAGGAGCTTTTTGTGGTTGTGCTGTCAGTAGTGCTGATGAAGACACAAAATTCATTCTTCGGGCTCCAACCATCGCCGTTTGAAAGGATTTCCCACATAACCGTGGTTGACTGGTTGGTGGGTAATAAATATCGTCAAAGTGATGTGTGTGTGTGAGTGTGTCTGGTTGTGCGCTGTAGTTTTCTGTGATCACGTTAATTTAACCGGATTTGTGTGACGATGAAACTTGTGTTGAACAAGTGGAAAGGGATTCATTACTTTCGTCAGACTGGGTGATGACTCCCATAGTCAGTTTTTGTGGTGGCGGTTGGTGGTGATGCTAATGGCTACCATTTTTCGGTACATGCTCTTTTTTTAATGCCTGTGAGTAAATTCTGTTTGGGTTTTGTGGTTGACTCTTTCTCTTGTGGTTGGTTGGATTTTTGGTGAATAATGAGGGTGAATAACCACCAAGAAGTGGCTTTGTATCTGTATAATATGCAGTTCGTTAATATTCCCTAAGTATGTAGAGCATATTTTCAAGAAATACGCCATTTCATGGTCTACTCACCAGATAGGACTCCCGCGTAGTGAAGGTGACCGGATCTTGCGGGTCTCCGCTGGGGCACTGGTAGTCCACCCGTCCCGCCACCTGTATCAGCTTGGAACCCGTTCGGGCCAAATCGATCAGATTCAAACGAAGGGTGTCGGCCGAAAATTCCACCTAAACAAGAAAAGACATTCATATGAAATTTGTGTAAAAGTTCAGAATTATGAGTTAAAGAAACTACCTTTCGTAGGCATCCGACAAAATTGTTGTGCACGCGGGCTCCGAGCAGTGCCCGTGGATTCACCGCACCACCGACGTAGACGCGGGACGACGAAAGCATCGTGAACTTGCCGGCAATGTGCGAATGATCGGTATAGACATCGTCTACGACGGCTACCAGCTGGAATGGTACAAGAATGGAACGAAAGTGGTATAAATACACGCTTAAAATATGTGCCATTTTGATAACTCAGATATTTTTATTGAAGTTATAGAATAAAATTCATTTTTATCACCTTTCAACAATTTCATTTCAGAACATTAAGCGTTGAACTAGAAAATCAAAAGGATATGTTGTATTGTCTTCTTCTTCTTGGCGTAACGTTCCCACTGGGACAAAGCCTGTTTTTAAGAGTGTTCCATGAGCACTTCCACAGTCTGTCAAATCCCATATATGTGATCATATTATTTTGCAATTTGGCGACGCTGTTATAACTATTAACTGTCACGCTTATATCAGGAGCCGGTGCCAGATAATCGCCATTTTCTGATATTTCTTGAAAGGCATAACATATACCCGGGTGGGTCATCGGAACATTTTTGTCAGATCAAGGTTTTTTCGACTCCATTTGGGGTCCTTAACAACTGGCCAAAATTTGAGAGGGATCGGTTACGCCTACGTTTTGCGCATCGCGATTGAAATTTGTATGGAAATTCGTATGGGAAAACGTGCTTTTTTGTATTTTTCCTATTTCATCTACTAATTTAACTAAAGTCATAATACTAAACCTGTTAAAGTATAGTTCATGATATACCTTACAACTTTGCCGAAGACAGCAGGGTGCTAAAATGCTCACAAAAAAAGTTATTATGCTCCAAAGTGAGGTATATCGAAATATATGCTGAAAATGACTTTTTCTGCCATCACTGCCCGCTGGGTCAATTATAAACTGCTATAGCACTTTGTGGATGCATTCTATCAATTTGGTGTCTTCAGCAAAGTTGTTTGGATTTACATGCTCTTTGAATTGCATTTGGACATTAGTTCGAAATTTCACCGCATAGGTGGCGCTGCGATACAAACTTTTTTATTTCGCATCCTAGAGCTTTGGCGTTTTCAGCAATGTTGTAGAACATGAAAAGTTATGAAAATTTGTCGAAGACACCAAAGCTCTAGCACTCAACCCAGCGAAGTTATAGCGAAAATAGTAAATCCTATCTCAAAGTTTACGTTTTTGTACTACGTGTGACATATGACTACATTGCAGCTACCTTGAAAGTAGGTAATTGTACATATTAAAATATATATTTGAGAATACTCCTTCCTTATCTGCCAATATAACTAATATATTACGAATGATATTACTTTTAATCATTATAGTGCGAGGTATATGTATGTTCAAGTAGTAAACTCTCAGCGTAAGCGATCTACCAACGCTATTGAGGATGTAGCCCCTTTGATTTGGGGGCTCCCGCACAGATAACTTTGCGGGAAACGTCCCTATGGAGCTGTATGTCAAAAAAACACAGTAGGCAGGCAGTACGACGTTTACCGGGACAGCTAGTGGAAGATAAACGATTCATGGCACTATAAGAAGTATATAAAAAAGTGCAAAAACGTAAACTTTGAGATACGATTTACTATTTTCGCTATAACTTCGCTGGGTTGAGTGCTAGAGCTTTGGTGTCTTCGACAAATTTTCATAACTTTTCATGTTCTACAACATTGCCGAAAACGCCAAAGCTCTAGGATGCGAAATAAAAAAGTTTGTATCGCAGCGCCACCTATGCGGTGAAATTTCGAACTAATGTCCAAATGCAATTCAAAGAGCATGTAAATCCAAACAACTTTGCTGAAGACACCAAATTGATAGAATGCATCCACAAAGTGCTATAGCAGTTTATAATTGACCCAGCGGGCAGTGATGGCAGAAAAAGTCATTTTCAGCATATATTTCGATATACCTCACTTTGGAGCATAATAACTTTTTTTGTGAGCACTTTAGCACCCTGCTGTCTTCGGCAAAGTTGTAAGGTATATCATGAACTATACTTTAACGGGTTTAGTATTATGACTTTAGTTAAATTAGTAGATGAAATAGGAAAAATACAAAAAAGCACGTTTTCCCATACGAATTTCCATACAAATTTCAATCGCGATGCGCAAAACGTAGGCGTAACCGATTCCTCTCAAATTTTGACCAGTTGTTAAGGACCCCAAATGGAATCGAAAAAACCTTGATCTGGCTAGATACGATCGAATTCACGTTTTTCCATATAACCCTTGACCCACCCTAATACCCATACATACATACATTTATTTGTTCAACATCATAAAGACAAGACATAATCATACTCGGTTTGTGGCTGCCGCTCTTCATCCTCGGTCGCGCCCAATGTTCGCCAGGTCACGCTCCACCTGGTCCGCCCATCGTGCTCTCTGTGCTCCAAGCCTTCTTGTGCCAACCGGATCAGTTGCAAACACCAGCATTGCAGGGTTGTTGTCCGGCATTCTTGCAACATGCCCTACCCACCGTATCCTTCCGGCTTTGGCCACCTTCTGGGTGCTGGGTTTGCCGTAAAGTGCAGCGAGCTCGTGGTTCATCCTTCTCCGCCAGACACCGTTCTCCTGCACGCCGCCAAAGATCGTCCTTAGCACGCGTCGCTCGAAAACTCCGAATACTTGAAGGTCATCCTCGAGCATCGTCCATTAACGTCTTATTAGCGTTTTGTACATGGTGCATTTGGTGCGTGGGTAAATCTTTTTCGACCGCAGTTTCTGCTGGAGTCCGTAGTAGGCCCAACTTCCGCTGATGATGCGTCTCCGATTTTCACGGCTCACGTTGTAGTCAGCCGTCAGTAAAGATCCGAGGTAGACGAATTCCTCCACCACCTCGAAAGAATCCTCGTCTATCGTAACATTACTACCCAGATGGATCCGGTCGTGTTCGGTTCCGCCTACCAGCATGTACTTTGTTTTTGAGGTATTCACTACCAGTCCGACCTTTGCTGCTTCGCGTTTCAGGCGGGTGTACAGCTCTACCACCGTTCCAAATGTTCTGGCAATAATGTCCATGTCGTCCGCAAAGCACACAAATTGACCGGATTTTGTGAAAATCGTTCCCCGGCTGTTGAGCCCGGCTCGTCGCATCACACCTTCCAGAGCGAGATTCCTCGGCGAGAGTCCTCGGCGAGATTCGCATTCGAATGAACTGGATAGTTCACCCGAAACCCTTACGCAGTTTTGCACACCGTCCATCGTTGCTTTAATCAGTCTAGTCAGCTTCCCAGGAAAGCCGTTTACGTCCATGATTCTCCATCGCTCTGCGCGGTCGATACTGTCATATGGCATATCGAAGTCGATGAACAGGTGATGCGTTGGGCCCTGGTATTCACGGCATTTCTGGAGGATTTGCCGTACCACGATAAAGATCTGTTCCGTTGTCGACCAGCCGACGATGAAGCCAGTCTGATAACTTCCCACGAATTCATTCGTTTTAGGTTACAGACGACGGAAGATGATCTGGGATAGCACTTTGTAGGCAGCATTCAAAATAGTGGTCGCCCTGAAGTTCTCACATTCCAAATGGTCGCCTTGCTTGTGAATGGTGCAGATTACCCCTTCCTTCCACTCCTCCGGTAGCTGTTCGGTTTCCCAGATCCTGACTATCAGCCGATGCAGACAGGTGACCAACTTTTCTGGACTTATCTTGATGAGTTCAGCTGCGATATCACCCTTACCAGCTGCTTTGTTGGTTTTGAGCTGGTGAATGGCCTCCTTAACTTCCCTCAGCGTGGGAGTTGGTTCATTTTCGTCCTCCGCTGCACTGGCATCGTCGTTTCTTCCGTTGCCGTGGGCTTCGATGCCTACGTTTTCCACGCCGATCAGGTGCTGATCGAAGTGCTGCTTCCACCTTTCGATCACCTCACGTCCGTCCGTCAAGAAGCCTCCGTCTTTATCCCATGCATCGCATGCTCGCGGCACGAAGCCGTTGCGGGATGAGCTTCTGATAAAACTTCCGTGTGTCTTGGGAACAGCACAGCAGTTCCATTTCTTCACACTCCACTTTTTCCAGGCGGCGCTTTTTCTCCCAAAAGAGGCGGGTCTGCTGTTTCCGCTTCTGTTTGTAACGTTCCACGTTCTGTCGAGTCCCTTGCTACAGCATTACCGCCCTTGCTACGTTCTTCCCCTCCAAAACCGCACCATTCTGCACTCTTCGTCGAACCATTCGTTTCGTCGATTCCGTTTCACGTAGCCGATGGTGCTCTCGGCTGCGTCGTTGATGGCTGCTTTCACTGTACTCCAGCAGTCCTCTAGAGGGGCCTCATCGAGCTCGCCCTCGTCTGGCAACGCGGCCTCGAGATTCTGCGCGTATGCTGAGGCGACATCCGTTTGCTTCAGTCGCTCTAGGTTGTACCGTGGCGGTCGCCGGTACCGTACATTGTTGATGACGGAGAGTTTTGGGCGCAGTTTGACCATCACCAGATATTGGTCGGAGTCGGTGTTGGCGTCACGACAGGTCCTGATGTCGATAATGTCGGAGAAGTGCCGTTCGTCAATCAGAACGTGGTCGATTTGAGATTCCATCTGCTGTGGTGATCTCCAGGTGTAACGATAAGGGAGGCTGTGTTGGAAAAAACTGCTACGTATGGCCACATTTTTGGAGGCGGCGAAATCAATGAGTCGTATGCTGTTTTCGTTCGTCTGCTGGTGGGCGCTGAACTTACCAATCGTCGGTCTGAATTCCTCCTCTGGCCTACCTGAGCGTTTAAATCTCCTATGATGATCTTGACGTCGTGGCTTGGACAGCGATCGTACTCACGTTCGAGCTGTGCGTAAAATGCGTTCTTGTCATCATCATTGCTTGCGGAGTGTGGGCTGTGCACGTTTATTATGCTGAAGTTGAAGAATCGGCCCTTGATCCTCAACCTGCACATTCTTTCGTCGATCGGCCACCAACCGATCACGCGTCTCTACCTGTCGCCCATCATTATAATAGCTGTTCCCAGCTCACATGTTTTGCCGCAACTCTGGTAGATGGTATGATTACCTCTGAACGTTCGCACCATGGATCCTGTCCAACACACCTCCTGCAGCGCTACGATGCCGAACCCACGGTCCTTCAGTAGATCGGCGAGATGCCCTGCAAGATGTGCAAGAAGCTAACACGTATACTATGATTGCGTGTCAAGCGTGTCGGTCGAGCTGTGGTCTTCTGTTTACGCTTGCATGTTTGTATATTGTCTGTCTCATGCGTCAAAATGAGTTGCGGTCTTCGGCAACATTCATCATTGAGATCTGAGAAATTCAGTTTAGACTTTGAGCCTATAACTTCATCCATGTGTTAATGCTCTACAGTCTACAACGTGGAGAATCTTTTTTGAAAATTCTCCATAGTCATTCCCATGTGAACCAATTTTGCTTTTGGGCCACAATTCAATCACCACCGAAATGGCTGAAAATTTGACAGGACTCTAGTTTTGTACCAATGATAGTAATGGACACAAGAACAGCCTTTGATTCAAAGAACGAAAATTTTTTTAGAAAATATATTAGCAATTATAACGACAAGTAATCCCTGAATGTCAAATCTTCAAAAAACAGACTATGAATATAAGAAGGGAATATATTTGATTATCATACTGGCAATTAAATCTTCCTCTGCGATATTTTGAGCATAATTCGGCCAAACGACATTCGGTCAAATGGCAGGAAACCCAAGAGCCAGGTTTCCAAAGTGCTCGAACCAGCGTTTCAACTGGTCAGCCGGGTCGGTCAGTAACTTTCCAGACGTGTCTTTCACGGGCCTCGTAGCGTTTATCTTGGTCCCGCTAAGGCGACGTGAGACATCGTAGAGGAGACGTAGAGAGTATCGAAGAGATGGTTCGAATAGTCAACGAGATGCGCTTGATTTTCGACCATTCGAGTTTTGGAACTGGCAGTCAGTGCACATTGGTCGGGCTCCATACAAAGGGGCGGCCAAAACTCTCAAAAAACGATATTGATATTTTTAAACTTTATTTCACCTTATAACAAAGTTAATGTATTGTACTTTTATGATTCTTAATTAAAAGCATACCAGCTTTTGTATTTCAATGACATTTTCACTGCCAAAGTGGCCTAAGTCATAAAATTGAAAAATGAATTATTCGAAAAAAGTAAAATAATAATATTTTGAGAATGGAATATATGTTTTAAGTTATCCAGCATATGAAAGCTTGTTATTGGACTGTTTGAATGCACGTATGGTGAAAAATTAATATGTCACAAAACTTTTCAAATTTTCATATATTGTACCTTAGAAATTTTGGTAATTTTTAAGTTAAAAAACGGTTCGTGTCGTCACGTGTCGCCGCAATTTCGAATAGTACATCTTAAACATCATGCTTAGAGCTGCTTAAAAACGTTTAAATATTTTGCAGAAATTTGCAGTTTTTCAAATTAGAGCTATTTAAAAAAGTCATGTTTTTTCATATATTTTACGATATTTTTCCATTTTTTACTGAAATAAAATGTATCTTTCCACATTTTTCACACGTTTTGAACAAACTTGATTGGATTTGATCGGAAGATGATCATTTATTTAAATTCGAATTGATTTTCTAACAAAAAACGCAAAAATATGGAGTTTACTGATTTTCACCGTTTTTGAAATTATTGAAATTACGTAATTTTTGAATATCCCTTTTTAAACACTAAAAATACTATATAACATATCTAGGCAACCTATAACTTCGATTAAACACATAAAAAAAGTTTTGGCCGAACTTTATCTTTTTCCGACCATTGTGCAGTGGAAACATTCTACGATTGCTGTGCGAGTCCAATAGGAATGAGGTGGGACCTCAAGAACGATTTATTCGTATCTGATACACAATTTTGTGAAGATCTTCTACCATTGCAGGCATCTGGAGTCATCGTTCGTGCTAAACGACAAACTCTTCGTGTGGCTATGTCCAATGTGCACCAGAAAATCCTTATTCAGAACATGTGGAGATCTCGCATAGCGGGGGATGATCCAATAATGGCGGAGGACTTCGAAAGCAGGTTACTTTGGGTGAGATTAGTTTCAAACCTGACGGACGTTCAGATTCCGAGATGCTACTTCTCGAGCTATGACGCGGCCAGTTACGATTCTCTTGAGATCCTTGTTTTCATCGACCCTAGCCTGAAAGCAAACTGCGCCGTATCGTACGGTGGGCGAGTCACGTTATCAAGAGGTGGGATAGCAACCCGACTAAAATGGTTCTCGGGAGTCATCCGACCGGTACAAGAAGACGTGATGCGCAGCGAGCTAGGTGGGTCGATCAAGGGGAGGACGATCTGCGGACCCTTCGCAGAGTGCGGAACTGGAGACACACAGCCATGGACCGCAAGTCCATGGTTCACGGGACCTGAATTCTTGTATCGCGCAGAAAGTGAGTGGTCACTTCAACCGTCAGAGTGGTTCATCACCACGTAGCAGTTTGCGATTTCGTCGTACGTAGACTTCTCGAGGTTTTCCAATTGGGAGATCTGCTCAAGAACCTCGACTACCTGTATCACTTCGTTCATCGTTGTCGATCATCAGAAAAAGTGATGACCAAGAGCAGAGTGGCAGTCTTGGAGCAGAAAGATAATTCAAGTATGTACCATCAACGCTACGGACACGCTAACATCGATATCGTTGTCAACAAGTTGCGTCAACTATATTATGTCGCCAGAGTTCATTCCATAGTGGAAAACGTAGTCCTATGTGGCGCGAGGTGTAACGAGAGAAACCGGGCGAACCGAGAATGGCGGATCTACCACATCCAAGATTTCAGCCTTTATGTTTGTCTGTTCTCATTCACATCGCGTTGTATCGTCGGAGTAACGAGAAGCGGCAGGTGGCGTTAATTACGTGTTTGACCGTACACGTGGAAATAGTGCATTCGCTGTGATCCCTGTGAGCAGCTCGTTTGGGCCATGTAGTTCAGCGATATCTGCCCGGTTCAAATGGCAGTCATCGTAGACGAAACTCTCCGGAATAAATAGTAACGCATTCGTGTCGTGAAGATCTACCCAGCGAAGGATGGTCAAGTCAGGAAAGTCGATGTCCAGACTTCGTCAGGAGTGTTACATAGAGCAACAATCAAAGTTGCCGTGTTGAATATCCAGCAGGGCAGTAAGGCCATTCAAATGTAAGATATTACGGGTTGCGATGTTGTGAATTGCGGCCGATAGGCTATTCAAATCGGGTACAGATTGAGGTGGCGCGTAGGACTGTCGACTCACTGCGGTGAATTTCATCGTTGACACGTCGTAGACAAGAAATATCTTCCGGATTCCCAGTAGAAGTTCCTAAAACAATTTCACAATAAATACTACAAGAGATACCAAAAAAGAACTACTGGAAGAATTCCAGAAGAATCTCCAGGAGTAATTTCTGAAGAAACTCATGGCAAATCTCAGAAGGACTTTTTGTAGGAGTCACGGAAGAGATATGTGGAGGAATCCAAGAAGGAATTCATGAAATAAAAATCCCAGAAGGAACTGCAGGAGCAATACTTGAAGGAAGAAAGACTAGGAGAAACCCCTGATAGAAATCTTTGAGGAATCTCAGATGTGTCTTCTGGTGGGATTTATGAATTTATATTAGGAATCTACAAAAAATCCTGAACAAAAAAAAACAGAAGCAACTCCAGGGTAGGAAAGAGGAGACAGAGG
Source organism: Aedes albopictus (assembly GCF_035046485.1). NCBI lineage: Eukaryota > Metazoa > Arthropoda > Insecta > Diptera > Culicidae > Aedes > Aedes albopictus. The sequence continues at coordinate 243,302,432 of NC_085136.1, read as the reverse complement.
AACAGGATCTACTCAACAGAAACTACTGGTGTGCATAATGCAAGCATAGTCAATACCCAAATTTGGACAAATTTTCGGCATCGGCAAGAAATGTTTTTTTTTAAATTTGGTTTTTATTCGTGAATTAAGGCTAATTCTTCACACCAGCAAGAAATGTAACCAATATGCGTTTTACATAGACTTTCGAAAATTTGATTTGTGACGCCAAACTTTGAGACAATTGTGCTCATTCTGCGAATGGAGTGACGTGAGAAAAGTCGAAGTCGTATAACGAGGTGAGGAATCCCGTCTCGAATGAAGTGACTCGCCGTGTAAATCAAATGGAGAGTCACCTCATTCGAGTCGAGATTTCTCACCTCGATATACGACTCCGACTTTTCTCACGTCACTCCATTCGCAGAATGAGCACAAATCTATTAGGTCAACATTGCTTGAAAGCCTTAGAAGAAAATTTCAGTTGCTCAGAGGGCTCATTACTAGCGCCAAAACTGTGCAACGAATACTCAAAAACACTCGAAAAGAATAATTTTCTAGCCTTCCTAACAAGCTGAAAATTGATCGTGTATTTTCGTACATTGTACTAAAACAGCGCCAACGGTTTTTGATCATCATTCAATAAATCCATATTAAAACCACAGACAAATAGACGTTTCACTCTACCCGCTTCCCATCGTTTCCCTTTTTAACGGACTATTCAAAGATTCTGTAGTTCACAAATCTCTTGCTCATGACGCTCGCTTCATTTTTACTCCTGTTTGACGTTTGCTCACTACCGTCATCTACTCAGTGAGCGTAATTAGTATTGGGCGATTATGATTTTGTGACTATGATTTTAATCGCACTTTGTTCCAAGTGGCATGTCTGTTTGTATAAGGTACCCCGGGGCAAGTGGGACCTAAAAAAATGCTAGTTTGGTTTTGCCAAGCCAAAAAATTCTGAACATAAATAATTTTTTAATTCCAATGGTTCTAAAAGACATTGTTGGTATATTTCTTCTTATTAACGGGCATTGATACTGTTTCAAAATTTTTAAATTCTGTATATTATGCATATAATGAAAAGTGGAGCAGATCTTCATTTAGACCGTATCACGGGGCAAGTGGAACCTATTCGGATTTTTTGTTCTAATCGCTTAATATAGTTGCTGCATATATGTAAGGTAGCATAAATTATAAATATCTTATGCAAATAACTATGTTTAGCGATTTATGTTGAAAAAGTTTTGTGGTATCGTGCATAAATTACGTAACTCATATAATAACGAATCATTGAGAAAAAAAATGATTTAAATCTAGCAGCTCCTGCAAAACAAATTGATTTTATTTATACAAAATGCGCCCTAAGGTTAAATGCCGAAAGATTTCCAAACTTTCTTTTCATATTACGTAGTTGATGAGTCTCGCCAAAAGATTTTTCAACATTTACAGATGATATGTTTTCCCTTACATAATTTTACGATCATTAAATAAAAATTTTTAAATCGTGAACTTCGAATAAGCCGTTTTCCAATTTGTTCATACTTTATGGCCGCTTCCTTAATATTCAGGAAAACTCATTATGCAGCGAAAAACGAAAAAATAATAGAATTTGCTTGAACGAAAATGTTAAAAATACATGATTCCGAAAAAATATGTTCTATCAAAGACGTTGTAAACAATAGCTTCATCATCAGAATAGAAGTAATTAAGTATAATTCAACGATTGATTACTTAAGGCACTGATTTTCACTTCACTTTTGTGTAAATTTCAACTTAGGCTGAAGAAAGCGAGATCAAACTATGAAATTGTGTTTGTTCACTTTCATAGGTCTCACTTGCCCCAGATGCAGAAATGCACTGGGGAAAGTGAGAGCAGTTAACAAAAGGTAATGAATGAAAATAAATTGCAGCTTTTTCGCTTAAAATAATTAGCATGCACTCCAAATATTATCCTGAAACCGAAAAAGTTTTACTTTATTTGTTATTCTATTTTTAAACGACGAATGTAGTAGAGTACGTTAATCTCACTTAGTGAATTGAAAATTACATATGAACAACAATAACATATATGGTCTCTTTATGGTGAGAACAATAACAGTATTCGAATTCAAAGTATCCGTTGGTGTGATACCTATGTTTTCTATGAAGAATGTTTGCCTCAGAACTAACAAATAAAAAAAATATAGCTGTAGGTCTCACTTGCCCCGGATTCTCACTTGCCCCGGGGTACCTTATGTTAAAACGTTGAACGCTGAATTTAAAATCATAACGATGCATCTATCTATATGTTGTATTGTACTTCAAGTCTCATTCATTAACTGTCACGACAATAAACCTAGCTACTCTCTCAGTCATCACGCTTGCTTATTACAAAGTGTGAACACATAACCCATTTGTCCATTGATCCTTGCGAACCGTTTTGTTGTATGTAGTACCTGCTTGTCCCATTTCTGTCTGGTCGTACAAAAGGATAGCGCTGGCTATAGAATGCTTTCCAAAAACAACAGCAACTCAGAAGCGCCATCGTCGAATTGAGAATGCCATCCATCTGTAAATAGCTCGTAGCTTGTGTAGCTGGGTTAGTATTGTAGAATCAGTCAGCCGTCAAAGTCAAAGACCTTGTTCATCATAGGCGCCAACTTAGGGGGGGCAAGCATGGTTTTGCCCCCCCAATATTTGACGATTTTTCGATTTTCCCTGATTTTCCTATACAAAAAATCCGAAAAACCAGACTTTGCCCCCCCAATAAATTGACCAAGTTGGCGCGTCTGTTGTTCATGGAAAGCTCTTTTAGAACGACGACGACGGACGATGACATCGCGTTTGGCATAAAGAAAATTGGACTCATTTGTCGTCGTCCCCCTGGTTGGGGGTGAGTTCAAGGGTTCAACAGAATGATGGGGTGTCGTCGTCGTCGTCGTCTTAGAAAAGCGAAGATGTTCTTTTACCAATTCGAACAATCGAACGTGTTTGCTGTTTCTGCTGCTGCTGCTTTTAGATGCCTTCGAGCAGTGACTTGATGAAAGGCAAAAGTTAAATTAATTTTCCGAATTCTCGGGTTGGCTGTTTGTGGGTTTACGGTGGAAGGAAGTCATATGGAGGACATTCGTCAGTCCTGAGATGGTATGCTGTGGAATTCGGGGGTTCGGAAAACAATCTAATTTAGTTGTCAATTTCAGCAATGTGTGAGTTGATATCTGCTTTCCAAATCATTGTGACTGGCAGGGTTCGGAAATAGAGATTTGTCTAGTCGTTTGTGAGATCCTTTCAAATGGATTGGACTAGTAAAAGCTAGTACAAATAAGCATGTACAGTTTTTTCAGATAGTGTATACAAACTGAAAACGGCCTCTTAAATAAGTGCTACATCAACACTTCCTTCCCATATCCCAAGTTACGGTAAAGATGGGCGTGGCCGGGAATAATGACATTTGTGCTTTTGGTATTCTTGCATAAGATTGGAGCAAAGTTAACTTAGTATCCAATCTACGAAGTATACCGTAACTACGCTAACGCTAACGCTAACGCTAACGCTAACGCTAACGCTATAGTGTTTACAAACTGAAAACGATATTGGCTCAAATATATCTAGATGCATTTTTAAATCGGTAATATTTTTCTCATTAAAAGTGTACTGCAGAGAGGGGCTAGTGCACACCGTACCCTCAAGGTTATCTGCATAGCCTGCAGCAACAATCATGTCTCGCTTTAGGGAGTCCACCAAGGTAAAGGCTTTTAGTCAGTTTCCCGAGTGGTCCTCAACACTCCCTTTGTCCAACAGCTATTTGACCTTCCTGTTAGTTTGGCCCTATCAGCCAGCACACAGAAGGACGTGCCGATTCCACCTGCCCCGATTTAGCCGAGGACCCTTTTCCAACCGCGGGCTCGGATCCAATCCAGTAGACTGGCGCCACAACAGCAACGCTACCAGGATGTTCTCACGCGGCCACTTACTTGCTGTAGGGGTCGATTTAGACCGCAGGGTACCAGTATGACCTACGTAGCTGCCTCCGAACCCTTGGATCAACTCTTGTGTAGCGTCTGAACTAGCCATTCTTCGCGCCACCTTCTCTGTAGCTCCAAGACGATGTGTGGGGACGAACAAAACGTATTCCGTCGTTTCCTCTAAACCAACATAAACCGGACATTCTGGAGAACATGCATGACCGAAACGATGTAGATACTGTCGGAAGCAACCATGGCCTGAAAGGACATGAGTCAGGTGGGATGTTACTTCCCCATGGCGCCTGTTAATCCAACTATCTACCCTCGGTATCAACCTATGAGTCCACCTTCCTTTGCTGGAACTGTCCCACGCGCGCTGCCATTTGACCATGGAGGCCACCCCCCAAGCAACCAAAAGTTCGAATAAAATAGCATGTTTGGGCTTAATCAGCTATTCGAAGGAAGATGAATAGCATTCTATTCAGCTCACTTTTTAAGTAATTAACCGAACTTCAGTTCACAAAAAGTACACTTGTGTCGCTGAAAGGAACGCTATTCAGCTTAAAAATAAGCTTCAAAAAAATTAAAAAATAAATAAATTAGTCCTCAAAAGTAATTTATTAGTATGAGACATTAGTACATGTGTAATCCAAATTGATTAATACCTTGAAATAATTTTTAATGTTTTTACTTACTGAGAATTGAACTCGGGTTCTCCTCGTTGAAAGCCAGCGCCTAACCACTACTCCATGTATGTGTTGTTAGGCACTGCGAGATTTTACTCAATGTGCTGATATCATTTAGTAGAGCTCAATCAAGTTCGCGTGTGAACTTTCTCTGAACTTCAAGCCGAAGGTTCGAAAGAAGTTTACGTGGAACTTCTTGTGAACTTACATAGTTTGACATTTTCAGTTTGTTTTGGTTCGTAATTGAATCAAGTGCAAAGCAATAAATTAGTGCCAGTGCCAATCATTCAGAAAAGTTTATAAGTTTTCAGTGACAACGATCGCGTCGATTACCGGCACGCTGGTGCAAAAAGTGAGACGGGGTTGAAACACCCAGTAAAGCTGGAGGACTTTTATCCGCAGCCGAAAAAACTCCGGCAGAATCCTGGGCAGAACAGTTTTCCGCTGCGGGGGCAGCCTTTGAGCCACACAATACGGGTGCTTTGGGTTGATTACAAGTAAGTATAATGAAATATTATAGTGAAACAAAGTGTACATGTGAAATTAACACAAACTGTGGCTGCTGCGCTCGATTTCCGAGTGATTAAATTGAATGAGAACTTCTCCCCGGCCCCGCTGTCGCCGAAGTTCAAATGAAGTTCACTTTTGGTACGGTTAATGTTTATCCGTACTTTGAGTAGTGTGGTAGACAGCTTAAGCCATACGTACGTTCTACTCTGTATGTGCCGCATGTGTATTGGTGATACATTCATGCGGCCGACGGTTCGACTAACCGTATGCATTCAGTTTGATACTTGGACGCGTGTGCTTCGGTTCTCGGTACCACAAGTTGGCGACGAGGGTGAAAAAAAAAAAATAGTTTGGGAGTGAAAGAAAAAAGTTTCGAGTGCAACTAAATCGATGAAAACACGAGAAGAATTTTGTGTGTCTTGGCAATAAATAATAAATGAAAGTGAAAATGAAGAAATAAGCCCAAGAAAAGAAAGTGATTCTGGTTGACCACGCTCGCGACCGGCCGTATTTGAAAAAGTGAAAAAAATATGAGAGAAAAAAAATATATGGCTATGTGAAAAGAAGTGATGGAAAATTGAAGAAAATGCTCGCTTGTTTGTGAAAGTAATGGCGACTGAAGCTTGTTTTGGGGGCCGTAGGCGGCTGTTCGGAATCAGAGCAATTTTTAATTGTTTCTTTGTGGTGGATGTTCTGGTAAGCTGGTTCAAGACTATGAGAGTGTTGAGCGATGCTTGGGGATTTTGAGGTATGTACCCTTTTTTTTTATTTCGTATTTGACGGCGGCACATAGCGAAAGTTTTCCTTCGTGGCGTCATTTCTGAGGAATGAGAGAGGAATGGCGTTCTATTATTTAGCCATAGATCGAGACGATGGACAGTGTGTGAATGGGAATAGATAAGGTATTGGTGACCATTAGCCTCTCTATCGGACTTCAAACGCAACGCACCTATTCACTCATGCGTATGCGTCTGCACGAGTCCGTGCGTGCGCCCAGCCCACGCTGCCTGTCAACGTGTTGGTATGCGGTGTTGCTAACACTGCTGCTGAGCGTACATCGATAGCCACCTACTGGTATTGCTGCTCGGTGGGTGGGCGAGAAGCCGACAGAGAAACGGTCGAAAGCAGAGACGAGAGTGAGAGATTTTTTTTTTGTGAGAATTTCAAATGGGTGCGTGTGATTCCGTCATCGCACTGTACTGGCGAGACCAAGCGCTCGACACTGGGAAAGCAAATCGAATTGGAACGAAAGATGCGGTTTTGAGGGGCATCGTGATTGAATTCACTGTGGTGAGAGAAGGGAAAAGATAGAGTTGCACAGATGTCATGGTGCGTGTTAGCCTTGAATGTGCAGTTTTCGCTAGTATAGATGTAAATCCTTAAAAATATTATGTAGTGGGAAGACGAACTTCTGCTTTGCTCTTACCATTCTGTGCGTTTATATTTCGCTCTGTGGCCATGATAACAGTCGAAGGACTAAGTTGAGTTTTCCTCCATTCTATGCTTCGGTTTATGTTGGAGCGATACGCAAGAATGGGCAAGTTTGCGGTTTTCTCCAAAGAAAAAGAAAAAAAATGGGCCTTTTCATTTGACGTCTAAAATCAGCTGATTTTGGGGGTCTTTGATAGTTCTCCTAAGAATCTGACAATTCAGCGTTTGCGCCTTTGTTCGGCAGTTGTAAACAGTGGCCTACACGGACCTGTCACCTGAAAAGGCCTATAAGGTTGACGTTCCAAACATACATGTTTATGTTTAGTACTTTTCGAAAAAAATAAGAAGTATTAAATGTTAATATTCTTGATTCGCCGGTCATTGAGGTTTAGTCGTTTCCACTTTTCATGGATATGAGTGCGGAAAAAAAGCGTTGTTTTGGAACTCTTGGCCGTCTACTGTGTAGTGATTCAATTCACTGACGTATTTGAGGTGACGTGATTTGATTCACTAATATGTATAAGAAAGATAATGTGATTAAATTCACTTAGGTATGTGGCAAAGTGATTGGATTCACTGAACGAGCATGAAAAAAAAGAGATACTTAAGCAAGGAAGTGGAAACGTGATTAAATTCACTAGTTCAATAGATGATGTCCTATGTCGGTGTCTTGAGTTGGGGTACGAAATTGGGTTAGAATTACCTAAATTTCTTGTATTCATTGTGATTCTTGTGGTTTTCATTGAATGGATTCGTCAGCGAAAGAAAACGTATTTGACGTTCTACCGACACCCGTTTTTAGTTCTACATTCTACAATCCACCGCACGTCATATTCACTCTTCTTTCGCTTTCTGATGTATGAAATATTTGAGTTAATTGGATTCAATGGTTCGAACGCAAGGAGTATCAGCTATCGAAAAAAAAAATCAAAGCTCAAGTGCTGGTACGGGAGGAATGAAGTTAATACAAAGGTTGTTTTTACGGTACTCGTGGCAGTAACATGCGACCTTCTGAATATGTTTTTATTTCTCCAAGAAACATAGGGATTTTGAGCGGTTTTAATCATGATCGATGTCTGCAGATGATGAACCCATGGAAGGCTTCCTGTTAAGAGTGCAGCAGAGGGATGAATTGTTTTTTGTTTTGCTTGAGGCGAGCAACGATGCTGTAGAGCTGCAGTCGGGGACGAGGTTATTCAGGGTACTCGTGAGGATCTGAAACGAGCGCGTCGCAACCTTGATGAGGCCATAAGATTATCTACATTATTGCAGAGATAGCAGATTTCTGACTCAGAAGGCGAAATGTTGATTTCATCAGCCAGTGGTAGATGTCCCACTTTGGATAGAATTTGTCATTGTTGTCACATATTGTGTAGGTCTGGTGCAGAATGGGGAAGTACTTGCCATATGAACGGGAATCCTGCATCAAGAGACCAGGAACGTGGAGATGTATTGAAAAGCCCATAAGGACGACGAGGCTAAATTGGAAGAGGTTCTGGTCCACAACATTGCAGGCGACAGGGACGTATTCAATTTATTTCCCGTAGCAGGAGCGGATTTGTAGTTAAAGCTACAACTTGATCGACGATGCAATCTTGGTACCACAGACTGACTTGTACTCCACATACTCTTTTCTATTAACTTTCCATCGTTCATCTTTTTGACAGTTAGTTCAAATACTCAGAGGTTTGTAGATCGCTCGCTCACAGCGCTCGCACCGTTTTTGCTTCAACGTTTGCTCACTACCGTCTAGTAGATGCTTTGTGAAACATAAGGCACTAATACACACGAAAAAAAAAATACAAACCAATGCACCAATATTTGGTTTGACTAGATCGAGTTTTCATAAGCGTTAAACTGATGTTTGTGCTTGAGTTCATTCCTTTTAAAATGTTTGACCCCATGTACTCTATGCCATAGAATGATTGACATTGGACGGTTATGTTTTCGTGATCATGAATCTTGTGTGTCTTGGAACTCTTGAAGATGCCTGATTGCAAATATGAGAAGAGGCATGGCGCAGTGTCTCTACTTTGTGGTTCCCATAGACTAGATTTGAATTTGTGGTGCGACAGAGGAACATGTAAGAGTGATGAAACATACACTGGACGTTGTCGGCCCGCCTTTCTACGTCAGCGCCAGCGGATGAAAATTTGAGCACTATGAGGTACAGCACCATGCACATTGTCTAAAAAAAAGGGATTTCTCGTTCAATCAGAGTGCCGATCACCGAGGATTAGGGAAGAACTCTACAGTATTCTCACGCTTATAAAAAAACTACCAACGGCTGCCGCAGCGTGACAGCTGTTTCGGGATCTTGCGAAACACAGACTTGGAACGTCTGTTGCATCTAAGATGTTGTTATCCACAAGATCAAACAATGTTGGTAGCTTGAAGCTTTAGGGCGATGCTGCTACAGTTGAAGGATAGTCTGCCTCGTATCATCAGCAATGGTTGTAGGCTGCTTGATTGCACTGCAGGTGTTCCGATTCAGTGTTGTTTGTAAAAAGCGGTCATTGGGAAATGCTGATGAAATATTTCGTATAGCCTCATCAATCGTTTCTAAATGGTGATAGTGAAATATTCATTGGGGTGTGATTCAACGCTGGCCGAAATTCCGGGAATGAAAGCTGAGGCTGTTATGACCAGGACGTCGGATACGCTGTTCGCTCTTGGAAAAAATATCTGCTGTAAATTGGCATTTCTGAGGCTGCTGGGGCCACTTAGAATGAGCTTACTGTATTATGTCTAGGTGGTACTAGACGTCGGTTTAGGTGGAGTCGTGTTCTGCCTACTTCTATAATGGTCTCTCGTATGCACGCCTATATCAATAACATTGAGTGACAATAGAGACATTTTCGTTTGATCGACACATTTTGGGGCCATTATAACAAAAGAGATGTTGACAACAATGCCTGCCAATGGCAGCTCGTGTGCAACAGCCTTATCCTCTGAGGTTTATTTTTTTGTTCGGTCGGCTTTTAAATGCATATGGTAGTAGCAGTAGAGTAGAAAAAGAGTTCGCTAGACAGATGTTGGTGGCCAAGCATAGATTAGAAGACGGCGTAAGTGTATGAGAGGTATGATAGACTCGAATGCGCAATAGTAAAGTAAAACTGGCAGCTGCTTGTTCATGTTGGAGTGCTGGTAAAGGCGTTAAACTGCTGAACACGAGAAACGAGGTAACAGACTAAAGGTGTAGCGAAGTCAACGCTGCAGAGTCGGAGATGTCGCTCGTTCGTGATTCATTTATTGGCATACATGTATGGCGGTGACACCTGAACGTGTCCAATTGAAACAAAAATGTACACTACGGTCCTCTGACAATGCCAGTCAGCAAAGAGAGAAAAGAAGATAACAGCACGAAATTGGTATAGTGGTACGATGGATTCTCCGTTGCAACGAACCCAGAAGAGGAACATGGGTATTGTGGTCTTGTTCGTAGTTTGCAACTTCTTGGCCCAGCGTAAATGTCGCTGCGACGCGACGTGGGTACAAGTCAGCGAGTTGTCCATTCAAGGAGGGTTATTTGCCTTAAACGTGGTGATGCCATATCTCAGATGAATATGCTTTGGATTTCTTGTTATTCTAACTCGATCACCGGTAAAGCAACGTATAAACAGCTTGAAAGTTATAAACCTCGTTTGAAGTTTCTAGAGTTGACTTTTACAGGAGTCCCTTCTACGCATTTCGTTTACTGAAAAAAAGTCCAGAAAAGAGCGTGGAATGCCAGTAACGCAGTGGAGCTGAGTGATATTGTGCTTGTTATCCAGTGGGGACTTTCTTACGCATGACCGTAATGACTCTAAAATTAGACAAAGATCATTGGATACGGGAGGATAGTACAAAATAAATAAACGTTTCTTGAAGAAGATTTAGGAGTCAGCGATGAACATCGAAGAAACCGAGTTTGCCTGTTAACCTTAGATGATGAAGCTTCTAAGCTTTGGAGAGATTGTGAAAGTTGGTTAAAGGAAGGTAAAAGATTTCATTTAATTTCTGTGCGTTATAAAGTTGAACTCACAAGTTCCAAATTCTAATAAGTATTGGATGTTTAAATTGAAATAATAGTCTTTTGTTTATAAAAAGGGGGATGTGGTAGACAGCTTAAGCCATACGTACGTTCTACTCTGTATGTGCCGCATGTGTATTGGTGATACATTCATGCGGCCGACGGTTCGACTAACCGTATGCATTCAGTTTGATACTTGGACGCGTGTGCTTCGGTTCTCGGTACCACAAGTAGTAAGTTCAAAACAAGTCCGAAACAAGTTCGGAACGGAACATTTAAAGTTGTTGTAATATGCCCAAATGAACTATATTTGAGTTTCAAAGGCACGAAAAAGTTCAACATGAGTTCGGTTAATATTTGATTGAACTCGGTTTTAAAGTTCAACATAAGTTCTTTCTGAACCTTTTTTCGACTTTAATGTCGTTTTGAAGAGATGACAAAAGCTTGTACATGTACTTCCAAGTTCATAACTAATACATAAGGAACTTTTTGGAGATTTAAGTTCCACGAAACTTGAATTGAACCAAACTTAAACTTCTGAGTTCGTTCCTCAAGTGGTATCCGAACTTTTGGTTGCTTGGGCCTGGCAGTCCTGCATATGCCTCTTGTGCCGCGCAATTCAAAGCACTCCATGTCCACACTGATAAGGCTGCCGATAGACAACATACCAGTAATGACGCAGAGAGCGTCGTGTGACACGGTACGGTACGCGCTCGCAACCCTCAGGCACATAAGCCTGTAAGTACTTTCCAGCTTACCACGATAGCATTTAATACTTAGCGCAGTGTCCCACGCCGGGCCGCCATAGCTTAGTATGGACGTAGCGACACAAGCTTACTGGCGTACACTGCAGAGCAATTGGACATCATCCGGAACAGTAACGCAATAGCTGTGGAGGCTCTTTTACAAGCATAATCAACGTGGCTACCGAAAGTGAGCTTATCGTCGATCATCACGTCGAAGTGTTTGACGGAGCGCTTCGACGGGATAGTGCACTCACCTACACTGATCTTCGCCTGCTGCTCCGACTTCGACTGAGCCAACTCCAGTTTAATGGACCGCATCCACGCCTCCACAACCTTGATAGAGTGGTCGGTAATCAACTTCATCTCCTCGATCGTTTTACCGTAGACTTCAAGCGTAATGTCGTCGGCAAATCCGACAATCACCACTCCCACTGGATACTCCAACCTCAACACCTCGCCGTACATGACATTCCATAACACCGGACGCAGGATGGAACCTTGCGGGACTCCTGAGGTTATGGGAAAGCACTTCCTTCCTACCTCTGTGTCGTAAACTAGTACTCGATTCTGGAAGTAACTTCCGAGAATCTTGTACAGGTACCCGGGTATCCCCAGACGCAAGAGCGCATCGGCAATAGCAGACCAGCTGGCGCTATTAAACGCATTCCTTACATCCAGAGCCATTACCGCGCAGAAGCGAGTTCCCCTCCTCTTAGGCTCGAGTGATTTCTCGGCGGTTTTTGTAACCGACAAGATAGCGTCTACGGTGGACCTCCCCTTCCGGAAGCCGTACTGGTTGCTCGAAAGACCATTTTCGCTCTCAGTGAACCTCAACATTCTATCGAGGATGATCCTTTCGAGCACCTTCCCTGCCGTGTCAATCAAGCATATTGGTCTATATGCCGACGGGTCTCCGGGTGGTTTCCCCGCCTTTGGCAATAGTACCAGGCTCTGCCTCTTCCAAGCTTCTGGGAAAACTCCCTCGTCCAGGCATTTCGGCATAGCAGACCTGAACATCTCGGAAGCCTCTGCAATAGCTACTGTTAAGGCCAGGTTCGAAACTCCGTCCGGCCTTACCTACGCTAAGGGACTTAGCTATCCCCGCAAGTTCCACATCGGTGACCCTTTCCTCATCGCCAGCCCCAGTCCCCGGCTGTCCTACGAAAGGAGGCCAAGAACTAGGATCATGACGCGGAAAAAGTCCTCCAATGATCCCCTCCAACATCTCTGAAGATTGATCTGTAGGAGCCATCACACCTCTCGTCTTGGCCATAACGATCCTGTAGGCGTCACCCCACGGGTTTGTATTGGCACTCTGACAGAGACCCTCAAAGCAGGCCTTTTTGCTTGCTCTTATCTCGGTCTTAAGCGCGGCTTTTGCAGCGGCGAACACCACCCGCTGTTCGTTTCGCACTTCCTCTGATCGTGCTCGCTGCATCCGCCACCTAGCCCGTAGGCAGGCACAGCGCAGGACCGCAATCGCGTCGGCCCACCAGTAAGCCGGTGGCCTTCCATTTCTAGGGTGGACTCGCCTCTCACGTGCGGTGGACTCGCCTCTCAGAAGCTCGTCGCCGTCTAAACCGATTAAGTTTCGCCCACGGCGGAGCGCCTCCCTAAATACCTCTTCGTCGAAGTATGATGTCTTCCACCTGCGAGGGCTTGGCCTTGGCCTAGCCACCTCTTCTTCTATCCGCTGTCTGCTGTCGTGTAGTCGATACTGTAGCGAGCCGCCAGGCGGTCGCTGTGAGTGTAGCCATCATCTGCTTTGCAGTTCGAACTACTTGTTAAGCCAGGACTACAAAAGGTCACGTCAATAATTGACTCCGCTCCGTTTCGATTGTAGGTACTCTTAGTACCGACATTAGCCAAGTCTACATCTAAGATGGTCAGTGTTTCTAGCAGGATCTGACCTCGCTGGTTCGTAAAACGGCTTCCCCATTCCACAGCCCAAGCATTAAAGTCACCCGCTATTACCACCGGCCTTCGCCCTGTTTGCTCGGTCGTTAAGCGGTCCAGCATGTGCGTGAACCTCTCGATTAGCCACCGCGGAGGCGCATAACAGCTACAGAAGAAGAAGACCCCGTTTACTTTGGCGACCATGAAGCCCTCATAGGTAGCAGACACCAACTCCTGAACGGGGTATTTACCCGTCATCCATATCGCCGCCATTTGTCTGGTCCCATCCGCGACCCAGTTACCGTTGCCGGCGGGTACTCGGTATGGGTCAGATATGATGGCGATATCCGTCTCCCACTCAGAAACCGCCTGACAAAGCAGTTGCTGAGCCGCATCACAGTGGTTTAGGTTCAGCTGCGTTACCTGCACTGTGGTTTGTTGTTCACTGCGGCTTTCTTGAAGGCCGGGCACCTTGGACCACCCATCGGATGTCTGTTGTTCGAGGATTTATCCATACAGATCATGCAGATGGGCGGACTCGTGCAGCTTTGGGCCTTATGCCCTTCAGCGCCGCATCGCCTGCACAGTTTGCGCCTGTCGGGGCCTTTGCAGTCCCACGACTTGTGTCCTGGTTCCAGACACCTGAAGCAAACCTCTGGTGGCTCGTGGAATGTCAGGTGACGTAGTGTAGTCAGTGTAGCTGAACCAAAGCTATCTGTGTCCCTGCTGGCCCTTTCCGTAGCTTAACGGCTGCGGCGGCCACCTGCACATCGCACTGTTGCCGCAGTGCCGTGACGAGCTCTTCCACTTCGGTGATCTCATTAATGTCCTTGACCTTCTGAGTCGCCTCATGTGTCAGAGCCCTCACCTGCACACCCTCATCAAGGACCTCTTCTGCCAGCCTCTTGTAGGCGGCGCCCTTGTGTTCCTTCTGGCGCATCAGCTCCAGGATCATCTCGCCCGTACGAGTACGTCTAATACTGCGTACGTCGGCTCCAAGACCCTCGAGCTTGGCGTCGCTTCGCATCGTCTTCAAGACGTCAGAGTACTTGGACTGTTCCGTCTTGATGACAATCGCGTCGCCTTTCTCGCGCTTGGCACCTGCCCTCCTACGCCTTGGCTTGGCGTCCTGCACTACTACCTGCGGATTCACCTTCTTCTTCCTCTTCCGCTCTACCTTCATCCAAGGGGGGTCCTCTCCTTGGATAGCCCTGGTCTGTGGCGGTTGAGGGCCCACCAGCGGTCGCAACCACTTGTTCCCATCGTTCCGGGACGGGCCAGCCTTTTCAGGCCCACCCTTCTCAGCTTTCCGGGAACCCTAGCTGGGTTCTAACCTTCCGGCATTATTACCGACTTCCGGGGTAATGATTCACCTTGCCTTGCGGGCACCGCACGACAGCTCATCGCCTGACGGCTGCCTCGCCCGCTTCTGCGATTGATTGCCCCGTTAGTCGCGAGCAGTCGCTTCCGCCTGTTTCGGACTTCCTGCTAGTTTGGTGTTTGAAAGGAATCGCTCAAGAAACTTTTTGACCGATTCCTGGCAGAAACTTTCCACGGTGACTGCCATTTGAATTGTCATTTCTTCGCAACCGCGTACTGTGATCGAAGAAAAACGGTTTCTTGGGCGATTCAGGCAAGGAATTTCCTATGCATCAAGATAGTCCGAAACATTCCTTCTGAACTGCAAATAGCGCTTAAGTCGAAGCAAGGCCGTTTTCAGGTCCTTGCTTATGTTCGACTTAGTGGACGCAAAGTCGATGATTTTGCCAAGATGCTGCTCAGCCACCTCTATTGCGGACCGTCCTTTGGTTTCTTGCGTCAACAACCACGCTCCGTACGTGCGTCAGGCCCCAGGACTTTCGTCCCTGCTGCCCCGCGTCAGTCTACTGGGTTAGATCCGAGCCCGTAGTTGAAAAGGGGTCCCCGGAAAGGGTCGGGGTAGGTGAGACCCTGCTGTCTGCAACCTTCGGGTGCATCTGATAGGGCCTGAAGGGTAGTGATACCCTTCCTTTGCGGGCAGGTCAGATCGGGTTGCACGTGGGCATCAGTTCTTGATGTCTGCCAAGCAGTTGGGTGCGGGCGGGGTTGACCCTGCCTTCCTCCCGAGGACAAAGGGAGTGGCGATGATCACTCGGGAAACTGGCTAAGCGCCAGCATGTTACCGTGATGGACTCTCCAGAGCGAGTCATCTATGTTCGTTGCTGCTAGGCTAGGCAGCTAACCTTGAGGGTGCGATGTGCACTAGCCCCTCTCTGAAGCAATACCTTCTTGTAGGTTCCGGAGAGACGAAGGGTTTGGCGACCATAGGAATGTGTTTTAGTGGGTCGAGGAGAGAGTAGTCCTGGCTTCTACTAGTGTTGTAGAAGACGGCCTTAACCCCACACTACCCTAACCTTCCTGTTAGGGTGTCTGTTGAGCAGATTTTTCCCCCTATGGTTTAGAAGAAAAAAAAGGCAGCACCTCACCTGACGACTGCCTCGCCCGCTTTTGCGAGTGCTTACCACCAGCAGTGGCATCCACCACACCTATTGGACTACCTACGAAAGCGAAGGCCTCCGTCGGGGTAGACTTCGTAATCTCCACTTTCACCGATTCCGCCGCTGCTGCAGTTTTCACGAGTCTTACCTGATCCTGCTTGGCATCGTCCATCGACATACGAAGTCGCAACAGAGCCTGCATTGCATTGGCTTCGGGTCGTGAGCCGGAAGGTCAGTAGAGATGGTAGCACAGCTAAACTCATCAAGATGGGCCAACTGTTTGCACCGATTGATAGTTAGCTTGGGGAAACTGAATTACTACCGGAGGAATGGAAGGAAAGGTTTCTTCTCTCAAAGATTTATAGCCTGTTACTCATTCTTTAATAGATTGACTTCTCCATCAACGTCAATTGACAGGCCTGCTGATTATAACGACTCAACTCGAATCCACTAGGCGCACATAGTAGGCCATGGTTATTTTTTTTGTAATAATATCGAAATGGTCGGTAATGTACGAAGGCTGGAAAATCATCGTCGATGTCGGCCGTCTCGATCGATGCGATGCGACGCTTCCACGACGACGAAGAAGAAGTTTGCAATTAATGAGACGCTAATTGGAATTAAGTTTACTCATTATTTTCGCGTGGAGCAGGCTGTTACCACCGCCACTACTATGGGGAAGCTTGCGTCCCTTCCTACTACTTGCACGATTCCTTCCTGCCGCAAACGAGAAGAACCCAATAATGACGACGATTCAATGGAACTGCTGCCGACGGGAAAGCTAGTGCGGCCCGGTTTGACAGAAACTGGAGAGGGAAGGTATGGGCCCAGGCGATAAGATAAATTATGTTTTACTGCAACTGCGAGTAAGATTGATGACGATAAGTGATAACTTATGAGTCGACAGGAGCGTTTTAATGTGCAGTGTTGGTGTTGAACGATTGTCGTAGGCGTTGTTCATGCATTTGGCGGTTTGTTTTGTAAAGATTTTCGTACAGAAATGAACCTCAACTTGTCCTCCTGCGATTGAAAATCAACGAATAGGAATCGGAAGAAATCATAAAAAAAACGTATGGGAGTAACGATAGGAACCCTTTTAGGGGGCTGCACAGTCGAGGCGATGCAGACGTATGAGAGTTCGGCTATTGATCTGACCAGGAAGTTTTCGTTATAACAATTTTTCAGATTTATGTAATTTCATGCTTATTTTCTAATTTGGAGCATTTGTCAAAAACGCAAATTGGATGCCGCTCCAAGATATCCGATAGTAATGATAGGTAATGATCAAGTCTGCTTATATCCTAATAATCCCGAATTTCATCTGAAGAAAAAAAATACACGAAAAATGCAGATATCATTAGCAGACGATGAGTTTCGAGTTTTCCATCCTATACCTAATTGCCACCAGACTGCAGCAGAAGATGCACCCGGGCGTGACTTGGGAAAAGTTTTTCCTTCTAGTCGAACTCCAATGTTGGGTCGGTATAGGTACCAACTGCGGGATAAGCAGGCAGTACCTACCTAGTGTGAAGACAGCAGCACAGAGTAACAACTCTTCGATGCAATTAGGGCAAGTTTTTCTTGCCCTTTTACTTCGGGAAAGTCATTATCTACTTCGGCGTTGAACGTCGTCTTATGCTATATATAGGCACACTAATCTAACGCTAGAACTCTAGTCTAGTCTAGAAGATATAGTTTGGTTTTTCATTTTGATACTTACCCTGCAAAAGCTGGTTATCGTTGAAATCTGTGGACCGGATAATAAACCCATTAGTATAAGCAGATCAATCGGATCATTCTTGATTTGGATTAGATTTGGATTGGATTTGGATTGGATTTGGATTGGATTGGATTTGGGTTGGATTTGGATTGAATTTGGATTGGATTTGGATTGGATTTGGATTGGATTTGGATTGGATTTGGATTGGATTTGGATTAGATTTGGATTGGATTTGGATTTGATTTGGGTTGGATTTTGATTGGATTTGGATTGGATTTGGATTGGATTTGGATTGGATTTGGATTGGATTTGGATTGGATTTGGATTGGATTTGGATTGGATTGGATTTGGATTGGATTTGGATTGGATTTGGATTGGATTTGGATTGGATTTGGATTGGATTTGGATTGGATTTGGATTGGATTTGGATTGGATTTGGATTGGATTTGGATTGGATTTGGATTGGATTTGGATTGGATTTGGATTGGATTTGGATTGGATTTGGATTGGATTTGGATTGGATTTGGATTGGATTTGGATTGGATTTGGATTGGATTTGGATTGGATTTGGATTGGATTTGGATTGGATTTGGATTGGATTGGATTGGATTGGATTTGGATTGGATTTGGATTGGATTTGGATTGGATTTGGATTGGATTTGGATTGGATTTGGATTGGATTTGGATTGGATTTGTGTTGGATTTGGATTGTTTTTGGGTTAGATTTTGA
Organism: Aedes albopictus; assembly: GCF_035046485.1. Classification (NCBI taxonomy): domain Eukaryota; kingdom Metazoa; phylum Arthropoda; class Insecta; order Diptera; family Culicidae; genus Aedes; species Aedes albopictus. The sequence continues at coordinate 243,284,302 of NC_085136.1, read as the reverse complement.
TTGGATTTGTATTAGATTTGGATTGGATTTGGATTGGATTTGGATTGGATTTATATTGAATTTGGATTGGATTTGGATTGATTTTGGATTGATTTTGGGTTGGATTTGGATTGTTTTGGGTTGGATTTTGAATGTTTTTGGGTTGGATTTGAATTGGATTTGGATTTGGATTGGATTTGGATTGGATTTGGATTGGATTTGGATTGGATTTAGATTGGATTTGGATTGGATTTGGATTGGATTTGGATTGGATTTGGATTGGATTTGGATTGGATTTGGATTGGATTTGGATTGGATTTGGATTGGATTTGGATTGGATTTGGATTGGATTTGGATTGGATTTGGATTGGATTTGGATTGGATTTGGATTGGATTTGGATTGGATTTGGATTGGATTTGGATTAGATTTGGATTGGATTTGGATTGGATTTGGATTGGATTTGGATTGGATTTGGATTGGATTTGGATTGGATTTGGATTGGATTTGGATTGGATTTGGATTGGATTTGGATTGGATTTGGATTGGATTTGGATTGGATTTGGATTGGATTTGGATTGGATTTGGATTGGATTTGGATTGGATTTGGATTGGATTTGGATTGGATTTGGATTGGATTTGGATTGGATTTGGATTGGATTTGGATTGGATTTGGATTGGATTTGGATTGGATTTGGATTGGATTTGGATTGGATTTGGATTGGATTTGGATTGGATTTGGATTGGATTTGGATTGGATTTGGATTGGATTTGGATTGGATTTGGATTGGATTTGGATTGGATTTGGATTGGATTTGGATTGGATTTGGATTGGATTTGGATTGGATTTGGATTGGATTTGGATTGGATTTGGATTGGATTTGGATTGGATTTGGATTGGATTTGGATTGGATTTGGATTGGATTTGGATTGGATTTGGATTGGATTTGGATTGGATTTGGATTGGATTTGGATTGGATTTGGATTGGATTTGGATTGGATTTGGATTGGATTTGGATTGGATTTGGATTGGATTTGGATTTGGATTGGATTTAAATTGAATTAGATTTGGATTAGCTTTGGATTAAATTTGCCAAGTAACATTTTGTTGATCAATTAGTCTTGTAGAGGGTTTAAGAACCGTCATAAAACCTTACGCGTTTTGTGGATTTATGATGATTCTAACAACCTCTTCTAGTTTATTTGACCGAAAAAAATGTTACTTGGGTTGGATTGGATTTGGATTGAATTTGGATTGAATTTTGATTGGACTTGGATTGGATTTGAATTGGATTTGGATTGGATTTGGATTGGATTTGGATTGGATTAGGTTTAGATTAGCTTTGGATTGAATTTGCCAAGTAATATTTTGATGATCAAATAGTCATGTAGAGGTTTTAAATATTGTTACAAAACCTTATGCGTTTTTTTGGACTTATGACAATAACATTCTCTTCTTGTCTATTTGACTAAAAAATGTTACTAGGGTTGGATGTGGATTGGATTTGATTTGGATTTGGATTGGATTTGAATTAGCTCTGGATTGAATTTGCCAAGTATCATTTTGATGATCAAATAGTCTTGTAGAGGGTTTAAGAACCGTCATAAAACCTTACGCGTTTTGTGGATTTATGTTGGTTCTAACAACCTCTTCTATTTTATTTGACTCAAAAATGTTACTTGGGTTGGATTGTATTTGGATTGGATATGGATTAGATTAGATTTGGATTAGCTTTGGATTGAATTGGCCAAGTAACATTTTGATGATCAATTAGTCTTGTAGAGGTTTTAAGAACCGTCATAAATCCTTACGCGTTTTGGGGATTTATGATGGTTCTAACAACCTCTTCTAGTCAATTTGACCTAAAACAATGTTACTTGGGTTGGATTGGATTTGGATTGGATTTGGATTGGATTTGGATTGGATTTGGATTGGATTTGGATTGGATTTGGATTGGATTTAGATTGGATTTGGATTGGATTTGGATTGGATTTGGATTGGATTTGGATTGGATTTGGATTGGATTTGGATTGGATTTGGATTGGATTCGGATTGGATTTGGATTGAATTTGGATTGGATTTGGATTGGATTTGGATTCGGATTTGGATTTGGATTTGGATTGGATTTGGATTGGATTAGATTTGGATTAGCTTTGGATTGAATTTGCCAAGTAACATTTTTATGATCAAATAGTCTTGTAGAGGTTTTAAGAACCGTCATAAAACCTTATGCGTTTTTTTGGATTTATGATGGTTCTAACAGCCTCTTCTAGTCTATTTGACTCTAAAAATGTTACATGGGTTGGATTTGGATTGGATTTGGATTAGCTTTGGATTGAATTTGCCAAGTAACATTTTGATGATCAATTAGTCTTGTAGAGGTTTTAAGAACCGTCATAGAACCTTACGCGTTTTGTGGATTTATGATGGTTCTAACAACCTCTTCTATTTTGTTTGACTCAAAAATGTATTTGGATTGGATATGGATTAGAATAGATTTGGATTAGCTTTGGATTGAATTTGCCAAGTAACATTTTGATGACAAATTAGCCTTGTAGAGGTTTTAAGAACCGTCATAATACCTTATGCGTTTTTTTTGGATTTATGATGATTCTAACAAACTCTTCTAGTCTATTTGACCTAAAAAATGTTACTTGGGTTGGATTGGATTTGGATTGAATTTGGATTGGATTAGGATTGGATTTGATTTGGGTTGGATTTAATTTGGATTTGATTTGGATAAGATTTGGATTGAATTTGCCAAGTAAAATTTTCAGGATTATTTAGTTTTGTGGATGTTTGAAGAACCGACATAAAACCTCATGCGTTTTTTTGGATTTATGATAGTTCTAACAACCTCTTCTAGTCTATTTGACTCAAAAATGTTACCTGGGTTGAATTTGAATTGGGTTTTGTTTGGATATGGATTGGATTCGGATTGGATTTGGATTGAATTTGCCAAGTAACATTTTGATGATCAATTAGTCTTGTAGAGGTTTTGAGAACCGCCATGAAACCTTACGCATTTTGTGGGTTTATGATGGTTCTAACAACCTCTTCTAGTCTATTTGATTAAAAATGTTAAATTGGGTTGGATTGGATTTGGATTGGATTTGATTTGGATTAGATTTGGATTTGGATTGAATTTGCCATGTAACATTTTGATAATCAATTAGTCTTGTAGAGGTTTTAAGAACCGTCATAAAACCTTACGCGTTTTTTTGGACTTATGGCTTATACAATCTCTTCTAGTCTATTTGACTGAAACATGTTACTTGTGTTGGATTGGATTTGGATCAAATTTGGATCGGATTGTGAATAGATCTGGAATTTATTCATCATCTTACACCTACCTCCTGTATCCGTCGGTGGACGGTGACCTTGTGCCACTGGTGGTCATCGAAGCGAACCCGCGCTGGTTTGATATGCATTTCTTGTTTGCCGTTCGAGAGCCCCATCGTCAAGGAGACGCCACCGTCCCGGAGGGCCAAATTCAGGTAGTCGGTTCCGTGGCCTGTGGAGGAAATGGGAAATGGAAAGTGTCTGGTTACTGGCTGGATTCGACATCGAATTTTGTGGTAAAATGAAATAGTTATTGACTGGATTCGTCATTCCGTCGACAGTTGATGAGAGAAATTCTGCAACAGCAAAATAAACCAAAGTAAAATACGCAGCATCTGTACAATCTTCTTGTAATTGAAAGGTGAGTGTAACACTACGAGGAACAGCATAAATGGCTAGGGTTACTTGAGATTAGGATGCCAATCAACTGTACGCATCAAGTTATTTCAGGTGTTTATTGAAGTGCTGTTTCCACCTTTCAACTGTCAGAGATTTCATGTTCTCTATAAAGTGATAAGCATAATCTCAAATTGAATGGCATCCTACCTACTTTATGTCCACAGAAAATTGATTCCCACACAGTTTCGTGCTTTCCGGTGATCATAAATAAACACGCTCTCAGTTCATGTACAAAGGAGCTCCATATGCCTAATCATGCCACAATCTAATATGGAAGCGTGACCTTCGTTATTTCGCCATCGCTGAATAGCAGCGACAACGGACGCCAGCCAGCCAGTATCGTCAAGAATTGAAGGGTGTAAAATGAACTTTTATTTCACGTTTGAGTGAAATTCTGCCTTCCCCTATCCTTCTCACCTTGGAACGTAGCGTCACCGATGGGTTTCCAGGCTCTTACCTGTTCTTTACCAAGCGTAAGCACCTTTTTTTCTCATGGTTTTCAGTCGCTGACACACTGCTGCCACTAACCTCACTATATCGCGCAGAAGTTGGCGTCATCGTCGTGTCACGCTAGTTAATTTCATGCTGTCACGACTGACGACGACGACGCGATTCACCACCGCCTCAGCTGCCTTTGGGCCGTATGGTGCACTGCACGAGGAGTGTTTCGGCGAATAATTCGGCGCCGCCAGTAGTCTCTCTCTATTGGAACAGACTGCATTAGCGAATGACGACGAGGACGATGACGACGAAATGAGGTGCAGTAATTAACGTCGGAGCTTATTTAGCAACCCAAGCGAGAAATCACCACCACCAGAAAAGCGATTTGGCGTTTGGGTTGGGCTATGCAACCCTGGTACTACAGTAGCAGCCAATCCATTGGTAAATTTCCAATTATACAGAATTGTCAATTTAATTTCAAAGATTTGCTTCTCCAGAGGTATCTTCAGAATACTTTCTCAGCATTCCTTCAGAAAATCCTCCTGGGATCCCTAAGAAATTGAGAGGTTTCTTCAAGAATCTTTGTTTGCAATTTCTGCAGGCATTTTTAATGAGGTTTGTTCATTACAGATTTCTCCGGAAAACCCTCCAGATATTTCTCCAGCAAATTTCTTTAGAAATTTCTTCCGGAGTTCTTCCAAAAGTTTCTCGTGATTTTATTTTATAGGAATTCAGGAGGTAGTTTAAGGGTTTTTTTTAGATATTCTCCCAGGCATTCATCCATGAATTCCTCCAGAGCTTAAGCGTAGAATGAACTTTGAGTTAAAATACACGTTGAAAAAAAAATCCTCCAAAAATATCTGTAGAAATTCCATCAGGATTTTTTTTTGCATAACATTTTCAAAGTTTCGGACACGTTAAAGGCGGGGTATGCTGCGCAATTCAGATCCCATTGTAATCCACTAGCCTCTGCCCAGCAACTCCTATCCCTACCTCCACGCGGTACCGGCCGGAAACTATGAGCAACCTTAGGGAATATCGGGTAACCAACCCCGGTGGGAACTTTGGTCGTAGGCTGGCAGGGAAGGGGGGTTTGCTTCGGCAAACCTAAGCGTCTGTTCTCCAGGAGGAGCGGCTCTCAACAGCGTCTGATCCCCATGTAAGGGGCGGCTGATCTACGTCCGAGTGCCAGGGAAGAACTCTAAGCTCAACTGTGCACTATGGTCCTCCGGAAAGTAGGGGGTTGGTGTCAGGCCCTACGAGCCAGCCGTAAAAAAACATTGAAGCGGAAAATCAGCAACAGAATAATACGAACCGAGACCAACGGCTACGACCCCAGCGAACAAAAAGGACTTGCAATTGGAAACTCGGTACGTGGAACTGCCGATCTCTCAACTTCATCGGGAGCACCCGCATACTCGCCGATCTACTGAATAACCGCGGGTTCGGCATCGTAGCGCTGCAGGAGGTGTGTTGGACAGGATCTATGGTGCGAACGTTTAGAGGTAATCATACCATCTACCAGAGCTGCGGCAACACACGTGAGCTGGGAACAGCTCTTATAGTGATGGGCGAAATGCAGAGGTGCGTGATCGGTTGGTGGCCGGTCGACGAAAGAACGTGCTGGTTGAGGATCAAAGGCCGATTCTTCAACTTCAGCATAATAAACGTGCACAGCCCACACTCCGGAAGTACTGATGATGACAAGGACGCATTTTACGCGCAGCTCGAACGCGAGTACGACCGCTGCCCAAGCCACGACGTCAAGATCATCATAGGAGATTTGAACGCTCAGGTAGGCCAGGAGGAGGAATTCAGACCGACGATTGGTAAGTTCAGCGCCCTCCAGCAGACGAACGAAAACGGCCTACGACTCATTGATTTCGCCGCCCCCAAAAATATGGCCATACGTAGCACCTTTTTCCAACACAGCCTCCCTTATCGTTACACCTGGAGATCACCACAGCAGACGGAATCTCAAATCTACCACGTTCTGATTGACGGACGGCACTTCTACGACATTATCGACGTCAGGATCTATCGTGGCGCCAACATCGACTCCGACCACTATCTGGTGATGGTCAAACAGCGCCCAAAACTCTTCGTCATCAACAATGTACGATACCGGCGTCCGCCACGGTACAACCTAGAGCGACTGAAGCAACCGGATGCCGCCTCAGCATACTCGACAGAACGTGGACCGTTATAAACATAAGCGGAAACAGCAGACCCGCCTCTTTCGGGAGAAAAAGCGCCGCCTGGAAGAAGCGGAGTGTGAAGAAATGGAACTGCTGTGCCGTTCCCAAGAAACACGGAAGTTCTATCAGAAGCTCAACGCATCCCGCAACGGCTTCGTGCCGCGAGCCGAAATATGCAGGAATAAAGACGGAGGCCTCTTGACGAACGGACGTTAGGTGATCGAAAAGTGGAAGCAGCACTTCGATCAGCACCTGAACGGCATGGAGAACGTAGGCACGGGAGTCCACGGCAACGGAGGAAACGACGACGTCAGTGCAGCGGAGGACGAAAATGAACCAACTTCCAGCTGGTAAGGATGGTATCGCAGTTGAACTCATCAAGATGGGCCCAGAAAAGTAGGCCACCTGTCTGCATCGGCTAATAGTCAGGATCTGGGAAACCGAACAGCTACCGGAGGAGTGGAAGGAAGGGGTACCCGAGCAAAGTTTCATAACAATCGGATAACATACTGTGTTATCTGATATCAAAAATAATTAACTAAATTTGTTCTCATTGTGGCTGAATAAGCAGGCAACATAACAAACATGATAACAACCAAGTATACCCGTGATACCATTAAAATATCTCATTATGATAACAACTTCTGTAAATCTATCAATTTTATCCAATTGAAAACTCATTTTGTTATCAGAAAGATATTTGCAACAGTCATTGATAACTAACTTCCGTTGTTGTTGTCGACGATGGTGCCCACAGTTTGACAGATAATGGTAACATGAACTACCAAGTTGATAACACGAAATTGTAAAATGAGTTCTTAAGCGAACACTAGTTATCAGTTTGTTATTGCTCAGTTATTGTACATTGCTCGGGTAATCTGCCCCATTCACAAGAAAGGCGACCATTTGGAATGTGAGAACTTCAGGGCGATCACTATTTTGAATGCTGCCTACAAAGTGCTATCCCAGATCATCTTCCGTCGTCTGTCACCTAAAACAAATGAGTTCGTGGGAAGTTATCAAGCCGGCTTCATCGACGGCCGGTCGACAACGGACCAGATCTTTACCGTACGGCAAATCCTCCAGAAATGCCGTGAATACCAGGTCCCAACGCATCACCTATTCATCGACTTCAAAGCGGCATACGACAGTATCGACCGCGCAGAGCTATAGAGAATCATGGACGAAAACGGCTTTCCTGGGAAGCTGACTAGACTGATTAAAGCAACGATGGACGGTGTGCAAAACTGCGTAAGGATTTCGGGTGAACTATCCAGTTCATTTGACTCACGCCGGGGACTGCGACAAGGTGACGGACTCTCATGCCTACTCTTCAACATCGCTCTGGAAGGTGTGATGCGACGAGCCGGGCTCAACAGCCGGGGAACGATTTTCACAAAATCCGGACAATTTGTGTGCTTTGCGGACGACATGGACATTATTGCCAGAACATTTGGAACGGTGGCAGAGCTGTACACCCGCCGGAAACGCGAAGCAGCAAAGGTCGGACTGGTGGTGAATGCCTCAATAACAAAGTACATGCTGGTAGGCGGAACCGAAAACGACCGGATCCGTTTGGGTAGTAATGTTACGATAGACGGGGATAAAGACTGTTCATTTTATAAAGAGGACACCTTATTTGTGTGATATCTTTTTTATTTTTCAATAAAATCATTATCGGCTTTTTGCATGAATTTCCATAGCTTTTGTACAGTGTAGGAAAAATATAACATTATACAAATTGCCCTTAGTTATGGAACTGAAGCGGTTTTCGTTAAAACTCAATAAAACCCCATTTCTCAAAATTCTACACAACTTTCCACATACATAACTTTAAAATTTTCATGAACTTTTCAATGTGTTGGGATCTAATACTATTCTTCTAAAGGTAGAGTGTAATAGTTGGTCAGTAATAATGCACCAAGCATTATACAGCTTGATATAGTGAGTTGCCTTGTTATCAATGAAATTGATAAAAAATACTTATTTAAGTCCAGTGATGCAATAACACTACGGAATCAGTTCAAATTTTGTCCAGTATAGAAGAGAATCGCATTCTAAATGATACCAAAGAAAAATATGCTTTAAGTACATTCTTCATCATAAATTTATTACTTAATGATGACCATATTGAAAAATTGCATAGTTTTTGCTCCATAAATGCAAGTTTTTGATTCTAGAGAAGCTTATTATTATTTATTTTCAGCAAGGTCTGACCCTATGTGATTATATACCTTATTTGAAAATAACTACATGTTAATTTTTATTTTCGACATCATTGTTAACTTGTATTTGCAATAGAGTACATTGTTATTTAGATGAACCTTCAAAGAACGAAGCGGTTTAATCTCCGGTAACTGACATGAAGCACAGTAACCAAGCCAACAATGCTATCAAGAAACGGTTTTCTGCTTTTGAAATTGCATTATAAGTTCTTTCGACTAGACCCATTGAAAACATTCAAAATTTAATATTTTTATACATTTTTGTTTAACAAATAAATTTTATTCCGAAAATCGAGTCCAACTTGTAACTTTAATATCTCAGCAACCATTATTCCGATTAGGTTTATTTTTTGCCAGAATATGTATCACTCAAACTGCTGCAGCATGGCAAACACTTTTGTGCAATTAAACACGATATACCGATGTTGTACAGAAATTTTGTGTTTATCTTTAGTTTTTGGGAATTGAAAAATTGATCTCTCGAAACACTTTGCTACATTTCTATGAGGTTCAATAATTTGAACCCAATTTATTTATGGTTATTACCTGCTTATATAATGTACTGAACAACTAACCAAGGCTGCTCAAATTTGAACTACGCGTTTTCTTTTTATAGCCTTGCAAAGTTGTCCTCTTTATAAAATGAACAGTCTTTACTTTTGAGGTGGTGGAGGAATTCGTCTACCTCGGATCCTTACTGACGGCTGACAACAACGTGAGCCGTGAAATTCGGAGACGCATCATCAGCGGAAGTCGGGCCTACTACGGGCTCCAGAAGAAACTGCGGTCGAAAAAGATTCACCCACGCACCAAATGCACCATGTACAAAACGCTAATAGGACCGGTAATCCTCTACGGGCACGAGACATGGACCATGCTCGAGGAGGACCTACAAGCACTCGGAGTTTTCGAGCGACGCGTGCTAAGGATGATCTTCGGTGGTGTGCAGGAGAACGGTGTGTGGCGGAGAAGGATGAACCACGAGCTCGCTGCTCTTTACGGCGAACCCAGCATCCAGAAGGTGGCTAAAGCCGGAAGGATACGGTGGGCAGGGCATGTTGCAAGAATGCCGTACAACAACCCTGCAAAGCTGGTGTTTGCGACTGATCCGGTTGGCACAAGAAGGCGTGGAGCGCAGAGAGCACGATGGGCGGACCAGGTGGAGCGTGACTTGGCGAGCATCGGGCGCGACCGAGGATGGAGAGCGGCAGCCATGAACCGTGTATTATGGAGAAATATTGTTGATTCAGTTTTATCTAGAATTTGATGTAATACTAAATATTTGAAATGAACTTCCTCGGGAAACCCTTGATGAATTTTTTATCATTGGTTGCCTTCTCTCCAGATTGGAGAGACTGACTCGAGGACTCGTGGTGTCTTTCTCGAAAGATCTGAGTTCAAATCTTGTATGAGACTTTTTTTTAGGTTTTTCCAAAAAGTCGGCGCTTTAAATAGAACTTTTCCCAGCAATCAGTAGTGTAATTATAGGATCACATACAAATTTCTATCGCATACGATGGAGGTTATTTCGTTACATCCAGTTTGTCATTAATTTAGAAATTATGCCCGTACTGCGTATTTTTAAAGGAACTACTTTACAAATTCGTAGGAAATATTTTTGAATAAATTGCTAAAAATTCAGGGAGAAATTCAAAGGGTTATTTTTAGAGAAAATGTTGGAGAAATTTCAGGAGAAATATGGAGGATATCCTGAAGGAATCTCTATATGAACTCTTCTGGGAGAAGTTCTTACCTGTATCCTTTCAGGTAACGGAAGAAGCTTTGGAGGAATTCCTGCAAGATTTTCAGGATACCGTCTTACCCCTCTGGTTCGACACGTTTTAATACGACACTTTTTAATTCGTACCCCGCTTATACGACACATGTCGAATTAAAAAGTGTTCAAATGTCACAGCGATGTACACTGTAAATGCAAAACAGTTTGATATTGCGCCTATACTCGCACCCGCAGCAACTCCTCTTGCATCCGCAAATTTCGGAAGTTTTGAGTTGGTGCTATTCAACACCCAAACCGCCTGGCGACCAACCGGAATGAACTGAGGATGGCAACAATCGTAGAAAGAACGAGCTTTTCATTCGCGCCACCGCAATATTTGATGAAATTATGTTTCATAACAAATCCGGAAATCAAAACAAAAACAAAAATAGAGTTGCCAAATTTCAATGAGCATGGTGGTGTAGGGTGACCAGTTTGTCGAATTAAAAGTTTACCCCGGTTATACGACAACAGTCGGTGTCGTATTAGCGGGGCAATACGGTACACGCCTGAAGAAATTTGAGGACACATTCCTGCGCTAATTTCTAATAGAATCCTTAGAGCCATTACTGAACAAATCTCCAGCAATTACTGAAAAGTCTAGCTATTAAATTACAATTCACTAATAAAAAGAGTAGAAAAAATAAATCACTAATGGAGAAATATCTGCTCAAATTTCTGAACGAATATCTGGTAGATCTGAGACAAAACCACTGGGAGAATTTATGAACGAAAATTTTGAAGGAATCCCTGGAGAAAAGCAGATTTTTTTGGAAGAAACCTTAAAATAATTTCTAAAGTAATCCATGGCAAAGTTTCAGAAGGAATCCTTAAAAATCTATCGCAAACAATTCTTATAGAAATTTCTTGAGAGACTCTTCTGGGAATATCTGAAGGCAGTCTTGAAGAAACTTCTTGAGGGACCCCTTGGAAACCATGAAAAAACCGTGGTAGATTTTGAAACAGAATTCCTGGACGAATCTATGAAGCAATCTTGGAAGGAATTTACAGAGGATTTCTTAAAGGACTTGTGATGACAGGTACTTTACCAATAATTATTATACGATACACCCTTTTACACACGTGCACCAGCGTGGTGGGCCGACAGCAAGCATACGTTTCGCAGCGCCGCAAAATTACGATCAGTCTTCTATACATACTCGAGCCATCCACGCGCGGTTATCACAGGATTTTTTGGACAAATTCATAACGATATATCATAAAGATCTTCTGAAAGAATCTCTAGAGAGACTTGTTAACCTTCCGAAGGTGCTCAAAAAAAGTTACGTTTAAGGTGTTCGGGTCATATTGACCCGGATTTGGTACAATGATTTCACAGTCATTTCTCAATAAAATAATAAAGTTTATGTACTCAAAATTATCGTTAGGGCTTCAATTTTGTGGATCCGGCTCAAAACTAAGGTTCGGTTGGATGTGGCCACTTGGAACCGACGCCAGAGGGACCATGGTTTGGCCATTTTCGCAGGAGGGTATTTTTCGCAATAAGTTATGCGAAATGCAGCTGATTTGAATGTTTGGAGTGCTAAATGCACCGGAAAAAGCAGCATCAAGCTGCCCCAACCACTAAGCTAACTGACCAGATGAGTTTTGACTATCAGGTGGCCACGGGACTAAATCTTGAGGCCTCGGAACGGCTTCCCGGGGACCCCCGATAGGTGACCATTTTACAAATATGGTGAATCCATGCCGTGCGACATATCAAAACTTGCAGAATTTTATGGAGAATACATCAGTGACCATGTCAGAAGCCAGAAGCAAGACTGGCCACTTGGTGGTCCCGGAACCGATTCCCGGGACCCCGGAAATGTGGCCAATTCTCGCAGTTTATATGAGCTTGCCGTATGGCACATCGAAATTCGCAGAATTTCATTGATAATGCACCAGTCATCAAACCAGCAACTGAAGAACATTGTCCGCTTGGTGATCTCGGAACCGGTTCCCAGGGCCGGTTCCGAGGCCCCCGGAAATGTGGTCAATTCTCGATTTTTTTTTTTACTATGCCGTGCGACATATCTAAATTTGCAGAATTTTGTTGCGAATATATCAGTGGCCACATTAGATACGAAAAGCAGGATTGGCCACTTAGTGGTCCTGGAACAGGTTCCCGGTAACCGGTTCCCAGGACTCCGAAAATGTAGCCAATTCTCGCAGTTTGTATGAACTTGCCGTATAGCACATCAAAATTCTCAGAACATCATGTGTAGGTAATTCATCAGTCATCAAACAAGCAACAGGAAACAACATTGTCCACTTGGTGGTCCCGGAGCCGGTTCCCAGGACCGGTTCCAAGGACCCCCAAAGTGTGATCTATTCTCGAGTTTTTTTTACCATGCCGTGCGAATTTTTTAGAATTTTGATGCGAATGTATCAGTGGCCACATCAGACACGAAAAGCAGGATTGGCCACTTAGTGGTCCCGGAACAGGTTCCCGGGACCGGTTTTCAAAACCCCGGAAATATGGTCAATTCTTGAATTTTCTATAATCATGTGGAAATGTGGCCAATTCTCGCAGTTTGTATGACCTTGCCATATGGCACATCGAAATTTGCAGAATTTCATAGATAATTCATTAGTCATCAAACCAGCAACTGAAAACAACATTGTTCGCTAGGCGGTTCCCAGGGCCGGTTCCGAAGACCCCGGAAATGAGGTGAATTTTCGTTTTTTTTACCATGCCGTGCGATGCATCTATATTTGCAGAATTTTGTTGTGAATATAGCAGTGGCCACATCAGATACGAAAAGCAGGATAGGCCACTTGGAGGTCGCGGACCTGGTTTCGGAGACTCCGGAAATGGTGCCAACTCGCACATTTTGTACGACCATCCCATGTGGCACATCAAAATTCGCAGAATTTCATAGATAATTCACCAGCAACTGAAGATAACGTTGTCCACCTGGTGGTTCCAGAACAGGTTCCCGGGACCGGTTTTCAAAATCCCGGAAATGTGATCAATTCATGCATTTTCTATGATCATGTTGTCTGATGTATCAAAATTTGCAGAATTTTGATGTTCACATCAGATATCAGAGGCAGGATTAGCCACTTGGTGGTCCCGGAACCTGTTCCCAGGACCCCGGAATTGTGGCCAATTTTCGCAGTTTGTATAACCTTACCGTATGGGACAACAAAATTCGCAGAATTTCGAAGATTATTCATCAGTTATCAAATCAGCAACTGGAACCAACATTGCCCACTTGGTGGTCCCGGAACCGGTTCCCAGTACCGGTTCCCGAGGCCCCGAAAATGTGACCAATTCCCTGATTTTGTATGACCCTGCCATGTGGCGCATCAAAATTCGTTGAATTTCATGGATAATTTTCCAGTTATCAAACCAGCTACTGAAGAGAACATTGTCCACCTAGTGGACCCTGAACCGGTTCCCTGGCCTCCTAGCATTATGCCAGTTCTCGCATTTTCAATAACCATGCCGTCCGATATTCCACAATTTCCAGACTCTTTGGAGAATGCATAAGTTTTCGAGCCAGCTACGGGAAGCAACATTGTTCACTTGGTAGTCCCAGAATATGAGGACCCCGGATATGTAATAAATTATTTTATTGACTATGGTAATACCACAGACAAACAGACGTAACACCTTGAACGATTTTCATGGAAATCCATCGCCCAGTTCACACTACCATCACCTGGTGGAAAAGTTGCACGAATCACTGTGTTGTGCAATATCGTCAATAGAAGGCGCTAATGTGAAACGTCAAACGCATAGAAAAACGATGCGCGCGCCTCTGGTTGTGAAAGCCACAACTATGAAAATTTGCCTATGTTCCCCTATGTTGTTTTGCCTATGCTACCCTCGTTCTCTACATTGACCTGCAACCTGAGGCGCCATTCTCGCCAAAAAATAGGACACTACCAACACTGAATATCCCGAGCAGCTATCTCATTGGTTCCTTGTGTGAGTGAAGCTGATTTGGCGATACTGGTGTAGCAACTGTTGGCGATTAATCAAGCTCAAGCTCATGGCACATCAAAATTTTCAGACTTTCATCAGTATTCAGAATGTAAAAGAAAGTTAGCATGTTAGTACTACATAGAAATATTCGAGACCTAGCGGCGTAGGACCCAGTTTCCGAAAAGTTTGAAATGCAGCAAATTTGCACATTGCACATAAATGTGGGTTTCAGGTGAACTATCCATTCATTCAAATTTCGCTGGGAACTGCGACAAGGTGACGGATACTCGCCTGAAACACGAAGCAGCAAAGGTCGCAGTGAATGCGGCACAAACAAAGTACATGCTGGTAGGCATGACGGAACACGACAGGATCCGTCTAGACAGTAATGTAACGAAATACAGGGATACCTTCGAGGAGAAGGATAAATTCGTCTACATCGGATCTTTACTGACAGCTGTCAACAAAATTAGTCGTGCAATTCGAACGCGTACCATCAGTGTAAGTAGCTGCGGTCTAAAAGGTTCACTCACGCACCAAATGTACCATAAACAAAACGCCAATAAGACCGGTGGTCCTCTATGGACACGAGACACGGACCATGCTTGAGTGGAACCTGCAAGTATTTGGAGTTTCGACCGTTGCGTACTAATCTTCGGCGGTGTGAAGTAGAAGGGTGAGTGGCGGTAAAGGATGAATCACGAGCTCGTTGCACTGTACGGCGAACCCAGTATTCAGAAGGTGGACAAAGCCGGAGGTATACGATGAGCAGGGCATATTGCAAGAATGCTGGACAACAACCCTGCAAATTTGGTGATCGGGTTAGCACAAAAATTGACAACATTTCTCCGAGAACCGGTTCCGGTTCCATCAGGTGGACAATGATGTTTCCAGTTGTTCGATAATTGATGAACTATCTATGAATTTTATGATATGAAATTCTATGAATTTTGATAAGTCTCACGGCACATTCCAGGGAACCGGGTTTCGAACCATCTAGTGGCCAATCCTGTTTTTAGCATTCAACTTGGCCACTGATGTATTCGCATCAAAATTCTGCAACTCTTGATAGATCGGACAGCGTGATCAAAGACATTGCGGGAATTGAGCACTTTTCCGGGGTCCTGGTAATCGCTTCCGCGACTACTAGGTGGACAATGTTGTTTCCCGTAGTTGGCTTGAAAACTGATGAATTCATTATAAAATTCTGAGAATTTTGATGTGCCGCACGAGATAGTCATACAAAATGCGAGAATTGGCCACATTCTCGGGGTCCTGAGAACAGGTTCCAGGACCACCAAGTGGCTAATTCTGCCTCTGATACCTGATGTGAGCATCAAAATTCTGCACATTTCGATGCATCGGACAGCATGATCATAGAAAATGCGAGAATTGACCTCATTGCCGAGGTCTTGAGAACCGGTCCCGGGAACCTGTTCCGGAACCACCAGGTAGATAATGTTGTCTTCAGTTGCTGGTTTGATAACACAGCGCAACATTTTTTTGTCTCAAGAGCAAACTTATGTGTCTCCGAAGGATTTTGGGCCGCTGAATCCGAATCTGGGCTCAGATTTGCTCAAACACGTCACAATTTTGAGCTATACCTCAATTTATGGGGCAAAATATGCGATTTTGGGCTTTTTTGACTGCAAGCCATTAAGCAAGGTAATATTTTTTTTAAGTAATCAAAAGGTTAATTGGTCAATTAACATCTAAACTAACGACTCATGCAAAATATTTCGTTTTACCTAATCAAATTTGATAGATTTAAGCATTTTATGTTAGTATGAAAACTTGTATGCAACTTCTGGAGGGTGACTTGTATGGGAAATATCGTACCTAACATAAATCGCTTAAAACTATCAAATTCGATTTGGTAAAACGAAATATTTTGCATGAGTCGTTAATTTAGATGTTAATTGACCAATTAACCTTTTGATTGCCAAAAAAAATATTTTCTTGCTTAATGGCTTGCAGTCAAAAAAGCCCAAAATCGCATATTTCGCTCTATAAATTGAGGTATAGCTCAAAATTGTGACGTGTTAGAGCAAATCTGAGCCCGGATTCGGATTCAGCGGCCCAAAATCCTTCGGAGACACATAAGTTTGCTCTTGAGACAGACAAAAGGATAATTTTTGTTACGCTGTGTAACTGATGAATTATCTATGAAATTCTGCGAATTTTGATGTGCCACATGAGATGGTCATACACAATGCGAGAACTGGCCACATTTCCGGGGCCTCCGGATCCGGGTCCGGGACCTCCAAGTGGCCATTCCTACTTTTCGTATCTGATGTGGCCACTGATATATTCGCAACAAAATTCTGCAAATTTAGATATGTCGCACGGCATAGTAAAAAAAATCGAGAATTGACCACATTTCCGGGGGCCTCGGAACCGGCCCTGGGAACCGGTTCCGAGATCACCAAGCGGACAATGTTCTTCAGTTGCTGGTTTGATGACTGGTGCATTATCAATGAAATTCTGCGAATTTCGATGTGCCATACGGCAAGCTCATATAAACTGCGAGAATTGGCCACATTTCCGGGGTCCCGGGAATCGGTTCCGGGACCACCAAGTGGCCAGTCTTGCTTCTGGCTTCTGACATGGTCACTGATGTATTCTCCATAAAATTCTGCAACTTTTGATATGTCGCACGGCATGGATTCACCATATTTGTAAAATGGTCACCTATCGGGGGTCCCCGGGAAGCCGTTCCGAGGCCTCAAGATTTAGTCCCGTGGCCACCTGATAGTCAAAACTCATCTGGTCAGTTAGCTTAGTGGTTGGGGCAGTTTGATGCTGCTTTTTCCGGTGCATTTAGCACTCCAAACATTCAAATCAGCTGCATTTCGCATAACTTATTGCGAAAAATACCCTCCTGCGAAAATGGCCAAACCATGTTCCCTCTGGCGTCGGTTCCAAGTGGCCACATCCAACCAAACCTTAGTTTTGAGCCGGATCCACAAAATTGAAGCCCTAACGATAATTTTGAGTACAAAAACTTTATTATTTTATTGAGAAATGACTGTGAAATCGTTGTACCAAATCCGGGTCAATATGACCCGAACACCTTAAACGTAACTTTTTTTGTCCAGCCCTTCAGAAGCGGCCAAAATTATCGGTCAAAATTTTAAAAATAAGTTTTTGGCAAAAGATTTAAAGTCACAAAGTTTCAAAGCTATAGCAAATCAGGATCAAAAGATATTGCGCCTGAAAAGTGCGATCCGGGTCATATTGACCCGAACACCGTAGGAAGGTTAAAGAATCTCTGTGAGATTTTCTGAAGGAAACTTAATTTCCCGATGAAGTCTGTGAAAGATTTTCCTAAAAAATCATTAGAGAAATTTTCGGAGGAATTTCGATCTTTTGGTTTTCTGTAGGAATAGCTGAAAGCATTTCTGGAGGAGTCCGTGGATGATTTACTGAAAGAACTTAACTTCTATGGAGGAATTTCTGAGGGAACCCATGAAAGCTTTTCTAGAGGAATACTTGGGGAAATTTTTAAAGGATCCTGTAGGAGAAATTCTGGAATAAATTTTAGATATTGAGAAGATGTTTCAAAAGAACTTTCAAATAGAATCCGTGGAAAACTTACTGAAAGTAATTCATAGAGGATTTTCTAAAGGAATACATTTGGCGAACTAGAAAAGACCGACACCGATCTTAGGATCTCGACCAGCGAGGTGCCGAAGTTGGCTCGGCGATTCCGGTTGGTGGTAAACTTATGGTTAACCGACGCTCCGACCACCTAACCGGTACTACGGTACTACGCAACGGAACACTCGGTTAAGTCCTTGGCGGTGGATCAAGCTTACTACGATCACGACCCAATACCCTTTGGCCTTCCCGGCTTCTCTACTTCACCGCATTCTATACGGTTTAGTCATGACACATTCTCGCTACAATGTTGTTGGAACTCAAATTTCCAGTGGCACTCGCTAGCATGTCGCCACGCCACGTCCTTAATCGAAGCGCGGACGGTCGAACATCACGCGCTCCAGTGTCTCCCTGTTTTGGACATGTTGGACAGAATGGGAACTCAATGTGTCCGAACCGATACAGATACTTTCTGAAGCTTCGTATTTGCCGATAATATCTCTACCTCTTCCAGGGTCTCATCGGTTATCGTGAGGGCGACGTGCTCCACGAAGCCGACGATCTCGACTCCTTCTGGAAGCTCGAGCTTTAACCTCTGTGACACACCCGCCGTTAAATGCCGCCTACAAAGTGCTATCCCAGATCATCTTCCGTCGTCTTTCACCTAAAGTAAATGAGTTCGTGAGAAGTTATCAAGCTTTCTTCATCAGACCAGATCTTTACCCTACGGCAAATCCTCCAGAAATGCCGTGAATACCAGGTCTCAACGCACCACCTGTTCATCGACTTCAAAGTGGCATACGACAGTATCGACCGCACAGAGCTATGGAAAATCATGGACGAGATTAGCTTTCCCGGGAAGCTTACCAGACTGATCTGAGCAATGATGGACGGTGTGCAGAACAACGTAAGGATTTCGGGTGAACTATCCAGTTCACTCGAATCTCGACGGGGACTACGACAAGGTGATGGACTTTCCTGCCTACTATTCAACATCGCCCTGGAAGGTGTTATGCGACGAGCCGGGCTCAACAGCCGGGGTGCGATCTTCACGAAATCCGGCCAATTAGTCTGTTTTGCGGATGACATGGATATTATTACTAGAACATTTGGAACGGTGGCAGAACTGTACACCCGCCTGAAACGTGAAGCAGCAAAGGTCGGACTGGTGATGAATGTGGCTAAGATAAAGTACATGCTGGTAGGAGGGACTGAGCAAGACAGGACAAACCTTGGCAGCGATGTTACGATAGACGAGGATACTTTCGAGGTGGTAGAAGAATTCGTCTACCTCGGCTCTTTGCTAACGGCTGACAATAAAGTGAGCCGTGAAATACGAAGGCGCATCATCAGTGGAAGTCGTGCCTACTAGTGTTTAAACTGTTTTGACCAAATTTGGAGCATTTTCCCATAGTTTTCATAGGGTGACGCTAGAACAAATCGTTTTATTGCTTTATCTTTTTTGTTTCAATTCCGTTCAAAAGATATTGATGATTTAAAAAAAAATAGTCACTTTTCAAGTATTTTTCACTTGAGTTACAAAAATAACATCCCTCTACTTTTTGATATGTTTTATAACAGCATTTCTTCTTTTGAATGCGGGAAAAATATATTGTTTATGTTTGCCCCAACCCATCATAAACCCTTTTTAAAAAAATATGATTTTTTAAGAAAAACGCCTGTAACTTTTGAACCAAAAGAGATAACGACCATCTCAGCGCACGAAACGACGCGTCTTCAAATGCGACTTTGATGAAAAATCGAAACGGAAAAAGTTAACACCAGAAAACCGGTTTTTCTTGAACCACCCTAAGCTTATTCAGAAAAATATCTCTAGATCGGTCAATTATAAAGCTACATAAAAAATTGCTCAAAATTGATAGACCTACAACTTTCCCGAAGAATACATACAGTTGTTCTTGCAAATAAAAAAGTTGGGTTACCAATTTCTCTGAAAATATGAACCACCCTAATTTTGCACATTTTAAAGAGGGCCTTATTATTAGGGACAACTTTGTAGAAGATCATATTTGCCTAAAAACTCATTTGAAGGCGTTGAATGCATCTTTCCTCGTTAATCTGGTTCGTGGACCACTGTGCAATGGTTACCACGGCGCAGAGTACCGATTGCCCCTTCTCTAATGCTTTGAGGCTATCTCCGCATCCACTGTCGACTTCACCCCCGTAGCCCGAACTGCTAATAAGCTAGTCCGCTCTCGCTTTCCGTAAACTTCATCAGCATGTTCAGGATGATCTTCTCCAGGAGTATCCAGCAGGCTTATTGGTCGATAGGATGCAGGGTGACCTGGAGGCTTGCCTAGTTTTGGCAGCAGCACCAACTTCTGAAGCTTCCAAATATCTGGGAAGTAGCTGTCCGGCAGATTTTTTTGCATCACTGTCCTGAACATGTTCGGAAACACCAGGATTGCCGCCCTTAATGTCATGTTGGAGATACCATCCGAGCCGGAGACTTTCTTTATTTTGAATCTTTTGGCTCATTGTTAGATACCTGATTTTCGCCTGCATCAACCTTCACCCCATCGACATATGCAATTTCTCTCCCATACAAAATATATAGAAAAATCTTCACTGATAGAATGTTTTGAAACCTTCTGCACATGAAAATATAGCTTGAATATTTATGTTTGTTTGAAAGAAACCCGATGTACATTCGATTTTTATAATCTGCTGGTTCAGACACTAAAGAGTGAAGCCAGGCGAATCGGATTAGTCATTAATGTGTCGAAGACAAAGTACATGATGGCAAAGGGCTCCAGGGAGGAGTCACCGCGCCCGCCACCCCGAATTCATATCGACGGTGATGAAATTGAGGCGGTTGACGAATTCGTGTACTTGGACTCACTGGTGACCGCCGACAACGACATCAGCAGAGAAATTCAGAGGTGCATTGTGGCAGGAAATCGTACTAACTTTGGACTCCGCAGAACTCTACGATCGAATAAAGTTCGCCGTAACACGAAGTTAACTATCTACAAAACGCTGATTAGCCGGTAGTCCTCTATGGGCACGAAACATGGACCCTACGTGCAGAGGACCAACGCGCCCTTGGAGTATTCGAACGGAAGGTGTTGAGTACCATCTACGGCGGAGTGCAGATGGAAGACGGGACTTGGAGAAGGCGAATGAACCACGAGCTGCATCAGCTGCTGAGAGAACCAACCATCGTCCATACCGCGAAAATCAGGAGGCTACGGTGGGCGGGTCACGTCATCAGGATGTCGGATAGCAACCCGACTAAAATGGTTCTCGATAGTCATCCGACCGGTACAAGAAGACGTGGAGCGCAGCGAGCTAGGTGGGTCGACCAAGTGGAGGACGATCTGCGGACCCTACGCAGAGCGCGGAACTGGAGACAAACAGCCATGGACCGAGTGGAATGGAGGCGGCTACTATGTACAGCAGAGGCCACCCCGGCCTTAGCCTGATCGGTAAGGTAAGGTTCAATGCCTGGGCCGTGGAATGGGGAAGCTGCTTCACGAACCTGTGGGGTCAGATCTTGCTAGAGACACTGCCCATATTAGATCTCAACTTGGCAAATGTTGGCTTGTTTAAACTGGAGAGTGGACGATAGCTACACGAACATCGATCACCTGGCGGTTCGCTACAGTACCGGCTACTACAACAGCAGGCCACGAGTAGAAGAAGAGGCGGCTAGGCAAAGCAGGTGGAAGATATCATACTTCGACAAAATGGTATTTGGGGAGGCGCTCCACCGTGAGCGGAACTTACTTGGTTTAAACGGCGACGAGCTGGTACTGGTGCTCTCACGTGCGTGTGATGCGACCATGCCTGGGCGAGTCTACCCTAGAAATGGAAGGCCACCGGCTTACTGTTGGACCGACGCGATTTCGGACCTGCGCCGCGCCTGCCTACGGACTAGGCGGCGGATGCAGCGAGGACGATCAGAGGAAGAACGAAATGAACGACGGGTGGTGTTCGCCGCTGCAAGACTGAGATATAGCAAGCAAAAAGGCCTGCTTTGAGGGTCTCTGCCAGAGTGCCAATGCAAACCCGTGGGGTGGCGCCTACAGGATCGTGATGGTCAAGACAAGCTCAAAGCAAACTCCAGAGATGTTGGAGGGGATCACCGTGGGGCTTTTTTCACGTCATGATCCTTGTACTTGGCCTCCTTTCGTAGGACAGGCAGGACTGGGGCTGGCGTTGAGGAGAGAGTTACCGATGTGGAACTTGCGGGGATAGCAAAGTCCCTTGCGGAATGTGCTCGAAGAGCTTTGATTGCACACTAGCGTGGGACACAAATAGACATTTTACCCCTGTCCACTTTTTGAGTTCCATTTCGGCCCCATACCAACTGTGCAAAATTTCAGCTCAATCGGAGAAACTATATTTTAGCGCCAGTCATTTTAAGTTTTCATACGATTTACTATGGGGAAAACCACTTTTTCAAAGAAAAATCGCCACATGTTGCCCCTTAACCCCTAGAAACAAACCGATGAGTGATTTTTGTTGGAATTTTTACGAGGAACCAACCCGCCGAAGACCGCAAAGCGATCTAAAGCACGTAGAAAAATTTATTGACTGAAAACCAAATGGCATGCAATCGCTGTTTAACATGTAAGGAATAACAATAAATAATAAAATCTCATCATTTTATCGATCGGGCGAGGCCTAACAATTTTTTCTACGAACGTCGCATCGGTTTGCAGTCTTCGGAGGTCTGATACCTAGTGAAGTTTTCTACGGAAATCATTCATCGACTTATTTTTAGGGATCTAGGGGTGACTCCTATCGATTTTTCTTTGCAGGAGTAAAACTTCCCCATAGTGAATCGTATGAAAAACTAAGAATGGCGGGCGAATCTGAAATTTTGCACAGAAAATATGGGACCTATGTGGAACTCAAAAAGTATACAGGAGCTTGAGTTTTTCCATTTTTTGTATTTTCCCATATAAACCGTGTACCAGGCTATTGCGCTCTCTCACGTTCAACTTCGCCAGGGTTTCCAGCAGACTGTAACCTCTTGCGTTGATCAGCCTGCCTTCCCACACCACGGCCCAAGCATTGAAGTCCCCACCGATAACGACCGGCGTTCGTCCTACCAACGTATCGATTATTATATCCAACATCCAATTGAACTGCTCTGGAGACCTTGGGGAAACATTACAGCTGTTTTTGTCCTGCTTCCGAATTTGGGTACCATCCAGGTGTTCGGTTCGCCGTAGATTACAGCATGCTTATGGTACATTCTTCGCTGCCACACACATCGTTTACCTACACACCGTCAAAGATGGTTCTAAACCCCTCACGCTCGAGTACTTTTAGTTCTTGCACGTCCCTCTCCAGCATAGCCCAAGTCTTGTGCCCGTAGAGAACCATCGGTCTTATCAGTGTTGTACATGACACATTTGATGTGAGGGTGAACCAGTTTCAACCGCAGGTCCTTGTCCTGATGATGCGCCTTCGATTTCACGGCTAACGTTGTTGACTGCCGTTAATAAGAAACCGAGTTAGACAAAGTCTTCCACCATCTCGAAGGTATCCCCGTATATCGTAACACCTGTTACCTAGGCTTGCTCTGTCGTTCGCGGTCTTGCCTGCCAGCAAGTTCTTCGCTTTCGACGATTTCAAAGCGAAGCCGTACTCGTCCATGAATTAGCTCTCTGCAGTCGATACTGTCGTACGCTGCGGCCTTGAAGTCGTTGAACAGATGGTGTGGTGCGACTTGGTATTCGCGGCATTTTCGGAGGATTTGCCACACGATGAAGATTTGGTCCGTTGTCGAGCGGCCGTCAACAAAGCCGGCTTGAAAACTTCCCACAAACTCATTAACTTTGGGTGAAAGACGACGGAAGATGATCTGGGATAGCATTGTGTAGGCGGCATACAGAACTGTGATCGCTTGGACGTTCTTGCACTCCAATTTATCACCTTTCTTGTAGATGGGGCATATGATGCCTCCCTTCCACTCCTCTGGTAATCTCTGGTTAATCTCTCAGATTCGGACTTTAAGCCGGTGCAGGCAGGTTTGCAACTTTTCCGGACCCATCCTGATGAATTCAGTTCTGGTACCATCCTAATCTGCTGACTTATTGTTCTTGAGCTGCTGGATATCATGCTTAACTTCACTCAACGTAGGAGTTGATTCGTTGTTTCTCTCTGCTGTACTGACGCAGTCATTTCTCCCGCTATCTTCGTCATCCATGTCTGCGCTCCCCGCATCATTCAGGTGTTCGTTGTAGTGCTGTTTCCACCTTTCGATCACCCCACGTCTCCGTACGTCAAGATCCTTCCGTTCTTATCCCTGCACATTCCGGCTCGTGGCACGAAGCCTTTGCGGGATGTGTTGAGCTTCTGGTAGAACATCCGTGTTTCTTGTGAACGGTACAGCAGTTTCATCTGTTCGCACTTCGTTTCTTCCAGGTGGAACTTTTTCTCCCGGAAAAGGCAGGTCTGCTCGTTCTGTCGTGTCCCGTTCTGTAGCATGACCGCCCTCGCTGCGTTGTGCTCTTCCAAAAGCTATCTACACTTTTCGTCCAACCAATTCGTTCACTCGGTTTGGTTCCACATACCCAACGTTGGTCTCAGTTGCGTCGATGAAGACTGCTTTTACCGTACTCCAGCAATTCTCGAGAGGAGTTTCATGAAGCTCGCGCTCGTCCGGAAATGCTGCCTCGAGATTCTACGTGTATGCGATGACGACATCCGATTGCTGTAGACAGGGTTGAAAAAATCAAATTCAATTCAATGACATTTTGCTGAACTGAATGCTTTAGGCATTCATTTTCAGCTCCACTGTGAGATACTTGAAAGTGAACACAGAAAAACTCAACTACTTTGTTGACGTAATGACTCCACCATCATCAACACACGCTCTGCGTTGATGGATGCTTCACGTCAACAACGGTCGCATGAATGTGACTGGCCCATAAGCAAGCGTGGTGAATTTTCTCTTTTGAGTGCCAATGACAGGGAAAATGTTGTTATTGAATCTCGCCGTCGCCACGATGTGAGCGACAAGAGAATTTTTATTCTCTTCTCACCCGCCTCCGTGAAGGAAAGAGACTTTAACGTCAGAAGCGGTGTGGTGAAAAAACAAAAACAAAAACTCACGTTCGTTGCATGCTTTTTTGCAACCCTGGCTGTAGAGGTATCATTCCGGACCTTATGAATGTGGATGTGTACGGGGCCGGAAAAAAGGTTTCCGTATCTTTCGTAGTCTTCCGAATCGTGCTTGTGGTACACGATTGGATGGGTTGAACAACAGCAAGTTAACCCTCGAGCGATCGCGCTGTTGTATTTTGTACACAACACGTTGAAAAAATCTCGCTTTTTGTACTCAGCATTAGCGTAGTGCTGATTCAGGTAGTCAACCGCGCGAGTTACGGAAGGTTAAGGACACACTTGTTAGAATCCCAAAATGGCCACCACAATGGCCGACTTCGGCACCTACTCACGATTTCGAGCGCTCAAATGTCTTCGTTAACAAAACCAGCGCACCTAATTTTCTTATTTATTTATTACTAGCTGTCCCGGCAAACGTCGTACTGCCTGCCTACTGTGTTTTTTGACATACAGTTCCATAGGGACGTCCCCCGGAAAGTCATCTGTATGGGAGCCCCCATTCCAGAGACCCTAGAGGTCTCACACCAAGCTAAGAACCTTCCCCGGCCCTAACAGTACCCACATACAAAATTTCACACCGATCGGTTCAGTAGTTTCCGAATGCATAGCGGTCAGACAGACAGACAGACAGACAGACAGACAGAAATTCATTTATATATATATATAGATAGATAGATAAGGTAAAGTGACCAGATATATTTTACTCTGATGCGGGACACAGTTTTACTAAACCAGAATGTCGATTACCTGGAAAGCCAGGGACTGTTAGGAAATTTATTTCTGGGCTTGGAAAATCAGAAAAAGTCAGGGAATTTCACGGGGAATTTGGTTGATGGTCAGGGAATTTTTTAACGACACTCAGGGAACAAAGTATTAGATCCCAACAAGGAAATTATGGAATTTGGAAAACTAGCATTTTTTTTTTCTAAATGTCTGAATTTTTTTCATGGAAAATTTTTGCCAAACCATTGAAGAGGTAGCTGGAGAAAATTCAGGAATGAGTTTTTGACAAAACTATGGGAATTTTTTACTGGATTACTGGAGAACATTTTCCAAAACATTTCTTGGAAAGTATTCTGAAACAATTCTCCAATATTTTCATCACAAATATGAAGTGTATCTTTATCAAACTTTATAAGAATATACGTTTCTAAAAAAGATATTTGTTTCCTGGAATTCTTTCCATTTGTAGCTAAAAAATTTACCACCGGTGGAGTTTGCAGAGTGATCCACCATATACTTCTATAGAAATCCTTCGATCATTTCCGAAAACCCCCGAAAAAATCTGACAAGGGGAATCCTGTATGTAATCTTCCACGAATCAAGTAGCCATGTAGGCATGTTTCTCTTAGGATTTTTTCTGACGGGTTCTAACAGATATTTCTATAAGAAAGTCCTGTGGATTGTTACTGGAAATTCATTTGAAATTTTTGAAAAAAAAAATATGAACAAAAGTTCTGGTGAGACACTTTTAAATTCACTTGCAGAGATTCAAAAATGTTCAGTCAGCTCTCAATTAGTCCACTTCAGTGTGAAGTGCTTATGAAACCCAAATATTACTTTCATCTTTCTCCCAACAACTCTGCCTTTACTTTATACAATGTCAGATTAAAATCCTCAAAATTCTAAAACAATGAATTACCTACATCGGCTGTTTTCTTACTCTCCGCATCGACCAATGTGGCGCTAGATTCTATGCGCGAAAAATCGCTAAAAGTAAATCGCAAATATATTGTATGGATAGCATCTAAAGGCAAATTTATCGAAGTGTAATAGCTTTTTATTTCAAGTAA
Source organism: Aedes albopictus (assembly GCF_035046485.1). Classification (NCBI taxonomy): domain Eukaryota; kingdom Metazoa; phylum Arthropoda; class Insecta; order Diptera; family Culicidae; genus Aedes; species Aedes albopictus. Next base: position 243,257,511 of record NC_085136.1, on the reverse strand, counting down.
TTCAAGTTCAGATGTTTTTCACCATACAAAATAAAATGGATTTACTCTTGCTGATCAACTGTGGGTGTGCGCCAAGCGAGTAGTCCATTGTAAGCCTGGTTAAACTTTGTTTTACCTATTTACAGTCATTGCACAATTATGGGTCACACACAATTATTAGTCACTTTTCACTTCAATAGAAAAATACTAATTAATTGCAAGCTTTTGTTAGCCATTATCATTTTTTGTTCATAAGTTGATTTGTTTTGTGTCATTATACGTATCGCACACGGGCTTATACGTCAAAACATTATATATTTTCAATCATTTTTTGTTCGGTGCAAAACCATATGCCAAAGTAACGCTTCGATTGTGAATATCGTAAAGTGCGTGCGCTGCTTTTGTAAGCTCTGTAAAAGCGAGCTTCGGTGATTTTCAAGTGCAAAATGGTATCGTCACCAGAACAAAGGTATAATTAACGTTCAAAATGTAGAAATTCATGTGACTGCAGCTATTTAAAGCTTATTTCTGGCAAAATTTAAGTGACTCATTATTGTGCCAAGGAACACCGAAAATCACACAATTATGGGTCACTTTTTGTGCAGCATAATATTGACAGTTCTGCGTACATGAGCATTGCATACTTTTAGGCGTTTACCGGTGGTTATGTTGAAGATTTTGTCCCAATTTTGCAAAATTGATTCCAAATCGTGAAAACACGCTTCGTTAAGAGGTTTGAGATCAGTTTTAGATTCTACTTTAGTTGATCTATCGAGAATAAGTGATCATTCATTGAAAAAATAGACAAAATATTATTGTTGATCCGATTCCTCTTGAGTGACCCATAATAGGCAACAAATTGACCCATAATTGTTACACAGCCAATTTTGACCCATTATTGTGGTTTTCATTACTCACCAACATTTTAGTAATTTTCACCGCCTAAAGTGAATTTTACAAGCAGATTTTTATATAAAACACTAAAAATGAGTTTCAATGAAGAGAATATAAAATAAAAATAATGAAAGTGTTATTTTTGTATGTAAAACGATTCATATTTTGAAATGATTGTTCCTTGAGTGACCCATAATTGTGCAATGAGTGTACATTTGTCTAAAGATTGATTTTCAGAAGAACAGAAACAATTCAACATGTTTGTCAAGAAAACGACATTTTAATTGTTGAAATCCGGGACATTTCCGGGACACTTTGCAGTGCGGCACGACTAGCTTGAATCCGGGACTGTCCCGCACAATCCGGGACGTCTGGTCACTTTATTATAAGGAATATTTCATCGGCAACACAAGTGGCAATAGTGTGGCGCTGCAATCGGTTAATTTCCTAACTAATTTAATGGGCCTTTTCATTTGACGACTTAAATCAGCTGATTGTTCGGGCGTTTGACAGTTCTTCTATGAAGATGACACGTTCGTGTTAGCAGCTGTTGTTGAACAACTTGTTCAAGCTTTGTAAACAAATGCATGCACGGATCTGTCACATGAAAAGGCCTATTAACCACTTGAAATGTTTCAATTCACCACTGACTGTGGCAATATGGTGTTTGGTGGCATTAGTGTTGTCATCGTGCTTTAGTTTGCAACCTTACTCAAGTGAAGATTCAAATCCTTACACAACTTTCTGAATGAAATTTGTTCTAGCCCAGATGTCTGTTCTCTGTAGTTTTTTGGTAGTGTTGTACTTTTTACAACGGCGCGAGTCCCGAAGGGTTAAGAGCTAGGTATAAGCGTTTATTTTCGTCTGTCCATTGCTTTAAAGTATATGCATCTGAATTCCACGGAAATGAGAATAAAAGTTGCATATAACTTGATCAACACTGTCCACAGTGTATGGTGTTCATAATGTATGCAATGTTTCTGGAAAAGGAGGAAAGCTTTTGCTCCTAATGGGCGGGATTACAAACATGCAATCGCTGCTGCACGAGTTTTGTCGTTGTTGGGAATGGGGTTGGGCACTGATTGGGACTGTTTAGTATGCACACAAATATACTTATGGGCATGTTGGACTATACCTAACTGTATTTTGAGCATGAAATTACAATGGGGATTCAAGTTTCAAAGTAAATTTGGTGGCTAGTTGACTGTTCGATTTCGAATTCCGACTACTGGTGAAGTTTTTAAGTCATTTCTAGCAGAAGTAGATTCTTTGGGAAGAAATTCCAACACCGGTTGATTTAAATGTTCGATAGAACTGTGCAAAAACTATGTAATCATCAAGAGTGGCCAATCGCCTACCACCTAACTAGCATATATGTAGTAGCCTGGTACACGGTTTATATGGGAAAATACAAAAAATAGAAAAACTCAAGCTCCTGCATACTTTTCGTGTTCCATTTTGGTCCCATATCAACTGTGCAAAATTTCAGATCGATCGGAAAAACTATATTTTAGCGCCCGCCATTCTTAGTTTTTCATACGATTTACTATGGGGAAATTTTACTCCTGCAAAAAAAAATCGCTGGGAGTCACCCCTAGATCCCTAAAAATAAGTCGTTGAATGATTTATGTAGAAAACTTCACAAGGAATCAGACCTCCGAAGACAGCAAACCGATGCGACGTTCGTGGAAAAAGTTATTAGGCCTCACCCGATCGATAAAATGACGAGATTTTATTATTTATTGTTATTCCTTACATGTTAAACAGCGTTTGCATACCATTCAGTTTTCAGTCAATAACTTTTTCCACATGCCTCAGATCGCTTTGCGGTCTTCGGAGAGTTTGTTCCTCGTAAAATTTCCAACAGAAATCATTCATCGATATATTTTTAGGGGTTAAGGGGCAACCTGTGGCGAATTTTCTTTGGAAAAGTGATTTTCCCCATACTAAATCGTATGAAAACTTAAAATGGCTGGCGCTAAAATATAGTTTCTCCGATCGAGCTGAAATTTTGCACAGTTGATATGGGGCCAAAATGGAACTCAAAAAGTGTACAGGAGTAAAATGTCTTTTTGTGTCCCACGCTAATATGTAGTTCGAAAATACAAAAAAAAACTTCTTCTTCTTCTTCTTTATGGCTCGACGTTCGCATTGGAAGCCTGCCTCTCTTCAACTCAGTGTTCCTAGAGCACTTCCACAGTTAGTGATTGAAGGGCTTTCTTTGCCTGCCATTGCATGAATTTGTACATTGTGTGGCAAGTACAATGATACCCGAGCAGGAACAAATAACTAACACATAACTGCAGCATACCAACATCAGGTATCATACCAAGACGAGGTATTGGTTGCAGTGCCGGATTTGGGCTTCGGGGGGCCCGGGGCAAACCCAATAAAGTGGGCCCCCACAAGGATTTTGAAGATTTTTAAACTTTTTGTTTTCAATGTTGTTCGTATTTTTTATATTTTTAATGTTTTTTTTTTGCGATTCAGGAAAAACACTAATGGTGATAAGCACCAACGCGTAGTAGCCGCGATTTAATCTAGGATTTACTAAATCCGAGATTAAATTTGATACCCCGTTCGGTAAGCACCAAAGAGCTTCAAGAGAGGATTTACAAAGAAAGCACGCAGCCATTTTCTCTCTCGTGATTGTCCAGCTCGCGGAAATGTCAAACCAGTTTGCTTCAGCATTCAATCAGCTGGTGTTTATTTACTCTTTTTTTCGTGCAAAAAATGATCTCCTGCGTGATGGCCCATGATCGGTGGGCAGGAATTTCGCGATGAGCGTTGGATGCACAACGCATTCCTAAATTACCAAACGAGGATAAGTGGATACTATCAGTCGCCCCACCGCTGTCAGTTTTCCAGATCAAACAGAAAGCGCCGCAGAACCCGCTCGGCGGCTGTGTGCGCAACACATTTCACCCGGGATTTCTCGAGAAGCTCTTTCCCAGATTTTTTTTTCCATTGCTTCGTGGATCATGCCAAAAATCTCTACACAAAATTCATTTCAAAATTCCTCCTTATTCACCGAGAGATTACATAATTTGCCGTAGAATATTTTTGTGAAATTTCAACAAAAGTGCCTCAAGTACACATTGCTTCACGATTTTCTTTGGAAGTATGTTGCTCGAAACGTTCATCCAGGATTATTTTCTTTAATTAGTTTAAGGATTTCCTAAAGGTAAGGTTTCTCTAGCAGAAACGCCTGTGGGTCAAAATTTCCGTTGAAATTACTTCGAAAAATCCTCACGGAAGTACCAACACACATTCCTACGAGAACGCCTCCGGAAATTCAACCACAAAATCCTCCTGGCATTTATAAAGAAATTCCTCCAATAATCCTTCCGGGAATTAATACAAAAATGCTTAACGGAATTCCTACGAGAGAACCTTCAGAAAATCTTCTGGGATTTTTTGGAGGAATTTTGTCGGGAAACTAGAATTTATTCCGATACTTTCTCCAGAAGGTCCTCCGGTTATTCCTGAAAAAAAAAAAAATCCGCGAGTTCCTTCTAAAACTTGGTCTGGAATTCCTTCAAAAATTCCATCGGCAATCCTTCCAGAAATTTATCCACGAATTCTTCTGAAAATTATTCGAGAAATTTCACTGGCAGTTTGTCCAGAAATCACTCAACACATTCCTCCGGGAAATCTTCGGTATATCCTCTGGAATTTTTTTCGGGAAATCCTCCAGGAATTTCTTCGGGAATACCTGAAGGAATTACTTCGGGAATTCCTGTAGATATTTCCTCAGGAGTTGCTTTGGGGATTCCTCCAGGAATTCCATCGGGGATTTCTCCTGGATTTCCTTTGGAAATTCCTCCAGGAATTCCTTTAGGATTTCCTTCAAGAATTTCTTCGGAAATTCCTCCAGGAATTTCTTGGAGAATTCCTCTCGGAATTTCTTAAAAAAATCCTCCAAAAATTTATCCGGGATTTCCTCCAGCATTATCTTCGGGAATATGCCTCCAGGAATTCCTTCAGGGGTTCTTCCAGGAACTCTTCCGGTAATTTCTCCAGGAATTGCTTCGGGGGTTCCTCCAAGAATTTCAACGGAAATTCCTCCAAGAATTTCAACGGAAATTCCTCCAGGAATTTATTTGGGGATTCCTCCTGGAACTCCTTCGCGAATACCTCCAGGAATTTCTCGGAATTCTTCCAGGAGTTTCTTTGGAGATTCCTCCAGGATTTTCTTCGGGAATTCCTCCAGCAAATCCTTTGGAAATTTTTTCAGGAGTTTCTTCGGGAATTCCTCCAGGAATTTCCTTGGAAATTCCTCCAAAAATTGCTTCGGGAATTACTCCTGGAATTTCTTCGGGGATTCCCCCAGAAATTTATTCGGGAATCCCTCTAGGAATTGCTTCGGGAACTCCTCCAGGTATTTCTTTGGGAATTCCTCCAGGAATTTCTTCGGGAATTCCTCCAGGTATTCCTTCGGGATTTTCTCCAGAAATTTCTTCGGGAATATTCTTGCAGTGATTTCTTCAGGAATTCCTCCATTCATTTCTTCGGAAATTCCTCCGAGGATTCCTCCAGGAATTTGTTTGGGGATTTCTCCAGGATTTTTTTTTTTCGGAAAATACTCCAGTGATTTCTCCAGTGATTTCAAGGATCACTGCAAGAATTTCTTCAGAAATTCTACCAGGAATTTCTTCGGGAATTCCTCCAGGAGTTGCTTCGAGGATTTCTTCAGAAATTTCTTTGGGAATCCCTCCAAGAATTGCTTAGGGGATTTCTCCAGGTTTTTATTCAGCAATATTCCTCCAGGAATTCCTGCGCGGTTACTTCCGGGAATTTGTTCGGGGATTCCTCCAGGAATTTCTTCGGACATTTTTCCAGGAATTGCTTCGAAGTTTATTCCAGGAATTCCTTTTAGAATTCCTTTGGGAATTCCTTAAAGAATTTTTCCGGGAATTCCTTCGGAAGTTCCTCCAGAAATTCTCGTGAAAGTTCCCCCAGAAATTCTTCTAAAAATTCTTAGGAGAAACCCTTCAGAAATTTATTCGGGAATTCCACCATATTTTTTCCGGGTGTTCCTCAGGAAGTTCTTCCATAAATTTGATCGGAAATTCTTCATGAAATATCTCAAGAAATTTCTCTGAATATACATCCAGAAATTCCTCCGATAATACCTCCAGAAAATCCTCTGGGAATTCCTCTAGAAATTTTTCTTGAAATACACTTCATATTTCCTCCGAGAATTCCTTCACAAATTCTGCCATGCATTCCTCTAGAAAGTCCTAGAAGAATTCACCCATAAACTCCTCTGGAAACTGTTCCAGATTTTTTTCAGAAATTCTTCCGGGCATTTGTCCTGATATTCCTCCTGAAATTCCTCCAGAAATTCCTCGGAGTTTCTCCAAAAATTCCTACAGGAATTCATCCAGAAAGTCCTTAAGAAATTTCTCCAGAAATTCTTCTGAGATTCCTCCGAGAATTATGGAGAATCCAGATATGCTTCTTCAGTGAAATTTCCTCAAAGAAACCTTAAGAAATTCCTTCAGGGAATCCTATATAATTTCCCTCAAGGATGATCCAAGACATTCCCACACATAATCCCAAAGGAATTCTCTCAGGGATCACTCAAGAATTTTCCCTATAGAATCGTCAATAAATTCCCACAGTGATTACTCAAAAAAATTGCTCAAGGAATTTCCTCAAAAATCCTCAAGAAGTTTCTTCAGTGGACCCTAGGGAAATTTTCTCAGACAATTTATAAGAAATTCGCTGAGGAATCAATCATAAAACTTCGGCAATGGTCCTCAAAAAATGTCTTTAAAAAATCCATAAGAAATTTCCACATGCACATCCTTTGGGAATTCCCCACGAAATTCATTCAGAAATTCTTCCAGGAATTCGTTCTAGTATTTCTCTTGGAATTCCTTCTACAATTCTTTCGAGAATACCTTCATGAATTCCTCCAAGCCTTCCTTCTGGGACTCATCCAAAAATTCCTTTTACATGTCCTCCGAGTCTTCTTTCTGCATTTCCTTCGAGAAATTATTCTGGAATTCCTCGAGAATAGACAATTCCCTCTGACCTAACCCCCCTTTTCTATATTTTTCCTTGAAAGATACTTCTCCGGGATTTCGTTCAGAAATTCCTTTGGGAATGCCTCCAGAAATTCTTTTGAGATTTTCTCCGAAAATTCCTCCGAGAAATTGTCTGGAGTTTCTCCATGATTTCCTTCTGGAATTTTTCCTGTAATTTCTTTAGGAATCCCTGATATTCTTGCGGAATCCTTCCAGATGCTCCTCTAGCAATTCATCTGGGAATTCCTCTATGCACCTCAAGGAATTCATTCTGAATTCCTTCGTGGTTTCTTGCAGGAATTCCTTCGGGGATTCTACCGAGGCTTCCTTTAGATATTTCTTCCGGCATTCCGCCAGAAATTCCTTTGGGGATTTTCTAGTAATTCCTTCGGGGATTTTTCCTAAAACTCCTTCATGGAATTACTTTAGGGATTTCTCCTGGAGTTCTTCCGAAGAAACTACAGCAATTCCTTCAGGAATTTTTCCTGTAATTCCTTCGGGGATTTCTTCAGGCATTCCTTCGCAGATTCATTCAAGGATGTTATCGAGGATTCCTCCAGGAATTCCTTCGGAGTTCCCCCAGGATTTTTTTTTGGGAATCTTCCAGGGTTCACTCTGGAATTCCTTCAGGGGTTCCTCCGGGAATTCCCCTCGGTAATCCTATGGGGATTCTTCCAGAAGTACATGCAGAAATTCTTCCAAAAGCTTTTCCAGGAATTCCTCCAGAAATTTCTCTACGCATCTGTCCGGGAATTCCTCCGACAATTTATTAAGGAATACCTCCCATCAATTCCCTCTGGGGGTAAGGAATTTCCCCTGGGAATAAGGAATTCTACTAAGGACTAAGGAGTCAGGAATTCCTCTAGCAATTTCTAGAGGAATTCCATCCGGATTTCCTTCAGAATTCCTTCAGCAATTCCCCAAGGAATTCCCTCTGTGAGAATTTTCGGAAGAATCCCTGGGAGGATTCTCGGAGGAATCCCTGGGACGATTCCCAAAGAAATCAATGGATCCCGGAAGAATCCCTGGGGGATTTCTCCGAGGAATCCCTGGGGGAATTTCCAGAAGAATCCCTGGGAGGATTCTCGGTGGAATCCCTGGTACAATTCCCAAAGAAATCAATGGATCTCGGAGGAATCCCTGGGGGAATTATCGGAGGAATCCCTGGGGGAATTCCCGGAGGAATCCTTGGGGGAATTCCCGGAGGAATCCCTCGGGGAATTCCCGGAGGAATCCCTGGGGAAATTCCCGGAGGAATCCCTGGGGAAATTCCCGGAGGAATCCCTGGGGAAATTCCCGGAGGAATCCCTGGGGAATTCCCGGAGGAATCCCTGGGGAATTCCCGGAGGAATCCCTGGGGAAATTCTCGGAAGAATCCCTGGGGAAATTCCCGGAGGAATCCCTGGGGAAATTCCCGGAGGAATCCCTGGGGAAATTCCCGGAGGAATCCCTGGGGAAATTCCCGGAGGAATCCCTGGGGAAATTCCCGGAGGAATCCCTGGGGAATTCCCGGAGGAATCCCTGGGGGAATTCCCGGATGAATTCCTGGGGGAATCCCGGATGAATTCCTGGGGGAATCCCGGATGAATTCCTGGGGGAATTCCCGGATGAATTCCTGAGGGAATTCCCGGATGAATTCCTGGGGGAATTCCCGGATGAATTCCTGGGGGAATTCCCGGATGAATTCCTGGGGGAATTCCCGGATGAATTCCTGGGGGAATTCCCGGATGAATTCCTGGGGGAATTCCCGGATGAATTCCTGGGGGAATTCCCGGAGGAATCCCTGGGGGAATTCCGGAGAAATCGCTGGGGGAATTCCCGGAGGAATCCCTGGGGAATTCCCGGAGGAATCCCTGGGGAATTCCCGGAGGAATCCCTTGGGGAATTCCCGGAGGAATCCCTTGGGGAATTCCCGGAGGAATCCCTTGGGGAATTCCCGGAGGAATCCCCGGGGGAATTCCCAGAGGAATTCCAGGGGGAATTTCCGGAGGAATCCCAGGGGGAATTTCCGTAGGAATCCCTGGGGAATTTCCGGATGAATCCCAGGGGGAATTTCCGGAGGAATCCCTGGGGGAATTTCCGGAAGAATCCCAGGGGCAATTTCCGAATGAATCCCTGGGGGAACTCCCGGAGGAATCCCTAGGGGAATTCCCGGAGGAATCCCTGGGGGAATCCTGGGGAAATTCCTTAAGGAGTCCCTGGTGGCATTCCCGGAGGAATCGCTGGAGGAAATCCCGGAGGAATCCCTGGGGGAATTCCTGGAGGAATCCCTGGGGGATTTCCCGGAGGAATTCCCAGAGGAATTGCTAGGGGAACTCTCGGAGGAATCGCTGGGGGAATCTTTGGAGGAATCTCCAAAGGAATTTCTGGAGGAATCATGATGTATGTTGTCGTTTTGCTGAAGGAGTTTCCGAAGGGAAATCCTATAGCCGTTTTCGAGAGTTTCTGGATTCCCGGAAGATTTCCCTGATGAAATCCTCCAAATTGCGAAGGAATTTCTTACGAAATCTGCGGAATAATACTGGAGTTATCCCTGAAAAAAAAATCGAATGAAATTTCTGGAGGCATTCCTTGAAAAACCATGTCGAAGCCTAGAATGAATTCTTACTAGAACTCCTTCGGCATAAAACAGCCAAATATGAGCAAAAAGGCCAATCCTGTTATAAAATCATTATAAAGCTACCGGCAAACAAGAATGAATACAAGGAATATCGCTGGCCGTACTGCAATAGAACAACCATCCAATCTAGGATATCTTCTATCCAAGGCGGGCATTGAAACAAATGGCTCTCTGCGCAAATTTTTCATCATGTGCAGCATCATTGTCAACGCTCTTTCTTGCGTTTAGCATAGAGGACGAGCGAGAAAAAAAAAGCTGCGCACGCTAGTATGCTAATTATGCTTTGTTGCTGCGACCGCTTTTATCTGCAAAACACTGCAGATAGAAGATTCCCAAGATTCCGGGTAGTCACGGTCACACGGCGCGGGGCAATCCTCCGGAAACATTCTGCAGTTGGGGAGATTTTCACTTTGCCGCAGATTCCAGCTGCTTGTTTTATTTATTTTGTTTATCATCATGACGTTTCCCAACACGATTGCGCAGTAGGCGCGCAGCCGCACGCAGCCAGTTTTTGTAAATCCGAGATTTATTTTTAGTGCGCCGAAATCGGCGCACTAAAGTTAAATCTCAGATTAAAATCGAGGATAATATCGTATGGTGCTTAAGAAAATCGAGGATAATACGTGATTGGCGTCTAGTGCGCTGTGGAGCTTACCGCCATAAGTCACACAACTATTTTGTTCATTCAAATTATTATTTTATCATTTATTTTGCATTATTTTCAATGTTATTGTATTATTGTAGGAAATATTCAGGCCGAATATTACTTACTACCGATGTTCTATAAAAGTGTACTTTCAACAAAACAGTTTTCAAAATATTACGACATATTATTCAAATAAAGCAAAAAAAAAAACGAACATTTATTTTAATATTTTTGCTAAATCATCAAGATACTGCATTCAAATTGACAGCGTAAATAACATCTTATTCAGATAGGTATTACATATATTTTAAACATTCATTCGAATTCATAAGACTTATGCAAATTCTAGAACCTAGCGTTCATTTTAATACCTAGGAATGTGGAGAAGTTTTCATTAGGTTTGCAATATTCTGCGAGTATTTTAAGATTCTGATTGAACAAAGTTAGTACGCCAAGGAGCAACTTTGACAATAAATTCTAATAAAAAAAAAACAGTGAAACAGATGTGTAAACCCACTGTTCCGAGATGTTTCTTGAAACTAAATTTTCAAAACTAACCCGAATTTAACAGGAATCATTATCTTCTATTTCCCATCTGTCCTCGATGAACTTGTGCAGATGGATATTAAGTAGTTGTTTTCAGAATTATATGATCATATTCTGAAATCAATAGATTACAAGTATTGTTTAAGATCTTTTAACGTACTCTGTTTAGAGACGCTTTTGTGCAGTAATTTTAACATAAATAAGTACATAAATAGTTTTTTCTTCTGATCTCAACAAGAACTTTCAAATGGGTTTTGAAAATATTCGCGTATACCAAAATAAATCAAAAACATCGTTTCACTAAATTGTTGAATACTGTAATATATCTCTAGAGCTGAATTTGCTGCAATCAAGCAGCCTCAAAACAATTGAATTGTTAAGCAATTAAAATACTGTTTTTCAGTTTAATCAAAAGATCATTTTTTTTTATTTTCAAAACATAAATTGACAAAAGAGTCTTATGACTTTAGAATTGCAGCTTAAACAAAAAAAAAAGAAATCCCACCAAAACTTTGAATCCAATCTGCAAATAGTTCCAATGCTCTCAAAATTATGAAATTTTGGATTTCGATTTCAGATTATAAACGATCTGGATACCCTTAAAGAACCCAATTATAACAACTCTAGGACATACAATAAATATGATCGTCTTTGCTGTGCATTTTTATGGATTCATTGAGCAAAATATATAGTGCTTATAGATTCTTGGGGGGCCCCTCAAATCGGGGGGCCCGGGGCACTTGCCCCCTTTGCCCCCCCTTAAATCCGGGCCTGATTGGTTGGTTACCCAGGCATTGTAAATAACTTATTTTGGTATTTTCTAGGTATTTATAAAATACCTCGACGAGTTATTGGTTTGGTGTTGAGGACTGCTTGAGGTATTATTCAATTATGGAAAAATCACTATTTCTATGGAAAAATCGCCTGTTATTATTTAGGTATTGCCATACCTGAAGTCATTATCCACGTGTTATGCACAGAATACACACAAGTTATTATTTTAGGTATTTTACCTCTTATGCAGGGCTACTTAATACCTCATTCAGGTTGTAGGTATTCGGTTTTCCATACCTGAGTTAGTTATTCTTCAGCTATTTTCTCCTGCTCGGGTACACTATGCCCAGGGAGTCGAGAAAATTTTCCCGACCGAAACGGGAATCGAACCCGCCGTCTCCGGATTGGCTATCCATAGCCTTAACCACTAGGCTAACTGGAGACCTCGCTAGCACAAAAAAACTGATGACGTCAAATCTATTGATTTTGCTCCGTACGCAAAGATCGCCCGCGAACCCCTGATCACGCTGGGTCCACCTAATCTGATTCGATTAATAGACTAATTGAGCTCTATTAAATTTCAAACCTTGGACGCGTAAATAAGTCCGACATAATTACCGACGACGCGCGTGCACAATGTCATCCATTTTCATTACGGTGGTCGTCCGATACGACTCGACCGTTGCCCGTCGTCCACATGGATCATCGCGATGATGGTACGAAAATTCTGCAACAGTCGCGTAGCAGAGCCAGTAGCAGTGTGCGGGATAAGCTCCCTGTCCCCCCATTCACCGTGGTCGGGGGACGAATCAATTGATTGATGAGTATTGCCTGACATGCACTCTGGCGGCCGCCGGCTTGAACTTATGACGGGAACAGGGCAAAGAGTAAGACCGATGCGGAGCGGGGCGGCACGGGCTCATTCAACCATCCTCCACGATGGGTCGGTCGACTCGACTCGGGCAGGGTAGGTCCTCGTCGATGACGGGATGTCCTGCAAGTCATTATTCATCATTTCCGACGAACACGCGGAGCTTCATTATTCGGGGGCTCGGAATGGGAGTTTTTCTTGCGATAACATTTGGCCGTTAACAGCTTGCTCAGTTAGGGTGGGCATCATTATCATTAGGTGAAAAAAAAAAACAACAAACATGTATATCAGAAGTTTAGCAAAAGTTAAGTAGCTATTCAAGACAAGCTCAGTAGAAGTTAATAATCAGTCCTTAAACAAAGTTAACTACTGTTATTGTTTTCCTCGGGATCTTGTTACTTAAACTGAGGGCATGGTTCTTGAAAATGAAAATTGATTGACCGCCCATAGATGTTACTCCAGTGATGATTCGACCAGGGATAATTTCAAACATTTCTCTAGATAATTCTTTAGAAATTTCTTGAAGCATTCCAATACAAATGGCTCTAGCGATTTTTAAGGAAGTCTTACATACATTTCTACGAAAATTTTTCGAAGGAATTCCTGCAAAATCTTCCAGAAAGTTCTGCAGAAATAAGTCTTAGGATTCTTGCAGATTTTTTTACAAGTTTTTTTTTTTACACGAAGTCATTAAAAATTTCAACCAGAAGTATTCCCGGGGATGCCTTTTCAGAAATATTCTCCAGGGTTTCTGTCAAAAATTATAAAAGGTTTGCTTTAAGAATGTTTCTCTTGTAACATCTTCTATGGATTGCTTGAATTCCTTTAGAAACTACACCAGAATTTGTTTCAGAAATTTCATTGATTTGAGAAATTCTTGATGAATTCCATAAAAACTCCTCCGGGAATTTCTAAAGGTATACTTTAGGAAAACCTTTCACGGATTCTTTCAGAAATTCAACAAATTCAATGTTGATAAACGTTAAAAAATTCATTCAATTCGGTTCACTGGTTTCTGAGATATGACAGCTAAAAAATGAATTGTCTAAAAAATTGTGTTTTACCCGAACGGTTCTAACTTTGCGAAAGATTAATCAATCGAGCCCAAATTTGTACCAATGATGCACATAAGGTTGACAAACAATCAAAATTTGAGATTTTTTGCTGCACTCTATGAAAAGTTATAGCATGTTGAATTTTTTTGAGGGAGAAAAAAAGTTGCCTCTCTCTCTCTCTCTCTCTCTCTCTTCTTGGCGTAACGTCCTCATTGGGACAAAGCCTGCTTCTTAGCTTAGTGTTCTATGAGACTTCCACAGTTATTAACTGAGAGCTTCCTCTGCCAATGGCCATTTTGCATGTGTATATCGTGTGGCAGGCACGAAGATACTCTATGCCCAAGGATTCAAGGAAATTTCCTTTACGAAAAGATCCTGGACCGACCGGGAATCGAACCCGTCACCCTCAGCATGGTCATGCTGAATACCCGTGCGTTTACCGCCTCGGCTATATGGGCCTATCCCAAACATTTTGGCCACCTCCTGTATTTGAAAATCAACTCGTTACTCAATAAAAGTGGTTCTGGGCTCATGTTTGACGAGCGAATGAGAAGTGTAATAAAGGTTATGTTAAGTGCTTTTGAATAACAAATGTTTTTTTTTTATTTCTTGTGGCTCCATCCCTACTGGAACACAGCCTTCTTGCAGATTACACACTAAATACTAGGAGCGGTTAACGCAAAAGCACACTTTTCACAGCAGAAAGTACAATTTCTAAAGGAATCACTGGAAAATTTTTGTTTAGGTTTCTCTGTAGAGCAATCCCTAGAGAAACCTCTGAAAATCCCAAGATGGATCACAGATAAAATCCTTGGTGTGATTCCAGGTGAAATTTCTGGAGGAGCCTTTGGAAGAATTCCTGGATAAATTGGAGGACGAAACCTGGAAGAGTCTCGTAGGTAATTTGTGTATAAACCTCTTGAAGAGCTCTCTTTCTGAAATTTCTTGAGGCATCCTGGACAAAAATCTTGGAGTTTTTTTTAGAAGAATCATTTGAGGGATTTCTATGAATAAATTCCTGCGATGATTCCAGATGAAGTTCCTGGTGAAGTTCACGGAAGAATTCCTAAAAAAAGTTTCACGACGAATTCCTGGGGGAACCTTAAATATCACAAATGGTTTGAGAAATTTCGTCATGAATTCAAGGAGAATCCCCAGCAAGATATTCTAGAAGAAGTTAAGAATTTTAGAATAAATCACAAGAGAAATTCCAGAAACAATACCTTCAAGATATACCTGTAGGAAAACCTGGAGCGATCCCAAAAGAAAAATCAGGGAAATCCACAAAAGGAATTCTATAGGGAAATCTGTTGAGAAATCCTGAAGAAACTCCCTGAGGACTACGTGGGTAAATTGTTTGAGTCATTTGTGGAAAGAAAGCTGAAGGCATCCATAGAGAATTCTTTTAAGAAATCTGAAGAAAGATGCCCGGCGAAATCCTTGAATAAATCCTCGGTTAATTTTCTAGAGGAATCCCAACATGAATTCCCGAAGTAATCGTTAAATGAAATTGTGACAGAATCCCCTCGATAAATCCACGGAGTAACTCTTGGAGGAAATTCTACAGAGAATTATGGATACATTCATGTATGAGTTCCTGGGGAAAGTCCTGCAGCAATACCACCAAGAATTTCTGGAGAAATTCCAATAAAAACTACTGGAGGTCTCACAGGAGAGATGCCTGGCAAAACTGAAGGAATCCCGGCACGAATTCTTAAAGGGCTTCCAATAGGAATTCTCAAAAAAAAAAAAAAAAATTTCTGGCGAAATCTAAAAAAAAAACGCTGGAGGAAATTTAAAGAATCTTCTCTGGAAGAATCTTGGTAGAGTGCTTATAATCACATCAACCAGCAACGTTTGACGTTTGTGTGTCGTGCAATATGTGATGGTACTGCTAACAGGACGATGAATCTTCACAAAAATTGGTCTAGGAGTAACGTATGTTTGTTTGTGGCTCCGCCCAGCATAACATCCGACGAGGGATCCAAAAGACAGCTCGCATACAAACCTCAAATTGATTTTTTAATAGGTTCCTAGGCATCAAATTTCATGGAAATTTGGTTTGGAGCTTGTTTGGTGAGTGGATTCTGAACATACGTATAAACCACGGTATAAAATGGATATTGACAGAGGAAGCTTTCAGTTAAAAATTGTAGAAATGCTCATAGAATACTAAGCTGAGAAGCAGGTTTTATCCCGGTTGAGACATAACGCATCCTCAAGAGATGGTTCTCTGGACAGACCATCTTGCATGCTGGAATTATCTACAGGTCTTCTTTCATCAAATAATTCTGTTCCGGGACGCGATATGATAAAGTCCTGGCCTGAGAAGTAGTTCGAACTAGCCGGGGTCCGGGGCGCAAGTGGTCACACGTTTGCTTCATAAGCAGATGGGTTCATGGGTTCGATCCCAGCCCCGGCACTTTCGTCAGTTGCTCTTTCCTCCTGAGAGCAGCTGACACTAACCCACTTCTGAGCCCATGGTTCAAACGGACCCGGATACGTGGACATCGGCGAACGGCAACTCATAATGAGCCCCCAATCGGACGGGGAAAGGAACAATAGTCACACATCAACATCCTCGTTCTTATCATTCTACCATGGACATGGTAGAAAAGTGACAGCAGCGCAAAAGGCAACCAGTTCGATATAGTAGAATGAGCGTAGAATACATTTTGGCGCTGCCAATTGAAAGCGCTCACGCAGTGCCCTAGTGGACAAAAGAGCTGGCCAAGTAACTATTCAAAGTCATAAATAAGCATGCATGTCGAATTATTGCTGGTTTATGACATTCTCAGCTGAACAAAACCAAATGCTGAATAATAAGCTGAAATGATGCTATTTACATTGTAAATAAGCCAAAGAACAACATTTGGTACGTATGTGAACAACAATTCAATTACAAGCTTAACAAACGTTAGATTTGCTCTTACAAACATTGATATAAGCTGAAGAAGATTTTTTCCTACATGTTAAGAAACTTATGTTCCACAGTTTCTGAAAGCTGATTATTGTAGTTTGTATAAGTCGAACAAATGCTTTTGATCTTTAATGGATTGGTAGGGTTCGACTGAATGGGATAGTTATGCTACGGAAACGGCTAAACAGTCTCGAGGAAAGCAAACGATACTATTTGATTTCACCCAAGGTTTCGACCACTTTTCTGGTCTTTTTCAGGGGTTAATAGCGATTAACCCCTGAAGAAGACCAAAAAAGTGGTCGAAACGTTGGGTAAAATCAAATAGTATGATTTCCTTGAGACTGCTTAGCTGTTTCCGTAGCATAATTTGATGTTTAATACTTCAGCTATTGCGGATACGTTAAATAATGGTTTAACAGTATGCTATACTAACGAATTTATGTTAAATGTTCGATTATCAATGCTCGATTTAACAACAGATTAAAGTGATAATACTAGAGCAGTTCTTTAGTATTAAATATGTAATGATGTTTGTTGTACCCCAACACTAAATTAAGTAACCCGATTTTGTCTGCCCCTTTTCGGAACACATTTTTTGCTCTCCTTAAAAACCTAAACAGTTTTTTTTAAACTTTTTATCCCTCTATGTTTTGCATTTCAGCTGTAGTTTGATGATAATCTTTAAATAATTGGTTAAAGTACGAGGATCGCAGTAGGCTTCGGCGCGTGTGGACGTGTTTCAAATTGCTCGTCACGTCACTTTTCCTTCCGCGAATTTTTGCTCTTCCGCTGGTGGTATAGCTGGAGCTACGCCTCGAAAAATGTGATTTCGAGAGTGAGTCCCGATCATATTCATCATCACAAACACGTTGTCAGTTGCATATAATTATCAGTTCAGCAAATTGGAAGAAAAAGTGTGATTTAGTTTTATGCAAAATCAGAACGAGAAAAGTGAGGAGAGTAAGCGGTGGTGCTGTGCGGTAGCATTTTCCTCACGCATGACACTTCGGCTGAAAAAAAATGAAAATTCTGCTGAGGATTCTGCCGGTGGAGTGTTCCCGTGCCGTATTAGTGTTAAACAACGCGAGTTTTAATGAAGACCTATCTGTAATTGCTAAAACAATTAAGTTATTGAAAAAGTCATGAACTCGAAGTGAACAAAAAATATAGCAAATAGAGGGGAGTGGACGATTCAAAACTGGGCATGTCGGTAGATGGCAACCACAGGCAAGTGAATTCACATACGATACGACAGATCAATTTTTCCGCCGTGGTCTGCGTCTGAGATGTGCTATGGATTACGTCCAAGATTCCGTCACTTGGACGTAAATAAGGCAGAGGATCAAGATGAATCAAACTACACTGAAGTTTTTTTTTACGCGGTTTTTTTTACGCGGTTTTTTTTTACGCGGTTTTTTTTACGCGGTCCGTCCTAAAAAAAAACCGCGTTATTTCAAGACCCGTCGTAAAAAAAAACCGCGTTATTTCAAAAACCGTCGTAAAAAAAATCCGCGTTTTTTCAAAAACACGCGTAAAATAGTCAGCACCACATCTAACGTGACTTGACTTTTTTTACGACGTTTTTTGAAATAACGCGGTTTTTTTTTACGACGGGTCTTGAAATAACGCGGTTTTTTTTACGACGGGTCTTGAAATAACGCGGTTTTTTTTTACGCGGTTTTTTTTACGCGGGACCATTACCGTCGTAAAAAAAAACTTCAGTGTATGGATTCTGGGAGAAAGCATTGACTTGGTGAGATCAAACCATTATATATAATTATATATTTGGCATACGTTGGGGATTCTTTGAATTTGACAAGTCATATGGCCAATTTTTGTGCACTAGACCTGTTCACTTTTTTTGACCTACTCGTGTCACATCAAATTATCAATCCACATGCAAAACCAAGTCTTCAGTCCAAAATTGAGCCAAATTGATAAAGGTTTAGAGGTGTATCAAATCGATTTTGTGTTTTTTCAAGCATTTTCACGAAAATGTACTCCAATATCCAGAAAATTGCACCGAAAAGGTACAGAAAACACCGTTAAAATATAGTTGGAACAATACTCTACAACTTTGCCAAAGACACTACGGTGTTTAAATTGCTTATTTCAAAGTTATTCAACAATTTTCGTTAAAAAATCGCGAAAAAATACAATATTTTTACGGTTTTTCATGTAAAAGTCATGTAAATTAACACTGTTTTAAGTGACTAATTTAATTAACTATTGCTCCTGTGTGTTACGAACATTTCGTCCATACATCATTTTAGTGTAGGAATTCGTTTTCATTGACTAATTATCAAAAGTATGTCACGTTGATACTAAAAATCGCATAGAGTTGCCAGCACAAAATTAAACAAAGTTACCCATGATTAAAACGTCATTACATTTCTTTGTCGCATCTACATCAGTTTCAATTTGGTGTAGATGGTTGAGCATGAGACTGCCGATTCGAAGATTCAAGGTTCGAGCCATGGAATAGGATTTTTTGCGTCTCGATCCAGCTATAAGTTAATGAGACTACTACTTAGCTAAATTAATCGGTATCAAACAGATGTCCAATATTTCGTCCAGCTGATCTCGTCGACACGATTTCTTGTCAACAAGTAAACTAAATATCTAGCTAGTCCTGGAATGGGCTTAATTGGCAGGTCCCGATCATCATTATTTGGGAGATTGCGTGTAAGTCATGGGCCATGGCTCATGGCAGATTCATCGTCCTAACTGCTACAAAGAAAGAAAAAAAAAAGTTTATTATGTATTTGAGCTTGAACCTAGGACCTTCTGATCCGCAGGCTCAAGCCTTATCATCTGCGCCATTTCTGATACTTGAATCGAAAGACATTAGAATACGATGGCATGACCTCTTAATCATGGGTAACTTTGTTTTAATTCGTGCTGGCAACTCTACTCGATTTTTAGTATCAACGTGACATACTTTTGATAATTAGTCATTGAAAACGAATTTCAACACAAAAACGATGTATGGACGAAATGTTCGTTACACAAAGGAGAAATAGCTAATTAATTTAGTCACGTAAAATAATGTAAAATTACATGACTTTTATATGTAAAATCGTAAAAATATAGTGTTTTTTCGTGATTTTTCAACTAAAATTATTGAATAGCTCCGAAATAAGCAATTTAAACACCGTAGTATCTTCAGCAAAGTTGTAGAGTATTGTGCTAACTATATCCTAACGGTATTTTCGGCACCCTTTCGGAGCAATTTTCTGGATTTATGAGTAAATTGCTGTGAAAACGGTTAAAAAAACACAAAATCGATTTGATACACCTTTAAATCTTTATCAATTTGGCTCAATTTTGGACTGAAGACTTGTTTTTGTATGTGGGTTGATAATTTGATGTGTCACGGAGAATCGGAGAAAAAAAGTTTCAAAGTGAACAGGTCTATTGTGCACCTTACATTGGGTTTGGAGGGAAATTATGGTTTAGACAACACAACACAACACCAGATAAATATCAGCCTGCTAGGATATGTAGTATTTGATACAATACCGTCAACCTGCAATATTTGCACAACACACTCTCTACCCTCTAAATATTCTTCAAATTTGTATAGTTAGCCACCCAGAGTGTCGACTTAAACTATAGCTAGAAAAAATACAAGCGAACCAAAATAGGGTTCATCTTGCAATTGTATTCGTTGTGGTAATCGTCAGATCCAACCTAGGTTCAGGAAAAAATATACATATTTGTAAATCATGATAT
Organism: Aedes albopictus; assembly: GCF_035046485.1. Taxonomy (NCBI): domain Eukaryota; kingdom Metazoa; phylum Arthropoda; class Insecta; order Diptera; family Culicidae; genus Aedes; species Aedes albopictus. The sequence continues at coordinate 243,237,436 of NC_085136.1, read as the reverse complement.
GACTTTTTGAAATTATCATTTAAAATTTCTTTATATATTTGTAGCAATTTTCTATTCTTGTTTTGCTTTTTATATAGGCTTATTATTCTGTACATTCCAATCGGAGAAGGGATCATTATTATTTTTTCTCGTTTCAGAGAGCGAGTAATGGCGCTTAAGCCTAGGCTTTGAAGCCAGGACACATGGAGAAATGCCTGTGTCCCATCCCAGGAGAAGAGACGTCAACTATAACGGAGTGTGCATTAACCTTCTTAGCAGCACCACTCCCAACGATTTTATGTCCAAACACCATTCCCCTAAAACGAAACGGTTGGTACGGTTGTCCCCGTTTCTTCCTTCATTCAATTTAAAAAGGTTTGTCAATCATGTTATTCATAAGTGGATAATCTGATTGCCTTAAGTTTTTGAATTATCTTTCAACCCATTAGTCTGCACAGTGGGCCTGGCCATTTTAATATTTGTGTCACATCATCTCTGATATGCTGCAAATATTAATGCTGACAAGAAAATATCAGAAGAAATTTTGTTATTTCCAGGATGCTTTTCAATACTGGCTGTGCAAGCACTAGATTAGATTAGATTAGATTAGAATCTTTAAATAATTGGTTAAAGTTTGTCCGAAAGATAATGTGAGCAAAAAGTTTGTCTCAGAATGGGGCTGACAAAATCGGGTCCTTGCTGTATTTGAAACAGTTGATAATTTTTGTAGTAATTTCAAACTTCCAGTCATCTTCATAACTTTTTATGGAAAATATTTCCCAGCTTCCATAAATCTGATTATTAATCTTTCACAGCTTAGTTAAGGACTGACTTGTTAGAATTCTAAAATGGCCGCCACAATGGCCGACTTTGGGACCTACTCACGATTTCAAGGGCACAAATCTCTTCGTACACAAAACCAGCGCACCTGATCTTCTTATTTTAAGCAAGAACAGAATAATAAAATGCACTGTTGTTTGAAGCTTGCTTCTTGAGATGTGTGCGTCTGAAGTTCTGATGCACTGTTGAAGCGGGATTTCAAGACGTTTGTCCTTAAGATGTTTCGCTCTCAGCGACAGTCTTCCCAGTTCCAGGATGGCGTAGACGGAAAGGCATGTGACGGGTGATTGGGAGATCATGAGATCAAATCCCAAGTTGAGAAAATTTTTAGAAGAGCAGGTGTGTTACAAATGTGTTCGGTTGAGACAAAAAATATGTTTGGATTACAATTGCACCTCGAACGTCAATTTGTTTTCGTTTTTAGCAGGTTATCGTAGTTGAATACAAGTTTAATATGAGGCTGATCTAACACAGGTTTCTTCCGACTGTAAAGCCTGTATCGCGTTTGGAGAGAAGAATGCTGAATAACTTCTCCACTTTTGTTTGAACAACGCCTGATTACTAGCTGTGATGAAATAATGTTAAACTGTAATTCAATTAAATGTGGAATAAAAATGTGTTTGCAATGTTGGTTAGATGAGTGATTGTTTTTTGGGTGTGAAATAGGTTAAGTGGATGAAGAATAAAAAATCCTAGAGAAATCCCAAGAGAAACACCAGGGAAATCCACAAAAGAAGCCCTTAAGAGAAATCTATAGAAGAATTTTGGAGAAATTTCTTGGAATTCTTGGATAAATTGTCTGAGTAATTTGTGGAAATATATCTTACGGCATTCATAGATAATAATTTTAAAGAAATCTATAGAAGGATCCCCGGAGAAATCACTGGATAAATCCCCGGTAGAATTTCTGGACGAATCCCAACACGAATTCCTTAAAAGAAATTCTCAAAGAACCCTTAGGGAAATCCTTAAAATTCCTGGATTAATCCACGGAGTAATTCTAGAAGGAATTATTGGAGAAATCTCCATCCCAAGCAACACAAATGTTATATAACAGTTACGACAGCGCAAGTTTTGGTTGTACAGAAGTTTATTTGACGTAATTTTAACACAATGTTAAAATAACGTCGAATCAACTTCTATACAACCAAAACTTGCGCTGTCGTAACTCTTATATAACATGTGTGTTGCTTGGGATTCTCTTTTTCTGGATCCCTAGTGCTGAAAAAATACCAGCAAGATTTTGTGGAGGAAGCTGAAGAAAAACAGCTGGAGGTCCCACAGGAGGAATTTCTGGAGAAATTCTAAGATCCCAAAGAACTCCAGCAGGAATTTCTGAAGAAATTTGACCACGAATTTCGGAAGAGCTTCCAAAAGGAGCTATCGAAAACATTACATGAGGAATTTATAATGGAATAGGGGAACTTACGTTCATTTTTCATTTATTTAGTTAACATCAAATTCATGATGAGACCGCCATAATACTCGATTTGCAGCTGCAGCTCTCCAACGTCGGTCACGCCCAACACTCGCCAGATCATGCTCCACCTGGTCCGCCCATCGTGCTCTCTGCGCTCCACGCCTTCTTGTACCAACCGGATGGTTAGCAAACACCAACTTTGCAGGGTTGTTGTCCGGCATTCCTGCAACATGCCCTGCCCACCGTATCCTTCCGGCATTGGCCACTTTCTGGATGCAGGGTTCGCCGTAAAGTGCAGCGAGCTTGTGGTTCATCGTTCTCCGCCACACACCGTTCTCCTGCACACGAACTTAGGGACCGTTCATAAACCACGTAGACTTTTTGGGGGGAGGGGGGGTCTGACCAAAGTCTACGCTCCATACAAATTTTAAATTTTTTGTATGAACGAAAGTCTACGAGTGGGGAGGGGGGTGGGGGGGTCTGAGATGACCAAATTTTGGTCTACGTGGTTTATGAACAGCCCCTTGTTTGGTGGCGTTAGTGTTGTCATCGTGTATTGGTTTGCAACCTTACTCAAGTAAAGATTCAAATCCTTACACAAATTTCCGAATGAAATTTGTTCTAGCCTGGATGTCTGTTCTCTGTGGCAGAATCGATTCACCGATTTAATCGAATGCTTTGAATCGTTGTTTTCACATCGATTCGATATTATAAAATTTTTCAGTACTATAAAATGATCCATGATTAATTTGTCTAAATAAATATTGTCTAAATAAATAATGTCTAAAAATTTAGATTGTACATCAAACCGTCTCTCCTGGATGCATTCGTGCAGGAATTCCCAAAGAAATTCCTGGAGGAATTCCAGGAGATTTTTTTGGAGGACTCCCTGGTGAAATTCTTGGACGAATGCCTGGAGCATATTCTGAAAGAAATCTTGAAGGAATCCCTGGATGAACTCTTGAAGGATTTTATAGAGGAAATCTGGGAGGAATCTTTGGAGAAGAAACATCTTGAGGAATTCCCAGAAATCTTAGAGAAATTTCTGGTGAAATTCTAGGAAGAACTCCTGGGGGACTTTGGAAGAAATCGCTGGAGGAATCCCTGAAGCAATTTCTGGAATAACCTCAGCAGGAATGCCTGGAAAATCTTCTGGACAAATTCCTGGCGGAATCCCAGGTGGCGCTTCTAGAGAAGTCCCTAAAGGAATTCTTGAAAAAATCCCTGAATGAATCCTTGGAGAACTTTCTGAAGAAATTCCTAGAGGGATTCCCCGAGAACTATTTCTGGAGGAATCGTCGGAGAAATTTCTGGAGGAATCACTGGAAGAACCATAAAAAGAATCAATGGATAAATTTGTAAGGAAATTCCTAGAGGAGTTTCTAGGGGAATTCCTTGAGGAAACCCTGGGAGAAGTCCCGAAGGAATCCCTGAAAAAAATCCTAGAGGAATTCCTGAATAAATTGTTGAAAGAATTTCTGAAGGAATCCATGCAAGATTTCTTGGAGATATTCCTGGAGGTATTGTTGTAGGAATTTCCGTAAGAATTGCTGTATCAATTCCTGGAGGAATTCCTGAAGAAATACCTGGGATAATCCCTGGTGGAATTCCCGGAGCAGTACCTGGAGAAATGCCTAGATGAAATCCGAAGGAATGCTTTTACCGTAGGTATTGTTTAGGTACTCGCAAAAGAATTCCTTGAGAAATGCTTAGAGCAATTGGAATTCCTGAAGGAATTTCTGGATAAATCCATTGAGGAATTCTTGAAATTCAGACAGAATTCCCGAAGAAATCCTAGGATCAATTTTTAAGCGAATTTTAAAAGGAGTTTCTTTAGAAATCCCAGGAGGAAATACTAAAGAAATCGCTGAAACTCTAGAGGAAATGCTGAAGGAATTCTAAAAAGAGTACGCAGATGTGTTTTTGGAGTAATCCCTGTATCAGTTCCAGAAGAAACCCCAGGAGGAAGCTTGAAAGCAATCTCAAGAGAAATTCCTAATGGAATCTCTAAACAGGTCCTGAAGGAAGTCTTAGTTTAATTGCTGGAGGAGTTTCTGGAAGAATTCCAGGAGGAATTCCTGAAGGAATCCCAAGAAGAGTTCTTGGAGGCATTTTCAAAATAATAGTTGTTCCCGAAAGACCCACAGAAGAAATTCTCTGGAAGAATTTCTGTAGAGATCCCTGGGTAAAAATTTGAAGAAATCCATGTCTGCAGTAATACTTGGATGGACTCCTAATGATTTTTTTTAGAAATTCTGGATTAACTTTTGAACAATCTCTAGCAATCTCTGCAGAACATGAATTTCTGGAAGACATTCCTGCAGAATACTTCGAAGAATTCCAAATGGAATTATTGGAGAAATCTCCAGCGGAATTCTGGAAGGAATAGATGTAAAAATCCTTGAAGAAATCTCTGAAGGAATCTTTAATGGATCTCTGGAGAAATTCCTGAAGGAAACCTCGAGAACAGCACTTGAACAATCACTGGAGATACCTTTAAAGATATCCCAGGACAAATTCTCGAAGAAATGTCTGGTGAAATCCCAAGAAGAATTCAAGATGGCATCATTGCAGCAAGCTATGGAAAAAAACCTGGAGGAATTGTTCACACTCATATAGTTTACGAAACTAGAAACAAATCTAAAACAGTCAAAGTGATTCCTCAAAACTGCAATGCCTATTTGCATATTCACTTATCGGGCGCCCATGCTGCTTACCCTTCCGTTTGTATCACGTTGGAAAAAGCTCGCTGACGTAGTGTATGGTTTGGGTCAAAAATACCAAAGAAAGGTTAAGTCATCTCAAGTCAGCCCCCTTCCTTTGGCCCCCACAACAATAAAAAAATCTCGAAAATTTATATAACGTTGAGACAATGCATTCTGAAGTAAAATTTAAAAAAAAAAAAAAAAATCGAAAGAAAAATTGAATGTAAAAAATCGATTCGGTCGATTTTGTGGGGCTTCAACATCGATTCAAAAAATCGATTTAAAATTGCCCAACGCTACACGTTATGCACATGCAAAATGGTTATTGACATAGCAAGCTCTTAATTAACAACTATGGAAGTGCTCTTAGAAAGCTGAGAAGCACGATTTATCCAAATGAGGACATCACGGCAAGATGAAGAAATAGAAGAAACAAAGAAGAAGAAGAAAAAAGAAAAAAGAGAGGACGAAGAATCATCTCCACACCGCTAAAGAAGCCAAATTGTAATTTCATCGTAGCTATGAAATTGCTAGATTGATAAATTTTAGTCTAGTAGACGCTCAATAGAAGCTGTATAGTTGTTGAATTAGGTCATGTAGAAGTTACGTCAGAATTACAACGATATCTGGTAGCCCTATCTCATATTCCGCATTATGAAACCCGTAAAAAAAAACTTTTTCCACAGAAACAACAGCGAATCGCGGCTTCCTGACGACGCGATGGCCTGGCACGCTGCTACTGGTAGAGATGACCATCAGCAGTAGGCAACACCCGCTCAATAAAATGATAATTGGCTATGTGATAATAGTTGTTGACACTCTCTCGGGACTGTGACGGCAGAGGACAACGATGTGACGGTTGAACGGTACCGGTTGGTAATGTCCATTTCACCAGCTAACCAATCCAGTCAGTGCGTGTGATGCTGACGACAAGGATGTACCTACAGGACTTCGTGCCGGGGCTGGCATCGGACAAGCCAATTAACTCGATGATACTCAGCTGGTTGGTTGGTTGTGATGATGCCTGATGCCGGTCATTGCATATGGCTCGGAACAGCAAAAGGAATGCAAAAATTTGCGTGTCGACAAAGGGATTGATGGTATTCGCAGTTCAAGTGGTGCAGTGAAATCTACAATGTGGTATGGTGTCATGATAACTCCCTATCGCATTGTTGTGTTCGACATAACAGGATCATTATGAACCACCTCGTCCAGGGATTTTTTTTCTCGTAGATCCAGAGAAGATTCCTTCGGGAAATTTTATTTATGACGATTCTACGGAGAATGCTGAAACAAATCTTGAGAGTATACAACTGAAGAATTTTGAGGAGATTATTTGAGGAAACCCAGAAGAATTCCTCTGGAAAATTCGGGAATAATGTTTTCAAACGATTTGAAGAGCTTATCTAGTTATTAAAAGTGAAATGCAGTGGATTCGGCATGCCTGAACGGCAGAAAGTGCCTTTACATGGTCAAAAATTCCAGCACCCGACAACAGTTCTAACATCAAACGAATTCTAAACCAATTTTCATGCGACCAATTGTATCATAACGCCCACCGCTCCCATTGATGTCGAACAAAATTAGATATGTAAAATTCTCACGATATACCTACCAAACACCCACCTGGCCGACGACCACCATCCATACCCATCGACAATGTCTCAGAAGACGACAAACGCATTAAACTTTCATTAGCGGGCTTCAAGTTGCATGAACGAGAATCAATTTCTCGGAACATGACCTACAGCTAGCAGATACCTACCTGGCAGAAGGTTGGCTCACCCAGTTCTCAGAGGTAGCCAAGCCACCCCCGCATTCGCGAAAATTCAACCACAACGCCAGTCAGTGTGGTGGCGCTGCCGTGCTGGCAGCACCCGCTGAAATTGAGCCATATAATGGCGTGTGGCTTGAGAGTTCCGTTTTTGCCCTTGTGCTTCCTTCCTTCCTTCCTGTCCTGCCTGTCTTGCCTACCCTACCTGCCTGCGGGGAAATCACCTCCACAGAGAGCGTTCCGGGAACGACCTCAAACACCCGACCGGGCATTAGCATAACTTCAGGCGAATGAAACCACCATGGATGACGATGAGGGGAATCGACAACGCGACGCGACGCGGTGGCAAATCGATTTTTTATCGCAAACCGCTGCCATTTTCGCGGGTGGCTTACATCGCCGCCGTCCAAAGCAGCGCGTCCTTGGCGCAGTTCTTTCCAGTAACTTTGGGGCCAAAGGCGAGCGCAAAAAATCAAGCGAATTTTCTTTTTTTTGTTGCATGAGAAAGAAGGGCGCCCAAATGTAGACGACGCCCTGCGGGTTTGTAGCGCTGCTGTTGCTCTGCAGCAGCAGGAGACGGAAAGTGTGCAGAAGTAATTTTATGATAAAAATTTAGTGGTGTGTTTTCACCGTTGTTGGTCTGATGCAGTTTCATGGATGGCTGAGTTTTAGTGCTTTGCTTTCAGCTACATACCTATGAGATGGAATATGAAATTCAGTAGCAGAAATACAATTTCTCGCAGATTCCACTCGGGATGATTTGGGAAAATCCTTTCAAGATTGCTGGAAGAAAGAAGAAAGAAGATTCCCGGGGGAATCCTGTCCGGATTCCCGGGGGAATCCTGTCCGGATTCCCGGGGGAATCCTGTCCGGATTCCCGGGGGAATCCTGTCCGGATTCCCGGGGGAATCCTGTCCGGATTCCCGGGGGAATCCTGTCCGGATTCCCGGGGGAATTCTGTCCGGATTCCCGGGGGAATTCTGTCCGGATTCCAGGGGGAATTCTGTCCGGATTCCAGGGGGAATTCTGTCCGGATTCCAGGGGGAATTCTGTCCGGATTCCACGGGGAATTCTGTCCGGATTCCAGGGGGAATTCTGTCCGGATTCCAGGGGGAATCCTGTCCGGATTCCAGGGGGGATTCCTGTCCGGATTCCAGGGGGAATCCTGTCCGGATTCCAGGGGGAATCCTGTCCGGATTCCAGGGGGAATCCTGTCCGGATTCCTTGGGGAATCCTGTCCGGATTCCTTTGGAAATCCTGTCCGAATTCCTTGGGAAATCCTGTCCGGATTCCTTGGAGAATCCTGTCCAGATTCCTTGGGGAATCCTGTCCGGATTCCAGGAGAAATCCTGTCCGGATTCCAGGAGAAATCCTGTCCGGATTCCAGGAGGAATTCTGTCCAGATACCAGGAGGAATGCTGTCCTGGGGGAGGCCTGTCCTCGTTCCGTGGTACTGTCTGGATTCCAGGAGGAGTCCTGTCCGGATTCCAGGAAGAATCCTGTCCGGATTCCAGGAAGAATCCTGTCCGGATTCCAGTAGGAATCCTGTCCGGATTCCAGTAGGAATCCTGTCCGGATTCCAGTAGGAATCCTGTCCGGATTCCAGTAGGAATCCTGTCCGGATTCCAGTAGGAATCCTGTCCGGATTTCTTGGAGAATCCTGTGCAGATTCCTTGGGGAATCCTGTCCGGATTCCTTTGGAAATCCTGTCCGAATTCCTTGGAGAATCCTGTCCGGATTCCAGGAGAAATCCTGTCCAGATTCCAGGAGGAATTCTGTCCAGATACCAGGAGGAATGCTGTCCTGGGGGAATCCTGTCCTCGTTCCGTGGGGAATCTTGTCCGTATTTCTTGTGCGAATCCTGTTCAGATTTCTTGGGGAATCTCTCTCTAATGCCAACAGCATCTCAGATTAGTTAAAGGTTATTCACAAGAACTTATTGTGGTTAAAGAGAAATGCTTTAGCCATATTTTGATCAAAGAACAGAAAACAAGAAAATCATGCAAAGTGAACTTATTCGAACTTAAGGTGAAACGGGACGCCGTGTTATTTTTCCTATCTTGCCTCTCTTTCTAACAATTTGCCTCGCGATTTTGAAGATGGTAATCTCGAGACCTATCGCACTGAAGATGCTGAAAACCAATCAGCATAGGCACTGCAAGTGAGCATACACAATGATAGGTTTTTGTTGCAAAATATGAAGTAGAATCTGAGATTACCATCTTAGTAGCAACAGAGCAATGGCGGATATTTTCTCGACCGTCCCGTCCGCCCTTAATCGAACTATGTGGCTTATTTGTGAAATGGACGAAGAAACGTGCAGGCTTTTAAAAATCCAAAATATTTTCATATCGCTTTCCATTTTATTCATAACGATGAGTGGTTATTCTAATTCCACAGCTCCTTTCAATAAGAAGTAGGTTTACGTAACGATGAGCTACATATAGAAAAGAAGATTCCAGCACAAACGATGACCTCGATATACAGGTTCACTACTCCCATGCACCCGTGTCTTTCACGGCCTGACAAACGTTTTTTATTCTTATCCATCGTGCATCCCCACGGGTTGTTCGGCTGCAGGCAGGTGAGCGATTTGCCGTCATCCGCGTGTACCTAGCAGCTCATCACTGTCTGCATTGGCGCTGGCTGCTGTCTGTCTATCTAATGCTGGCTGCTACGGTGCGAAGGGTGAAAGCGCGGAACAACCGGGAAAACGGAGACTTGAAAAGAACATGAGTTCTGAATAATGCATTGTGAACGGTGACTTCATTCACTGCCATACTGCGCGGGCGGGGCGGGTGGCGGGAAAAAAACTGACTTGGACAAGCCAAGTACATATGCTGGGGCAACAATGGCTAAAGTGCTAAGTTTTCTTTGCTTCGGAGAGGTGGATTTAACGGAGGAGGAAAAGTTTGAAGTTGTGTGGAAAATGGTGGCTATGGGTTCCAAGTTCAGCTGCTATTTTTGCGAAAAAGGAATAAAGAATGGAATGGAATTCCGGACCGGATACCCCTAAAATTTTGGACAGGATTCCCCATGGAATCCAGGCAGGATTCCTCACGGAATCCGGATAGCATTTCCCACGGAGTCTGAACAGGATTTCCTGAGAATTCCGGACAGGATTACGCACGGAATCTGAACAGGATTCCGCAAAGATTCCGGATAGGATTCCCCCAGCATTCCGGACAGGATTCCTCAAGGATTCTGGCCATGATTTCCCCAGGACTCCGGACATGATTCCTCACGGGATCTGTACAGGATTCCCCACGGGATCCGGACAAAATTCCCCACGGAATCCGGGCATGATTTGCCATGGAATCTGAACAGGATTTCTCAAGGATTCCGGACAGTTTTCCCCAAGGATTCCGGAAAGGACTTCCCAAGGATTCCGGACAGGATTCCCCAAGAAATCCGGACAGAAATCCCCATGGAATCTGGATAGGATTGCCCATGGAATATGGATAGGAATGGCCAATGAATCCGGACAGGATTTCCCAAGAATTTCAGATAGGATTTACTACGAAATCCGGACAGGATTCATTACGGAATCCGGTCAGGATTCCCTACGGAATCCCCATGGAATCTGAACAGGATTTCCTAAGGATTCCGGACATGATTCCCTGGGGATTCCGGATAGGACTTCCCAAGGATTCCGGACAGGACTTCATAAGGATTACGGATAGGATTCTCTAAGGAATCCGGAAAGGATTCCGGACAAGATTCCCCACGGAACCCGCACAGAATTCTCCATGGAATCTGGAGAGGATTGCCCAAGGATTCCGGATAGGATTTCCCACTGAATAGAAAAGGATTCCTCAAGGATTTCGGACAGGTTTCCCCAAGGATTCTGTACAGGACTTTCCACGGAATCAGGACAGTATTCTCTGAGGAATCCGGACATTGGCGTATCTAGGATTTTTTCCTAGGGGGTGCCTAGGGGGTGCCAGTTTCATTGGCTTCCAGGTGTTTTTTTTTTTGTTAAAGGAAATGCCGATCCCCCCTCAATTTCTCAGTCGCGGGAAAAATGAGCCCACAAATTTAAACGCACCTTATTTTAGAGAATAGCTTTTTTAAAAATTCGATCCGTTGAACTGATTTAACACTTAACTTGCCATGGAGGTATGAAAACTGGATAAATTGATTGCGTATAATACATGGAATTTGTATTTTCACTTTGAACTTAACAATCATCGTGACAATCCCTTTGTTGTGTGGATTAAACCCAATCTATTTTCAAGGGCAATTATTAGAAGTGACAGAGCCGTTTTTCATACAAAATAACCATGTTTAGGGATCAAAATCTCTTTTTCTAGCGATTCGATTGTTATGAAATTTTGTCTCCAACCTTGAAATAACTAGAATTTCGGCTAGAAATATAAATCATCATTCATGAAAACGTTTATACCGACTTTTCAGATTCAAATAAATATAAGACACATTTTTATATGTAAATAAGTGTCTTTATATTTATTTGAATCTGAAAAGTCGATATAAACGATTTCAGGATGATGGTTTATATTTCTAGCCAAAATTCTAATTAATTTAAAGTTAGCATAGCATAGCATAGCATAGCATAGCATAGCATAGCATAGCATAGCATAGCCGACCGTACACATCCTGGAGTGGCTGTCGATAGAGACGTTAAATGCGCCAGAAAATTTGCCTGGGACTTGACAAACCTTCATTGAACGACCTCTTTGTTCGACACCTGGCCAGGTCCTTACGATCAGCGGGGATGGGTAGGAAATGTTGATTAGATATCTACTCAGAATATGTCCAAGAACTTGGGCCACTTCATAGATATCTGGAGTTGGAAGTTGGATGGGGTTTTATAGGATGCTTTCCTTGGCGAAAAAGCAGATAATTGGTACAGTTTTTAATATAATAATAATATTTTTATTTACCTGTATTAATCTGAAAAATAAAGTTATTAATTATGTGATGTGGTGTGATGTGGTTGATAACTACCACCAGTGCAGGTCTTGCCATGTCGTACGGTTCCTCTTAATACATAACATATTAAGATTTCCGTCTGGTGCTTTGTTCCCCAAGGGTGCGTCAAACATATTGCAGGCTGCTGCAGCTGATCTAATCACAACCATCGCAATCAATAATTGTGATGCCTGTGGAGGATATCTCCGTGATTTGGGCCTAATGACCACGACTTCCGCCTCCAACCAACAATATGTTTAATACCCTCCCAATTACCCTCCTCCCATAAATACATATATGTACACATGGCAAATGAATAAATAATTGTAGATACAAAAGGAACAATCTCACCAATTACGAAACAGCTACATCATCTACGGTGGATGTCTAGTCAATAGCACCATGAACGTTCTTCCTTGGTATTCCCGCAAACGGTTCGGCAGGAATTTTCACCCGAAAGCAACGACGTCCAGATCCAGTACGATTTCCGTGGTTTTACCTTCCCATTGCATCACGTTTGGAACAGCTCGTTTCTTCAGTCGCCGGGAAGAATTGTGTCGGGACCAATGCCCCGGCCAGGATTAGCAGTCGACGTTCACCCGCTAGACGCGCTCCATCACAGTCAACTTGAACTATTCATTGCCCATCAGCTTTCCCTTGTTGAACCGGTTCACCTTCAGGACGTACACGGCACACGGATCTTCCCTTCTTCTCCTATTTCTACTTATTACTGAACGCGTAAATTGAAAATACATTCGAAATCACATATTTTTTTGATCGTGGAAGAATTGAAATCTGAGCTGCAAAATTTGACACGTCCGCGTTCAACAATCCCAAAATTCTAATTAATTTAAAGTTGCAGACAAAATTCCATAACAATCGAATGGCTAGAAAAAGAGATTTTGATCCCTAAACATGATTATTTTGTATGGAAAACGGCTCTGTCTTTATACTTATTTCTCGCACTGTATACACAAATTTGCGTGTAACTTGTATTCATCGTGACATCCTCTTTGTTTTATTATTTTATTATAAAAATAGTTTTCAGGAACAATTGTAAAAGTTATAAATACTTAAATACAAAGTCTGGTTTGTACGTGTAATACAAGAAATTTATGTTTTCGGCAAAACATTCTTTCGGAAATTTCTCAGGGAATATTCCCGGTAATTTATTTGGGAATTGTTTTTCAATTTATTTCAATTAATACTTTTTTTTGGAAATCTCCCAGTAACTCCTTTGGATTTGACAAATTTCTTCAGTAATATCTTTGAATCTTTGTTTAAGAATGTATTTGCTAGTATGTTGAGAATTTGATACATACTAAATACCTTTCACGCATCCTTTGAAAATTTCATCGGCAATTCCATTAGGGGTTTATTTGGCTTTTTATTTCATTGGCAAATCTTTTGAAATGTTTTCTCGGGAATAGTCTTTCAAGCATTGTTTTGTTAATGTCTACAATTCTATTGACATTAGCTTTTTAAAATTCTCTAAATTACTTTTTAGGCAATTTCTTTGAGAATTCTTTTAGTGAAGCCTTTGGTAATCCATTCGACAATGACTTTGGGAACATCATCACAATTTTTCTGGAAATTCTTCGGCAAGTCATTCTACTTTTTTTGGATTTTCGTCGTTTTTTAGACTTTCATTATCTATGCTATTCTGTATTCCTTAGTCGATTCATCGGATTTTTTTTTCATAAATCGCTTCTATAATTTTATTGAAAATTCTTCAGACAATTTCTTCTAGATTTCTTCAGTAAGGCTGATACAAATTTATTTTTAACTTTTTGTCTCCCCCCCCCCCCCTCTTCAAAAATGTTTGACTGGATTTCGCATTTTGTGGGGGCAGATGAAAAATATTTATCAAAATATCGGGTCTTGCTGGAAATTCTTTAACAAATCCGATGAGTTTTTAATATTTTTCAGAATAAATGCTTTATTATTTTTATCCCCCCCTCGACCAACCAAAGATTGGTGGGATAAAAAGTGAAATAAATATTTGTAACGGCCTAATTATGTAAGGAATTCCTACAGTAGATGATTTCGGAATACCTTCGGCAATTTCGATATTACTAGCATTGAAAATTTATTTGGGAATTTCATCAGCAATTCCTTTGGAAATTTTGGAAGCTTCGATAATTACTTTGGAAATTGATTTGGGAAATTTATTAGAAATATCCTTCGGGATTTCATTTGAAAAAAATGGTTTTTTTTTAATTCTGTTACGGTGATTCTACGAAAATTACTTTTGGAGTTCTTTGTGGAAATTCTTATAGAATATATGTCGGCAATTTATTTTGAGATTGGATTTTTAAAAAGGCTTAATGTTTTCTTCAGGAATTCCTCTATTAATTCATATATGAATTCTCTTGGCAAATACTTTGAAAGTTTTAAGGTAATTTTAATGTTTTTTTTTTTTTTGACAATTTCTTTGGGAATTTGTAAGGAAGTTTTTCGTGAGTTTCATAGAATTTTCTTTGAGCAAGCCCAGTTGAGAATTTGTTAATTTCCAATTCAGCAATTCAGGAGTTCAGGAGTTCCTCGAGGAATCCCATGAGAAATTTATGAGAGAGTTCTTGGATAAACTATATCGGATAAAAATTCCTAGAAGAATCACCGGAGAGCTTCTGAAGAAATCATAGGAAAAATCTCAGGAGGTGTTCTTAGAAGGATTCTGCGGTGTATCATTGTAGAAATTTTAGGAGGAATTTCTGGAGGAAACTATACAAGAATTTATAGGGAAACCCCATCAGGAATGCCTGGGGGAATCCAAAGGAAAAAATCATGGAATACCTAGAGAAGTCCCTGCAAGAACCGGTAGAGGTATTCTGGAAGAATCTATGGTGAAGGCCCTGAAGGAATCGCAGGAGGATTTTCTGAAGAAATCCCAGGACGATTTCCCGGAAGAATTGTAGCCATATTGCTAGGATAAATTCGTGTAGGAATCACTAGAAGAATTTCTAGACGTATCATAGTAAGAATTTCTGAAGGAATTGCTGGACGAACCACATGAGGAGTTGTTTGAGGTATTCATGGTGGAGGGCCAAATGGATTTTCCGTAGGTATTCCATGTGGAATTTCTGGAGGAATCTTTGGATGAAATCTCTGGAGGAATTCCTGGATGAGTCCTTGGAGAAATCCCTGGTAGAACAACAAAAAAAAATTCTGCAAGAATTCCAGGAAGACTGCTTGGAAAGATCCCTGCAAATAGACAGGAGTAAGCTCTAAAACAAACCGTAGCATAGTTTCTGAAGTACCACAGTAAGAATTTCTGGAGGAAGAATAGCTGGAATGCCTAGAATTCCGGGAGGTTTCATAGAAGTGATTTCTGGAGGTATTCTAGAATCAGCAATGCCGGGGGTATCCTAAGAGAAGTTCCTCCAATATATGCCTAGATGAATACATACAGTACTCCTTGAAAGAATCGGTAGAAGTATACTGGAGGATTCCCTGATGGAAACGAAGGGGAAATTTCTGGAGGAATCTCAGTAAGATATCCTGAAAGTGTTGCAACAAGTAAGTATGCCAGGAGTCCTAATTATTCTGAATATACCCGGGTAGACGAGAATATCTAAATCACATCTCAAATCGAACACTTTTTGCTGTCATAGCTCGATGTGATTTTGATGAGTTATTCAAAAATCTAATGAATATCGCACGAATACCTCAAAGTGATATGATATCAGTTTTTGTGCTTGTCGTAATAGCTGAAAATTTCTACATAAGAAAAAGTTTAGCTCTTCTGCACGAAATAGAACACATACACCCATAGAGATGGCTCAATGTTAGTGAAATGCCATGTGCCCCTTTCTGAGTTGTGGAAACGAAGAACCGCATGCTCTTATTCCCATGTTATTTACAACAGCGAGCTACAGTTGAGAGGTAAGCATGGTAAGCATCTGGATGCTGACATTTTTTTTTTTTATTTTTTTTTAAGAAAAAAGGCGACAAATCTATTGTTTTGATCTTGTAATATAAAGACGCGGACATATCTTAACGAGCTATTATTGAGTAGTTCACCATATAAGATTTTGCTATTATTTCTGTTCTTTTACCTCTTATCTCAGCCAAACCAATATCAGTTTTTGCTCTTCAGTAATTCAATCAATCACAACTGAATATGCTATTCATCAGATTTTTCCACCTACTCGGGTAATTCTGAAGGAGTCCTAATGGGAATTGCTTGAAGATTTCCAGCTGGAATTCACGAAGGAAGGCCAATAGAAGTTCTTGCAGAAATCCCCTGTGGCAATTTCTGAAAGTACCGAAGGGATTTTTAGAAAAATTCCTGGTAGATTTTCCGGAAGAATTGCCGGAAGATCTTCCCTAGTAGAATTCCTGAAGGTACCACAGTGAGAGTTTTTGGAAGAGTTCTAAGAAATTCGCAGCAGGAGCTGCTAGAGGAATCCTAGCCAAAATTCCCGGAAGAAGACCAATAAAAGCTGGAGAAATTTCATGAGAAGTTTCTGGAAGAATCTCTAAATTAAATCTGAATAAAATAAAAGGAATCGCCTGAGGAACTTCTGAAAGAATCCCAGGAAGATTGTCTAGAATAATTCCACCAGGAATTTCTCAAGGAATCCCAAGAGAAAATTTTAGAGGAATTCCTAGAATAATTCCGAGAAGTATCATAGTAAGAATTTCCAAAGAAATCCAAGGAGAAATTGCTGGATCAATCTCTGCAGAAATTTCTAGTATGTATAATCCCATCAGAACGTTCCCTTCCAAAGGAAGAACTCACATATTGTGAGTTTGTCGGGAGTGGGATTCGATCCCAGGTCCTCGACGTGATAGTCACGTGTTCTAACCATCCAACCAGGTCCGCTCCACCTAGGTATATAAGTAATTACGGGTGTGCTAATATTTTATTCGAATGTGCTATTATTAAATGTTGGATTATTGTGTGAAGTTTTAAATTTTAGGTAACTATCAAGGAAAAATTCTAGGGGGTGCCAAATTTGTTCTAGGGGGTGCCAGGCACCCCTGGAACCCCCCCTAGCTACGCCAATGAATCCGGATAGGATTCCCCCAGGATTCCGAAGAGGATTCCTCAAGGATTCCTCAAGGATTGCGGACAGTATTCTCTTAGGAATACGGATAGGATTCCGGACTGGATTCCGGACAGGATTTCCCCAGGACTCCGGACAGGTTTTCTCAAGGAGTCCGTACAGGATTCCCTAAGAATTTCACAAAGATCCCTCAAGGAATCCAGGCAGGATTCCTTACGGAATTCGGACAGAATTCCCCACGGGATCTGGGCTCCCAAAATGAATGCATGTCATTCATTGCCGAATAAACAAAATATTTCGTTCAATGATCCTGTTGAGATTTTAGTTACTTTTTAGTCACTTATATATCATCATATAAAAATCCTAGCAAATATCATATTCTTCACACAAGGTGTATAAAGCATCCAATGACAGCATGCATGCTTTTCCCCGCGTGACGTCATAACGACGTTCGTTTATAATTGAGGGGGTTAGAAGCAAAGGGGTGTAAGTGACAAAAACCCACTTTCGAGTAAATGAGGTTTAAAATTTTTCGCCAATTTTTCATTACATACAGGGGATAGACAAAATGATCGGGACAGGCAAAATTTTCACTTTTCAAAAAATGTCCAATTAGCTGTAACTTTTCGAAAAGTGCATCAAATGTTCTCAAATTTTCACTGTGAGTTGATCAACTAATTGTGTATCAGTGGACAAAATTTGGAAAAGATCGAACTATTCTGCACGAAGTTACAAGCATTTCAGAAAAAGGTAGAATTATCCGATACCCAACTTTGAGCTGTAATATCTCCGGATTCAATTAACCGAATGCAATGAAATTTTGTCCATTTATGACTTATATAATGAGCTCTGAAAAACGTTTTACTAAACTTGTAATTATTAACAAGAGGAAAAGTTATAACGATTTCATTAATTTTATGATTTTTTAGTAAATTGGTCTATTTTTAATATGCATCACATTACTTTTTCAATGAATTGCCGCCTATGTTGTTATTTTCTTTCAAAACATATCTGTATTCAAGACAATTGGAGGGAATTTAAATAAACTGTAATTAACATCTTGAATTTTGAAACGATGTTGAAATTTAAGAAAATTTGGTGTTTTATTAGAAAAATAATCTAATCGTTATAATTTTCTTCCGTGTTAAAAAATTTAAATTATGTCAAAAGTTTTTCAAAGCTCATTATGTAAGTCATAAATGGTCAAAATTTCATTGCATTCGGTTCATTGAATCCGGAGATATAACAGCTCAAAGTTGGCTATCGGATAATTCTACCTTTTTTTAGAATCTTCATAACTTCGTGCAGAATAGTTCGATCTTTTCCAAATTTTGTCCACTGATACACAAATAGTTGATGAACTTACAGTAAAAATTTGAGAATATTTGATGCACTTTTCGAAAAGTTACAGATATTTGAAATTTTTTTGAGAAGGGAAAATTTTGCCTGTCCCGATCATTTTGTCTATCCCCTGTACATACAAAATGTGAGGAATTTCAAAATCAACCCAATTTTCTCCGATGTATTATAAGTTTTTTTCAATCATCGTAAAAATAATCTTAAAAATGTTCCTGAAAGCTTGAAATCTGAAGAATTCAGGTCCTAATAATTCAATTCATGCCATAACTAAAGAATTATTTAGGCAGCATCCATTTATTACGTAACGCTAAAATTGATATTACGTAACGCTTTTTTGTATGGAAATCCAAAAATTTTTGTATGGGCCGTAACGCTTGGCCATACTACCCCCCTCCCCCAAGAGCGTTACGTAATTTGTGGACTGCGCCTTATGGATTTTTTTTATTTATTATGGAACGTTTAATTGTCTGCCGCACTATATACGAGTGCGCAATTACAAGTTACTACACTAAAACCTCAATTTATGCACATGGCTGGGGGTGCATAAATTAAAAAAGGCATAAAATGAGGGAAATTTGTGCATAAAAAAACTCCTCCATAACGCTTCCGTAACGCCTCTGAATCCCGCCGAAAATGCTCTGAAACTTTCTGAAATGGCTCCAAAATTCCCCTTAAACCGCCTCGTACCCCATGTAACGTACCTGCGACGCTCCGAAACCCCCGAAAACGCCTCCGTAAGGCCTCTGAATCCCGCCAAAAATGCTCTGAAACTTCCTGAAATGCCTCCAAAATCCCTCTAAAATCCCCTCGGACCCAATGTAACGCATCTGAACCCCCAAAAACGCCTGCCTAACGCCTCCGAATCCATCTAAGACCCACTTGCACCCGTTTAACGCGCGTGAGATCCTCGGAAACCCCCGAAAACGTACCAGTAACGCCTCCAAACCCCGTCGAAAATCCTCTGAAACTCTCTGCAATGCTTTCGAAAACCCCCTCAGACCCCGAAAATCCCCCGGAGATCTCCTGGTACCTCGCGGAAACCCCTGGGAACCCCCTGAAACTCCTCTGTGACTTCCATTTGCTCATCCTTATAAACACCCTTTAGCCGCCGTTGCAATAGTTACCGTCATTATTAAATATTCTTATGCACAATATTGGTTCTGAGTAGCTTTCCCTTAATTTATGCAGGTCATAAAAAAAGGTGCATAAATTAAAAAGTGCATAAAAATAACATGCATAAATTGAGGTTTTAGTGTATTTACATTCTCATATGCAAAGTATAGTTTGTTAAAATGTTTCGCTATATGAGATGTAAAAGAGCGAAATATTGAATTCTCATTTTTAACGCCGCCGCCGCCGACGACCAAAAATGATGTTTTAACCGCGGCGCACATCTCTGCCGAAGCACCAAAGCAAGCATCACAGCGGTGCCAGACATCAAGAAACAAGTAGTTAATTCAATGAGATTTGGTCACTACAAATACGATGTTTTTTCAATCAGAATATAGTCGTTTCTTGGTTTAACATCTTGGTAATCGAACATCAACGCAAATCGATCAATAATTTCATTTTCCAACGCCATTTCTTTCAAAATATTTGGTTTGGTTTTCATCTAAATATGCTGCTACCGCTCAAGCTTTACGAACTATCATCCAGTTCGGCAGCACTGATTTGCCAATCAGCTGTGAATGTATGCGAGTGCAAAACGTGGGGAGCGAGCATAGACGATTCGTCACGCCGCACATTGCACAGTGGATTTTTTTCTAAGAAAATGTCGTAAAATTGAATATCTCTGGACGCCGCTGGAATATCGTCAATCTTTTTTCGTTAAAATGAAGATTTTTTCATGGGCAATTTGATGGTAGGGTATTCGTTCACAGCACGCGAATATTTCTTGCAGTTTTGGTCAAATAAAGGTGATTTTACCCTATTTTCAGTGCAATGTAGATATTCATACGTCTATAACTTCGGATTCCGTTGAGATAAATTTAATCTTTTTCTGTTAAAATGAAGGTATTTTCAAGGGCAGTCTGTTGGTAGGATATTCGTTTACAGCCCGCTATTATTTCTTGCAGTTTTGGTCAAATAAAGGTAGTTTTACCCTATTTTCAGTGGAAAGTAAATTTTCATATGGCTATAACTCTAGATTCCGTTGAGATAAATTCAATCTTTTTTCGTTAAAATAAAGGTATATCTAGGGACAGTCTGTTGGTAGGATATTCGTTTACAGCACGCGATGATTTCTTGCAGTTTTGGTCAAATAAAGGTAGTTTTACCCTATTTTTAGTGGAAAGTAGATATTCATACGGCTATAACTCTGATTTCCGTTGAGATAAATTCAATCTTTTTTCGTTAAAACGAAGGTACTTTCATGGGCAGTTCGTTGATGGGTTATTCGTTTACAGCCCGCTATTATTTCCTGCAGTTTTGGTCAAATAAAGGTAGTTTTACCCTATTTTCAGTGGAAAGTAGATTTTCATATGGCTAGATTCCGTTGAGATAAATTCAATCTTTTTTCGTTAAAATAAAGGTATATCTAGGGGCAGTCTGTTGGTAGGATATTCGTTTACAGTACGCGATGATTTCTTGCAGTTTTGGTCAAATAAAGGTAGTTTTACCCTATTTTTAGTGGAAAGTAGATATTCTTACGTCTATAACTCTGAATTCCGTTGAGATAAATTCAATCTTTTTTCGTTAAAATAACTGTACTTTCATGAGCAGTTCGTCAATAGGATATTCGTTTACAGCCCGCTATTATTTCTTGCAGTTTTGTTCGAATAAAGGTAGTTTTACCCTATTTTCAGTGGAAAGTAAATTTTCATATGGCTATAACTCTAGATTCCGTTGAGATAAATTCAATCTTCTTTCGTTAAAATAAAGGTATATCTAAGGGCAGTCTGTTGGTAGGATATTCGTTTACAGCACGCGATGATTTCTTGCAGTTTTGGTCAAATAAAGGTAGTTTTACCCTATTTTTAGTGGAAAGTAGATATTCATACGTTTATAACTCTGATTTCCGTTGAGATAAATTCAATCTTTTTCCGTTAAAATGAAGGTACTTTCATGGGCAGTTCGTTGATAGGATATTCGTTTACAGTCCGCTATTATTTCTTGCAGTTTCGGTCAAATAAAGGTAGTTATACCCTATTTTTAGTGGAAAATAGATATTCATGCGTCTATAACTCTGGATTGCGTTGAGATAAATTCAATCTTTTTTCGATAAAGTGGAGGTATTTTCAGGGGCAGTCTGTTGTTAGGAAATTCGTTTGCAGCACGCGATGATTTCTTGCAGTTTTGGTCAAATAAAGGTAGTTTTACCCTATTTTTAGTGGAAAGTCTATAACTCTGAATTCCATGCCGTGTATGTCGTTGGGCCATATTCCACATTGCTATAAATACAGCCGAGACCCATTTCCCCGGAAAACATCAGTCGTTTTTCCTCTGTATCCTCGATTGCACTTCATCGGGAACCGCACCGCACACTCTAGGGGCCGTTCGTAAACCACGTAGACTTTTTGGGGGGAGGGGGGGTCTGGTCAAAGTCTACGCTTCATACAAATTTCAAAATTTTTGTATGGACAAAAGTCTACGAGAGGGGAGGGGGGCCTGAGATGACCAAATTTTAATCTACGTGGTTTATGAACAGCCCCCTAGGTACTGGACGCTGGTCATCCTTCCATGTGAATGTGAGTGTGTGTATTTGTAGAGTACGTCGAAGGCTCAAGTGGGCTACATACCCGGCCCGGGAAAAAAATACCATGATAATTGAGGAATGAATATTTGATGGTTTTAAAGTGCACTCGGGCCCGGCCCGATGCGATGTTCCAGTCTCAGCTGCTGAACACTGAAGGTTGAAAAATAGTCACGGACAACGAACGGCCACATCCCAGCCGACAAATCAAGCAAAACGTTCCATTGTCGCTTCGGTTGCTGGGATGGAATGTAGTTTGGATTTTACTCGATTTGCAGTTCGGACGAAATTAGATTTTTAGATTGCGAACCGTACACAAAAACATGTAAAGTCCTGAATGTGATGGCGGCGGAAATACAGGGGATGGCCAAAATGTTTGGGATAGGCAACTTTTTTTTCTCTCACTAAAAAGTTCAACATGCTATAGCTTTTCATAGAGTGCATAAAAAAATCTCAAATTTTAACTGTTTGTCAACCTATTATATGTGCATCATTGGTACAAATTTGGGCTTAATTTATTAATGTTTCGCAAAGTTAGAACCGTTCGGGTAAAACACCTTTTTTTGGGCAACTCATTTTTGAGCTGTCATATCTCGGAACCCAGTGAACCGAATTGAATGAAATTTTGAACGTACACTAACAATGTGTAAATGCTTCACAAATCATTAAAACATAGGTACTTTTTAAACGTTGAAAAAAGTTATCATGCATTGACACTAAGGTGGCCCACACTTATATGAAAAACAAAAAATTCGAAAAATGCCAAGTCTTACCTCCAAAATCAGTTGCTTTGGACTCCCAGAAGCTACGTTCAAATTTTGAGCAAAATCGGTTGAGCCTAAGGGGGCGCTCAAAACGCTTGAAGTTTGTATGGGAAAACTTGGCCAAATGTATGCA
Organism: Aedes albopictus; assembly: GCF_035046485.1. Taxonomy (NCBI): domain Eukaryota; kingdom Metazoa; phylum Arthropoda; class Insecta; order Diptera; family Culicidae; genus Aedes; species Aedes albopictus. The sequence goes on along the minus strand of NC_085136.1, from coordinate 243,214,827 downwards.
GAAATTTTAAGTTTTCGAATTTTGCCGCTAGGTGGCGCTGTAAACGTTCAATCATCAAACCCTTTGGTATTATTGTAGGTGACTATATACCAAACAACTTTGTCGAAGACCGCAAAGTGATTCAACCTCTGTAAAAAAAGTTATACCCTAGGTAAAGTGAGGATAAACTTTATTATTATTTTTCCAATACATGTAAAGGAATAATATCAATAATGAAATCTTAATACTTTACCTCACTTTGCTTACGGTATAACTTTTTTCACAGCCGTCGGATCACTTCGCGGTCTTCGACAAAGTTCTTTGGCATATAGTCACCTACAATAACACCAAAGTGTTTATTTATTGAACGCTTACAGCACCACCTAGCGGAAAAATTCGAAAACTTAAAATTTCTGCATACATTTGGCCAAGTTTTCCCATACACACTTCAAGTGTTTTGAGCGCCCCCTTAGGCTCAACCGATTTTGTTCAAATTTTGAACGTAGCTTCTGGGAGTCCAAAGCAACTGATTTTGGAGGTAAGACTTGGCATTTTTCGATATTTTTGTTTTTCATATAAGTGTAGGCCACCCTAATTGACACTTTTTGGATTTTTCTCGAAAAAATGTATTTTTTTACATCAATGTCAATAAATTTTAGTGTTGATATCCAAAGCTTTTTCCACTTCTGTTCTCAAATTATCTCTAATCAGATATATTAGAGCCTATTTAGATTGAAGGAAGAACACATTTAATAATTTTTGTGTGGTATTGTAAATTTTACTTATTTTCCTCTATATGGGTAAAAATTTCAACCCGGTATAACTTAATTCGCCGTGAGAAAATATTACATTTTATAACGTCGTATTAATTATCAATATATTGTTGATAAACGTTAAAAAATTCATTCATTTCAGTTCACTGGTTTCCGAGATATGACAGTTAAAAAAATAGTTGTCTAAAAAATAGTGTTTTACCCGAACGGTTCTAACTTCGCGAAAAATTAATCAATCGAGCCCAAATTTGTACCAATGATGTACATATAATAGGTTGTCAAACAGTCAAAATTTGAGATTTTTTGATGCACTCTATGAAAAGTTACAGCATGTTGAATTTTTTTGTGGGAGAAAAAAAAGTTCCCTATCCGAAACATTTTGGCCATCCCCTGTAGTATGAAAAACCACAATCAGATCGGATCCATCAACTCCGTGACTAAGTAAGTTTTCTAGGATCACGACATGACGCAACTAGGTTCTATTTTATCAGTGGTCTCACTCAACTACCCCTATTTTTGAAACGATTTGTCAATTTATATTACATGCAATACATGGAGCTTACTCTCAAGTTCAATAAACAGTTCATTATATGTGTTGTTGGGGAATGGGTGTGTGGCAGAGGGCTCGCGTTGGTGCGTGAATGCCAGGCGTAAGGCGATATAGATTGTGTTTTGATGTTGCGTCACATATTGCAGCTGCATAACCTGAAGGCGTTGTGGAAGTGGAAGAAAATCCGTTTCTAGTTCTAGTAATACATAAGCAGTATGTATTACAGAAGGATTAAATAGATATACAAATACAAAGTAAAAGGAAAGGGACGGACCAGGAATTGAACTCATAATCTTCTGCATTTGAATCAGAAACGATTACCTCTAGACTATCAAGCTCGTTTTTCTCTGTGGACAACGTCAGTTGATCCAACCTTCATAAACCCTCAATGGTGCCAGCGTCAGCTCAGTTTGTGTGGATTGAGCAATAAAATCGAAATCAGATTTGTTGGCCTAACTACCACCACAACCTGAAGCGGACATTCTCCGGATTAAGGCCGTCCGCCATCGACCCGTCACCACCAACCAGCCAACCAACTAGCCAACCCACGAGCGGCAGCGCGCGCTATTAACGTGTTTCCGCATTAGCTGCTCCCATAGCAGCCGCTGCTGCGGCCGCACGCCACAAACGATGCGGTCAACGCATTAATTGCCGTAGCCTCCTACCACGTACCTACTCTGCCTGGCCATCCAGTTGCCTTGATTCCTTGAACGACGACGTCGACGACGACATGAAATCCCCACTAAACGTCTTATATCGCCCCGGTTAACCTCTTTTTCCCACGTGGTGGTCGGTCGGTCCGTCTTCCGGACGATATGCGTTACCGGATGCGATGCCGAAGGAAAGGGGTGAGCACTTGATTGGATTATCTCCAGTTTCGCCGAGTTTTCACATTCGAATGCTCCGTTCCGTTAGTCTCGGATCACCGCCTTCTTCTGGTACTCTGTCTGCTAGAGCGCTGTTCTGTGTAAGGTGCGGGTGGTGCGCACGGAAAGTTGCAGCTAAGAAGACGTCCTCCGGTTTTTCGTTGTCCTTGTCACAGGAACCAGATCCGTTAACAATGTTCTTCTTAGAGATACGTACAGTCAGTCCTTGGAACTGGGAGTCAGAGTCGGAGGAGCAATTATCTTAATTAGATTACCGACACCGGGCACCAGGCGTCACCGTCCGTCGTTGGCGATGGAGGTGATGATACGAACGTTTCTTTGCTGTTTTGTCCGGACCGGATACAACCAGTGGAAAGCTGTAATGTGGATGAATCATGGTGAATTAACCCTTTCAGGACGTATGCATACTAGGTCCCTAACTAAATTGTGTATGTACACTGAACGAAAACCCCCGCCGTGCAGAGAATGATTTCTCATTCAATGCGGTACAAAACCGCAGAATCGAAATTTTGAATGATTTTACAGCAAAATGAGTTTTTTGTGCCCTCTTGAATGAAAATCATCCTACCGTCAAGGCACCATTCACCGTGGATCTAAGAGGATTCGGAGCAAATAAGGGCTGTCATTTGACACCAGTCTTATAAACATTGTTGGTGCCGCTTTTAATTGCTTTCATTATAGGTTAAAATTAAAGCAATATCCACAGAAGTAGAAAAATTTTCACAAAATTTGGTGATATAGTACAATTAGTAAAGGGTAGTAGGGTCGCCTAATTCCGTGGTAGGTCACCATTCACCGTGGTAGTAGGGACCCATTCACCGTGTATGAGAAATTTTGTTCTACTTTGTTTAAAAATGATCAAAACAACCCAGTCAAGCGAATTTTCTTCGTTTTAATTAATTTCTAGTAATAACTTGCAAGATTTTGTTAGAAAAACGAATGTTCAATTTTTCGATTTTTTCTAGATATATGGCACAATATGGGGCACGGTGAATGGCCATTTACCGTGCCTTTTTGTTTCAATTAAAAAGTACGAGTAATCGTACTTTCTTGTTAAACTTACTTCGGTAATGCAAAATACATACCTGATATGTCAATTTAATTGCTTCTTGGTGGAATAAAAACGTTACTACATTTAGTTTATCGCTTAAATTACCTTAGCGCAGTTTTCGTTTTTTCACTATGAATACAGTGAACAAGCAGAAACTCGCTTCATGTAAACACACTTTAGTGTCAAAATGATACTTTTAAATGTTTCTAATGAGCGTTTTGATATGGTAACAATAGATTAGTGGTGTATTGGTGAAATTGAAGGGAAATTGTCATATCATTCAGTCATAACATGGAAATAATGAAAAAATATTCGAAGGCACACGGTGAATGGAGCCCCCACGGTGAATGGCGCCTTGACGGTACTATAAAATTAGAATTGACACAATTTATAAATGAGTTTTACTTAAGGTTTGTTGTGATTGATTATCATCACATAACCATCTGAAATTATTTCCGTCTGTGCCTCATACCGAAAATCATTCAATGCACAGAATGAAAATCCTCACCGCTCAAAGTATCATTCCTGAAACTGAATGGAATGATTTTCCGTACAATTTTGATGGATTTTTATCCACGTTTTGTATTATTACATTCTGGATATTGTCCCGATAAATTTGAAATGACAGAAAGTGCATGAGCTCGCATATGAGCATAACTTGAAAATAAGCTGAATATATTTCATCACAGCCCCATTATGAGAATCATCCTATTTTAGTTCGGCTTTTCATTTTGCTGTTGGCGCACCAGTTCACGATAGTAAAACAAAATAAACAAATGCGGCGGTCGAAGTGGCCACAGTGAAAACCTTCAAGTTGTCGGCAGAAAGTTTTGCGGCTTGATTTAATTGTAAAATGAATAAAAAGGTAGTGGTCATCCTGGTTATTTAGTATGGATTTTGTGGGAAATGTTCAATAAAGTGTACCTATTTCTACGAAAAATTTTAATCTACTATTATATGCTGCAAATATGTTCGAAAACAAAATGTTAGGATGCTGTTCATAGAGGTGTTATTCTAATCAAAGTGATTCAATTCTTCTTCAAATACCCTAGAAAAAAAATATCACTATCATTGCTACTAGAATGAGAAATTGACTTCATTGAATGAAACAGTTGTTCATTCGCTTTTGCCAATTTATCTAAAACTACATGCAATGATTGCAATATTAGTTTTTCTAGGGTATTTGAAGAAGAATTGAATCAAAACTAAAGAGAATAGCTCCTATGAACAGCATTAGATTTTATAATTACTTTCATTTACATTTGAACTGCGAAACTGGATGGATTTTGAATGACAATCATCCTTGCCTGGGTTTGTTTTGATTCTGAGTTTGACTGATTATAATAGCAACATTGAATGATTTCCATATCGCTTGTTTTGATTCTGTCAGATCTGGAATTGAATGATGGCCTTCCACAAATCAGATGATTTTAGGCATGGGGCTCGGATGAGGCACTTTTCATTCAATTTATGGCGAGGATTTTCGTTCAGTGTACTTGATTGCAGTAAAATGTCAATGCTCTATCAGTTTATTTATGCTGAACACGACCGATTCATTCATCTGTTTCTGAGATGATTTTGAACAATCTGCTACAGAAAGTCTGTTCTTTGAGCGCTTCCACATTTGTTAACTGAAAGCGTTTTTTACCAATCAAAGCCAGCGAATCATAAATACAGGAAAAGATATCAGATTCATCCAAAGATGTAATATCCATCAGGGAAAGTGTTTGCTGAACAAACATTCTAGAGCATCATCATCAAAGGAAGAGAAATGGCCATTCGGCAAACAAAGCTCGTTCACTCGAAAATTCTCAGATATCGCAAGGATTTTATTCTACCGATTAGATTTACTTAATTTGAAAACATTTGCACAAAGGTTTTTCCAGACGGATCGTTCAGCTATCTTGTAGGCCTTGCGAGCCTGAAAGCTTCTGATCTAGCCGAGTAACGTCTGTTTCAACTCTTTCTACATTGTTCCCTCAGCTTAACCACGAAATTCCACCAGGAGGTTCCTCTTGTGGTCGTCGAAGACCGTAGGTAGAGGTCAGTTCTGTCGCTGCTGTCGTCAAACGCGGACGTATGCAAGTTTGCTCTTCCCGGATAGTGTCAGCTAGGTAGTCAAAAGCGCGCGTACCTAAAGCCTGTATCCACAATAATCGGGACATAGAAGTACGGCAGTAACTCTGTACTGAATCAATAAAAATTGGCCAAAAATTAACTAATTAACTGAGAATTCTTTGATGTATGTTTATTATTTGTGCAAAATTTCATAAAGATCGATGCATTACTTTTAACTGTGGATAAGAAACAAACAGACGTGGTTTTTAAGATTTTGAACAATCATCACCCATTTTCATTCGCATACTAGATGGTTCTTTTCCGCTAAAATTCAAAGTTCTGTGAGGATAATTATAAAATTTCATGAGCAGTTATGGCGCTTATAGAGACACTTTCTTGCGAAATTTCATCAACTTTTATCATTTGATTTCAAAGTTACTGGTGTTGATAGGAGGTAGTGTTAGTGAAAATGTTTCATGTTTTTCATGTGCGATATTTGCCCATTCATAATTTATGAATATCTCTGCAAATTTTCATGAAATTTTCACAGAAGGTAGTTGATTACGTGTGTATTATGCCTGCATAATTTGATAATTATTGGTGTAGTACTTTCAACAATACAATCGATACAATAAGGGGTACCGTCAAACGGGGTTACTTGCAACAGCGGTGTAACTTGCAACACGATGACATACACTAAATGTGAAGCATTTTCTAATAATAATAAAAACTAGTATGCCCTACTATTTTGGTTATAGAGATTATGTGTATCAAAGATCGATTTAGTATAAAAATTAGCTTTGTTTCTTTGTTTATGGTTTAGCTACACTGTTAAAACGGTTTGCTCATTTTATGCCATAAAAACAAGTATGAAAATCGTGCTTGACCTCTCCCTTATGGTAAGTGCGATAAGTCTAATGACCTTGCTTGCAGTTAGGGTACCTAATAGTAAGCTTAGCTAAGCAATAAAAGTTTGATAAACTTATCGACTAAGTAATGCAAAAAATCATTATTATATTCGACAACCACTATGGGGTAACTTGCAACAGTTGAATTTGACGAAACCTTCTATTATTTATCTTCATTTCACGATATACTTGACAGAAATAACCGAAATGGATCATTTATTGATTACGTAACGCATTCATTTTCAAATGACAATTCATTTTTTACATTTTTTTGCACGTGACCTTCAAACATTGTTAGTAAATACCACATTTTGAAGTTTCAATCATGTTTCATCATGTTAAAAGTTCAATTTTTGCTTATGAACGCTGTAAAGCAATCACCAATATCAATTCAGAATCTAGATGGAGTAAATTATTTCAGTTTAATACCCAAATTAGCGAGTTTGAAATTTACAAAGTAGAATAGGTGTGTTTCAATCATGTTAATTTAGGTTTAATTGCCAAACACCACTTAAAAATGAAAACTACTTGAAGATGACTAACTCTACCATTTTAAGAAATGACAATAATCATTGTTGACATTTTGTAATGAGTGCTAAGTCAAGAGAATCATATATATTTTGTGTTTGAGGGACGTGAGACCTGTTGCTAAACGATATACTCTCGCTTGCAATAACTATCAATCCTTTCATGAAAAATTATATGTCAATTGGTTAGTGTACATCTTTTCATGGTATGTTTCATGCATAACATCAAAATTTTACAATACGACTAAATGCTAGAATATTAGTGCAATTTAATGATAGCTAACTTAGCTTCATGTCCTATGTTGCAAGTTACCCCACAGATGGGGAAACTTGCAACAAGCATGTGTTTCGCACCTCCTGATTAGGTGGCAACGTATTTTGGTAAACCAAGTGCTGCATGGTATTCTACTCGGGGTAATTAGCGTACACAATGCTTCACAGGATGTTTCAAATGTTCACATTTTCAATGATATTGCTTCAAAGTCGAAAAGTGTTGCAAGTTACCCCATTTGACGGTACTCACTTATTGTTGTCTGAGGGGCTAAAATCACGGGCAGCCGCAATATATGTTTCGACTATAAAATTGTTGAAAGTGCATCGATTTTTTTGAAATTTTGCCTATGCAAGTAAAGTAGATTGAGAGGTTTGTGTTCAAAATTTCAGCCATTTCCTTTATTAAATATTCAAAAGTTATAGCACTGATAAACTAAGCCAGGGGCTGCACAAAATTCAATTTCTCGCGTTCTACTGTTTCATTGCTACAACAAAAGATACTTCACCGATTCACATGAAATTTTGCAGGTGAAATGAACACATCTTAAGATATTATCAGGCAAAATTTGAGCAATTCTTATGTAACTATTGCAGAGTTAAAGCCATATTTCTGTGTCCCGTTTATTTCGGATACAGGCTTTACTCTGCTTTGTTTAACGGTCGTTCATATTCGCTCGTTCGTCGGTAGTGCATTTGTGTCGAAAAAGATGCTCCCAAAATGAATGAGATTTCGCTTATCGCTGGGTAGCCCAAGGCCGATGTGGATTTACCCATAGGTGCGGCGATAGGAAACTAGTCGGCTCTTTCATTCCTACGGTGTTCTTATGGGTTTGACGTCATGTTTCATATTTGTCCCATAAGAACGTCGTAGGAATGAAAGAGCCGACTAGTTTCCTTTCACCGCACCTTAGATAATCCCCATCGGCCCAAGGCCCTCTTGGGCCAATGTTTTGAAGCAGTTGGACACCGATTTACTTCTTATGGAATCGGCTTACAAGACGGCACTTACTTTGAAAAAAAAAAAAATCGGAACCCCGAGCATTTCTGTATTCTTGCGGAAAATCAGTGGAGGTTCGGATGACAATCGCCGGTACCGATAGGCGGTATGTGTGTGTATTTGATCTCCAGCCGGAGATAAGTGACAATAATGTATCGCTTGTGCTTTCACAATTTGGGAAGGTAGGATGCGTTATCAGGGAGATATTCCCAGCGGAGTTCGGCCTCAGTCATCTTCATATTGGTGTGCGAGGAGTTTATTTGGAGAGCTTTGAACAATCACCGGAAGCAATTGTTCAGGACCAAGTGCAGCCTATAGTTGGCCAAGATGATTTAGATAAAGAAAAACGGAGAAAAGCATAAAGGTATTGGAAGGGGTGGCGAAAGCCTTCCAGGAAGCGTTGGCTAACCCACAAGCGCAGCAACGACGGTCCCGATTTGCAGCTTCTGGTTCCGGCTCCAGATCCGGTTCGAATGCCGTTCCAACGAAAAAGTGTGCCCGGAAATCCAAATTGAGTAGTAATGAGTAGATATTGAGAGTGTTTCGTTTGTACTTCTGTAAAATCTTTTTGATCCTCGGCTTTGTAGAGTTTTGTATTAAATATGTGAGCCTAAACAAATAAACGAACTGGTAAAAAAAGAAAGCCCATAGCTTCCATGTTGAAGGACGTCGTAGTATCAACGGCATAACTCAAGTCACTTGGAGTTCCTATGAGGGTTGCATACGGATAAGGAGAGCGTCCAACATAGCTATGGTCCTCACAAGTTCCTACCTTATGCTTCCACGGGTCAAGCGATGACAAAAACCGTCAGCTAAAAGTTGTGTGCTTAGCTGCTAGTGCAGCCTGGGCACTGTTGTCCTTCTGACTTCAGCTAGATTTTGGAGGTCCGGCCCGAGCGTCTGTTCACCAAGGAGATGCGGCTCAAACAGTGTCTGTTCTGGCATCCAGCGGCTGAATAAGAAACGCTGCACCACGCCCAGCTACAGGGGATGGCCAAAATGTTTGGGATAGGCAACTTTTTTTCTCTCACAAAAAAATTCAAAATGCTGTAACTTTTCTTAGAGTGCATCAAAAAATCTCAAATTTTGACTGTTTGTCAACCTATTATATGTGCATCATTGGTACAAATTTAGGCTCGATTGATCAATTTTTCGCGAAGTTAGAATCATTCGCGTGAAATACTATTATTTAGACAACTAATTTTTGAACTGTCATATCTCGGAAACTAGTGAACCGAATTAAATGAACTTTTTAACGTTTATCAATAATATATTGAGACTTTATACGACGTTATAAAATGTAACATTTTCTCACGGCGAATTAAGTTACACCGGGTTGAAATATTTACCCATATAAAGGAAAATAAGTCAAATTTACAATATCACACAAAAATTACTAAGTATGTTCTTCCTTCAATCTGAATAGATTCTAATATATCTGATTAGAGATAACTTGAGAACAGAAGTGGTAAATCTTTGGATATCAACACTAAAATTACTTGACATTGATGTAAAAAAATTACATTTTTTCGAGAAAAATCCAAAAAGTGTCAATCCATGATAACTTTTTTCAACGTTTAAAAAGTACCTATGTTTTAATAGTTTGTGAAGCATTTACATATCGTTAGTGTACGTTCAAAATTTCATTCAATTCGGTTCACTGGTTTCCGAGATATGACAGCTCAAAAATGAGTTGTCTAAAAAATAGTGTTTTACCCGAACGGTTATAACTTTGCGAAACGTTGTTCAATCGAGCCCAAATTTGTACCAATGATGCACATATAATAGGTTGACAAACAGTCAAAATTTGAGATTTTTTGATGCACTCAATAAAAAGTTATAGCATGTTAAACTTTTTCGTGAGAGAAAAAAAAGTTGCCTATCCCAAACATTTCGGCCACCCCTTGTAGATCCAAGGTGGTAGCCCCATCAGTGTGTGTGAATGCCGGGCAACTCACTGGAACAATCCGTTCCCAGCCATCTTAGCAAACTGCAGTAGAATCACTTGGCATAATACGGAACCTCACGGTGATGGCGACTTGCCCCGCCAACAGTCCACTCGTCAATGAGGCAGCATCACACTGACGACGACCCCGTCATGGTGCTGGCTGTCACTGATGCTTGCTAGGAGAAATACACGCATGGGAAATGCTACTCAGCTTTGTTCATACCCCACATTCTCCATCTTCTCCGAAAAAAAAAGTTTTCTTACTAGCAGCCTTGTTATTTTTACGCTCAAACCCTCAATTTCGTTCTCTTCATCCTTATGGCACCAATGCAACAAGATACACTTCAAGATACAAGAATGAAGACGAATGGCCACTTTTTTTGTTTAGTAAACGCACTTTTGTTAATATCGAACCTATATCATTTGATTGATAACTTGCAATGCTAACCAATCATCTATGGGGTTTTGCCGAGCTCCAATAAAAATAACTACAACACACGCAGTTGGGTGATGCGTCTTCTCTCCTTCAAGCGCACGTCTCGTTATGTAGCCGGCCCTGTTTTTCTCTCACTCAAATCAATCGTTATTCACGATTGCGAAAATTCGACGCATTCAACGAAAACGAACATATTTTGTAAGAATTATTTGCCAAAAAAGAACAAAATACAAGAGATTAACGAATTTGAGATTTATCAGACTAAAGATTCCGTATATCATACAACTCCATTTTCAATGCTTCAATGTGATGGTACAGATGGACCATAACACACAAATGTCCTTCATTATACGAAAATAGATTCTACAAAACGAGTTCGAAAGAGGTTCTACAACATATTTTCAGTAGATATGTTTTCGAATTTTAAACTGTTTTACGATATGCAATTTTTATGGGCGGTTTTCATTACACGTCCCTGCATTTTCCTCACGCACAGCTTTCGGCAGTTATCATGCAACGCCATTTCCTTAGACGGGTTTCTTTACACATCGCTGCATTTTCCCGATGCAAACAATTTTCGTCAGTTTTTCAATAACGCCATTTCCTTGGACGGATTTCATTTCACGTCTCTGCATTTTCCTTATGCAGAAAAATTTTCGGCGGTTATCCAACAACGCCTTTATCTTGGACGGTTTTCACTACACGTCCCTGCATTTTCTTTATGCAGAATAATTTTTCGGCGGTTATCCAAAAATGCCGTTTCCTTGGACGGTTTTCATTACACGTCCCTGCATTTTCCTTATGCAGAAAAATTGTCGGCGGTTATCCAACAACGCCTTTACCTTGGACGGTTTTCACTACACGTCCCTGCATTTTCTTTATGCAGAAAAATTTTCGGCGGTTATCCAAAAAATGCCGTTTCCTTGGACGGTTTTCATTACACGTCCCTGCATTTTCCTTATGCAGAAAAATTTTCGGCGGTTATCCAACAACGCCTTTACCTTGGACGGTTTTCAGTACACGTCCCTGCATTTTCTTTATGCAGAAAAATTTTCGGCGGTTATCCAAAAAATGCCGTTTCCTTGGACGGTTTTCATTACACGTCCCTGCATTTTCCTTATGCAGAAAAATTTTCGGCGGTTCGACACGCCATTAATTTGCCCAACCAAAAACCCGAGCAAAAACCAACCCAACCAACCAACGCCGCGAGTATTTTACGGCAACATTCACAATAGTCTATTTTACGAAACGACAACAGTGTTGATATTGATATTAACACTCACGGGCTTGGGCGCAACCTCCTGTCAAATTTTCATTCATGAAATGAGCGATCAGCTGATCCGAAACGTCTCGTAAAATGGCTCATAGTCAAACACCTCTACCATCATGCACATCATCCTGTTTGCATTTACCGTTCAACCGAGCGACAACACGAGCATGTACGATCCGAAAAATCAACGAAAGCGCGACCATCCATGCCGAGCAAGAACATGAAGAAACATGCATGCAATCATCGACCGACCACCTATCCACAGCGTGCTACCAGCCGACAACAAAAATCAACCACGTCACCGCGCCTTTGTTCATGTGTTTGTGCTAGAACCAAGGCTAAAACAGAACGCGGTTGGAATGACAAAAACTTTCCGCACTCTAGCTTTCGTCAGGAACCGCAGAATTGCAACACCCACTTCACTGTGTTTGCAGCACCACCACACACTTCACACACCTAAACGATTTGTTTTCTCTCACTGTTTTTATGCCAAGTGATTCTACCTATTTTATGATTAACTTGTTATTGATTATGATGCACTCCTGGCAGGATCGCCAATGTGAATGCCGGGCAACTCACTGGAACAATCCGTTCCCAGCCATCTTAGCAAACTGCAGTAGAATCACTTGGCATAATACGGAACCTCACGGTGATGGCGACTTGCCCCGCCAACAGTCCACTCGTCAATGAGGCAGCATCACACTGACGACGACCCCGTCATGGTGCTGGCTGTCACTGATGCTTGCTAGGAGAAATACACGCATGGGAAATGCTACTCAGCTTTGTTCATACCCCACAGTGTGGTCGTCCCAGTGTTGGTTGGGACGTTAAACAGAACTGGCACGATGGTCCTCCGGCGAGACATGAGTGTTTGCATAGGCCCAATACGCCACCTGTAAAAATCTCCATTGCGAATAACATAGGCGAAAATACGACTCGATACAATCAGCAAAGACCCACGCGACGAAAAAAGGAATACGATTGGAAACTTGGAACATGGCAATGCAAGTCACTTGGTTTCGCAGGATGTGACAGGATAATTTACGACGAACTACATCCCCGCAACTTCGACATCGTGGCGTTGCAGGAACTTTGTTCGACTGGACCGAAAGTGTGGAAAAGCGGGCATCGAGCGGCTACCTTCTACCAAAGCTGTGGCACTACCAATTAACTGGGAACAGGATTTAAAGTGTTGGGCAAGATGCGACAACGTGTGATCGGGTGGCAGCCGATCAACGCAAGGATGTGCATGTTAAGAGTTAAGGGCCCTTTCTTCAACTACAGCATCATCAACGTCCACTGCCCACACGAAGGGAGACCTGATGACGAGAAAGAAGCGTTCTACGCGCAGTTAGAACATACATACGATGGTTGCTCGCCGCGTGACGTGAAAATCGTTGTCGGTGACATGAACGCGCACAAGTAGGAAGGGAGGAAATGTACAGACCGATAATCGGCCTCACCGGCCTGCACGCCGTATCGAATAATAACAGCCAGGGATGCGTAAACTTTGCATCCTCCCGTGGTATGGTAGTCCGAAGCACTTTCTTCCCCCGCCAAGATATCCACAAAGCCACCTGAAGATCATCCGACCATCAAACAGAAAACTAAATCGACCATCTATTCGATGGTAAATTCTTCTCGGATATAATCAATGTCCTCACATACCACAGTGCGAATATAGATTCGGATCACTACCTAGTCGCTGTATGCATGCGCTCAAAACTTTTGACAGTTATTACCACGCGTCGAAGTCGAACGCCGCGGCTTAACATCGAGTAGCTGCGTAACGTAGAAGTGGCTCAAGACTATGCGCAGCAGTTAGCAGTGGCCCTACCAACGGAAGAGCAGCTCGGCGCAGCTACACTTGAAGATGGCTGGAGGGACATCCGATCCGCCATAGGTAGTACCTCGGCTGCAGCATTAGGCTTCGCAACCCCGAATCACAGAAACGACTGGTACGACGGCGAATGTGAACAGTTGAAAAACGAGAAGAATGCAGCATGGGCGAGAATGTTGCAACACCGTACAAGGGCGAATGAGGCACGTTACAGACAGGCGCGAAACAGGTAGAATTCTGTCTTACGCATTAAGAAGCGCCAGCAGGAAGAACGAGATCGCGAAGCGATGGAACAGCTGTACCGCGCTAAGGACACACGAAAGTTCTACGAGAAGCTGAACCGCTCGCGCATCTGCTTTGTGCCACAAGCCGACACGTGCCGAGATAATCACGGAAATATTCTCACGAGTGAGCGTGAGGTGGTCGAGAGGTGGCGGCAGCATTACGATGAGCACCTCAATGCCGACGTTGCAAGTACCGAAGGTGGCGTGGTAACAAATCTAGGAGTATGTACAGGACGAAAGACTTCCGGCCCCGACCTCCAAGAGATTGAGGAGGAGGTTGGCTGGTGGAAAAACAACAAAGCCGCTGGAGCAGATCTACTACCAAGCGAGCTTCTATATACGGTGGAGAAGCACTGGTGAGAGCCCTACACTGAGTCATTACCAAGATTTGGGAGAAGGAAGTATTACCGGAGGAATGGATGGAAGATATCGTATGTCCCATCTACAAAAAGGGCGACAAGTTGGATTGCGGGAACTAACGCGCGATCACACTACTGAGCGCTGCCTACAAGATACTCGCCGCCGTCTATCACCGATTGCAAGAGAGTTCGTGGGGCAATATCAGGCTGGATTTATGGGCGAAAAGCCGTGAATACAACGTGCCCACACATCATTTGTTCATCGAGTTTAAATCGGCGTATGATACAATCGATTGAGATCAGCTATGGCAGATTATGCACGAATACGGATTCTCGGATATACTGATACGATTGAGCAAGGCAGGCGACGATGGACCGAGTCATGCGCGTAGTTCGAGTATCAGGGACTCTCTCGACTCTCGAGTCCCGTCGAATTTCACTGAAGACTACGGCAAGGTGACTGTCTTTTGTGCTACATTGCTCTAGAGCATGGTTTCCCAAACTGTGGGTCACGACCCCCAGGCGGATCGCCGGCCTTCATCCAGGGGGTCGCGAGGGATAGTAAAATATTTTACTGTAATAGATAACAAATGAGAGAATTCCTATGTCGGGTCGCGAAAACTACGTCTGCTGGCAAAAGGGGGTCGCGCGACCTGAAAGATTGGGAACCTATGCTCTAGAGGGTATAATGAGCAGAGCGAGGATAAACCCGAGTGGACTGATTTTCACATAGTCCGTTCAGCTGCTTGGTTTCGCTTACAAATTTGAGACGATGGCGGAAACGTACATCCGACTAAAGAATGAAGCCAGGAGAATTAGTCAAAGTACAAAGTACATGATGTCAAAGGGATCCAGGAAAGAATCATTGCGATCGCCACCCCGAATTTCTATCGACGATGATGAAATCGAGGCGGTTAAAGAATTCGTGTACTTGGGCTCACTGGTGACCGCCGACAACGACACCAGCAGAGAAATTCTGAGACGCATTGTGGCAGGAAATCGAGCTTACTTTGGACTCCGCAGAACTCTACGATCGAACAAAATGCGCTGTCACTTGAAGATGGCTATCTACAAAATGCTGATTAGACCGGTAGTCCTCTATGGGCACGAAGCATGAACTCTACATGCAGAGGACCAACGCGCCTTAGAATTTTCGAACAGAAGGTTCGACGGAGTGCAGATAGAAGACAGTTGGAATTGGAAGATGGCGAGTGAACCACGAGCTGCATCAGCTGCTGAGAGAACCAGCCATCGTCCGCACCGCAAAAATTGGGAGGCTACGGTGGGCTGGTCACGTCATCACGATATCGGATAGCAAGCCGACTAAGATGGTTCTCGAGAGTTATCCAACCGGTACAAGAAGACGTGGTGCGCAGTGAACTAGGTGGAGGACGATCGGCGGACCCTTCCCAGAGTGCGGAACTGGAGACACACAGAGCAGAAACGGCAGCCATAGCAATCACCAAGGCCATGCTACACCTGCGGATGTTGCTGTGGCTGATCGCAGCGGATCATGTGGACGAGAGAGATGAATATGAACGTCATTCGCTGCTACTTTGTCTGCTCGAGGATGGAGACGGACATGTCCGGCAGATCAGAGATGCTGGAAATGTCCAACGAGAGATTCCCTCGTTTTGTGAACCAGCTTGACTTGAGCAAGCTGTACAAAGGCAGCGAGCAATTATGTTCCATAATATGCTCACAGCTTCAGAAGTGGAGTGCATAGAGCTGCAAGGGCAGTGGAAATTAGGAGAGGAGAGGACAATATTGAGCGATGCGTCTAGACGGAGTTCTGTTGGGCTGGATGCATCGAACACAAGTGAGAGTCGTGATTCGACTGCTCCCACTGTTTCAGGAATAACAGCGGAATAGCGCTGCACTTGTCCGCAGCAGTAACGCAGTTCCGTGGGACAGACACCATGTCCCGGCACATAATATCAAAACTATGGAATTCCTTTCGGCCAACAAGTGCAGTAAGCATCCTAATCCAAAATATTTTGCCAGAGTACCTACTTGGAAACCGCACTAAACCTAGAAGATCTACAGTTTACAGTGCATTGGGCATACGAATATCCGCGTGGATGCGACGTTTGGAGAACCGGATCACTATATTGCAGACCAAGATTGGTTGATTAACACGGTACAAGCAGGGGAATCGATCAACGAACGAAGTCAAGATCACTGAGATTCTCGACGACACCCATGTACAGCGGTTGAGTGCTCTTGTGAAATGATTACGGCGTTATGAGAGAATATTCCTAACGGAAGGAACAAAACTGGATGTACAACAACGAAAGACGGTTCTGCAACTGCATCCGAAACGACAAGCATGATCATGGAAAAGACCTTCTGGAGATCGGCGAAGTCACACAGTTCTGGGCCAATCTATGGGAGAACCCTGCCCAGCACAGCGACGATGCGATATGATTGGCGGAAGTGTAATGGGGTCGAAGACATGACCGCAATCGTAGTAAGCGCTCAGGATATACGTGAGGCTACCAGGTGTACCAGAAATTAAGGTGCATCAGGACCCGATTTTGTGCACGATTTTTGGCATGAAAAACTCACGACGATCTACGGGCGGATAGCGGAATACTTAAACATACTAGAGTTCATTATTAATTACCATTACTGCCGAAGGACAAAAACACAGCTGCTGAATCAGCAAAGTACAGACCAATAACGTGTTTTTCGAGTCTGTATACAAAGTGCTGCCGTCGGTGATAGCGAGGAGGATACAAACCCACTGCGATGCCAACAACGTGATGATCGAAGAGCAAAAAGAGTGCCGCAAAAACACGCAGGGCTGCAAATATTCGGTCATCATAGATACAGTCATTGTGGATCAAGCCACCGAAAAGCAGAGGAACCTGAGGAACTACACAAGGCGTACGACTCAGTACCGCATTCGTACCTTCTTAAGCTACTGCAGTTGTGCAAGTCAGACGTGAACGTCATCAAGCTGCGCTGATGCAACACGTGATAGGGTCATGGTGCACGTCCCAACAAATTACCGACGGAACTGCTGTGTGGCGGTTCAGAACTCTCAGTATCAAGAGGGGGGTATTTCAAGGAGATATCTTTAGTTCTCATGGTTCGTCCTTGCAATAAAAGTGGGGAAAGAATTACAAGAATAACCCACATCTTCGAAGATCTTTATGGACGACCTGAAGCTGTAACAGAAAGCAGTACACAGGTTGCATCAACTGTTGCAATTTGTGGCGATGTTCGGCAATAACATCCGGATGGAGCTTGGAATTGAAAAATGTCGGTTTTAGTCCATCTTCGCCGGTGTCATGTAGTGGACGTTAGCCGTGTCAATGAAGAGGAGCAGATGCAGAAAATGGTTGAAGGCGAAACGTGCGAATACCTTGGCTTCCTGCAACTTAGAGTTATTCGCCACACATCGATTACGAAGGAACTGCAGAACAAGTTGCTGTATCGTGTCAACTGAGGAGCTTACTGTCAGCCGGTAACAAGCTGGAGGAAATCAACGCGTTTGCTGTGCCCCTGATGACCTTCAGCTTTGGGATGTTAAAGTGGGCCTCAATGCGCTAGAACGGGCAGTACTAGTGGCGTTTACCAAGCATCGCATGCGCCAAAGTCGTCCATCGAGAGAGTCACCCTGC
Source organism: Aedes albopictus (assembly GCF_035046485.1). Taxonomy (NCBI): domain Eukaryota; kingdom Metazoa; phylum Arthropoda; class Insecta; order Diptera; family Culicidae; genus Aedes; species Aedes albopictus. The sequence goes on along the minus strand of NC_085136.1, from coordinate 243,197,058 downwards.
AACGCGCAGTAAATATCAGGAAGAGGCGTAACCGATATCCAGGCACTATGTGTCTCCCAGATCCAGTAGCTGCGGGCATATTTCGTAGAAAGTCAGATCCATCACGAAATGTATTGCGTTGTATGTGAAGCTGACCACGGTTACAGTGCCCTACATTTAGCGTAGGAAGATTACCAGCTAAACTGCGACATCAAGCAGTGGCGTAGCAAGGGGGGGGGGGGGGGGGGGCGGGGGGTGCGGTCCGCACCGGGCCCCCGAATTCAGGGGGCCTCCAAATCAGGGAAGGTCTAGTGTTATAAACCATCCCTGATTTGGGGGCCCTCTGAATTCGGGGGCCCAGTTTGAATAAAGTTCTGTGATTAGAGAAAGGTTCCTATAAGTATAAGTTCAACACTTGCCGATCTGCTGATAGTTATGCAGGGGCCTCTTCGTGATGATCAAGAGATTTTGGAATGAGGAACACAGATGGCTATTTTGAAGTTCTATTATTAACAATTAAAAATGTATACACTTTATTCGTGTAGTTTTGTTTATATTAGTTTGATGACTACTCTTTGCACCTGCAGGAACCCCAAAATACAATAAAAAATGTGTTCAAAATCAAAATTGAATTTTACGATATTCAGTACCGATATGGAAGTAAAATTCATGAGCATTATGAAAACATCCATGATATCCTAACCACAGAACCAAACAAAGCTCTTGATTTAGCTTAAGATAGCAGCTGAAATTCAGGGGCCCCATTCATCAAAATTAAGAACTGAACGCATTCAACGTCCTTGAAGGCTTTCTGTGGGAATTCCTTCGGGCAAGAATATCTTTTTACGATTTATCAGGCAGTTACTTCAAAGACTTCTACAAAAATTCCTCTAAGATTTACTTCAGAACATTTTTTAGGGATTGCTTAGAAAAATTTCTAAGCATTGGTTTACGAATACTTACAATGATTCCTTCAGGAACTCCTCCTAACATTTCTTCAGGAATTTCTTCAAAAAATTATCGAAAAATCCTTCAGGAATCCCTTTGAGATTTTTTTGTACGAATTTCTTCAAGCAGTCGTTCAGAAATACCTCTTCGGAAACGATCATAAAGCCATTGAAGGATTATGTCATAATGCCCTTCAAGAAATCCTTTAGATGGACCATAAGAAATCTGTCCAAGTATAATTTTAGAGAATTCTTCAAGAAGGAATCTTGCAGGAGTTCCTCACTGAAAATATCATTTATGATTTTTTGAGATCATGATTGGAGCCATACCATACCTGAATGGATCATTGGGAGATTTTCTAAAGAAATTTGAATGAATTTCCGAAGGAATCCTTGTAGAAATGTCTGTAGCATTTTTTGTAGAAATTTCTAAAAAAAAAACCTTGAAAAATCGCCTGGATGAATTCTAAGATGTGTTAGGAAAGAATCATTGGGTTGATTTTGGAGGTATATTTGATGATGTTCTGGACGTATTTTTACAGAATTAGTAAAGAATTCCAAATTCTTTGGTGCAAATAAAAAAAAAACAGTCTTCAAAATAATTCCTACATATTTCCTTGGAGGAATTTCTGCAGGGGGAGGAAATGAGGAAATTGTGCAGCAATACTTTGGGGATGAATGTGTTCATCTTTGTAGGCTTATCTGAAGAAAAAATGAAAAATCCATGAACGAATCTTTATTCGTAACTTGAAAAAAATCCTTGGAGAAAAGATTTAATCTTTACTGGAATTTCTTGAAAGATTATTGAACGAATTTTGAAAGAGGACTTGAAAACATTGCCTAAGGAATCCTTAGAAGTTTCGTGAAGGAAATCCGGACGAAACTGGTGTTATCGCTAAAGAAACCCTTTAGCCATCAATAGAAAAAAAATCTAATAAAAACCTTGGAAGAATTTCTAAATGATTCATTGAGGAATTCCAGTAGAATTTCTTGGAGGAATTCCTGTGAGAATTTTTAGATTATTTATTAGAATTTTCGAAGTATTTTTATTTTTTTTTCAGTAACTAATTCGGAAACCCGTGTACAAATTCATTAAGGATCTTTAAACATCAATTTGGAAATTCATTCGGCAATTGCTCTGAAAATTTCCTTTGGCGATACTTTTGATTTATTGTAAGGCAATTCCTTTGGAAACTTCTTCAACTAATTCTCGGCAATGCTACAAAAATGGCTTCTGATTTTTATTTCTACGAACTTCTTCAGATTTTTATTTCAACGGAAATTTCGTTGGGAATTCCGTCTGCACCTTTTCACTGATTTTTTTTTTTTTTTGACAATGCGTTTGAGAAAACCTCTGGTAATTACTTTCGGAATAAATTCAACTTTTTTTCTGGAAACTTGTATGCCAATCCCTACGGGAATTGATTGGATAACTCGCCTGGCATTTGTTTGGTATTTTTTTTTGGCAAGTTTTCTGTGAGTTGCCTGAAAAAAAAATTCGAATATCTTTTGGCGGAGTTTTTTTGGCTAATTATTGGGAAATGCTTTGATTGGATTTAATCCGAAAATTCCTATAAAATTATTCTTGGGGTTTTCTTTGCAAATGTTTTTGAAAGCTATTTCGGTACTTCCATCGAAATCTTCGATAACTCTTTTGGAAATTTCTCGGCGATAATATTCGAAGTTGAATTAGATTATTATTTGTGAAAATATCTTTAACATCACTTTTTTAAACTCTTTGGCCAGCTGCTTTGGAAATTTATCACGGGATTTTAGCAATTTCTTTGAAAGTTCTACCGGCAGTCCCTTTGCAAATATACCTCACAATTACATTTGTAATACTTTCAATAGTTCAATGTTGAAATTCATTCGATAGGCACTTTGAAATTTAATTACTCGATTCGTTTGTAAATTTAAGTGACAACTTTTAAAAGCTTGTTTGTTATTACTTTTCTACGAGATACACTTTTGCAAATTAAAAAAAAAATCAAAGAATTTACAACGGAACGACCGAGAAAAATCTCAAGAGAATTACTTATAAAATTTCCAAAAAATTAAGATGATTACCAGAAGAGATCACAAACAATTTCCTAAAAATGTATGAAGAAATTCCATTAGAATTTCTTGGGGGAATTTCTGTGAGAATTGAAAGAATTCTTATATTTTTTTATTTGAGGTTCTTAAGTATTCATTGGAGGAATTTATGAATCCTTGAATAGGCTTATTAGAGGAATTTCTAAAAATAAACTAGCAAAACACTCAATGCCTCCTCTGGAGGATTTCCTACAGAATTTCTTGGAGGAATTTGTGAAAGAATCTTTCTACACGCTTCTTTGAAGGAATTCCTTTAGAATGTTGAATAACCTTAGAAAATCGATTCCTGGAAAAATCCCAAAAGTAATGGTAGAAGCTTTGGAGATGTTATTAAAAAATTAAGCAGAATGCTTTAAAATATTGATGAAACCTTCGCAGGAATTTCTAACAAGATCCTTGTAGAAATTCTGACAGAATATTGTGATAATTTCCAGGAGACTTTTTTTGAAGAAATATTTTAGAAATCCTTGGAAAAATAACCGTATGAGTTCTTGAAGTGATTCCTGAAAAAATCCCGATGGATATCCTCTTTGAAATCTTAGCCTTGCATTAATTACTTAAAGGATGCTTCAAGGTATTCTTAAAGAACTCCTGCAGAAAGTGGCAAAATAGTCTTAGGAGGAATCCTTGGAGAGACTACTGGAGAAGTTATTTGTTTTGATAAGATAGGGTATCTGTTCTTTTACTATTTATATACGCTCCCATTTTCATACCACTCAAAACAAAGGAGTGAAGCGCTTTTTGTTCTGCTTCTTATTTTTGTATATTTGTTAGAAGTGAGCACGGATTATATAAAAAATAACGTAATAATTCTGGAGGAATCAATCATTAATTCTGGAGAAATTCCTGACTGAGATGCGTGATGGAAACCTAGAATTATTCTTCAAAAGGTTTCTTGGAAGAATTTTAAGGAGTCTTATCAAAATAGAAGTTTTTTGAAAAGTGCTAGGAATACTAGCAAAAATTGCTGAAGGAACTCTTGAGAAAACTCTTAGAGTTGATGGATATTGAAAGTCCAGAAGTATTTTTCGAAAGAATTCCTACAGAAGTCCTTCTAAAAGTTTAATTTAATTAATATAATTTATTTAATTCAATTTCTTCTGTAGGAATCCTTGGAGATTTTGTTTTATTATTATCCAATTGATTCTTTGGAAATTTCTAGGAGGAATTCTAGGATGAATCTCTTAGTAAAACCTTAGAGAAACTTCTTGAAGAATACTTTTGGAAAAAGGAATCTTTGGTGGGATCTCTGAAGTAATCCTAGGAAATAATTCTTAAGAAATCTTAAAAAGGACGCCAAGATAAGTTATGAATGCTTGAGGAAATTTCAAGTTTAATTATTGTAGAAATATCTGATAAAGTTATTTGAGGGAATAACTGAGAAATGCTTGAAGAATACAGGGGATAGACAAAATGATCGGAACAGGCAAAATTATCACTTTTCAAAAAGAAATTGCAAATGGCTGTAACTTTTCCAAAAGTGCATCAAATATTCTCAAATTTTCTCTGTAAGATGATGATAGTTCTGTATTAGTGGTCCATTTTTGGAAAAGATCTGGCTATTCTGCACGAAGTTATAAAGATTCTTGAAAAAGGTATAATTATCCGATATCCAACTTTGAGCTGTTATATCTCTGGATTCAATGAACAAAATGCAAAGAAACTTTGACCATTTATGACTTATATAATGAGCTCTGAAAAACGTTTGACTCAATTTGAAATTTTCAACAAGCAAAACAGTTATAGCGATTTAATTTATATTATGATTTTTTAGTAAATTGGTCTATTTTTAATATGCACCCCATTACTTTTTTAATTTATTGCCGGCTATGTTGTTACTTTTCTTCATTACATATTTATATTCAACTCAATTTGCGGGAGTTTAAATGAACTATAATTAGTATCCTGAATTTTGAAACGATGTTGAAATTATGGATAATTTGGTGTTTTATTAGAAAAATAGTCTAATCGTTATAATTCTCTTCCGCGTTGAGAATTCTATGTTCTGTCAAAGGTTTTCCAAAGCTCATTATATAAGTCATAATTGGTCGAAATTTCTTTGCATTCTGTTATTTGAATTCGGAGATATAACAGCTCAAAGTTGGCTATCAGATAATTACACCTTTTCTAGAATCTTCATAACTTCGTGCAGAATAGCGATTAGTTGATCATCTCACATTAAAAATTTGAGAATGTTTGATTCACCTTTCGAAAAGTTACAGCTATTTGAAAAAATTTGAGAAGTGAAAATTTTGCCTGTCCCGATCATTTCGTCTATCCCCTGTATATGGAGAAATATTTGACTTTCGTCGAAAATAACCAAAGGAATATTTAGAGGATTCCCTGGAAGAAACGGAAGAAGGTTTAAAGAAATTCTAGAAGGGCTTCTCTTCCTCTGAGGGGATCCAGATGTAATTTCTTGGAAGAATATCTGGTTCTGGATGAATCATTGGTGGTTTTTTGTAGTATTTTTCCTGGAATTTTTCAAGAATTCTTTAGATGATCTTCTAGATAAGACATAATTGATAGATTCCTGAACTAATATTTCGAGACTTACTCGATGAAGCCTTTGCAAGAATCTTTTGAATTACTCTGTAGTACTTTTGAAAACATTCCTGAATGTCTCAGGTGAACCAGCCAAGGGGCTGAAAGCCTCATTAATAAAGCTAATAATAATATTATTCCAGAAGGAGCGTTTTTAGAGGAATACTGAATGACATACATGCACACAATGAGAGAAGGCTAGTCCCAAGCTTCATCTGTTGGTTCTTTGTGTAAATGCAGATGTCCTTGCAATGACAGAGGAGCAACCGCGGGCGGTCAATAATGCTCATGCTCATGCTCAATACTGAATGACATCCTTGCATAACCAACTTAAAAGATTCTTGAAGACAAATTATTCTTCAAGAAAGATTTCCCAAAGAAAAAGGTAACCCGAGTAGGTGGAAAAATCTGATGAATAGCATATTCAGTAATGATTGAATTAAATTACTGAACGATCAAAAACTGATATTGGTTTGATTGATATAAGAGGTGAAAGAACAGAAATGAGGGGGTTAGAAGCAAAGGGGTGTAAGTGACAAAAACCCACTTTCGAGTAAATGAGGTTTAAAGTTTTTCACCAATTTTTCATCCCATATAAAATGTATCGAGTTGCAAAATCGACACAATTTTTTCCGATTTATTGAAATTTTTCCAAACATCGTAAAAACAAACTTAAAAAAGTTCCTGAAAGCTTGAAATCTGAAGAATTTTTTGATATGCTCAGCTCAAAATCGACACAATGGTCACTTATACCCCTTTGCATTTGGGCCCCTCAAATAATAGCAGAATCTTATATGGTGAACTACTCAATAATAGCTCATTAAGATATTACAAGATCAAAAAAATATCAGACAAGATTTGTCAATTTTTTCTAGAAAAAAAATATCAGCATCCAGCATTGAACTTACGACCTTAGGTTTCACAGGCGGCGATGCTTACCACTCAACTGTGGCTCGCTGTTGTAAATAACATGGGAATAAGAGCATGCGGTTCTTCGTTTCAACAGCTCAGAAAGGGACACATGGCATTTCACTAACATTGAGCCATCTCTTTGGGTGTATGTGTTCCATTTCGTGTAGAAGAGCTGAACTTGTTCTTAGAAATGTTCAGCTATTTCGGCAAGAACAAATACTGATATCATATCACTAATAGCTCAGTGCGATATTCATTAGATTTTTGAATAACACATCAAAATCACATCGAGCTATAATAGCAAAAAGTGTTCGATTTGAGATATGATTTAGATATTCTCGTCTACCCGGGAGAGCAATCTTTGAAAGCCTTTTATAAGGACTATTTTGTGCAATTTCTAAATAATTTGTTAAAAACTTTATAAGGACTTTTATTAAGCCTTTTATAAGGACTATTTTGTGCAATTTCTAAATAATTTGTTAAAAACTTTTTCGGCATAATTCTTATAAAAAAAATCTTTCGCTACCGAAAAAAATCATGAAGGAACACAGTAAATAATATAAGATAGATAATGTTTAACCTTCCGTTGGCCATCACTGCAGTGGCAGTGCACTCCAGTGCAGCATCACTAGAATGCTTAGTACAAAATGCGAGATTTTTTCAATGTTTTGTACAAAATGCAACAGTGCGATCATTCGACAGTTAAATGTATAGATTTATCATTGTAAAATATGTACATATATGAAATTTTCTGGGGGGCCTACCAATTTGCTTCCGCACCGGGCCCCCAAATTCCTAGCTACGCCACTGACATCAAGACCGTTGACGAGATGATCGTAACGTGGAAGCAGAAGAAGTTGCATGGAACGCACCCGGCCCCCATCAACTGGAGCTCGAGCACATCGAGTCGAACGCGTGGCTGGTGCGGGATGACCTCTTCGATAAAACAGATGGTTTTATGCCAGCCATCCAGAACCGGGTAACTGCAACGAAGAACTATCGGCGGTACATATGGCACGAAGACTTGAAGGACCGCAGCTGTAGGAAGTACAATTCTGTAGGATAAACGATCGAGCATGTCGTTGGTGACGGTTCAGTGTTAGCTGGATGAGTCTACCTCGATCGACAGAACGAAGTTGCCAAGATTGTGCACCAATAGTATGTTTTTCAGTTAACAGCCAGCTTCGAACGAGTGCGGTTCGTCGTTTCGATTGCTCTTCAAAGGTTATTAAATTAGCCTCGGCGCGAGTTTTTTCGGAAGTGGATTTCGGAGTGGTTGGAGTCCGCGAGTGGTTGGAGACCGCGAGTGCCCGCAGACTGCGGAGAAGTGGCCGCAAGGCATTTTTTCGGGGATTTTTCTTCCCGCTCTCGATCACGAAACCGCCCCATAGGGGATCGTAAACACGCGCTTAATTCTCCCGTCGCCTAACGGTCCGTGTGTTTGGGGATTGAATCCGGGACGTGGCCAGGGCCACCCCGGACATTGCCTTTCCTCGCCTGAGGGTGGGGAAGGCCAAAAGTGCCCCACGGGGACAGTGGAAAAACAAAAAAAGAAAAGAAAAGAAAGTGCTAAAAAGTGTTCCAAAAGTTTGGTTAGCGTGGGTGCTCCGAGAAGGGGCCCAACAGTGAACAAATCTCCCGGACGATCCGGAAGATTAATTAGCGTTGTGTAAAGGGGCCCAAGCCCACGGATTTATCTTCCTCCCCTGAGAGGAGTGTGCGTCCGTTGAAGTGGCCTTTTTCAAGCCCTACAGTGAGAACTCAGCCCAAGTGGGACACGTGTCACACACCTGACACCCCCCCCCAACCACCAAACCCCCTCCCCCTCCCAAATCCCCCTCCCAAATCCCCCTCCCACCTCCCCCCCCCCAAATTTTTTCCTCTTTTCCCTTTCCACCAACCAACCTACCACCCCTCACCCACCTCACCCCCCTCACCACCCTTCACCCACCCCTTTTTTTCACCCAAGCTCCCCCACCCCCCCGCAAATTTTTTGTTCCTTCCGTTTTACCCATACCCCCCCTCGACCCCCGACCCATCAAAGATCCTTTATCCTACCCCTCCCCCTACGATCGGTAGTGCCGGTTAGGCAATCGTAGGTCCTCCCTCTCGAGCCACCGTGGTAAGAGAGGCGAGTTTTTTGGAACAAATTCAGCACTAGTGCCGCGGGTGTTAGTGTTTTTCACACCTGTCCCAGATAAAGGCCGGTCGACTGAGCGGCCCATTCACCACCACAGTCCCGGCCCGCCGGCACCATGTCGGCGAGTGGCCACCCCCCCACCCCCGGGGACCCAGGAAGTCCCGGCGGAGGCACGAGAAATAGAATCAACGGTGAGTACACTGGTCGTCTTGTCCCTGAATTTTTGGACCCCCAAGGAAACTCCGGGGAACTACAATTCCTGCGCATGCGGGCTGTCTCCGGCGCAATTCCCAATGACCCCTTCCTCCTCCGCCTGAGTGTGGAAAAGTTCATCGGCGGGCAGATCTACGGCGCATTCAAGGAGAACAAGGGCATCCCCTACGTGCTGAAGATTCGCAGCCAGGCCCAGTTCGACAAGCTCCTGCGGATGAACAAGCTCGCTGACGGCACCGACATTGTAGTCGAGGAGCACACGACCCTCAATCAGGTAAAGTGTGTTGTTTCGAACGCTGACACCGTCGGCCTAGAAGAGAAGTACCTCGCGGAACAGCTCAACGGCCAACGCGTTAAGGAAGTTCGACGTATCAAGCGCAGGAATACCAACACCGGCACACTGGAGAATACCCCCACCCTCATCCTCACCATAAGCGGCACGGTAGTCCCGGAGCACATCGACTTCGGGTGGTCGGGATGCCGCACACGACCGTATTACCCGAACCCGATGCAGTGCTTCCGGTGCTGGAGTTTCGGGCACACGGGAAAGCGCTGCACAGCGCCGGCCAAAATTTGTGGTAGGTGTAGCCAAATCCATGACGAGGACCAAACGCCCAACCCAACCGATGGAGCCAACGGACAGCAAACACCGAGAAGGACATGCAACCAACCCGTATGCTGCAGGACATGCAACAGCACCCAGCACGCGCTCTCAAGCAGAGACTGCCCCGTCTACAAGCGAGAAAACGCCATTCAGGTGATTAGGGTAGACGAGGGAATTTCTTACCCGCAGGCACGGCGGGAATTCGAAGCACGAGAAGCGGCTAAATCACCGGACAAGAGCAGCTATGCAGGAGTCGCGAGCAGCAGCAAGGACACGCAGATCGCCGAGCTAGAAGCCACCGGCAGGAAACTCCGAAAGGCAGCTCTCCAGAACCGGCCCGTCGGAGCGAGACTGGAGGCAGCCAAGGAGCACGGCCCAGTAGAAGAGCTGATCCGACAGGTGGCGGAGCTTACTGCCACCGTCAAACAGCTGCAATCCGATCTCAAGGCTAAGGACGCAATCATTGCCGAGCTTCAACGGGACCAACGAGAACAGCTAACCCCGAAGAACTCCACGAACGTCGCCCAAAACCCGCAAACAGCAATGGACCTCTCCCCCAGCCACTGCAGCAACTACAGCTTTACGATGACCATCCGGGACCCCAAGGTGGCCGCTCAGGTTGCCGCATGGATTGAGCCCAACGGCACCGGGCCAACAGCCGCAGAACCTAAGGACAGCAAAGGAGCCACCCCGAAGAAACCAAAGAAAACGAAGGCCAAGAAAAAGACCAGCAACGAATCACAGGAACAGGATCTATGCGCGACCAAAACCCACTCCCTCCTGAGCCGCCAAGGCGATAGAGGTGAGCCCGCTAACCAAGACATGGAAGACAGCGACTATTCAATAGCCACTATGGCGTCGTCCGCAGCTGGCTCCAAAAGATCGTATCCCATCTCCTCGTCAAGCGCCGACTCCAATCATAACTCCGGCGATGATACTAAGATCATCCGGAGCCGGAAAAAGCTACCCCGGGACACCGAGCCAAAGACGACGACCCAATAAAGGACCTTCACTCCCTCCGAAACCCCCGTTAAAAACCCAGAAGCAGAACCAGTTGAGCGACCACCAACCAGCCCCAATAACCCCGGCCTCAACGATAACCCCGCAACACCAAACACACCAGCGACGGCACCAACAAAGCCCGGCACACCCGAAAACGGCCTCCCCACACCGGAAAAAGTAGGCGACCAGCCGCGCCCCCCGCGGCGAAACCCCCCGCGGCGAAACCCCCCGCGGCGCAGGCTCCCACCGGAGCGCTACCGCAACGATACGCCTTCCCCCCACAAACCACCTACAGCCGGAACCCCTGGCCGAAGTCGGAACCCCCCGGGAACCAACCTGGACCTCAAGCAGGTCCTCTCTGGGCACCCCGGATCGGCAGTTCCGAGCGACCCGGATCCAATTCAGGACCCCCCTGGGCACCTCGGACCGGCAGTTCCGAGCGGTAAGTCCCACCTCAAGCCACGCTCCCTCCCCCACAGGGACCATAGAGGGCCAATACCCAGCAACCCATCGACAGCGACACCGACAACAACAGGAGCCAGAACAACAACGGCCGAACCGCCAAAGTGCGGCCCCTCGGCACTACAGAACGCAGATCCCCAATCCTCTGCCCCGCGGCGGAACCCTACGCGTCGCAGGCTTCAACCGGAGCGCTACCCCGGCAACCTATACAACTCGCACAAGCCACTCTCGGCCCAGGAAAGGAGAAACGCCGCTGCCTATGACAAAATGGTCGCTATCCGCGACCGAATGGCAACACCTCCTACAGCTGGCCCTTCCGGCCGGAATCACCCCCTACCACCTACATCAAACCCGGGTCCAACTCAGGACCCCCCTGGGCACCTCGGACCGGTAATTCCGAGTGGTAAGTCCCATCCTATGATGCACCCCCGCCAGCCAGCAAGGACGAAAAATACGACAGAGACCGCTAGCAGAAGACAGGATCCGCTCGGGCACCTCGGGACTAGCCTCCCGAGCGGTAAGTCCCACCTCATCCAGGACCGCCATCGAGCATCGCCCACCTTCATTTTGCAGTGGAACATGAACGGTTTTTGGAACAACCTCCCCGACCTGGAACTCCTAGTTCACGACCAACTGCCCCTGGTACTGGCACTCCAGGAGGTTCATCGAATCGAGGAAAGCGCCATGGACAATACCCTCAGGCAGCGCTACAAATGGTTCAAAACGGCCACCAATTCCATCTATCACTCCGTAGCGATCGGTGTCTCTGCCGAAAACACGGCTTCCCGACTGGACATCGACACGGACCTTCCAATTGTCGGTGTCCGACTCGGCCTACCATTCGCCGTATCCGTCCTGTCGGTCTACCTCCCCAACGGAAAGCTCCCCGATCTGCAAAACCGCCTCCAAGACGTTCTTCAACAGGTTCCAGAACCGGTCATAATCGTCGGCGACGTTAACGGACATCACCAAGCTTGGGGTGGCAGCAAGAACAACATCCGTGGCAACTGCGTCATGGAGTTTGCCTGCGCCAACGACCTCGTTATTCTGAACGATGGTTCGCCAACATTCCAGAGGGGAACGATCGAAACGCGACATCGCGCTAGCCTCATCGAGCATCTCTGCCCGCCTGCTGTGGCACGCGGTAGAGGACCCCTACGGCAGCGACCACTCACCAATCATCATCCCCCTGAACAACAGCAGCCCACCGGAAACAACCTGACGACCCCAGTGGCTCTACGAAAAAGCCGACTGGGCAGCGTTCCAAGCAGCCGTCGAAGAAGAGATCGGGACCGGAACGTACACCTCAATGGAGGAAATCACCTCAGCGATCATCCTGGCAGCCGGCCAGACCATCCCAAAAACCAGCCCCAAACCGGGGAAGCGCGCACTCCATTGGTGGGACGAAACCACCAAAGCGGCGGTGAAACTCCGAAGGAAGACACTCCGAGCCTACAAAAGGGTGAAAGACCGGCTCCCGCCGGACCACCCAGACATAGCGCTAGCGAATGAAAACTACAAAAACGCGCGGAACGCCGGTCGCCAGGAAATCCGCGAAGCCAAGGAGAAGTCGTGGAAGGAATTGTTGGACTCCATCAACGACCAGCACCAAAAAATAAACGGATTGCAGGGCAAGCGAAGAGTTAAAGGCATGTTCCTAACGGTCAACGGCCAGCCTACTAGAGACCCCCAAATCATCGCGGAAACTCTGGCAGGGTACTTCTACGGACTCTCGTCCATCGAGAACTACCCCATCCCCTTCCTAAAAGCCCACCCATCTCCGCGCATCGCAGTCGCAAGATTCGCCGCCCCCCCTGATCGGGGCCAAAACTTCAACCTCCCGTTCCGCCTTCCCGAGCTGGAATTTGCCCTCAGCAAGGCAAAAGGGAAATCCTCGGGACCGGACGAGCTTGGTTACCCCATGCTCAGAAATCTACCTCCCAGCCTGCTGCAAGCAGTAAACGACATTTGGGCTTCGGGCGCGCTCCCGGCCGAATGGAAGCACAGCCTGGTGGTTCCGATCCCGAATGGCACCGGACCAGCCAACAAGGCATCCAGCTACCGGCCGATCGCGCTAACCAGCTGCGCCTCCAAAATAATGGAGAATATGGTGAACCGTCGAGACCAACGGCCACCTAGACCACCGGCAGCACCCTGGCAGCATCCGGGCCGGACGCGGCACCGGCACTTTTCTAGCAGAGCTAGGTCAGACCCTGGACGACGCGCTAGACAGCAACCAGCATATTGAGCTAATTTCCCTCGACCTGGCCAAGGCTTACAACCGGGCATGGTCCCCCGACGTCCTGGAGAGGTTGGCCCGATGGGGCATCACCGGGAATCTACTCCAGTTCCTAAAGGATTTCCTTGTCGGAAGGACAACCGAAGCAGCTCACACGACGAAGAAACCGGAGTACCACAAGGATCGGTAATTGCGGTCACCATCTTCCTGGTGGCCATGAGCGGAATCTACCAGACCATCCCAAGGGGCGTATTCCTCAAGGTGTACGCCGACGACATCACCCTGATTGTGGTCGGAATGCACCCGAAGGCCATAAGGAGGAAAGCCCAAGCAGCCACCACCGCCGTCGGCAAATGGGCCGCCAAAGCCGGATTGGACATCTCCGCCGCCAAGTCTGGGAGGTTGCACATCTGCGCGGAAAACCACCAGCCGCCACGGAAACCCATCACCCTAAACCAGGAGGCCATCCCCACCAAAAAGACTTTGAAGACCCTTGGCGTCACCCTGGACCGGCATCTCACCCTGCAGGCCCACTTCGTCCAGGTCAAGAAGAGCTGCAAGAGCCGTTTAAACCTTCTTCGGAGCATCTCGGGCAAAAGAACCCGGAGCGACAGAGCCACCCATCTGAGGGTCGCCGACGCCATTATTGGCAGCCGAATAACGTACAGCATCGAGCTAACCTGCCGAGCTCAAGACCGTTTAATCAGGACGCTAGCACCCATCCACAACCGGGTCATTAGAACCATTTCCGGCCTGCTCCCCTCAACCCCCGCAGACGCAGCATGCGCCGAAGCTGGCGTTCTGCCCTTTCGGCACAAAGTCGCGCTGACCACCTGCGACCGAGCCATCGTTTTTTTTGGAAAAAAAAAACCGGGAGAACGGGCAAGGCTGCTTCCTCGCCGAGCAAGCAAACCTGGCCCTCCAAACCGCGGCCAACGCCAAGCTTCCCCCGGTGGCTGGTCTCCACCGGCTTGGGCCGAGAAGCTGGTCGGCCAGGGCACCCGAAGTTGACAACACGATCAAGAAACGTTTCAGACGGCAGGCTCAACCACAGCAAGTTCAGGCACATTTCCACGAAAGGATTAGGAAACGGTACCACAATTGGGCGATCCGGTACAGCGACGGCTCCAAGGTAGGCGAACGAGTGGGAGTGGGAGTTCACGGTACCGAACCTGAACAACACCACCGACTCCCGGCGGAATTGTTCGGCTGAAGCTGTAGGGATTTTCCAAGCAATAACAGCCCCAAGAGACCGACCCGTACTTGTTGTGACTGACTCACAGAGCGCTATCTCAGCAATCGAGAGCCCAAAAGCGAAACACCCCTTCATTCAGGGCGTCCAGGCAGAATTAGATTCCGCCGAACACCTGACAGCTCTAATGTGGATCCCCGAGCACTGCGGAATTCGCGGAAACGAGCGAGCCGATGAGCTGGCTGGCATCGGCAGGAACAGCCCCCTCCTTACACCCAAAACCCCAGCAGACGACGTGAAAAAGTGGGTCACGGACAACATATAGCGGTCCTGGTCCGACGAATGGAGGCGGGACAGGATTCTGTTCCTACGAAAATCTAAACCATCCACGGGGCCCGGCGAAGACCTGCCAAACCGGCGGGAACAAACTGTCCTCTCTCGGCTCAGAACGGGACACACTCGGGTGTCACATAGGATGACCACCAACAGCTCCGGCTTCCACCGACAATGCGAAATCTGTGTCACACCAAACACGGTCGAGCACTTCTTGTGCACCTGCCCAGTTTACGAGGCCCTCCGTCAGACGCACCAGGTGACAGACGTCCCCAGGTCACTGGCAAAGCAAAGCAAAGCAAAGCAAAGATAACCGTACACATCGTAGTTGCTACTCCGTGATTGACCAGAACAATCGAAGTTGCACAGAGAGCCAATGAATGTGAAAGCTTGGGACTAGCTAACCATTCTCAATGTGCACAATTCGAGAGTTCAGCTATTTAAAGTCAATAACGGCGCTGGCCACGTCCTTACGGTCATCAGGAAAGGGAAGGAATGTTAGTTCGACAACCGTTGCTACTATAAACCGTGGAATCCACAGCATCCCCACAGTTGTCACGGGAAGGAATGGTGGTTAGTAGGGTAGGGTAAGGTGTGGATCTAGGAGCCACCTCTGTTAGGTGATATGATCCACTAGTTATATGGAAATATACGTCGCGGTCTTCATCACGATTATGATTTATTTGATCACGATGACCACTGATCCCGGATTTCGTGCTCGCGTTTCCATCGACCTACCGTGGAAACCGACTGATCTACGATTATTGTAGCGCGATTCTGAACCCGGATTTTTCACTCGCACTTCCATCGCCCTACCGTGGAAACCGACTGACCAACGAATATTGTAGCGCGATTCTCAGACGTCCCCAGGTCACTGGCGAACGACAAAGTCAACGAGCGCCAAGTAATCAACTACCTCAAGGAAGCTGGCCTCTTTGACAACATTTGACCGATCGGCGTAAGGACCCTCTCGGACTCTCCGGGATCCGAGTGGTAAGTCCCACCCCAAACAACCCACCCCTCCACCACGACATCACGATGAATCCGGTCGTCAAGAAGGAAAGAATGCCCCCGTCACGGGCACTCACACAACATACAACCGAAGGAGAACATCAATGGTTAACCTCCTGCAACAGTCGGGGCGCCGTCCAACCGGAAGCCGGAAGGGGACCGGCATGGACGGGCCGACCTCGGCGTTGTAGGGAAGAAACCGGCGATACGGAGCATACCCTCCGGCAGTCGGGGGCGCCGTCCAACCGGAAGCCGGCAGGGGACCGGCATGGACGGGTCGACCTCGGCGCCGGCAGGACAATGGAAGCAGCAGAAACCGAAACCCGAAAACTACCGGAGGGCACCTCGGACCCCTCGGGCCGCCGAGATCCGAGCGGAAAGGCCCCCCATCAAGCAACCACCAAAACCACGACCAAGCCCGGGCGAACCCCCAAAAAACCAGCTCTGGACTTTGGATCCCCACATTCAACCCGGTCGTGGGCACCTCGGGCCTCTCGGATTTCCGGGACTCGAGCAGTAAGACCTACCCCAAGCGACCACCCACCAACACGAGACCCACCAACACCCCTCACAACCTCGACCAGCCCGGTCGAAAGAAGCTCAGTTTCGGACCCCCTGACACTGGACCTCTACATTCAACCCGGTCGTGGGCACCTCAGCCCTCTCGGATTCCCCAGGACCCGAGTGGTAAGCCCCACCCCAAGCGACCCCCACCAACACGCCCACGACCAGCCTGGTCGGAAGAGCCCGCACCTCGGACCCCCGTTTCCGGAACCCGAGCGGTACCCCCTGCGACAAAACCGACCGACAAGACGAGGCACGAAAGAAGCCGCAGGCCCCTGGACCCCGGACCCGAAAATTTAAAACAAATTTCAAAAAAAAAAAAAAAATAAATAAATAAATAAATAAATGAAATGTAAAAATTGACAGCTATTGAAAGATATTGTAGCGACGGCTCAAAATTCATAGTTTTTCGTCTAGATGCCAATAGGCACTACGATGTCTATGACTAACAGTTGATCTAGTTCTTCTAGGGAAGTGTCCGTGATTATTAAGGAAAACATAGAAAATATGTAGGAACATTACTGGCGTAGCTAGCTTTTTCTTTTTTCTTACTTACTCTTCTACGTGAAAGAGAAGGATGGAAGAGGGGACAAGGCAATACACGATATATATTTTCAAACTTAAACAATACACCTAAATGGGTCGAATAATCCGAAAAATTCTTGAGATTTTTATCTATGAAATGTGTCCAAAGAATTAACCACAGCGTGAAAGGGTTAACCCACCCACTCTCGGGTCGTCCAGACTGTTCCCAGTAAAACTCCACCGACGCTTAGGACGTAAACTGTGGAAGAGTTTTTTTTTCTCCAAGTTGGCATCAAACATAAACCAGACAACAGAATCCCGACATCCTGACCAAGAACCCCCACCAAACGTTGGTTGTTAGGGGCTCCTAGTAGTGTGAGCTCTCGAGGTGCACACTAAGTAATATTTTTATTGCTCTCCAAGTTGTCATCATCGTCGTCATCTTGGGTGGAGCTTTACTTTCCTAGTCCCCGACCGACCGACACACAAGCGATGCGGTGCGGCGATGGTACGGGGGTTAGCGGTATCCTATCCTTTCTCAGCCACTCGTGCCGTAACAGGTCGTAACAGTGACTTCTAGTTTTCTGTAGCTATTTTTTACGATTGGTTACTGCACGGAACGCTGCTCGGCCACTGGCACACTGTAAACCGTGTTGACAGGATCATCGTAAAACAAAGGTTGTTTCGGTCGTTATTCCTCCACTCCTCGGGAAGCGGGTGGCAGGCGACTCGCAGCAAATGGCTGGCGAGGGACACTGCCCACGGGAGCGAAATGTCCATGTTCAACCATTGCATTGCTGGACGCTACGCAGGACACTTTTTTAATGGTTACACATTGTTCTGTAAGGATTTTCCTTGGGAAACTGTGCTACATCGGTGTATTCCAGAACAAAGAAACCGCTTGACTTCACAACAAAGGAACATTCATTTCAATTTGAGTGTGTCCTGTGGTGTGGAGCTTTGGATCGGGGATTAAGTGGCTGTAATTTTACCTGACTGAACATGATGTCGACGACAAGAGGGATTGAAGAGTCTAACGGTCTCAGAGTGGAAATATCATTTCATTTCAAGACTGAATCAACAACTTGTCGTCATGCTTAGGTAGATAACATCAAAACACGGCTTTCCGGCGTAACTAATAAGGTTGATGCGTGCAACGCAGGATGAAATTGTATGTTTGAATTGTAAAAGAAGTTTCCTACCCTCTTCGCATGTCAGTCCCATGTTGTTTTTCAAAGCGTCTACCTTTTGTAGTATAACTCCAATTATATTAAAAAAAATGTATTCACTTCATGCATATCCTTTTCGTGGCAAATTGAGCTGTGAAATGAGGCGGAAAAGATATCAAATTTGATTCAAATGACCACGTGAGAAACAAAAACATGATTCGCATTAGAAACGACATGGGACAGTTTCTACCTTAGTTGCATCCTTAAACGGCACTATCATCACACGATCTTTCGTCCTTATTTGTAAATTCGGTCTTGATTGCCAATGTACTGTAGCAGTGAAAATACTAAATGGAGTGGATCGATCAACCCCACCATCATCGCATGTCCATCGTCTTCATTAAGCCTACTTTGTGTAATGCAGTGTGCACACATAGTTAATGTGCACAGATATGTAAATCGAAAACCCCATATTGCGAATGTGTGTGTTGTTCTAACTTAGTAAATAGCTAGCACTAAGGTGCAGTGCTAACTAAGTGCAACTGCAGCAGCAATCATTAACGATATGCACTGCTGCACGACGACGGGTCTGAATCACAGTTTACTGCACCGCAATTCATTACCTTCTGCTTCTAACCGGAGCTGCATGTAGTCAATTCTGGAGGAATGTGGAATGCCATAACTGAATGCTGGTGAGTGGTGGGTTTACAATGTGCGTCGTCCAGCAGGAAATTGTTAAACATGCATTTCTGCGGAAAATGGATGCCATGAGGTAGCTTAGTTTATTTTTTCTTAGAAGTCCAGGGCACATCATATACGTTGAATAATTTTGTTTAGTTATGACATAAGCCTTGTATAATAACTTTTGCTTTTGTTAAAATAGAATAGAGTTGGAACTAAAAACATGCACAGGTAGAATTATTTATCGGGATCTACATATATTAGATTACTTATAATTTTAAATTCCAATATAGCTTTGGTCCTCACAAGTCTCTAATTCACGCTTAGACGAGTAAATCGATGACAAAGACCTCCAGTGTTTTGCACTTAGCTGGTAGTGCAACCTGGGCACTGTTGTCCTTCTGACTTTAGCTAGATTGAGGAGGTACGTCCCGAGCGTCTGTTCACCAAGTAGATGCGGCTCAAACAGCATTTGTTCTGGTATCCAGCAGCTGAGTATGAAATGCTCCTCCACCGGAAGCTATACCTAAGGCGACAGCCCCACCACGGTGGATAGGGGACCTTAGGCCATCAATCTACTGTTCTCAAAACCCAAAAACCGTTACAGAAGCCGAAAATGAAAAATCCCGTACTGATTCAACGGCAACGACTTTTAGAAACAACGGACAAGAATTGGAACTTGGAATGTATTAACCCTAGTCCAGGAGGGTAAATTGACACAACTAGCCAATGTGGCATGCCGTATGAAGCTTGAGATCCTAGGACTGAGCGGAGCCCGTTGGTCGAACTTTGGAGAACACAGATTGGCGTCGGGCCAAATTATGCTGGTGAACACGTTCCTCGCCATCATGGAATTAGTTTCCTGCTCAGCGTTCACGTACACGCTGCGCTTATAAAATGGGAACTTGTGAATGAGAGGATAATTGTAGCCAGATTCAGAACACGATGATCTACATAATGTTACGCGCCAACCGATGCTGCCGAAATGCAAGACAAGGAGAACTTTTACAGCCAACTGAATGCTGTCGTGGAGCCTTCTTGATGTGCGGAACAAACGTAGCGCCGACACTGCGTCCGACCATCATCTCCTAATCGGCGAGATCCGACTGCGCATTGCCAGAATCCAGCGACAGGAGGAGAGAATCGGGCGCCAGTTCAACACACGCCGACTGGAAGACGCTGCGGTGAAAACTTCATTCGTCGAGGAGCTAGAGAACCGTGTTGCGGATATTCCAGCAGGTGGAAGCGTAGAAGATCAATGGAGCGCCATCAAGAACGCCTTCATCGCCAACGGCGAGATTAATTGGGGGGAGCTACGCAGCCGAAGAAAGCAGTGGATCACAGATGACAACTGGAGGAAGATAGAGGAGCGAAAGAACGCCAAAGCCGCTTTAGAGCGAGCGAAAACACGAGGGGCCAAAGCCATAGCCCGTCAGTGCTATTCGGCTCTCGAGAAGAAAGTGAAATGCTCATGTAGACGGGACAAAAGAGAGTGTGCGGACTCACTAGCCGACGAAACCTACTGCTGCAAAAACCGGTGTATTTCATCCTCGTGTCCTGAACAAATTTCTTAAAAATTACTGAGATGAATCTCAGAGAGAAGAAACATAGTTCCAAAGAGACCGGCTATGATTGTGCGCATCGTGAAAAACTGAACCAATAACATGGTGCTTCGAGAAAAATGCAATGAATGGTCATTAAAAACAGCTACGCAGTCTTGACATTAGCAAACGATGTTTATTACTTGCCCAACGTTTCGACACGGGGTGAGTGTCTTCGTCAGGGGAAACTAATTTGGTCGTTTTTGGTCTTGCGTTTCGTCGAATAGTAAGTGTCCTGTCATTAGTTTGTTGGTACATGACTGAATTGGCTTGTTATAACTATCAATTGGCAATTGTCCGTTGAAAGTTATAACAAGTCAATTCAGTCATGTACCAACAAACTAATGACAGGGCAGTTACAGTTAGACGAAGCACAAGACCAAAAACGACCAAAATAGTTTTCCCCTGAAGAAGACATTAACCCCGTGTTGAAACGTTGGGCAAGTAATAAACACCGTTTGCAAATTTCAAGACTGCATAGCCGTTTTTAATGATGGTTGAAACGATACAGTCGAGCCTCCATTAGAATGCAAACAAATGGTTTCATTTCATGTGCGCCGGCGCAACGTCAAACACCACTCGAAGTCAAGTCGAAAGTGGCACAGTTCTGGATGTCTCCGCTTCGATGGAATGCGAATGATGAAAGCTTGCGTTTCGAGCGTCAATTACAATGCAACTGGGTACCATCAAAAACCATCAGTGACCACCGGGAAACAATCCGAAGGAAAAGACACCGTTGAAGAATTCGCAAGTACCACCAACAACGAAGGTAAACACACCAGGTTTGCCATCTCTACCAATAATGCCTTCTTTCTGTCCACCGGCGGTTGTTCAGCCACACGCTCCAACGCTGCGTCAAGGACTCCAACCCGGCGCAAATACGAACTTCTCTGTATCAAAAGCGTTGCATGGCAGTCAGTCGTGGCCAGGCTCCAATCCCTCTAGATAAGAAGTTGACAAGAGCGCAACTTGCAGCAAGAAAAGGCCCCTTTGCTAAGCAAAGGTGATCGATCAAGCGCAAGGTGTCAAGTTCCAGAGCGGTAAAATTCCGGAAGGGTTTTTCCACAGTTACCGAATCCCAACCATTAACTGCTGTGCGGGAAAACTTCATCCGTCCGACAATCATTGTTCGATTAAACAACACTGGACGAAAAATCGGCAATAATTGAGTCCCTGAAGAAGGTCCTAAATGAAACCGAAACGTCGGACAAAATTAAATAGCTGTATTTGATTTTTGTCAAGACTGGAAGAGCCATTTTCAAGCTAAAACCTTTGCTAAGCTGCCAGTGTTCACGGGACGACCAGAGGAATTTCCACTGTTTATGAGCAGTAGGCAACTGGACCGACCTAGAGATTCTTGGCAGGCTTCAAGAAAGTATCAGCAGAAGGGCCAGCCATGGAAGGCATGAGGAGCAGACTGCTGCTGTCAGAATCAGTCCCAAGAGTGATTGAACCGCTGCGGAGCTTGGTTGGCCCTTAAAGAAACAATGCCATTGGAACCGTGTTTTCTGGGCATCATACTTACCTAATCGATCAGGCTAAGGCCTCTGCTGTACATAGTAGCCGTCCCCATTCCACTCGGTCCATGGCTGTTTGTCTCCAGTTCCGCACTCTGCGTAGGGTCCGCAGATCGTCCTCCACTTGGTCGATCCACCTAGCTCGCTGCGCATCACGTCTTCTTGTACCGGTAGGATGACTCTCGAGAACCATTTTAGTCGGGTTGCTATCCGACATCCTGATGACGTGACTCGTCCACCGTTGCCTCCCGATTTTCGCGGTATGGACGATGGTTGATTCTCTTAGCAGCTGATGCAGCTCGTGGTTCACTCGCCTTCTCCAAGTCCCGTCTTCCACCTGCACTCCGCCGTAGATGGTACGCAACACCTTCCGTTCGAAAACTCCAAGGGCGCGTTGGCCCTCTGCACGTAGGGTCCATGTTTCGTGCCCATAGAGGACTACCGGTCTAATCAGCGTTTTGTAGATAGTTAACTTCGTGTTACGGCGAACTTTATTCGATCGTAGAGTTCTGCGGAGTCCAAAGTAAGCACGATTTCCTGCCACAATGCGCCTCTGAGTTTCTCTGCTGGTGTCATTGTCAGCGGTCACCAGTGAGCCCAAGTACACGAATTCTTCAACCACCCCGATTTTAACACCGTCGATATAAATTCGGGGTGGCGGGCGCCCATTGCCATCATGTACTTTGTGTTCGACACATTAATGACTAATCCGATTCGCCTGGCTTCACTCTTTAGTCGGATGTACGTTTCCGCTATCGTCTCAAATTTACGAGATAATATAAATATCATCAGCGAAACCAAGCAGCTGAACGGACTTCGTGAAAATCGTTCCACTCGTGTTTATCTCAGCTCTCCTTATTACACCATCTAACACAACGCAAGCACGAAAGACCATCACCTTGCCGTAACCCTCTGTGAGATTCGAATGGACTCGACAGTGTCCCTGATACTCGAACTACGCACATCACTCGATCCATCGTCGCCTTGATCAATCGTATCAGTTTATCCGGGAATCCGTATTCGTGCATAATCTGCCATAGCTGTTCTCGATCGATTGTATCATACGCCGATTTGAAATCGATGAACAAGTGATGTGTGGGCACGTTGTATTCGCGGCATTTCTGCAACACCTGGCGGATAGCGAACATCTGGTTCGTTGTAGCGCGTTCACCCATGAATGCAGCCTGATCTTGCCCCATGAACTCTCTTGCAATCAGCGATAGACGGCGGCATAAAATTTGAGAGAGTACCTTGTAGGCAGTGCTCAGTAGTGTGATCGCGCGATAGTTCCCGCAATCCAACTTGTCGCTGTTTTTGTAGATGGGACACACAATACTTTCCATCCACTCATCCGGTAATACTTTCTTTTCCCAAAACTTGATAATGAACCAGTGTAGTGCTCTCACCAGTGGTTCTCCACCGAGTTTTAGTTACTCGCTTGGTAGTTGATCTGCTCCAGCGGCTTTGTTGTTTTCCAACCGGCTAAACTCCTCTTCAATCTCTTGGAGGTTAGGGGCTGGAAATCCTGCGCACTTACTCCTAGATCTGTTACCACGCCACCTTCGGTGCTTGCAACATCGCCATTGAGGTGCTCATCGTAATGCTGCCGCCACCTATCGACCACCTCACGCTCGCTCGTGAGAATATTCCCGTACGTGATTATCTTGGCACATATCGGCTTGTGGCACAAAGCCTGTGCGCGAGCGGTTCAGCTTCTCGTAGAACTTTCGTGTGTCCTTAGCGCGGTACAGCTCTTCCATCGCTTCGCGATCTCGTTCTTCCTGCTGGAGCTTCTTCATCCGGAAGACTTAGTTCTGCCTGTTCTGCACCTGTCTGTAACGTGTCTCATTCGCTCTCATACGGTGTTGCAGCATTCTCGCCCATGCTGCATTCTTCTCGTTTTTCAACTGTTCACATTCGCCGTCGTACCAGTCGTTTCTGTGATTCGGAGTCGTGAAGCCTAGTGCTGTAACCGAGGTACTACCTATGGCGGGTCGGATGTCCCTAAAGCCATCTTCAAGTGTAGCTGCGCCAAGCTGCTCTTCCGTTGGTAGGACCACTGCTAACTGCTGCGCGTAGTCTTGAGCCACTTCTACGTTACGCAGCTGCTCGATGTTGAGCCACGGCGTTCCACTTCGACGCGTGGTGATAACTGTCGAAATTTTTGAGTGCATGCATACAGCGACCAAGTAGTGATGCGAATCTATATTCGCACTGCGGTATGTTTGCGGACATTGGTTATATCCGAGAAGAATTTACCGTCGATTAGAACGTGGTCGATTTGGTTTTCTGTTTGATCGTCGGGTGATCTCCACATGGCTTTGTGGATATCTTTGCGGGGGAAGAAGGTGCTTCGGACTACCATACCACGGGAGGCTGCAAAGTTTACGCATCGCTGGCCGCTATCATTCGATACGACGTGCAGGCTGTTTCGCCCGATTACCGGTCTGTACATTTCCTCCCTTCCTACCTGCGCGTTCATGTCGCCGACAACAATTTTCACGTCTGGGCATCATACAGATGTTGAACTATCTGATTTGGACATCCAAGAGCTTCTTCGAAAACATTTCAAAAGAGGAGTCTGGCGTACACTCCCAGAAATTTAAAAAGAGCAAAAAACCCAGCGCATCGGTGAGCACTTTGAGATCGGCCTTTTTTGGAAAAACGACGACCCTCAATGTCCAGACAACTACCAAATGGCGGCCTGGAATAAAAGCTAGAAAAAAATCCGGAACAGGCACCGAACGTGAAGAAGCAGATCGACGATTATTAGTAGAAAGAATACGCCCGCATCGCTACTAGTAAAAAGTTGAAGGAAGCTGAACCGGGTAAGGGAATATTCAAATATTACGTCCATCAATATTCGGGATTTCTAGACCCCCCTCCCCCCCTGTCACGCATTTTCCCTATACACGTAGTGTCACACTTTTGTAGACCCGCCCTCCCCCAAATGGTGGGCGTAATTTTTGAACGTGCCCTAAGATGCAGTGCCTTCCCTTAAACCTCAAAAAGTCGGGGAAGGCCCGGTTCTGGGGGCTGCGAATAGAATCAAAACAGTTGTCAAGATATCTCCATGCTCCGCTGTCAAAATATCCCCGTCGAACTGTTACAGCTCCAACAGCTACTGTTTTCAGACGATTCCACGTAACAGAAAAAGTATTGCAACAAGTTGTTTTCAGAACAAGTCAAACAAGACATTACAAAGTGCACTGGGTCCCGTGGAAAACAAAGAAAATTCTAAAAAAATGTTATGAGTGCATTTTAGTGAGTTTTGCAACAACAAATCATTGAAATTTCCACCCCTATTTAATTGAAAATGGATAAACTATGAACACGAGAACACTATTGGATTCAAGGGGGATTGTTTGTTTGTTTGTTTATTTATTAACGACCCTTTAATCAAAAATGATCATTCGGGTCGGTCAAGGGGGATTGATTATGTGTACCTTTTTCGAACAGCGTGTCCCTTCCGTGAGCGGCCTGTCGCATTTGGCGGCGACATTGCTGATATGTACCACCAGATACATATCCGGGAAAGTGACGAGTCAGTCCAGAGGTTTTTGTATCGGACAAATGCTTCTGGACCTCCAACGATTTTTGTAATGGATGTTGCCACCTTCAGCTCAACCAGCTCACCGTGTTCACAAATCAGGTGAAACAGGTTCCCGAGAAAAATCAAAGAAATGTGAGGCCAGCATCGAGATCGCCAACATCAACACTTTTCTTTTCCTTGTCAACCGTAGGTGCAACTAGTGAAGATTCTCACGGTACCTAGGGGCCTACCTGGTTGCTGCCGAAGAAAATGAAGTTGATGTTACCAATACAGAACAGATAAAAGTCATTTGCGACCTATCAGGAGTTTCTTCTAGTATTTCTCTGGCAGTTCATTCTTGGATTTTTTCAAGAGCTCCATTTAAGACTTCTCAAGGGATTCTTCCAGGCATTAATCCTTTTGAGAGTTCTCTTTTATGGGATTCCTCCAGGAGTTCCATCTATATTAGACCTGTTCACTTTTTTTGACCTACCCGTGTCACATCAAATTATCAATCCACATGCAAAAACAAGGCTTCAGTCCAAAATTGAGCCAAATTGATAAAGGTTTAGAGGTGTATCAAATCGATTTTGTGTTTTTTCGAGCATTTTCACGAAAATGTACTTCAATATCCAGAAATTTGCACCAAAAAGGTACCGAAAATACCGTTAAAATATAGTTAGAACAATACTCTACAACTTTGCCGAAGACACTACGGTGTTTAAATTGCGTATTTCAAAGTTATTCAACTATTTTCGTTAAAAAATCACCAAAAAATACAATATTCTAACGATTTTTCATGTAAAAGTCATGTAATTTTACATTGTTTTAGGTGACTAATTTTATGAGCTATTGCTCCTATGTGTTACGAACATTTCGTCCATACATCATTTTAGTGTAGAAATTCGTTTTCATTGACTAATTATCAAAAGTTCGTCACGTTGATATTAAAAATTGTTCAGAGTTGCCAGCATAAAATAAAACAAGGTTACCCATGATTTAAACGTCATTACACTTCTTTGTCTCATCTGCATCAGTTTAAATTTGGTGCAGTTGGTTGAGCATGAGATTGTGGATTCGAAGATTCAAGGTTCGAGTCCTGGAATGGCATTTTTTTGCGTCTCGATCCTGCTATAAGTTGATGAAACTACACACTGCATCTCATTGCAATTTGGCATCATAGCATTGTTTCGGAACCGTAGAGTGCATAGTAAGAATGAAGTTTCCCTTAATCGTGTAGTTGTGCTGATTTGTGGGTAGATAGATAAGAAGTAAGCTCCACCCACAGTTGTCTGTAAAATGTTGCATCCAGAAGCAGTTCCATCATCGTATTGAATTGTTTTAGCTCAAGTTTTAGCTAAATTGATCATTATCAAACAGATACTCAATATTTCGCCCAGCTGATATCGTCTACAAAATTTATTGTCAACAAGTATAAACTAAATATCTAGCTAGTCATGGAATGGGCTTAATTGGCAGGTCCCGATCATTATTCTTTGGGAGATTGCGTGTAAGTCATGGCAGATTCATCATCCTAACTGCAACAAAGAAAGAAAAAAAAGTTTATCATGTATTTGAGCTTGAACCTGGGACCTTCTGATCCGCAAGCTTGAGCCTTACCATCCGCACCATTTCTGATACTTAAATCAAAAGACATTAGAATTCGATGGCATGACGTCTTAATCATGGGTAACTTTGTTTTAATTCGTGCTGGTAACTCTGTGCGATTTTTAGTATCAACGTGACATACTTTTGATAATTAGCCAATGAAAACGAATTCCTACACAAAAACGATGTATGGACGAAATGTTCGTTACATAAAGGAGTAATCGCTAATTAATTTAGTCACCTAAAACAATTTAAAATAACATGACTTTTATATGTAAAATCGTAAAAATATCGTGTTTTTTCGTGATTTTTTAACTAAAATTGTTGAATAACTTCGAAATACGCAATTTAAACACCGTAGTGTCTTCGGCAAAGTTGTAGAGTATTGTTCTAACTATATCTTAACGGTATCTCCGGCATCTTTTTGGAGCAATTTTGTGAATTTCTGTGAGAACGGCTAAAAAAACACAAAATCGATTTGATACACCTTTAAATCTTCATCAATTTGGCTCAATTTTGGACTGAAGACTTGGTTTTACATGTGCATTGATAATTTTATGTGTCACGGAGAATCGGAGAAAAAAAGTTTCAAAGTGAACAGGTCTAATCTATATGCCTCCTTCTAAAGATTCCTCCCTTTTATACTAATGCAGAAGTTCCTTATGAAATTGCGGAGTTCCTTCTAAGGATCCCCCAGAAGTTGTTCCTGGGTTCTCGCAGTAGTTGCTTCTGGGTTTTGTTCTGAGATTCCACCAGGACTCAAGAGTCTTCTCGGACACTCTTTCAGGAATTTGAAACGAATTACTTCTGGAATTCCTCAAGAACTGCCGGGGTTCCTTCAAGTATGTATTTCGGGATTTGCTCAGATATTCATTCCGAGGTTCTCTTAAGAATTCCTTCGGCGATTGTTCCAGGAGTTCAAAACCTCTCCAGGCGTACCTTCGAGGATTTCTCTTGGAATTCATGTGTTTTTTAAAAGTCACTTTTTTGATATGAATCCACGAGTTAATTCTGTCATTCCTCCCGGAGTTCCTTCAACGATATCTCCATGGTTTTTTCTTGAGTTTAACCAGGAACACCTTCTGGGATCCCTCCAGCTGTTCGTTCTAGGATTCTTCTAGGAATTACTCCTAGGATTTCTCCAGTTACTCCTTAGGATAATTTGTTCCTCCAACTTACTGAACAAACTATATATTTTTATTCACGCAGCTGAAAGATCATACATTTCATTTTCTCAACTTTGCCCAAAATGCAGTAGGAATGACTTGCGATTCATGGGAGTACTGAGTTTGAAATGTACCCGATGCGTTATTGTTACGAACGTAGATATAAAAGCCTTAACTCCAGAACTTCAGAAGGATGGCTCAAGGAACCGCCATTGATGTGGAGTAAATCTCTCATACTTTGATATACATAAATGGATCTAAAAACATCAGTTCTGAAGTACATACATTAGTTCACAATCCTAGAACTTACAATCCGTACTCCAGAGCATTTTATCTTGCCTTGAACATCACTAACTTATGGCTACTAATAGGGTAGAAATCTACTTCGTCATATGGGTTAATTCCCGTCATATCAGACGGAGAATAGCCGATAATTACAGATATTTCAATTTATCTTTGCAAATGGCTTATCAGATAGAAGCAAAAGATGTAGACTATCAATAAACACCCCATGTAGCACTTGAAAACAAATAATTACGCAAATTTTCACATTTCACTCAACTCCACTCCAGTCGTACTTAACAATTTTTGACCTTTTGCGTTTGCCGAAGGCAAATTTGGATTGCGAAGAATTTTATTGACTTTTAGAATAAACACCAACAGTCAAATTATATATTTTAATCATCCTATAGAACATAGTGGACCTGGGATCGAATCCCACTCCCGACATACTCACAAAATGTGGGATCTTCCTTCGGAAGGGAAGTAAAGCGTGGGTCCCGAGATGAACTAGCCTAGGGTTAAAAATCTCGTTAATACCGACAAAAAAAAAAAGAACATAGTGTCACGTAAAAGGTGTGACGGGAATTGAATTCACGTTTTGCCCGAAATAGACGAAGATTTGACGGAAACGGAATTCGCGGCACAATTACTCAATCTTAGTATTTTTTGGTAATTGTAGTTCTCTTACGATATTTTTTTTTACATGATATGGAAGCTAGTTTATAAATTAATAATTGATACCAAATTGGCCATAAGGCGTTAGGCGAGCTGCAAGAATAAATTCAATCATTATTGGTCGGTGTTTAGAAAGACGGGAATTAGATAAAAACCCTAAATGACTTTGTATTTCATGGTTTGGGATGATTATTTTTGAACAGTTATCGAAAAAAGTTGACTGAAAATTGAAATCCACACAATTGCAGTCCCCAACATTTATGCAGAGTTTCTCTCATCTATATCGTGATTCAACTTCTTCCTCTACCCATGTTTGTGTAGGTATTTAGCTGTTCTTTTCCACTTACCCGTGTAGAAAAGCAGTCCGTTCGGTTGCCGCGTCCGGAAGTAGAGCGTGATGGCGTCTTGTGCGCTGACGATCGGTTCGCCGCCCGTTTGGCCTAGGTCGTACGAAAGGAACTCCGTCCCGCGAAAGGTGGCCTCCGAGGGGGCTTTATCTGTGAGAATAAAAAATAGAGAAAAGTGAAGAAGCTGTGAGAAGGGGAATGACACTCAAAGTTTGTTTAAAATTCAAATAGCTAAAAGTTACGTCCGGAAAACGGTTGTAATCTTTTTGCGAGGTTTCCCTATTTTGGGATGAGAAGTAAACTATGTATCCATTTGTCCCATCAATACATTAATGATGGTTGAAAGGTTCAGTACGCCTATTCTGCGCCCTTAGGATCATTTTTTTTTCTCTCCGATTATCTTTTATAACATTTTTTTCAGTTGATTCCCAAAGTGTTTGACAATAATCAAACTGTAATTTTGACAAATTAGCATTTTCAAAACAGAGTATCAATAATATGGCAACATTGTTTTGTAATTCAGTGATGCCAAATGCTATTTTTGACGTTTGATTGAAACACGTTTTTCAAATGTCAAATCACCTGTAGTTTTTGTTTCTTAACGCCCAAACGTAGCTGCTCGTCGTAGATAAATTCTGAATCCCATTCTTCGCCCGCAGCCTAAAGTATGCCACTCCACAACATCAGACTGTGAGGTGGTGAATCTAAAAATATCTTTGACAGGCAGGTACAAGGCCAAGCCCTTGCAGACCTGGATGGTTGCTGCAGCAGCAGCAGCAGTTTCCGAATAAATTTACATCATCTCGCCTCAAAAGGCAGCAGGTGCTTCTTCCCATTCGCCGCCACCTCCTTTCGCCATTCACATGCATACTTACCTACCCACCTATTATGACTGATGGGGAAGAAATGTGAATAGATGGCATGTTTCTGTCGGGTACTTGTCTGTCAGAACGGGCGGATGAATGCGAGGAAGGTGTTTTCTCCCAAACACACCACCGGCCAACGCGCCGTTTCAACTGTAAAGTCGTCAATTCATTCCGGGTCCGAATGTACCTACCTGGATCCTGGATGATAGATGATGATGGCGCACGGCTCCACCGCCTTATATGACTACTGCTGAGTTGACGAGGGGTGTGAGAATTGTGAAAGGTGGGAACTATCGACACGTGGCTTCTTTGCCTGAGGACAACAACGAACGAACGGTAGCAGCGCCTTCTCGACCTCAACAGCTCCAAGCTACTACTAGGATGCGCAGTGAACGAGGATATTAAATTTTAATTGAGTTGAATTTACAGCTTCATCATCTCCGGTTCTTGTCTAACCACTTCGTGTTTTAATTGGATAGTCAGTCGTCGTTCTGGATTGTGATTTTTGCCATTCATTCCCGGCCGAAGGAGGTTTTTTTACTGTAGAAGTAGTTTTGCCTATGCCGCGGAAACGATAAGTTTTGATCGCTTTTCTGTCAGAAGGGAGGAAAGGTGTGTCGGTGACGTGTACCATTAATTTTGAGTAAAGTTTTGCATGTTTGCTGGCAAAAGTTTTTACAACTTTTCGTGTTATTGCTATGTGCTTAAGGTTGAACAGAAATAAAAATGTGCTTCTGGATTAAGAGTAACTCTGATAAGGACTATTCCCTTTGGTGGCTTGTTCAGAAATAATAACTAGCGTTGGGCCACAAACGTAACACTTGCGAAATTTCCATCGACCATGCTTTTAACGATCATTTTAAATTTTCATAGTTGTTGCTTTCACAACTAGAGGCGCGCGCATCGTTTTTCTATGCGTTTGACGTTTCACACTAGCGCCTTCTGTTGACGATATTGCACAACACAGTGATTCGCGCAACTTTTCCACCAGGTGATGGTAGTGTGAACTGGGCGATGGATTTCATGAAAATCGTTAAAGGTGTTACGTCTGTTTGTCTGTGGTTGGGCTCTGCAGGGCCTCTTCAGAAACTCTAGTGTACCCACCAGCGAGCAGGTGCTAGGAGGTTCAACGGGAGGATCACGAGGTGGTACAGCACTGGCCGAGGCAGCGCAGATGACTGGCGCGGACCTCACGCGGGCGCTGAACCGCAACAGGAGCAACAGTTTCTTCTGGAGCCTGTAGTAGGCCCGACTTCCGCTGATGATGCGCCTCCGAATTTCACGGCTCACGTTGTTGTCAGCCGTCAGTAAGGATCCGAGGTAGACTAATTCCTCCACCACCTCGAAAGTATCCCCGTCTATCGTAACATTCCTACCCAGACGGATCCGGTCGTGTTCGGTTCCGCCTACCCGCATGTACTTTGTTTTTGAGGCAATCACCACCAGTCCGACCTTTTCTGCTTCGCGTTTCAGGCGGGTGTACAGCTCTGCCACCGTTCCAAATGTTCTGTCAATAGTGTCCAAGTCGTCCGCAAAGCACACAAATTGACCGGATTTTGTGAAAATCGTTCCCCGGCTGTTGAGCCCGGCTCGTCGCATCACACTTTCCAGAGCGATGTTGAAGAGTAAGCATGAGATTCCGTAACCTTGTCGCAGTCCCCAACGAGATTCGAATGAACTAGATAGTTCACCCGAAACCTTTACGCAGGTTTGCACACCGTCCATCATTGCTTTAATCAGTCTAGTCAGCTTCCCAGGAAAGCCGTTTTCGTCCATGATTCTTCAAAGCTCTGCGCGGTCGATACTGTCGTATGCCGCTTTGAAGTCGATGAACAGGTGATGCGTTTGGACCTGGTATTCACGGCATTTCTGGAGGATTTGCCGTACGGTAAAGATCTGGTCCGTTGTCGACCGGCCGTCGATGAAGCCAGCCTGATAACTTCCCACGAACTCATTCGTTTTAGGTGACAGACGACGGAAGATGATCTGGGATAGCACTTTGTAGGCAGCATTCAAAATAGTGATCGCCCTGAGGTTCTCACATTCCAAATGGTCGCCTTTCTCGTGAATAGGACAAATTACCCCTTCCTTCCACTCCTCTGGTAGCTGTTCGGTTTCCCAGATCCTGACTATCAGCCGATGCAGACAGGTAGCCAACTTTTCTGGGCCCATCTTGATGAGTTCAGCTGCGATACCATCCTTACCAGCTGCTTTGTTGGTTTTGAGCTGGTGAATGGCATCCTTAACTTCCCTCAGCGTGGGAGTTGGTTCATTTCCGTCCTCCACTGCACTGGCGTCGTCGTTTCCTCCGTTGCCGTGGGCTCCCGTGCCTACGTTCTCCACGCCGTTCAGGTGCTGATCGAAGTGCTGCTTCCACCTTTCGATCACCTCACGTCCTAGCTCACGTCCGTCCGTCAAGAGGCCTCCGTCTTTATCCCTGCATATTTCGGCTCGCGGCACGAAGCCGTTGCGGGATGCGTTGAGCTTCTGATAGAACTTCCGCGTTTCTTGGGAACGGCACAGCAGTTCCATTTCTTCTCTTCACACTCCGCTTCTTCCAGGCGGCGCTTTTTCTCCCGAAAGAGGCGGGTCTACTGTGTCCGCTTCTGTTTATAACGTTCCACGTTCTGTCGAGTCCCATGCTGCAGCATTACCGTCCTTGCTGCATTCTTCTCCTCCAAAACCGTTCTGCACTCTTCGTCGAACCATTCGTTCCGTCGATTCCGTTCCATGTACCCGATGGTGCTCTCGGCAGCGTCGTTGATGGCTGCTTTCACTGTATACTCCAGCAGTCCTCAAGAGGGGCTTCATCGAGCTCGTCCTCGTCTGGCAACGCGGCCTCGAGAATTTGCGCGTATGCTGAGGCGACATCCGATTGCTTCAGTCGCTCTATGTTGTACCGTGGCGGTTGCCGGTATCGTACATTGTTGATGACGGAGAGTTTTGGGCGCAGTTTGACCTTCACCAGATAGTGGTCGGAGTCGATGTTGGCACCACGATAGGTCCTCACGTCGATAATGTCGGAGAAGTGCCATCCGTCAATCAGAACGTGGTCGATTACAGATTCCGTCTGCTGTGATGATCTCCAGGTGTAACGATAAGGGAGGCTGTGTTGGAAAAAGGTGCTACGTATGGCCATATTTTTGGAGGCGGCGAAATCAATGAGTCGTAGGCCGTTTTCGTTCGTCTGCTGGTGGGCGCTGAACTTACCAATCGTAGGTCTGAATTCCTCCTCCTGGCCTACCTGAGCGTTCAAATCTCCTATGATGATCTTGACGTCGTGGCTTGGGCAGCGATCGTACTCGCGTTCGAGCTGGCGTAGAATGCGTCTTTGTCATCATCAGTGCTTCCGGAGTGTGGGCTGTGCACGTTTATTATGCTGAAGTTGAAGAATCGGCCCTTGATCCTCAACCTGCACATTCTTTCGTCGATCGGCCACCAACCGATCACGCGCCTCTGCATATCACCCATCACGATGAAAGCTGTTCCCAGTTCGCGTGTGTTGCCGCAGCTCTGGTAGATGGTATGATTACCTCTAAACGTTCGCACCATGGATCCTGTCCAACACACCTCCTGCAGCGCTACGATGCCGAACCCGCGGTGCTTCAGTAGATCGACAAGTATGCGAGTGCTCCCAATGAAGTTGAGAGATCGGCAGTTCCACGTACCGAGTTTCCAATCGCAAGTCCTTTTTGTTCGCTGGGGTCGTTGCCGTTGGTCTCGGTTCGTATTATTCTGTTGCTGATTTTCCGTTACAATGGTTTTTTACGGCTGGCTCGTAGGGCCTGACACCAACCCCCTACTTTCCGGAGGATCACAGTAGTGCACAATTGAGCTTAGAGTCCTTCCCTGGCACTCGGACGTAGATCAGCCGCCCCTAACATGGGGATCAGATGCTGTTGTGAGCCGCTCCTCCTGGAGGACAAACGCTCAGGTTTGCCGAAGCAAACCCCCCATTCCCTGTCAGCCTACGACCAAAGTTCCCACCGGGGTAGGCTACCCTATCTTCCCTAAGGTTGCTCATAGTTTCCGGCCGGTACCGCGTGGAGGTAGGGATAGGAGTTGCTGGGCAGAGGCTAGTGAATCACAATGGGATCTGAATTGCGCAGCATACCCAGCCTTTACCGTCTGCTTGTCTGAGTTGTTTGTATTGGGGTGGCCTTTAGCATTATTCCTTTTGGTTGGCGTCGTTTAAAAGATAGCCGAATCTCTATTTCAGCCATATGTTATTTCTGCCTTTCGATGTATTCAGTCTTTTGCAATTTCAGCCTTTCGTGTTTCAGCCTTTGGTACGTAACCCTTTTGAAGGATCGGAAGAAATCCATGAATCTCAAAATCAATGCAAGAATTCCTGATCCTATTCAAAAGGAAATTCTCAGAAGGAACTCTAGGGGGCCGTCCATATACCACTTGGGCAGAAAAATCATGGTTTTCGACAAACTCCCCCCTCCCTGCTCCCCATGGACAAACGTGAGAGTAAACAACTGGTTAACGTGATATTATCCAATCATAATACACATTTTTTATGTCATAACACATATTTTTTGATTCAATCAATCTTATGGTGCAGGAAAATTGTATTGAAATCCTTATTAAAACTTATCCCACCCGTTTCAACTGGCCCCGGTGTATCTTATTTATTTTCCTTAAGATCACAACTTCAGGACTATTTGGATTACCTTCAGCATCACAAAAAATATTATATTAGTGTTTCCTCAGGTATTTTCATGTATACCATTGGAATAACATAAATTCGTTCCCGAAATATGGATGGAAAAAGTTATCCCGAAAGTCAACACCTCGGATGTCCTTGAAACGTTCCTGAAGCTTTTCTGAAACATTTCGAAAATTCCCTGAGATCCCCTGGAACCCCCAGAGCACCCAGGTTCCCCGAGCAGAAGGGAATAGCAACAGCATAATATAATGTGTTATTTTGGAAAAATAACTGAGCAACGGAAAGAGTTATTTTCATGTTATTTACATAACATATCCTGTTCTAAACTTGTCTGTCATAAGCGGCAAAATAACAAAAATTATAACAAAAAAATGTTCCTGGAAGACCTGTTTAATAACATGTTTTGTTAGTTTCAATAACAACTTAATAACAGCGATTTTTTTTAAATATTTCAATAACAAATTTTGATATGAATAAGATATTGATAACAATCTGAAAACAAAATTTGCTTTTTTTCTGTTGCGGATAGGAACTCCTCCAAAGTCCCATATGAATTCAGTGGGATACGCAACAATAGCATCTATTGTTAAATGTTTCATTCATAATTGGGACGCTATTGTTGTCGCAAGCGATTTATTATCGAAAACAGACATAAACAATAGTTTTCGTTTATTTTCCAAACAACTTAAGATGAAAAACTACCGACGTTTAGAAGCCCTTTATTAGGTGGTCCATTGTTTATAAGATTAATTTACATTATTACCTCATTGATTGACACATTTATCCAAGTGAATCTAAGTGGGAACGATGCAGTGAAATCAATGAAAATAAAACGTCTAAAAATAATAATCAATAGAGTTCTTCTTCTTGATGACTTATTTTTTTACATTTTTGTCGAAAAGTGTTGTTCGTCCTTGAATTCCACCAGTTGATCCAAAACGTATCATAAAATGGCTACCACTCTATTACACTCTCTATATTCATATTCATACTTAACTGAAATTGGGACAAAAAAACAGGTATACTTTTCAAAGTGCTTATAAAACAAAAGGCTGATAAGTTGGCTTTGTCACAGTTAAAACGTAATGTCAGAAAGAAGAGGAACTGATGACAAAATAATATGTTCTCTTACAGTTCCTCACGGAATGATGTGAACAACGAAAATCTCGAATGGTGTAGTTTTGATTGCAAAGCTAGTTATGTTGTAATATTAATGATCAAATGTTTGTACAGTCTCAATGACACAATAATAACTGAACTTGTGCTACAACAAAACATGTTATTGAAATGTAATTTAAAGAAAATATACCAAGAGCACGATCATAGCAAAATAAGATTGCCCAACAGAACATGTTATGGAACGGTGATGACTTAATAAATTAATAATAACAAACCGAGATATAAAAACAGGTTTTGTGATTCCGTTGTTATTATTTTGATATTTTCCTCTGCTCGGGTCACTTTGACCCTGGAACTCTCCGGAAGTAACCCCTTGGAAAGCTCCTGATAACCACAGGAACGCCTCTGAGACTTCCTGGAGTACCCCTGTTACCCCATGCAAAACTCTGAAAGTTCTTGAACGCCACGCCCCTTTCTTCCACTTAAAACGTAGTAGACCTGGTGCGATGGTTCAAGCATGAACTCACAAAATCATGAAAGTTAAGCGTAAGTCCCGGGATGAACTAGCCTGGGGCTTCAATCCGCGTTATTACTTAACCTAATTTGCAGCTCTATTGTCCACTGGGGCACTACGTGAGCAATTTCAATTGACAGCTGCACTTACATTTTGTACAGCGCCTAGATTCTATTCTACTTTATCGAACTGGTTGCCTTTCTGCTGCTTTCACTTTTTCTACTTTATACCTAGTAGAATGATGAGCACAAGGATGATGATGGATGGCCGTTGTTCCTTTCCAGTCCGATTGGGGGTCCATTATGAGTTCGCTGATGTCCAGGTATCCGGGTCCGTTTGAGCCATGGGGCTCAGAAGAGGGTCAGTGTCAGTTGCTCTCGTGGGAAAAGCAACTGACGAAAAATTGCAAGTGCCGGGGCTGGGAATCAAACCCATGACCATCCAAGAAGGCGTTTTATACTGAAAATTTGTTCCTAAAATTGTCGCTTTTGGGGGTGGCGGTATAAAAAATTAACAATTGGTATAATTTGCACAAAATAGAATATAAATTTAACAAGTTTTTGGTAACGTCGCGGCCCCCTTGAACTGGCTTCACGGCCCCTCAGGGGGCCACGGACCACCGGTTGGGAACCCGTGCCTTAGAACTAGGAGGAGGATGCAAAGACCGCGCACCGATGAGAATGGAGCAAAGTTAGGCCTGCAGGGCGGCTAAACTGGCACTAAATAAACAGATTAAGACGCGTAAGCGAACGTGTTACGAAATCTCTGCCAAATAGCCAATACAACCCCTTATGATGCCTATAGAAAGTAGTCATGGTCAAAACGAAGGTTGCGTCAGCACCCCCAGAACCAGAACGCTCTCCCGAGATGCTGCAGAAGATCGTGGAAACGTTGTTCCCGCGACACGATACAAGGCCATGGTCCTCCGTTCCTTACGGCCATACCGGTCATGGCGAGGTCGCCCCAGTGACGAACGACAAATTTATCGCAATAGCGAAGTCGCTCACGCTGAATAAGACTCCGGGTCCGGATAGTATTTCGACAGTAGCCATAAAGACGTCGAAGCTAACATTGACATGTTGAGAATGGCTATGCAGATGTTACTGCACAGCGGCGAATTTCCGGGTGGAAAAGGCAGAGATTGTTTTTTTTTGCCCAAACCCGGGAAGCTACCTCAAGATCAACAATTGAAAAGGCCACATCAACTTTGCGTAAACAAACACGTTTCTGTCGACTTGAGGCCTTCTGGGATCCACCCACTGACAGAAAGCTTGATGTTTGCGCATTCTGTTAGAGGTGGTGAGGTGTGTGGGTGGAGCTCAGAAGGCCCTAAGTCGATTGAAACAAATTTGTTTACAAAATGTTGATGCGGCCTTTTCAATTGTTGATCTTGACCTGGGGACCCGTCGGCATACAGACCTATCTGTCAACTGGAAGCCGCCGGGAATCTGTTGGAACGGATCATTCTGTCGAGGCTGATGGTCTGTACCGAGAAACCAGATGGCTCTGGGCTCTCGGATAATCAGTTTGGCTTCCGGAAGGGTCGATTGATGGTGGACACTAGGCTGTAACCAAAACGGCCGGGACAGCGCTCCAAAAGAAGTGAACGGGAATCCGCTATTTCAATCTCATCCCTAAAAAGCGTACGGCGAAGGTAAGGAAGAGAGAAATGAGTTTTTAGTGGGTCGATCTCCATATAACCCGAGGAACGATCTC
Source organism: Aedes albopictus (assembly GCF_035046485.1). NCBI lineage: Eukaryota > Metazoa > Arthropoda > Insecta > Diptera > Culicidae > Aedes > Aedes albopictus. The sequence goes on along the minus strand of NC_085136.1, from coordinate 243,158,829 downwards.
TTGAGTATCTATCTGATCAGTAGATTTTCTGATTCTATAAAAAGAGGAGTTCTATAAGAAGCCCACAATTCAGCCTGCAACCGGCGAGAGAACATTTCTGCCATTGTCATGGCACATCTGTCCGAAAAAAAAGGCAAGACATTTCTGTTTAGTGGAGACGTCTGGTTAACAACCGCAGCGTGCAGTGCCCTATAGGGAACTGCATGAAATTATCTCCTTCTCTTTCACTCTTACAGAAATTTTGTAAACAACAAGGCCAAGAAACTTCAAAATCCCATACAAAATCAAAACAATGCAGTGCCCTATTCTCCAGAACAAGTTGAAGATTTTCGCCTACTCCGACTAAGTTCATTGCTCTTGCTGAAACATTCGCGTTCCCAAGAATGGGGATGACACAGCAGGAAGTGATTTACTGAGTTTGCGGGACACTGACTGGGAAAGGCTGGCTGGCTGACTAAAAGGAACACCCATCCAAGTAGGCCCCCTGCCTGCCACCGACCCGGCCGTTGTCAAACACGACGCCAATGATTAATCGCACTGACATTTGCTCGCTCCTCGCTCCGCCACTCCGCCTGCTTTGTCATCCGGGGATTCTGGAGGTGCGAGACACATTCATAATTTGCTGGGCTCATCGTGCACTCCAAGTTATCATTGTTCGTTCGGGTTCGGGGGAAATTTCTCCGCATACATTAGTGTTTACACGCGGTTGCACGCACTCACACATAAACACACGTCAGCAGCAGCGGTGTCAGCTGAGCAAATAATACACCCAGTAGAACAGAACAACTGAACAGCAGAGAATGGCTGGGGGCTTCGATGTTCTCGGTAAACTTGTTGGTAACCGGAATGGGGCAAGGCTGGCTGGGGGACGGGGAAGCGGCACGCGATAAATAATTGCACAAAGATCATAAAAATAATGAAAATTGGCGTGCAGCCATTTAGGGTTGTACGGATTTCGGGCAGAAGCGCACTGTTCACAGTTGTTGTTGTTGTTGTTGTTGTTGTTATTATTGTTGAGAAGGATTTGGGGTGAAAGGCCGCCAAAAAGGACAGACACCACTTTGGGAACACGTGTAAAATGGGCTGTCGTCAGGCGAGAATATTTAAAGTCTGTGCTTTGGTTGGTTGGAGCGAATTGAAATTTCGATGAATTGTCGGGGGTTAAATTTAATTTGATTTGAGGCGATGATACACAGAGAAGCAATTGAGAAGTGGTCGTTATTTTCGGATGTGCTGTGTTGAAGATGACTGATCAATGAAAAACTGAGGAAATGACAAGAACATTGGATTCGATTCTAGAATTGCAAGAACAACCAATCTCTGGGCAAGAAGACCAGAGTAATAGACGACTAGAAGACTAGGGTTAATCACAAGAGACCAGAATTACAAAAGACAACAAGATCTGGAGATCAAGACCAGAAAAGTAGAGGCTCAGATAACTCAGTCAGATTAGAAGATTAGAAGACTAGAAGACAAGGAAGCTAGAAGACTAAAAGACTAGAAGACTAGAAGATTAGAAGCCTAGAAGACTAGAAGACTAGAAGACTAGAAGACTAGAAGACTAGAAGACTAGAAGACTAGAAGACTAGAAGACTAGAAGATTAGAAGAATAGAAGACTAGAAGACTAGAAGAATAGAAGACTAGAAAACTAGAAGACTAGGAGACTAGAAGACTAGAAGACTAGAAGACTAGAAGACTAGAAGACTAGAAGACTAGAAGACTAGAAGACTAGAAGACTAGAAGACTACAAGATTAGAAGACTAGAAGATTAGAAGACTAGAAGACTAGAAAACTAGAAGATTAGAAGACTAGAAGACTAGAAGACTAGATCACTAGCAGACTAGAAGATTAGAATACTAGAAGACTAGAAGACTAGAAGACTAGAAAACTAGAAGACTAGAAGACTAGAAGACTCGAAGACTCGAAGACTCGAAGACTAGAAGACTAGAAGACTAGAAGACTAGAAGACTAGAAGACTAGAAGACTAGAAGACTAGAAGACTAGAAGATTAGAAGAATAGAAGACTAGAAGACTAGAAGACTAGAAGACTAGAAGACTAGAAGACTAGAAGACTAGAAGACTAGAAGACTAGAAGACTAGAAGACTAGAAGACTAGAAGACTAGAAGACTAGAAGACTAGAAGACTAGAAGACTAGAAGGCTAGAAGACTAGAAGACTAGAAGACTAGAAGACTAGAAGACTAGAAGACTAGAAGACTAGAAGACTAGAAGACTAGAAGACTAGAAGACTAGAAGACTAGAAGACTAGAAGACTAGAAGACTAGAAGACTAGAAGACTAGAAGACTAGAAGACTAGAAGACTAGAAGACTAGAAGACTAGAAGACTAGAACTAGAAGACTAGAAGACTAGAAGACTAGAAGACTAGAAGACTAGAAGACTAGAAGACTAGAAGACTAGAAGACTAGAAGACTAGAAGACTAGAAGACTAGAAGACTAGAAGACTAGAAGACTAGAAGACTAGAAGACTAGAAGACTAGAAGACTAGAAGACTAGAAGACTAGAAGACTAGAAGACAAGAAAACTAGAAGACTAGAAGACTAGAAGACTAGAAGACTAGAAGACTAGAATACTAGAAGACTAGAAGACTAGAAGACTAGAAGACTAGAAGACTAGAAGACTAGAAGACTAGAAGACTAGAATACTAGAAGACTAGAAGACTAGAAGACTAGAAGACTAGAAGATTAGAAGAATAGAAGACTAGAAGACTAGAAGACTAGAAGACTAGAAGACTAGAAGACTAGAAGACTAGAAGACTAGAAGACTAGAAGACTAGAAGACTAGAAGACTAGAAGACTAGAAGGCTAGAAGACTAGAAGACTAGAAGACTAGAAGACTAGAAGACTAGAAGACTAGAAGACTAGAAGACTAGAAGACTAGAAGACTAGAATACTAGAAGACTAGAAGACTAGAAGACTAGAAGACTAGAAGACTAGAAGACTAGAAGACTAGAAGACTAGAAGACTAGAATACTAGAAGACTAGAAGACTAGAAGACTAGAAGACTAGAAGACTCGAAGACTCGAAGACTCGAAGACTAGAAGACTAGAAGACTAGAAGACTAGAAGACTAGAAGACTAGAAGACTAGAAGACTAGAAGACTAGAAGACTAGAAGACAAGAAGACTAGAAGACTAGAAGACTAGAAGACTAGAAGACTAGAAGACTAGAAGACCAGAAGACTAGAAGACTAGAAGACTAGAAGACTAGAAGACTAGAAGACTAGAAGACTAGAAGACTAGAAGACTAGAAGACTAGAAGACTAGAATACTAGAAGACTAGAAGACTAGAAGACTAGAAGACTAGAAGACTAGAAGACTAGAAGACTAGAAGACTAGAAAACTAGAAGACTAGAAGACTAGAAGACTAGAATACTAGAAGACTAGAAGACTAGAAGACTAGAAGACTAGAAGACTAGAAGACTAGAAGACTAGAAGACTAGAAGACTAGAAGACTAGAAGACTAGAAGACTAGAAGACTAGAAGACTAGAAGACTAGAAGACTAGAAGACTAGAAGACTAGAAGACTAGAAGACTAGAAGACTAGAAGACTAGAAGACTAGAAGACTAGAAGACTAGAAGACTAGAAGACTAGAAGACTAGAAGACTAGAAGACTAGAAGACTAGAAGACTAGAAGGCTAGAAGACTAGAAGACTAGAAGACTAGAAGACTAGAAGACTAGAAGACTAGAAGACTAGAAGACTAGAAGACTAGAAGACTAGAAGACTAGAAGACTAGAAGACTAGAAGACTAGAAGACTAGAAGAATAGAAGACTAGTAGACTAGAAGACTAGAAGACTAGAAGACTAGAAGACTAGAAGACCAGATGATAGCTAAAAGACCGGAAGATCAGAAAGTCAAAAGACCAAACAATCTAAAGACCATTATATCAGAACACCGAAGGACCAAACAATCGGAAGGCTTCGGTAACAGAAGACCAGATGACCAAACAACCAGAAGATCAACTGAAAGAAAATACAGAAGACAAGAAGACTGAAGGACCAGAAGAACAGAAGGATGGAAAATCAGAGTATATGAAGACCATAAATCCAGTATAATAAATTACTAAACGACAAAAAGGACAGAAGACCAGTTGACCTGAAGACTAGAAGACCACAAGACCAGAGATCCAGAATGCCAGAGACTTTCGACCAGATGATATGATGACTAGAAGTCATGGAGCACGAAAGACGAAAAGATCAAATGTATAGAATTCGAAAAGATTAAAAGATTAGTGAACTAGTACTTCAGTAGGCCATAAATCAGAAGACTAGATGACTAGAAGATCAGAGAATCCAAAGACCAGAAAACCAGGATACTAGAGTATTAAAAATCTGAAAGAACAGAATATCAAAATGCCTACAGACCACAAGATCAGAACCAAAGAAGAACTAATTATCAAAAGACTAGACAGAATGCAAAGCAAAGCAAAGCAAAGCAAAGCAAAGCCAAAGCAAAGCCAAAGCAAAGCCAAAGCAAAGTCAAAGCAAAGCCAAAGCAAAGCCAAAGCAAAGCCAAAGCAAAGCCAAAGCAAAGCCAAAGCAAAGCCAAAGCAAAGCCAAAGCAAAGCCAAAGCAAAGCCAAAGCAAAGCCAAAGCAAAGCCAAAGCAAAGCCAAAGCAAAGCCAAAGCAAAGCAAAGCATAACAAAGCAAAGCAAAGACGACACCTTGTTTTAGAATGTTCCACTTTGGTAGGTAGCCGAATTCCGTTCTTGTTCGGCGAAAGTCCTATCAGCTCACACAGTAGGAGAAGTCGAAAATCAATTGCAACGTACGCGAGTGCAGATGGGTCTGTTCCCCGATCTCCCTACCCATCGCTCAAAAATCCATATTTATTGAGTTCAGGTATTGCATCGTTCGCAGAAAATCGGCTTGATGCCGCACGTGCCTGACCAGTGACCGGGTAGTGGCCAACCAGCAGCGCAATAACGTTGCTCTCATCTAACTTGGGCTGGATTCGGGCAGGTGGCTGCAGTGGCAGTTGTGGACATCGCCATCGTACTGTGTAGCAATATGCTTTTTCGGTGAAATTTTATGCTTCTTCTCGCACAGATAGGTGAGTTGAAAGGTTGAAAAATCAGTGTTAGGGGTAAAACGAATGTGAGATAGACGCTACTCTTAACCAAAGATAAAGAGCTTCCACTATAACTCAACTAACGTTTAAACAGGAATTCACTGCTAGATGAATCGATTCAGCCATACATTGCCATGCTCTCTACAGTTCGGACGCTGCGTGTCGTATGTTCAGTAGCCCAACCGTCGTCGACGTTGCCGGTTGCTGCAATCACAGGAAATTGCTACTGAGACCAAACTGTGCGCTGCCGCGCCGCCACCGTTATTGCGAGCGAGTATAGATAGGTATTTGGGTGATTTTGATGGGATTTGATGGTAGGTAGGCTACGCTGGTACGATATGCTCTATGACCAGCACCGTCGAACGAGGTTGTGTGGTCATTGGTCGTCCCCGTAAAGTGCTGATTGCTGTTGTGGTTAGGGCTTGGACGAGGTTGTTTGACGTTGAGCGAATTGGTGGCAATTCCGCAAAAGGTGGTCGAGGAATCCGCGGAAATTTGAGCTGGATTTTCAATTAGGAATGACTGGAATATTCGATGGCGACTCGATGGAATTACACATATTTGTAAAACGGAAGTCGTTCATCACAATACCTACCTGTACAGTTTGAGAGTAGCTTTGTCTGTCTGCCGCGACAGCTTTTCGAATTCCTCGGAAAATTATCTAACAGTTCGTGTGACTAGTTTCAACAGTTCAAATACAAAGAATTGATGATGTAAGGAAGTTACATTGTACATTGTTGCGATAGATTGTTGTGCTGATTTTCTTTATCGTCTTCTAGACATAACTCAACTGGGCAAAACCTGCTCCTCAGCTGCTAATGGTTCTAAGAGCACTTCCACAGCTATTATCTGAAACCTTCCTCTACCAATTACTGTTTTGCATGTGAATATGTCCAAAGAAATTAAATAAATTTTAATTACGAAAAGAGCCTGGAATGATAGGGAATCAAATCCGTCTCCTTCAGCATGGTCATGCTGAAAATCTGTGTGCTTACCGCATCGTCTATATGGGCCTACTAGACAGGTGTATACCATGCTTCAAATTAGATGAACAGTTCACAGAATATGTACATGAGAAAGTTAACATCTGCCGTCGTTTAATCGTAAAGTAGAAGTTACCCTGATGAAATATGCAATACTCAAATTGACCTAGACATCTTGTCTAAAGACATGAAAAACATCAATTCTTTGATTAATATATCCCGAATAAATTTTTCCTTGCATAGGGGAACTTACGTATTTTCGGCCGTTTTTTTTCGTCATAAGGGATTTTTTCTAAAAGGTATTAACCCTCTAATACCCAACCCCGCCTTTAAACGGGGTATAGTTCGAGCATTTTTGTAATTTTTGTTTCGTGGGCAATCAAAATTTTTATATTTTTGGCTGATATTTAGGACTAATCTGTACATCTCAAAATAGTTTTTGGTGTGTATTGAAGCGTATTTACATTTTTTAAAAATCATTGAAAAATTGATGTTTTAGTCACCTTTCAGAAATCATTAATTATTTCGTATTGAATCGCTACAATTAACATATTTAAAATTTTTCCCATATCATTCTATCATAGTAAAATAGTTTAAGGGAGTCGAATACACTCTTAAATTATTTTCCTTAAAATTACACGGAAAATAAAATTTTCCATGAAAAAAAATAAAAATTTCAATACATATTTCAACAATAATCGTAAAATCTCAAAATGTTTTAGTCTCAAAAAATCCGTATGCCTATCCAGGAAAAATATAAAAGTGTAGAGAAGTTCAAAAATAAAAATTAGAAAAATCAAAAACCGAAATTCACAAAATCGAGAATTAAAAAGAATCATCTTCCAAAACATGCTTAAATCGATTTTAGACGACGAAAAATGATATTTAGATCAAAATCAAAAATTTGGGTATTAGAGGGTTAAACTCAAAGTAAGCCTAATTTTTTCCCAGCCAAGCTGCCGATAATACCCAAAGTCACCCTATTTGAACATAATAATAGTACAATACATTCTATTAGCACAGACAAACAGACGTAACTCTTACAGGAAATTCATCAAAAACTTTTGACCAGTGTCTTTTTCATGAGCACACTGCCATCTGTTGGTAGAACCGCGCGCGACACTGTCGGCCATGATGGATTTTGAGTTGACGTTTGCAAACACGCACACTACTACACAAATCGCCTGTGATTTTCGTTTGCATCATTCAGCAACGTGTACACGGAAAAAACAGATTACCTAAAAAATACGTTAAAAGAACGCAAAAATAAGTATACCGCTTGAACTTTTTACCCAGCAGTGGGTTGTTTTCTCGCTCTCCCGCTCGCATTGTTGTCAAAAACAAAGCGAGAAGCAGCTACCTAGCCGAAAATGTCCGTGCGAGAAGCCAAATTTGGGTTCTTTGTGGTTTACCCAAAAGTGGGTTTATTTCAACCCACTAGGGTACTTCGAAAGTTAACGCTAGGTAGAAAGAACTTTGCGATGGGTTGCAATTTTCTGCTGGCATCAAACGGAAACTACCCACTCAGAGCTTTAACGCGGTATAGCCAAATTTGGGTTCTCGCACGGAAGAGCCGATATGAGTGAAAAGAACCTATATTTGGGTAGATTTCTGGTTCCGTGTACACTGGCAAACGTCAAAGCGATCGAACACTAACGTCTCTGGTGGAAGGATCGCGTAAATCAAATGAAATTTGAATTCATCGTTAAATGCATGTGCCAAGCCGTTTTGAAGAGCGCTACCGTCTTATCCTGCTTATCCGACACTCTTTAACCCTTATAATCTGAACGTACGATTTGAATATATAGAATCATAACTTCGTCATTTCTGGACCGATTTTGATCATCGACGTCCCAAAAGAACCATCTAAGTCTCTAGTTTTGATACGTGAACCAAAACTTTCAATTTTCCATCTGGTTCCGGAGTTATTCCTTGACGTACTGGGGTATGTTTTTGGCCAGGCAAAGGAACACTTTCGTTGGGTTTCTAAAACTCAGAATGCGACATATCAATCTTCATGGTTTTGCAAAACAAGATCGATGATAGTCATTTTTTGGATTTTTGGCCACGTTGATGGACACGTTTCGGGATGTTCCGGGAACCTGGTCCTGCCGTGAAAATACTTACCGTGGTTTCGGGTGAAATTGATCAGTGGGGTGAAATTGATCGATGTGAGGACCATTTTTATTTGTTAAAAATAACGCTTTAAAATTCAAATAATTTGTAGAAAATGACCGTGATCTGGCTCAAGGGTTATTGAATGATAAGTTTATGTGTTTTACAATCAATTAGTCACGTATTTCTGTATTAAATTCAATATTTTTCAAAACTGTGTGTTGGGCGAACTTCAAAGACACTTTCAAACTTTTATTACCGTAGCTGTATCGCAAAAGTAATGAATATTTGAATGAATGTTTCTAGCTGCCAAGTATTCGCTTAACCCGATTTCGTCATCAAAAGTTGTATAAATATTGAAATTTATGCACAAAATTGTACTTTTCTGGAAGTTAAAACATATTTAGTAGAGAAATTGCATACTTTCAGGCGTTTTCTTAAGATTTATTAAACTTCAAACTTGAATAAATAAAAGTTTAGTAAACTTGTAAAAGTTTTGCAAAGCTTTTCGCATTCCTGGGTGGTTAATTTAGGTGGAAAATATATTTTCAGCGCTTACAACAACATTTCACTGACTGATCAATTTCACCCCGAAAGTGAAATTTTTGATTTTTTATTTCAAATGATATTTTTTGTAATAAAAAGATTAGCAGTATAATTTTCAACCTCTTTGACTAATGAAAACCATGGTCGTACTTGTTTTAAAGCATTGAATTTAACCATATCGATGAGTATTCAAAAATTATTCGTCAAAAACTACGAAAAGTGATCAATTTCACCCGAAATCACGGTACTTTTATGTCTCTCCTATACCCCAGCATGCGACATATCAAACTGCATTACGTCCAGGAATATTCCAGGAACCTGGTCCTTCCGTGCAAATGACCACTTTTATGTCTTGCTGAATATTAGTGCGTTTACTGCTGTAGCTATAGGGAATGTCAAGTATCATCAACTGAACTTATATTTTTGTCTATATTTTTACAAAGACAATCATCCCGGGAGAAATCCCTGAAGGAATTCCTGGAAGAGTTCCATGAGGGATCCCTGGAGGCATTCCTTGAGGAGTCCCTGGATGAAATCCTCGAGAAATCTCTGGTGAATTTCTTGAGGAATTTCTGTTCGAATTGCTTGAGGAACCATTGGAGGAATTCCTGGAGGAATTTCTTGAAGAACCAATGGAGGTTCCTGAAGAAATCACTGAAGGAACTCCTGAAGAAATCTCTGCGGAATTTCTGGAGGATCCCCTGGTGGATGTTCCTGAAGAAATCTCTGGAAGAACCCCAGGAGGAATTCCTGGTGGAATTTCTTGAATAATCAATGCGGGTTTCTGGAGGAATTCCTCCAGAAATTCCTTCCTTGAAAAACTAAAAAATGTTCATGTAGAAATCTCTGGAGAAACTCCTGGAGATATCTCTGGAGGAATTTCTAATACATGTTCCTGGAGGAATCTGTGGAAAAATCCAGGAGGAATTTATGGAAGAATCACTGGAGGATTTCTTGAATGAATCTCTGGATGAATTCCTGAAGAAATTCATGAAGGAATTCCTGGAAAAATCCTGAAAGAATTTCTGGAGGAATCTATTCCTGGAGGAATCCATCCTGGAGGAATCTCTGAAGAACCCTTGAAGGAATTCCTGGAGAAATCTCTGGGGGAATTCCTGATGGATGCTCCTAAAGGAATCTCTGGAAGAATCACAGGATGAGCTTTTGGAAGAACCTCCAGAGGACTGCCTGCAGGAATCCCTGAAGAAATTCCTTGAGGAACCAACGGAGGTTCCTAGAGAAATCTCTGAGGGAATCCCAGAGGAATTCCTGGAAGAATCCCTGAGGAATTCCTGGAGGAATCCCTGGAGAAATTCCTCGAGAAATCTCTGGAAGAATAGTGGGGGATGTTCCTGGAGGAATCTCTGGAAGGATCCCAGGAGAAATTTTCGTAAGAATCCCTGGAGGACTTGAAGGAATCTCTGGAGATGTTCTTGGAGGAATCCCTGTAGAAATTCTTTGAGGAACTAATGGAGGTTCCTGAAGATATCTCTGAAGGAACTCCTAGAGAAATCCCTGAGGAATTTCAGGATGAATTCCTTGAAGAACCAATGGAAGTTCTTGGAGAAATCTCTGGAGCCACTCCTGGAGGAATTACTGAGAAATTCCTGGAGAACTCCCTGAAAGAATTCCTGGAGAAACCTTTGGAGGAATTGCTGATGGATGTTCCCTGAGCAATCTCTGGAAGAATCCCAGGAGGAAATTTTGGAAGAATCTCTGGAGGATTTCCTGAAGGAATTTTTGGAGGTATTCCTGGAGGAATCTCTGGAAGAATTCCTGGAGGAATCTCTTGAGGAATTCAATGAGGAACCAATGCAGGAATTCCTGAACAAATCTCTGGAGATACTCCTGGAGGAATCCCTGGAGGAATTCTTGGAGGATTTCCTGATACTTGTTCCTAGAAGAATTTCTGGAAGAATTCCAGGAGAAATTTGTAGAAGAATCTCTGGAGGACTTTCTGAAGGAATCTGCTGAAATCCCTGGAGGAATCCCTGTAGAAATTCTTTGAGGAACCAATGGAGGTTTCTGAAGAAATCTTTGGAGGAACTCCTGCAGAAATCCCTGATGAATTTGAGGACGAATTCCTTGAAGAACCAATGGAAGTTCCTGGAGAAATCTCTGGAGGAACTCCTGGGGGAATCTCTGCGGAATTCCTGGAGGGATTACTGGAGGAATTCTTAGAGAAATCTCTGGAGGAATCCCTGATGGATGTTTCTGGAGGAATCTCTGGAAGAATCTCAGGAGAAATTTTAGGAAGAATCTCTGGAGAATTTTCTGAAGGAATCCCTGGAAGAATCCATAGAGGAATTCCTTGAGAAACCAATGGAGGTTCCTAGAGAAATTTCTGGAGGAATCCCTAAGGAATTGCAGGATGACTTTCTTGAGGAATCAATTGAGGTTCCTGGAGAAATCTCTGGAAGAACTCCAGGAGGAATCCCTGAGGAATTCCTTGAGGAATCCTTGGAGGAATTCCTGTGAAAATCTCTGAAAGAACTCCTGGAGGAATCCCTGGAGGAATTCTTGGAAGAATTCTCTATACTTGTCCCTAGAGGAATCAGTGGAGGAATCCCAGGAGGAATTTTTGAAGAATCTTTGGACATCAATGCGATCAAACACTAGCGCCTCTGGTGGAATGATCGCGAAAATCAAATGAAATTTAAATTCATCGTTGAATGCATGTGCCAAGTAATTTCGAAGAGTCCCAAGAGATTCTCATGACAAATTTTGTAAAACTTGCAATAAAACTGATTAATAGATTAAAACCTCTTGATAACCTCTTCAAGATCATTTTCCGCCTAAGTTGACCACTCTCCGAGAGGTTTTGCAAACCGAATTAGGAGTAGCAATAAAACTGTTCTAAAACCTTGTTGGAAATTTTCCATACTCGAAAGAGGTTATGATGATTTCTGTTTTTTTTTTTCAACAAAAACTATGACAGCTCAAGATGCAGAGAATCTTCTTCAATGGCACGTGAAGTTCAGGAGGAGACATCATTCGCATGTAGAAATCGATCATATCAAAGAAATGTTTTAGCAGTGCTGCTCTGTAGAAAAATGCCCCGAAAATGGAATTTCAGACTTTCTCGTTTCCGGTGCGTTCCCAGTCGATTTCCCCAATTATTTTTTTCGTACGAACACGTTGGAACTCTGCACGAATGAAACACTGAAAGATCCGTTGGCCCGTTCTCGTGCCTATTCGTGGCATACAAACACCAATCCATTTTTATTTTTCGTGATAATTGGGGTTGCAGAAACGTACAATCAATGCGCTTCAAAAATGGTGAATATTATCATCTTGAAATGAAATAAATCAATTTGTTAATGATGGGAGCGGACCTGGTGGGATGGTTAGAACACTTGACTATCACGCCGAGGACCTGGGATCGAATCCCACTCCCGACAAACTCACGAAATGCGAGTTCTTCCTTCGGAAGGGAAGTAAAGCGTGGGTCCCGAGATGAACTAGCCTAGGGCTAAAAATCTCGTTAATACAGATAAAAAAAAATTAATTTACTAAAACTATCTCGAATTGCAAAACAAAACTCAAGTGAGAGAGTTTATTTTTGTCAGTATGTTATAGAAATGACGACTAACTATCCATTCATTACTAATTTGAGCAAAAATAACTATTTTCCATTCGAATTCGTCAAAATGGTGACCGAAAATAAAACAAAAGAAAATTGACTTTTATGATGACCGCAATAAACCTAGCAGTGTCATAGTTTCTGCTTTTCCACCGACTGATGTCGTTACTAATCGAACGAAACGCCATCTGTTGAGAGTTTGAACAGTTTTATTGTGGTAATAATGAATGCACATATCCGAGAGTTTTGCTTACTCCTAAAATCTGGCTTTATGGATAAGTTCAAGTATACTTTAAAACATTTCATCAATTGTTTTCATAAAAGTAACCATATAACTGTGAGTTTTAATTAATGCTGAAATAAAATTCCAACTTAAAAAACAAACAAAACCAGTCAGCAATGGAATTGTTACTTGGGGTGTTACGACTGTTCGTCTGTGTATTAACCCTCGTCAAGATTTCTGGCAAATATGTACTTTTATTTCTAATTGAAAATGAATCTCATAAATCGTGACAATATGTAATCTTTGCAGAAACGTTTGCGCAACCTAGTGAGCCAGTCAAAAATGGTATTGTCCATTATGAACAAGGTATGGATGTGATGAACAACTTCTCAAAAGATAGTATTTTAAAATTTGGAATAAGTCTGGAGATATTCACGTCAAAAGGACTGTCCTATAAATAGGACACTGGGCGGATATGAATTCATGCAGGGTTGTGGTTTATTAACACGACGTACATAAATATTTTTATCATTTATTCGATTACCCACCAACACAAACGACGGCTACACGGCAGGAAAAACGTTTATGCAATTGCTTGAGCTAACAAATTGAAATGTAATCCCATCGAGTTCGACATACAATCGCGGCAAATGGCGTAAATCCCACCCCCTAACGCGGATAAGAACTGGGACGAGACAGGACGAAACCAATGCAAAATGGCTTGTGAACATACTCCATTACGAGGGCATTGAAACGCAAACGATGTTCCATTTCGATTGCAATCGAAGATAGTTCTGATCATATAGTGATGATGGCGTTATCGATTTCGGTTACCGAGTGGTTATCTGTATCTCTCGTATAGTTTCACATGAAGAAGCAAATGAACAACATTATGAATGTCAAACACGGATGAACCGAATTCACTGGTTCCGAGAATTTTGACACGAGAGTGGGGTCATTTCCAATCAGAATCGTCTAATTCCAACAGCCACGCTCTAGTTTAAATTTTTTTGGATAGGGTGAATTCGTTTCATCTGTGGATAAGTCGATTGTCATTTTAGTGAAATCGTGCACTGGTCCACTGCTTTGTTCATGAGTTTACTCGTCTGAGCTATATCACGTTTTCTGAGATCAATGACAATACGTCGAAAGGAAACTAGGAAATGTCAAATCAGTTAACTTAAACATTGATCCATAGACTAGAATTTAGAAAGTGATTGTTTTTTCTTTTTGTAAAACTATAACTTTACACAGGCACCGCTAGTGTATGCATGTTGTTGATCTTCAATTTTTAGACGAGAATGGCGCCGGCTACGTCAGATTGCGTATGCACAAGTTTATACTGAGATGTCGAAGGTTTAAGGAAATGGCTGTTTAGTTGAGGTTCACGTTGGTTTGTGGATGCCAGATATAAAGTGATAGATTGTATTTTAATTATTTTGAAGGTGAAGCTGCGAAGCTCGCTGGTTACTTGAAAGCGCGATTTGATAAAAAAAAAACCACCGTGCTGTGAGTTCGGAGAAAGAGAAATTGCTTTTTCAACCCGTTTCTGGTTCTAGCGATGGCATGAGAATGTAGAGAAGAACACGAAAGTACAGCAGCCGTTTAGTTGCTGCTAACCCGCTCTTGCAATGCTTTTTAGTTGCAAGTTCGATAATTGCAAAATTCGACATGTCCAGCCTAACATTTGTATTGGGCCTATCGGCTTTGCGTAAACAAACGGGTTTTTGTCACTGTTGGGTCTATCCGCATCCACCCACGCCCATCAACACCCTTATCAGAAAAAGTGTTCTTCTATCTTTTGGTTAAGTGAGATGATGTGCGTGGGTGGATGCAGATGGGCCCTACAGAGACAGCAACGTGTTTATTAGCCTGGTACACGGTTTATATAGGAAAATATAAAAAATGGGAAAACTCCAACTCCTGTATATTTTTTGAGTCCCATTTTGGTCCCATATCAACTGTGCAAAATTTTGAGATCGATCTTAGAAACTATATTTTAGCGCCTGCCATTCTTAGTTTTTCATACGATTTACTATGGGGAAAATTTACTTCTTCAAAGAAAAATCGCTTGAGGTCACCCATTGATCCCTAAAAATAAGTCGTTGAATGATTTCTGTGGACAACTTCACGAGGAATCAGACCTCCGAAGACCGCAAAGTGATGCGACATTCGTGGAAAAAGTTATTAAGCCTCACCCGATCGATAAAATGACGAGATTTTATTATTTATTGTTATTCCTTACATGTTAAACAGCGTTGGCATGTCATTCGGTTTTCGGTCAATAACTTTTTCCACATGCCTTAGATCGCTTTTCGGTCTTCAGAGGGATTATTCCTTATAAAATTTCCAACAGAAATAATTCATCGATTAATTTTTAGGGGTTAAGAGACAACCTGTGGCGATTTTTCTTTGAAAAAGTGATTTTACCCATAGTAAATCGTATGAAAATTTAAAACGGCTGGCGCTAAAATATAGTTTCTCCGATCGAGCTGAAATTTTGCACAGTTTATATGGGGCCAAAATGGAACTCAAAAAGTGTACAGGAGTAAAATGTCTTTATGCAATTCAGTATCATAATTTCTGTTTTATACAACTCAATTTGGTATCATAATAGTCATTTTTTCCGAACTGGTTCATTATGCAACTGAAATGAGTTGCGTAATAGAAAATATTTTCATAATGTTCATAATACAACTTATTTGAGTTGCATTATGAACATTATACAACTTAAATGGGTTGTATAATGAAAAAATTATTGCATAAAATTTTGTATGGAACTCGTTGCAAAACTCGATTTTTTCAGAACTCTTCGTATTTATCCAACTCGGCATGCCTCGTTGGATAAATGTACAACTCGTGCTGAAAAAACAACTTTTTGCAACTCGATACATAAATAACTATTTTGTGTCCCACGCTAATGTTTATACTGGAAAAACTTGTAGTTAGAAGGCACGAAATGTTGCTAATTCACAAATTGAGAGATGAAATTTGTGAAAAAAAAATCTCGTCAATGCAATGTGGGGAAGGGAGTGAAATGATGATTGCAATCGTTTGTATCCACATCAGACCGAATATACCTCTACGTCTGCACAAACTCATGCGGATGTCGAAGTGTTGGTGGGATATGGTTGGCAGAGGGTTCACACATTGGTTTGTGGATGCATAACTTGTAGGCGTTATCTGACAGATTGACACTGTGCTATGAAAGTTGGAAGCAAGGAAGCTTTTCAACCGTTTCTGGTTCTAGCGATGGCTATGAACATATGAATATACATGAGTTGTATACATAATGTTGGTGACACGACTGGTGTTGTTGTTCGAAGACATTTTCAGGCAATACAGTCAAAGAAACCTTGCGGTGATTCTTTTAAATCTTCGCCAACGTTTCGGCCCTTGTTGGGACCTTCTTCAGGGCCTAAAATTTATTCATTATTACTTTGGGTACATTTCAAAAGATACCGTCGTGCGGGGTGTCATTGGGCCAAAGCGGGGTGACATTGGGCCACTATTCCGCACGTTTAGAATACTACGGCAATGCATATTATGTGCTAAACTATTAGAATACATAATTCTAAGATACTTTGCATTCACCGTCGGATTCTCTGACTTATATTGAATGCGTAGGATCGATGGACCAATGTCACCCACTAGGCCCAATGTCACCCCGAACGACGGTACTTTTACAAAATTTCTAAAATAACACTTAAGGCATTGTCCACTTAGAATCCGGACGGACAAAATTACGTATATGTCAGGAAGGAATAACAAATATAAAAGGTGAAACCCCTTAAAACAAAGATTATTTATTGTAGTTTCAAGAAAAAAATACATTGAAATTATTTATTTTTATTTTAAATACATTTTCTCACTTTTTCCGTGCTAACCTCCTTAAAATATGCACAACTGTGGTAAATTTTAGAATCAACCCCTTCGGCGTGTTAGTCCAACAATCAGGTCATCAATGCAATTTCCTGAGTGCCTTGATTAGTCTAATTAGGATTCCAAAGAAAAAATTCCAAACGTTTTTCTTATTGCGAAATGAGGGGCAATGGTGAATAGAGTGAACGCGAAATTTGAGTGACTTTTTCGTTGATAAACACTACCCATCTATGACTATACCACTGAACGATTCTGGCTGCCGTGACAGATCATCAAAATAGGTAAAACCTCTATAGATCCCTTGTGTGCGTTTTTGAAAAGCAGAACACGGTTGTTGAGGCTGTCATCCTTGTATAAATTTGTTTTCATTATCTTGTTTAAAAAAAAACGATACCCAGAGTTCGAACTTCTTGCCAAACTTTCGAATTCCAAGCAGACTAATCAATGAACCTAAGTATAAATCTTCTGGGACACTTCTATATGCCATGATTATTAACACCTGTGCACAGAACACATAATGGTTTTGGAGATATTAACGTTTTCTGCGCCTGTCGTACCTGATAACGCTAAATTTTCAACGTATTTGTGCAAAATTTTTTTCCTTCTCTTGTCTTCAATCTGAAATAACTTTTCACTCGTTGCAAGAAAATCGATAAAATTTTCACCGTTAAAAGAGGACTAGTATAGGATCAGACTGCTGTAAAAGAATAAAGCTTGTGATCATCGAGAGCATCCCTAGTAAATATGCCATGCGTCCGGATTCTAAGTGGACAATGCTTTACTCGATCTAAATCAACAAATCAAAAATGTTTTCTTTAAACATAAAACGTCGGGCGCGGAAGGGTCAATTTTGTTGCACTTTGGTATCGCTAAATAGGAGTGGAATTAGTCACAGTACGTAATGTTTCTTGGGAATAGAAAGCCAAACTGACTCCGAAGCCACACAGTGAACAGAACACTCTTATTTCACAAACCCATCTCTATTTCAGCTTAGATGCCAATCCACAACACACTCGCGTTTGTGTAGTGCTCTCACTTGTAGATATAGTGGGCACAACAGGAGTGTGTTATGGATTGGCATCTAAACCAAAAGAGAGATGGGGTTGTGAAATAGGAATGTTCACGGTGTGGCTTCGGAGTCAGTTTGGCTTTCTATTCCGCAGAATCATTACTTGTTCTGTGGCATGGTTGGTTAAAGCACCAGTCTAGCGAATACGGAGTTGTGGGATCGAATCCCACCAGAACGCGATTTTTTTTTTCACAAATTTCATTTCTCAATTTGTCAACTAGCAAAATTTCGTGCCTTCTTATCATAAGTTTTTTCCAGTATGTTGTTTCAGACATACCAGCAAATCTGGTAAAATGCCAGTAAAAGGGCAATGTTTGTTTACAAAAAGCAGATATTTCGCGAGGTGGTTGCATGTAACTACAAATCAATACAGTGTCAAATTTGTGCTGTCAGTGTATTTCGCTGCTTTTTAATGTCAAGTTGTCGTTGCAACGAGCAAACGGCTGACGTAGATAGGGGCCTGTCCATAAACTACGTAGACTTATTTTTGACCATCTCAGACACCACCACCCCCCTCCCCCTCGTAGACTTTTGTCCATAAACAATTTTCAAATTTTGTATGGAGCGTAGACTTTGGCCAGACCACCCCCTCCCCCCCCCCCTAAGAGTCTACGTAGTTTATGGACAAGCCCTAGGAAGTTACAAAGTTGGAGGAAAGGTACGGATCAGGGACTGAACCCAGAACCTCCTGCATACGATTCAGAAAATAGACCACTAAGGCCGTTTAGTCGAGAATGTGTTTGTACTCTCATAATACACAAATTCATAATCTCACAAAATGATGAGCCTCCTGTCGATGGCACTTTTACCATTATTGCCCTAACAATCCCGAAAAAATCACCTCGCATAACTTGGCCGTTCGAAGCGAAGGCTATTAATTTGCGAAAGCTTTGTTTGCAACATAACAGCAAATCGTTGAGTAGGGGAAGACAGAACAAAATGCACCTTAATCAAGGAGAAACGTTCCTCTTCGGAGTTTATTGAGCCAACTTTAAGCTAACTCGGTCGGAGTCGCTGGTCCAACTGGGGCAACTTATTGATTGTTGTCTTTTTTTTTGACAAAAAAAAAACATTAGAAAAACAATCGTTGTTCTGAAATATTTCATGATTAGTAAGGAATATTTCATTAAAGGAAACATTTTGTCCCACTCTCCCAATTTAGCTGTTATCTTCGAGAAAATATGATTCCAGTGCAGTGTCTGCTGCTTCCTGAACCCGCGACTCCATGTTGGGTATGTACCTATATACTAACAATCGGGTGGCGAATGCAAAAGGACGACATCAACATAAACATGATCCGCCGCGCCGGTAGTCTTTGGAATGGATACAGCAGAGCCAGCGGGTGGTCCGACTGTTGGAGGAGGACGTACCCCTTTACGGCGCGGCCAGCCATTTGCCTGTGGGGATTTAAAGGGTCTTCCGCTTGTCTAGTAGTGCAATTTATCGATGTTTATCGACGACTACGGTACGGATACCGGGAGAAAATGGCCAATTTATGAGATTGCTGCTGCTGTTTGCGTTCCAGACGATCGGAGCGTGAGGTTGCTCTCTTATGCAAAGGCCTTTCATTTGGAGTGGTAATCTCTTTGGAATGGGCCCACTTTGGATAAGCAACATTGTAAAGTATTGCAAGCAAGCAATCAACTTCAGGGATGCAGTTGAAGCAACTTTCAGGAGGAACTTTCAAGAGAAAGTTTCTAGAGTTCTAGAAGAAAACTGTGAGGACTATCTAAGGAAATGTTGATATGAATTATTAATCGCTGCAGCTTTATTATTCAACTGGTAACAAGATTTCAGGAGGCTTGCTCCAAGAAGTTCATCAGCATAGCTAAAACCGAATAAGCAAACCACAGCACCTTCCGACAGGTCACCAGCGACATCCCGAAGAAGTTCCCACAAGTGAATCCAACCTTTCGTTGCGTCCGCTCCATGACGGTCAACATCATTCGGCGTAGATTCTTCCATCGCTTTCCAAACGTAGCCGTATCGATCCTCCTGCCAGTCCAAGCGGAACAGTACAAATGTCGACTGACGGCGGCCACCTACGAGAGATTCTCCATTTACTCATGAAAGGACTTTGAACCTACACCCTTAAATGAAACAACACAGCGCACGAGTAACTTTCACGCAGCGAGCAAAATGACAAAAGAATTTTCACGCAGATTTGTGTAACACCGGATCAGCACATTTTTTGTGTTGATCCGGTGTTACACAAATCTGCGTGAAAATTCTTTTGTCTATTCGGTCGCTGCGTGAAAGTTACTCGTTGCGCTGTGTACATCGAGTTCTGCGTGTATACTCACCTGCTCTTCCAACCGGTCGCACAGATATCCATACAGCAGCAAATTACACAAGATGCTCATCGACCCGAAAGCGTTGAACACATAGCTCGAGTCGTTACTCCGCTGGGTGTAGATGTAGATCAACAAACTGAACACAATAGCGATGAAGTTGATTCCCAGCTGAACCAGAAAATAGATCTTCAACTGCTGTCGCAAACCGTTTGCCGTATCCAGCAGGACCTGATGACGTTCAACGCACAGCTTGAAGGCCAGTTCTACCGTGTCCCAACTTTCCACGTCGTCCAGCGATCCGACGCCCTCAAACAAACGCTCGAAATCCAACCCAAGCAAGTGGAACTCCAAGGTGAGAGCCGGGAGGATCGAACCTACTACCACGATTGAGTAGCAGAACATCAGAGTCAGTATCAGCACGGCGATTGGGTTAACCACGGTGTTGACCTTATCGATCAGGTCGTCCTGGTAGAGCGAGAGTGGCGATTCGGTGTGTCCGCTCATGGCCCAGACCACCATTGGCAGCACGTCCTGCATCAGGAAGAGCAGTGTGATCCTGTTGGCGGTGCGGATGAACTTGCGCCGGCGATCATCGGGAGTGCGCCGTTGGGAGTCCAGCAGGAAGATCCAGGACCGTTTCAGGTCCTGATGGTATAGTGCCAGGGAGCTCCACATGAAGACGCACAGCAGTCTACCGCAGGTCATGAACAGGATGCCGTAATCCTGGTGGATGGAGAAGGCTCTGAAGCGGCACATGGAGACAAATTCGGCACCGACGTACAGGAGAGCGAACGTGAGCAGGGACCGCTTGAAGAGGCGAAGTCTGGCCGAGTCCGGATCTGGGTTGTCGAAGATGCCAACGAAGTGGTTGCAGAACATCATGATGACGAAGGAGTTATCGCTGGCGTTGAACGCTCGGTACTTCCTGACGAGGAAGGTTTTGAAGGAGAGTAGGAATTTGAACATGGTGGTGGTCTGCTTGGAACTACTGAACTGACGCACGTCTTCTATACATGAAGTTCAGTGGCACTCTCGTGACCTTCGTAGATAATTGAATTGGTTTTAACTTTCTTTTGACTTTCATCAGTGCCAGTGACTCTTGTAATTGTTTGCGGCTGGTGAGATTCACACCGAGAACCTATAATCAATTCTAAGCGATGGTGATTGCTAAGGAATAAGCTATAACCTTGTGTCAACCATTTTCAACCTCATGTGTTTCGATATCCCGAATAGTTAGTGAATATGTACCATTAAGGTGGCCCACACTTATATGAAAAACAAAAATTTTGAAAAATGCCAAGTCTTACCTCCTCAATCAGTTGTTTTGGACTCCCAGAAGCTACGTTCAAAATTTGAGTAAAATCGATTGAGCCTAAGGGGGCGCTCAAAACGCTTGAAGTTTGTATGGGAAAACTTGGCCAAATGTTTGCAGAAATTTTATGTTTTCGAATTTTGCCGCTAGGTGGCGCTGTAAGCGTTCAATTATCAAACCCTTTGTTATTATTGTAGGTGACTATATGCCAAACTACTTTGTCGAAGACCGCAAAGTGATCCAACGTCTGTGAAAAAAGTTATACCCTAGGAAAAGTGAGGATAAACTTTATTGTTATTTTTCCAATACATGTAAAGGAATAATATCAATAATGAAATCTCAATACTTTGCATCACTTTGCCTAGGGTATAACTTTTTTCACAGCCGTCGGATCACTTCGCGGTCTTCAACAAAGTTCTCTGGCATATAGTCACCTACAATAATACCAAAGGGTTTGTTTATTGAACGCTTACAGCGCCACCTAGCGGCAAAATTCGAAAACTTAAAATTTCTGCATACATTTGGCCAAGTTTTCCCATACAAACTTCAAGCGTTTTGAGCGCCCCCTTAGGCTCAACCGATTTTGCTCAAATTTTGAACGTAGCTTCTGGGAGTCCAAAACAACTGATTGAGGAGGTAAGACTTGGCATTTTTCGAAATTTTTGTTTTTCATATAAGTGTGGGCCACCCTAATGTACCATCTTCAGCAATATTGATCAACAGTTAATAAGCTAATTGATCGTGGCAGTTATAGTTCAAAATTCGTCCACTAGGTAGCGTTTGTGTAAAATAGTTGTACTGTCGTATCTTGAATAGCTCAAAGGATGCCATCATCGGTAAACTTGTTGAACAGAATCAGAACTAGCTAGACACCTTGGGTCGGAATTCGTTCATTAGATGGCGTAAATTCTGTAGCTAGGGCTATTATGTTATATTAATCATCAGGAGAAGCCTTAGTGGACCATTTATGCTTTCAGTTTGAAACTCGTTCACTAGCTGGCATTAGTGTTAAATTCGTCAAATCACAGAGAAACAGACGTCATGCTCTACTTGCTTTGAATTGACCACTTTTTTCAGTGATCTAGTATTCAGAGAACGAGGATTCTGAGGGCTTCCTGAAAGGATTCTTGAAGAAATCCCTGAGAGAATCTTCTAAACAATCCCAGAAAAGATTTCTGGAATTACTGGAATTTTCAAAGGAATTTCTGAAAGATTTTCCAAACAAAAACCCAAGAGGAAAAATATTTTATAGAATTCTTAGAGGAATTTTCACTGGACACTGAAGACTTTCTGAAGAAATTCTTGAAGGCATGGTCCACTGCACGAATATATTCTGGCCTGCTCACTCTTACGGAAAATTTGGTGGTGCCGGCACCGCTCAAACGTCAAATTTTCGGTGAGAGTAAGCAGGCCAGAATATATTCGTGCAGTGGACCATTCGGGGATGAATCTTCGATGGAATCCTTAGAAGAATGCCTGGAATCATTGGAATTTTCAAAGCAATTTCAAAGCAAAGATTAATAAAAATGAAGAGGAGTTTCTGAAGAAATTTCCGAGGATTTCAAAGATTTCCTGGAAGGATTTTTGAAGAAATCCCTGGAAAAATCTTCGAAGAGATCGTTAGAAAAAATTCATGAATCTTTGAAGCCATTCCCGAAGATTCTAAGGACCTTCTGGGAGAATCCTTGAAGGAATCCCTGGAAGAATCTTCGAAAGAATCCTAGAAGGGATTCCTGGAAATTCTGAAAGATTAAAAAAAAATCCAAGAGAAAAAATATTTGAAAGAATCCTTAGAGGAATCCCTGGATTCACAGGAATTTCTGGAAAATTTACCAAAAAATGATTTTTTGAAGAAATTCCCAAGGATTCTTAAGACTTCTTGGAAGGATTCTTGAAGGAATCCCAAGAAGAATTTTTGAAGGAAGCCCTAGAGGGATTCCTGGAATCACTGGAAATTCCAAAGAAACTTCTCAAAGATTTTCAAAAAAAAAAAATAATCAAGACGAAAAATATTCAAGGGGATCCTTAGAGAAGTTTCTGAAATCACTGTAATTTCCAAAGGAATTTCTGGATGATTAAAAGCAAATCGAGAGGAGTTTTTTAAGAAATACCCTAGGATTCTGAGGACTTCCTGGAAGGATTCTTGAAAGAATCCCTGGAAGAATCTTTGCAAGAATCCTAGAAGGGATTCCTAGAATTACTGGAATTCCCAAAATAGAATTGAAGGAATCCTTAGATGAATTCCCGGAATCACTGAAATTTTGAAATGACTTTCTGGAAAATTTCCAAACAAAAAACCCAAGAGGATTTTTGAATAAATTCCCGAGGAGGCTGAAGACTTCCTGGAACAATAATAATCCCTAGAAGAAACTTTGAAAGAAGCCATACAGAGATTCCTGGAATCTGTGAAATTCCAAAGTAATTTCTGGAAGATTTCGTAAAAAAACAGCCTTTGAAAAAATAAATCGTCTGGGTTCTAAAAACTTCCCGAATGAATTCTTGAAGGAGTTCATGGAAAAATCTTCAAAGGAATCACTAGAATTTTCAAGATTCCTGGGTGATTTTCCAAAAAAAGTATTCAAGAGGAACTTTTGAAGGAATTTCCTTGGGAATTTCCGAGGATTTCAAGGACTTACTGAGAGAATTCTTGAAGGAATCCCTGGAATAATCTGGAAAGGAATCGTAGAATCGTAAAGTGTACATAACATCAGAAGCCATGAAAACCTCGTCCTAAAATATAAAGGATTTAGTGGTTTTTCGAGGTTTGAAGGGGTTGTTTATACTAAATTTATTATATACCGCTCTATTTTTTTTTTAAATACAACGTTTATTGGTCGTGTTAGTTAAAAAATAATTACATAATAATTGTTTTAAACTTCACAAAAGAGATGAAAATCTAACGCTTGCACATCAACTCTATCGTGAACACTATTAACGAAGTTGATGTAGGATATGAATAATTTAAGAATGATTGCCCATTTGGTATGATCTATTCCGTCCAATGCTGGTCTTAGCAGGTCCACGAAAGTGAGTAGTCTTCTTCCAGGGATTACGGTAGACACTTTCCGTCGAAGAACGTTCCATGCCTGAACTACCCTAGGACATTCGGTATATTTGTGTACGATTGTCTCTACGGCATTATTGCAGTGTTGACAAACTTCGTCGTCCGCCCGACCGATGGTATGGTAGAGTTTGCGGTAGCAGCCTTTCTCGTTGACGATCATGTAGAGCTCGCTTTTTTGTTGAGAGGTGAGGAGAGGTGAGGCAATGTTTTTCCAAATTCTAGGCCAATTATAGTTCGGATTGTTTCGTTCGAGTGAGTGCCGAGTCACTAGCAATGCCTTGGATTTTAGGCCAAGAAGCTGTAATTTCAACCCTCCATTCTCTCGCGGTCGAGCAAGTTGGTGCATTGGTATGCGAAAAGGAACTCCTCGCCACAAAAAGTTACCCATTATTTTTGTTATTTTTGCAGTGTGTACGGCTGCCGGTGGAAGTATCGATGAGAGATACCACGCTTTGGATGATAGATAGATAGATAGATAGAGCAAAAGTGTTCTTGGCAACATTTTTCTGCATGATATTATCTACAACTTTGCCGGAGACACCATTTAGTTATCGAGATTTCATAGAAAATAGATTTTTTATCCAACTTTTGAGTAAACTTATAAAAAAAACTTATCTCAAGTTGCTCCTAAAAATATGTAACAACTTTGCAAAGCATCACATTATATTATTTTCACATTTTAACATTCAAAATGCCCACGATCGTGCTTTTCGCGATTTCTACCACTGTGGGCCCGTAGAAGTCTTAAGGGGTTTAAAGAGGCTTCAGAGAGGTTTCAATGCATTTGAAGGGGCTTTAGAGAGGCTGTTTTAGGTCATTAGCAGCTTCTGGATTGCTACCGAAGGTTTACGGGAGCTTCAAAGGCTTTCAAGAGAACTTTTGGAGGTGTTTCAGAGAAGTTTCGAAAAATTCCAGAAGATGTCAGGAGGCTTAAAAAGGTTTCATGGGGTTTTCAGAGAATTCCAGGGCCATTCATGATTCTGATAGACTTTCAAAAGGGCTTCAAGATGTTTCATGGGGTTTCATGAAGCTTCAGAACTACCGAAAATTTCTCGGTGTTTTCAATAATATTCAGGGGCTTTCACGAGTTATTTAGTGGCACGGTTCAAAAGGGGTGGCAAAGCGTTTCGGGGGATTTCGTAGTAAATATCGTAGAGATGTTTCAGAGGGGTTTCAAAACATTTTAGTAAGTTTCGGAGGTCTGCACGAGACGTCGTGGGGTTTTCAGGAACATTTGGGTGCTCTAAAAAGAGCTTCAGAGAGGATTTCACGAACCCCCACAAAGGTTTTGGGACGCTTCATTTGGGGCTTCAGGGAGGTTACCGGAATTTTCAGAGAGCTTCAGATGCCAGAAGGTGTTTTGGAAAAGTTTCGAAGCATTTCAAAAGATTTCAGGGGACTTCAGAAGGGTTCAAGAGGTTTTAAGAGAAATTCAGGGAGGGATCTAGATGGAGTTTCAAAGGGATTTCAAGGTGTTTCAGGGGGTTTTATGGGACTTTAGGGTTTCTGGAAAGTTCACGGTGTTTTCAGGAAGCTTCACGAGATCTTTAGGAAAAGGATTCAAAGGGGATTCAAATCCGTCCTGGATATTTTGGTTTTACATAGCGAGGGGTGGTTCAGAGGGGGTTCAAGATATTTGAGAAACTCTCAGGAGGCTTCAAGAGGGTTTGTGGGGCCTTCAGGATTATTTTTGTAGCTACAAAGAGAGCTTTGGAGGGGGTTTCAGAGAGAATGCAGGTGCTACAGGTAGTTTTAGTAAAGCTTCAGGTGGTTTCAGGGGGCTTCAAATGCTTTTAGAAGAATTTTTCGGGGGTCTCAGGGGCATTAAAACAGATATCAAAGCGTTTCAAAGAGGTTTCAGGGCAAAAGCGTTCCAGGGGATTTTGAAGTTTCAGAGGGAAGAGGTGCGTCTTTTCAGAGAGTTTTCAATACATTTCAGTAAGTTTTGGGGGACTACACTAGAGTTCTTGAGATTTAGGAAGAGCTTTAAGATGGGTGGGAGGGGAAAAGAGGTGTTTAAATGAATATCCTGAGGTTTTCGAGCAGCTTCACTGTTACTCAGGAGAGCTTCAGGGGCTTTTTAGAGTCTTTGAGAGAGGTTGACGTGGGTTTCAGAGGCGTGTTTATTAGAAAGCTTTAGGGAAATTCAGAAGGGCTCATGGGGTTTTAAGAAAATTTAAGTGCCTTTCAGGACTCAGATGGAGTTTCAAAAATTTTCTAGGTGTTTTAGGGGGTTCCATGAGGCTACAGGACTTGGAAGTTTGCAGTGTTTTCAGGATGCTTCAGGGACTTTCACGAGATCATTAGGGGTAGGGTTTAAAGCTTTTTTTAAGCGATCCAGGGGATTTCGAAGTTTCAGAGAGAGAGGGGTGGTTCAGATGGGTTTTGAGGTATAGCAGTGAGCTTCTGAGAGCGTCAAGAGAGTTCGTAGGGTTTTCAAGGAAACTCTGTCTCTTCAAGGAGAGCTTCCGAATAGGAGGTCTGAGATGGGTATCGCCTAGTGGGTTTTATGGGGCTTCAGTAGGGGTCTCGGAGTTTCAGGCAGCTTTAGTGCCTTTAATAAGAGCTTCAGAGGGGCTTCAGGGGCCCATACGAGTCATCAGGTTTACGGGGGCTTCAGAGGGCTTTCAAGGTGGTTGAGGGGGATTTAAGCTGGATTCATAAGGAGATTCAGGAAGGTTATCGGTATTCTCGAGGAGCTTCAGAGGCTTTCAAAACACCTTCGCAGTTTAAGAGAAGTTTCAACGCATTCCAGAAGATTTCAAAAGGCTTCACAAGAGTACATGGAGTTTTCAAAGAATCTCAGGTTCTTTCAGGACTCAGATGGACTTTCAAAGGTTTTTTTTAATTTCTTTTTATTCGTGTATTTTAACTTAGGCTAATTCTTCACACAGTTTCAAAGGGCTTCGTGAGGTTGCCGGACTTCCGGACATTTCCCGGTGTTTTCAAGAAAGTTCATGAGCATTTTTTAGAGGAAGGGTTCAAATGAGGTTCAAAGCAATAAAGGGGGTTTCGAAGTTTCAGAGACAGGAGTGATTCAGAGGTGTTTCAAAGTATTTTGGAGGACTTCACGAGAAATCGTGGGCTTTCCAGGAAAATTTAGGTGCTTCAAAGAGAGCTTCAAAGGGGATTTCAGAGAGGTTTCAAGAAGTTTAAGAGGGGCTGTAGATGGTGTCAGGGGGCTTCAAGAGTTTTAAGGTGAAGTTTACGGGGGTATAAGGGGATCTAAGAGGGATTTCAGATAGCCTAATGGTTAAGGCTATGGATCGCCAATCCGGAGACGGCGATTTCCCGTTCCGGTCGGGAATTTTTTTTGTCGACTCCCTGGGCATAGAGTATCATTGTACTTGCCTCACAGTATACAAATTCATGCAATGGCAGGCAAAAAAAGCCCTTCAATTAATAACTGTGGAAATGCTCAAAAGGACACTAAGTTGAAGCGAGGCAGGCCAAGTCCCAGTGCGGATGTAGAGCCATAAAGAAAAAAAAAGAAGAAGAGTTTTGGAAGAAATTTCCGAGGATTCTGAAGACTTCCTGAAAGGATTCCTAATAAATTCCTGGAAGAATCTTCGATAGAATCCTTAGCGCAATTTCTTGAATCACTGGAATTTCCAGAAAAAAATCAGGATATTTTTTTAAAATATTCGAGAGAAATTTTTGAAAAACAAAACGCAGAGTACTATAAGGACTTCCTGGTAGGATTTTTGAAATAAATCCTGGAAGAATCTTCGAAAGATAATTGTAATTGGCGAAGAAGTTTCCAGAAGAGTGTCGAAAAAAAATCCCTAAAGTAATTTCTAAAGGATTTTTCAAACAAATTGTCAAAAGAATTTCCAAAGAGACTGACATAAAAATTCTAGAAGAAATTTCTGAAAAAGATTTCAAATGTCGTTGCCTCAAATATTTTAGAGAATTTTCTAAGGAAATTGCAATAAAAAAATTTAAAAAGTTTTACCGAAGGAATTTTTAGAATAATTGCTGAAGGAATTCTCAAAGAAACCCCTGCCCCGTAGTGAGTGAATCTTGAACTAAATTGTGTTCTATGTTAAAGTTTTCAGTTTTCTGAGCAACTTTGCTGAAAACAGTAAACTTCTAAGTGGTCCAGAACGCGAGAAGGCAGTATCTCCCTAAGTGGAATAGAACGCAAGATATACGACGTTTACATCAAACTGATAGATCATTACAACACTAGCGCCACGTAGTGAGTGAATCTCTAATAAAATTGTTTCTCAGTATTCGCTCGTAGGCTTGTGAGCAACTTTGTCAAAGACAGAATCCTTCTAAGTGGGCCAGAACGCGAGACAGTAGGGGTTTTCAGGCAGAGTTTTTAGAGAAGTTTACGGGGGTTTCAGGGCTTTAGGGGGAGTTTCAAGGCGTTTCAAGGGGCTTCATGAGGCTTTTGGATTTCCGGAGAGAGCCCGGGGGTTTTCTAGAAGCATCGGGGACTTTTACGAGAGCTTCAGAGGCATTCGAAGGAGTTGCAAGACATTCCAGAGGATTTTAAAGTTTTAGAGGGGGCGGAGCGTGTTTACAGAGAGGTTTTAGACATTTCAGTTAAATTCAGAGGGCTTCAGGAGAGTTCTTGAGATTTTCAGAAAAATTCTGGGTTTTGAGGGGAGTTTCAGGGAGTGTTCGGATGAGTATTACAGCGTTTCAAGATGTCAAGGGGGTTTCATGGGGGTTCAGTAGGGCTTCCCAGAGGTTTCAAGCAGCTTCAGTGTCTCTCTGGAGAATTTCAGTGGGCATCGATAGGCTTCAAGAGCTCAGTGCTTGCAAGGCGTTTGAGAGGGATTTAGGGAACCTTCATTAGGGGCTTCTGGAAGATTGCCATGATTTTCAGGTAGCATCTGAGGATTTCAAGAGAGCTTTCGAAGGTGTTTCAGAGGGGCCGGGTCACAACGTCCGAGGCCATACAGTCCCGGACATTAAGTCGCGTTTTTTTGCGAAATAGCGTCCAAAAGTTTGGATGCGTCATAATATCCTATGTGCCTTCTTTCCTTGGACTTCGTGGCGTATCTGCAAGTTCGGACGTTATGCCCCGGAAAAATGCGCCATAAAGTCCTGGGACTTTATGGCCTCGGACGTTATGATACTGCGCCTGTTTCAGAGACGTTTCGAAGCATGACAGAAAATTTGAGGGGGTTTCGGAAGGGGTTAATGGGGATATCACAAAATTTCAGTACCTTTCAGGATGCAGATTCATAGGGATTTCAATGCATTCCATGGGGTTTCATGAGGCTCCAGAGCTTTCGGAAAGTTCACGGTGTTATCCGTAAGCTTCATGGGCTTTCACAAGATCTTTAGGGGGAAGATTTAAAGCGCTGATGTTCAGATGGGTATCACAGCGTTTCAAGTCATCCATGGTCGGTTTCAAGGGGCATCAGTATGCGCTCCCGGGGTTTTTAGGCTGCTGCAGTGTGTATCAGAAGAGAGGTTCCGAGGAACTTCAGGGGCCCTTAGGATTCTTTTGGAGGGGTTTACGGGGGTTTCAGATGGTTTTCAATGATGAAATATGAACTTCAGGAAGGTTACCGAGATTTCCAGGGAGCTTCAGAGGTTTTCAAGAGATCTTTCGAAGGTGTTTCATAGTTGGTTCAAAGCATTTCTGAAGATTTCAGGGCGCTTTAGAAGGGGTTATGGGATTTTCAGAGAATTTCTGTGCCTTTCACGACTCAAATGGAGTTTCAAAGGGGGTTTAAGGCATATTGCTGAGGCTTCAGGACTTCCGAAAAGTTCTCGGTGTTTTCAGCAAGCTTCAGGAGCTTTCACGATATCTTTAGGTGGAGGGATGGAAGGGGTTTACTGCAGGACTTTCGGAGAGTTTCCTCGGTTTCCAGGGAGCTTTCAGGGGACTTTCACGAGAGCTTCAGCTAGATTCAAATGAGTTGCAAAGTGTTGCGGAGAATTTTGAAGTTTCAGAGGGGCAAAAGCATGTTTTCAGAGATGTTTGTGGTGGGGGGAGGGGATGGTGAGAATTCCTGAGATTTTTAGGGTCAGATCGATATCACAGCGTTTCATGTCGTCAAGACTGTATCATGGGGTTTCAGTTGGTGCTCCCGGGGTTTTCAGGCAGCTTCAGTGTTTTTTTTAAAGGAGCTGCAGAGAGGTTTCCAGTATCTTCAAGGGCCTTTAGGAGTATGTAGGAGAGGATTACGGGGATTTCAGGCTGATTTCAAAGCTCTTGAGGGGGATTTAAGGAGGCTTCATTAGAGGCTTCAACAAGGACACCGGGATTTTCAGGAAGCTTCGGAGGCTTCCAATGGAACTTTCGAAGGTGTTTCAGAGAAGCTCCGGAGCATTTCAGAAGATTTCAACAAGTTTATGGGGTTTTCAGAGAATTTCAGTGCCTTTCAGGACTCAAATGGAGTTTCAAGGGTTTCTAGGCGTATTAGAGGGTCTCATGAGACCTTAGGACTTACGGAAAGTTTCCGGTGTTTTTAGGAAGCATCAGAAGTTTTCACCAGATCTTTAAGGGTTTTCAAAGCGTTTCAGGAGATTTCGAAGTTTCGGAGAGAGCGGTGGTTTAGAGGAGTTGCAAGGCATTTTAGTGAGTTTCGGGGAGCTTCAGGAGATCTCGTTTGGTATTTTAAGAAAATCACTTCAAGATTGAGAGATTTAGAGAGATTCAGAAAGTTATCAAGACGTTTCAGGGAGTTTTAGAGTAGCTTCATGCGGTTTCAGGGGGTTCAAAAGCTCAAGAAGATATTTACAGAAGGCTTAGGGGCCTTCAGAGGGGTTTTTAGCAGTTTCAATGCATTTCAGTTAGTTTCCATGGGTTTCAATGGGATCCAAGGGGCATCAGGAGATTATTAAGTTGAACTCCTGAAGCTTTCAGGAGATTTCAGAGTTGTTTCAAAGCATTCTAAGGTATTTCAGTGGGTTTTGTGGGCTTAATGGGCTTTCAAAGGGCCTCAGGGGGATTAAGGAGGTTCGTTGGAATTTTTCGCGGCACCAGTAGGTTTCAGAGTGGTTTATGAAGCTGTACGGTATTCAGTGGGTTTTAGGGCAGCTCCCGGAATTTCGGGACCTTTTGGAAGGTGTTTCAGAGAAGTTTCGAAGCATTTCAGAAGTTTTCTGGGGGTTTCAGAATGGTTCAGGGGGGTTTTCAGCGAATTTTAGTGCATTTAAAAAATCAGATTTTTAAGGCACTCTGGAGGTTTCAAGAAGCTTAAGGACTTCCGGAAAGTTTCCGGTGTTTTCAGGAAGGTTCAGGAGTTTTCACGAGATTTTCAGGGGTATGGTTTAAAGGGGTTTCAAAACATTCCAGGGGATTTTGATGTTTCAGAGAGAGGGGTGGGCATTTCAATGAGTGTGGCTTCAGGAAATTTCGAGGTTTGCAGGCTTCAGAGGTGATTTCAGAGAGCTTTTAATGCAATTCTGGAGTTTTAGAGGGGTTTTAGCCACTCTTAGGGGCTTCAAGAGTTTGTAGAAGAAGTTTTCGTGGATCTCAGGGGCTTTCAGAGGGATTCCAAGGCGTTTCAATGCGTTTCAGTGAGTTCCATGGGCATAAGGAGGATTTAATAGAAGTTTACGGAGACCTCAATGGGTTTCAGAGAAGTTTCAAAGCATTTTAAGGTTTTTCAGTGGGTTTCGTGGGCATTAAGGGCTTTCAAGGGGTTACAAGAAGATTTAATAGATTGTTTTTGCTCGTCTCTTTGGGTTTCAGAGGGATTTCACGGAGCTTTATGGGATTTTCAGGGGGCTTCAGGGCAGCTCCCGAGTTTCATGGGGTTTCAGAGTGGCTTCAGAGGGAGGGAGAGGCTCAAGAAAAGTTTCAGAGAGATTCTTGGGGGTTGCATGTGGGTTTTAAGGATTTTCAAGTGGTTTCAGGGTATTTCAGGGAAGTTTTAGGATTTAAGAGGGGCTTTAGTTGGCTAAAGGTGTGTTTTGGAGTAGTTTCCAAGTATTTCATGGGGGTTTAGATGAGTTGTAAGGCTTCTCAAGGGGTTTCAGGGTATTTTCGGCGAGTTTCAGAGAGTTTTAGAGGGGTTCCATGGAACGTGGTCTGAACTCAAGTACAGTTCATATGACAAAACCATGGAGGGCTACTGCTGCATATTTCGTGATTTAAACTCCTAGATCATTGAATTTGTCACGTTATGATGTCCGTTGGCTGTTTACAAGATTTGTTTAACACTATTGAATGCACAATACATTGAACCAATAAGATAATATCAGAATCGCAGAGGTATCGTCGAAGCCTAATACTCACGAACAGTTCGGATGACGCAGCAAGCACAACCACTCGTTTCGTTTCAGAACAACAACATCTATTTCATTTTGATCTATAGCTACACACTTGGCTGCACAATTACCAACGTACACAAATTACCCCAATCAGCAAATTACTCCAGCACACTGGTCAGCACGGCCACGACCGTATAGGTAAAGCTCAGAACCTTCCGGCAGGTCACCAAGGACATCTCGAAAAAGTTACCGCACGTAAAGCCGACCTTCTTCTGGGTACGCTCCATTACGATCAGCATCGTCTGCCGGAGGTTCTTGTACCGGCGGGCGAACGCTTTCGAGTAGATCATCTTGTCCGTCCAGCCGGAGCAGTACAGCTGATGGTTGATGGAGAGGACCTGCGGAGAAGATTCAAGTTGGCAATCGCTTGCGATCCCGATGATTCGTGGATGAACTCACCTGTTCCTCCAGTTGATCGCACAGGAATCCGTACAGCAGCATGTTCATCATGAGGGCAATCACGGCAAAGGCACTGAACGCAAATCCAGATACTTCGTGACGTTGCATCAGTACGTACACGGAAAAGTGCAACACAATAAGACAGAAGTTGACGACCAGCTGAATGAGGAAGTTGGTCTTCAGCAGTTGCCGGAACGAGTCGGTCAAGCTGAGCAGCGTTTGGTGGCGCTCGACGCAGCGACCGAAGGACTTCTCCAGGTTGATCCAGCGCTGGACGATGATCTCGCCATGGGGTTCCACCTCCTCGAAGATTTGCTGGAAGTCCATGCCAAGCAAGCGGAACTCCAGAGTGAAGGCCGACATGATCGAAAGGGTCATGATGATCGCGTAGCACAGCATGAGTGTGATCAGGAAAACAGCGGCAGGGTAGAGCACTGTATTGAGCCGGTCTAACCAAGGACTTCCGAAGACTGCAAGTGGTGATCCAATTTGACCGTTGATGACCCATACCATCAGGGGAAGCAAGTTCAGAATCAGGAACATGAGCGTGAACCAGTTTACGAACCGGATGTATTTGTGACGGGAGTCGTCGACGGCATCTTGCTGGACGCTCAGCAGATAGATCCAGATCTCCTTCAACCCTTGGCGATTGAAAGCCAAGGAGCACCAGATGGCAAGGCAAAATTGACGGGCGATGACTAGGAACAAGGATCCGACATTCTCATTGAAGCCGGTAGTCCTGATAGCCATAGTTACGGATATCACTTCGAGCGTAGCGTACATAAATGAGAAATTGATGAGGATTCGTTTGACCGGGTGGAATCGGTCCGGGTCGGTTCCCGGATTGTCCCAAAATCCGATCAAACGATTGCAGAACATCAACACCACGAAGCAGTTGTTGCTGTGGTGGAAGCTACGGTACTTCCCGATGAAGTAGGTCTTGATGATGAAAATCATTGCGATTGCGGCGGTTGTCTAAGGAGAACTGTCGAAACTCAGCATTCTTCATTCCATGACCTTTACGGCGACACACGGTCAAGTTCTCACCTAAATTATAAGTTTGGTTCAACTTAAAGGTTATTTCTGGTGGATAACCTTCGACGCGTACCTTGAATCGGTAATTTTTGTAATTCTGGTTTGAACAATGTTTCAGTCTTCAACTAGGCAAAGACAACAGCTGTTTCAGGAGGCTATTCAGTCTAGCAGTGAATAACGACAGCAGCAGGAATGTAGGTCTTTTGAATGTTCTGTATTCCAAGCAGGATGTCATAATCCGCAGCCCACAATGGTCTACAGTACGTCATCTCAATACAGTACGTCGCTCATACAACATCAGCTTTTTGAAGTGGTCTTGATCTCAGGTGACTCCTAGCTTACATTGGCGTAGCTAGCTTTTTCATTTTTCTTACTCAGTCTTCTAAACACACACGAGAAAGAGTGGGATGCAAGAGGGGCCTGTGCCCCCTCTTTTATCCTTCTCTTTCTCACCAATGCTAGCATATCTAAGTCATCAGCCGATACGTAATTGGGTCCATGTTCTATGATTGGTAGAGTTCAAGAACTCTTGTACTGAAGGAAATACAGAGTACTCGCTCCGCTTAGATGTCTTCTGTATTCGACTATTTTTTGCTGCAGTTCATGTACAATGAGCAATCATTTCTACAGTTAACAAAACGTGGATTGACCTAGTTGTACTTGTCAAGTTGGTTATCGTTAGCAGAGTAGATTTCCAAACTACAATACGATGCAATTAATCAATTTCTGGGTTGACTCCTCGTTTCCAATACTTGAGACAAACTACCCCAATTATGCTGAGAAAGTTTTACCAATCACCTCCAATTATTCGAATCATAATCGACAACTCACTGAGCACGTGGGAAAGTCGCCATCTGTTCTTCACCCTACGGAAGTGCACACTTCTGCAACGGTGGGTGAACTCAGTCGCATCCAGCCCTTCAAACCCGACGCAATGCTCCTCTCCGTCAGAAGTTTCGTTGCAGCCAAGTACCACGCCTTCAACAACAACGACAACAGTTTCGTGCTGATGACGTTCTGCAACCGTTTGGCAGGTTTCATGGAAAACCCTGGCGGTTCTGCGGATTCGCTTCGTCCGCTCAAGTACTTCCTGCTGAGCTTCACGGTCAGCTACCAGATCTTCGAAATCATTTCGCTCTCCATGGCCATCATCTCGACCGGTTTCGATGGACAGCTCGGATCCGTTTATCTTGTCACCACTCGTGTGCTCTCCTTCGTTATGTGGGGTTCACTGGCAGTCCATCGACACGATTTGAAACTGATGTGGATCTTCCTGATGGGTCTACAGCGACGCTGTCCGAACCATCGGCGACGCAAGCACATTCGCACCATCAACTGGATCATGCTGATTTTCTTGGTACAAGAACTCATCCCAATGACAGTCTGGATCATCAAAGGCCACACCGGATCGGTGGTCTCTTTCTACGAAAACGACACCATCGAAAAACTCAACTCCGTGTTCTACCCAGTCACGCTGTTCACGCTTACATTCGTCTTCAGCTATGCACTGATCGTCGGAACTTCGATCATAGCAGCTCTCGGTCTAGAATTTCGCATGGTTGGATCTGCCTTTGAAGAGATGTTCGACAACCTTGGTTCCCTTGAACCATCCAACGAGGATTCCGAACACAACTGGACCACCTTGGAGAACACATTCAAACGCTGCGCGCTTCGCCATCAGATTCTTCTCGGCGTTACGATCACTTTGCGTGATCTTCTGAAAACCAACTCGCTGATCCAGCTGCTGACCTACTTCACGATGGTTGCGGTCGGTGCCTTCGTATACGTGTTCACTCAGACAAGCTTCGGCATTGGCGTCGTTTTCTTTGCCTTCTGCGTGTTTGCCACTTCGGTGAATCTTCTCCTGTATGGATTCGTGTGCGACCGGCTGGATGATCAGGCGAGTCATTCCATTCAATTTGACGACTTCTTCGCTCACGACCTCGCACTCGTTTCAGATGGTATCCATAGGACATCGGGTGTACAGTTCCGGCTGGCCGGATAAGCTGATCTACTCCAGGGCGTATGCTCGGCGATTCAAGGACTTCCGCAAGATGATGCTGATCGTGATGGAGCGTGCACAGAAGAGCGTTGAGTTCACCTGCGGGAACTTCTTCGTGATGTCGTTGATCACCTGCCGGCAAGTACTGTGGTTCGCTTACTCGGTGTTCACCGTGATGATTAGTTTTTTGGAGTAGTCAGGGAGCAAATCAAATGAAGATACCACCCAACTAATCGATTGTGTTCATTGATGTGTCAAGAAATGGTGTTAATTAGAGTTACAATACCTATGTCGTGAATATGCGAGGAGTAAATACATGTGCGTTTGAAGAGTGATGTAGTATTCAGCCTTTCTAGTTGTTTTGTTATCTTAACACAGTCTGCGGCTTTCCAGCAGGAAGCTCTGCGGCTTCCCGGCAGGAAGCTCTGCGGCTTCCCGAGAGGAAGCTCTGCGGCTTCCCGGGAGAAAACTCTGCAGTATTCCGGTAGGAATTTCTGCGGCTTCCGGCAGGAAGCTCTGCGGCTTCCCGGCAGGAAGCTCTGCGGCTTCCCGGCAGGAAGCTCTGCGGCTTCCCGGCAGGAAGCTCTGCGGCTTCCCGGCAGG
Organism: Aedes albopictus; assembly: GCF_035046485.1. Classification (NCBI taxonomy): domain Eukaryota; kingdom Metazoa; phylum Arthropoda; class Insecta; order Diptera; family Culicidae; genus Aedes; species Aedes albopictus. The sequence continues at coordinate 243,122,381 of NC_085136.1, read as the reverse complement.
AAGCTCTGCGGCTTCCCGGCAGGAAGCTCTGCGACTTCCCGAGAGGAAGCTCCGCGACTTCCCGGCAGAATGCTCCGCGACTTCCCGGCAGAAAGCTCTGCGGCTTCCCGGCAGGAAGCTCTGCGGCTCCCCGGAAGGAAGCTCTGCGGCTTCCCAGAAGGAAGCTCTGTGGCTCCCCGGAAGGAAGCTCTGCGGCTTCCCGGAAGGAAACTGCGGCTTCCTGCAGGGTGGTCACTCAATTTCAGTTTTGGAATTCCCGTCTTTTTCCCGGTTTTCCCGGTACAATTTTTCAACTTTTCCCGGTTTTTCAAAATGGACATTTTTGGAGTATGTAACACCCAACTCTCGTTTAACGTAAAAATTGGAACAATGTAAAAAAATCCACTCAAAATTTTGCATTTAACTAGTAAATATTAATACTTTTCCTCAATAAACCATATTTAAGAACGATTTACAGTTGAAAATAATCAAACTGCTTTACTGCCCCCACTCGCATAACAGTCCCATTTGACTTTTCATCAGTTTTGAGTTAACGTTATGATTAGTCATCATTTTTGATGTACTTCCAAAAACAACAATAAAAATTACGAATTTTTATGTCAATGTGTGAAAAAATACCAAGTTATGAGCGTCCCATATCAAAAGTACCCGCATAACAGTCCCATCATGGATTTTTGTGTTACGTAACACAAAACTGAACAACTTTGTAGTGATTGTAATATTTTTTACAGTTATATATTCATGTGCAAAGCAATCTGTGAAAGTTTCGAGATGATCGAAATATTTTTCAAATTTTGGCGATTTTTCAAAGATTTATATGGAAACAAGTTTTCAAACTTCAAATGCCGTTTTCTCAATTCCTACTTTTTGCAAATAGGACTGTTATGCGAGTGGGGGCAGTTTAGCACTGTCTTGCAACAACGTTCTAAATGATAAGAATAAAGATTTTTCAAGCTATTCTTCTACGTAAACTCTTGCAGTGTGAAAACAAGCTTCACGGAGACAAATTTCGTTCGTTTGAAACAAAAATATTCATGTTTATTCGGTAAACTGATAAAATATTTATAACTAAAATATTAATTTTTAAAACAAACTAAATTACATATTGTTTTCTACAATATCCATTGAAGAGCCCCCCGTTCCGCCGTCGAGAACATAAACAAAACTCTCAAGTTCCAGCTGCATCACCAAACAAGATTTCCTCTTGCAAAAAAGGCAAGTTTCACCAAAAGTTTCCACGAAATCCCATTGATTTCGGGAGCGTATGTTATCTACATGATGTTGGCATTGAATGTGCCACGCGGGAAGTGGATTTTCCTAGAGAAGGAAATAATTTTGTAAATTTAATTGGAAAACAAATATTTCCGTAGGGCCGACCTGCCACAAAAAAAAAAAAACAAAAATTTTTACATTTATTTCTAACATAACCAGTCAGAAGATACATGTTTGTTTCAAAAATTGATTGAATTTGCTTCAAATGTGACGTTCGATTTGCTCCAAACAGTTTTATTTTTGTTGCCAGAACAAATTGACAATTTATTTGAGTTTACCTGAAATATTTTTGATTTTACCATGCTTTTTTCTGCGTGTTTAAGTTTAACTGCACACTGCAATCAAGAAGTACTCTACCCTCTCCGTCTTTTAAGAATGATCACCAACCAATGATTACAAATATTCTCAGTCACGCCACAAAAGCTCAGATTATTGGACGCAGCATAATTTTCTCTAGATAATTCCTCCCTAATGCGGGGATAAAGAAAAGAAAGTTGAAACCAAGTGTAATTTTGAACAAATATGTTTTATTCTTATAACAAATTTTACACCAGTCATTTTACATCAGATGTGGAGTAATTCGAGTAATATGCAATCAAACGAATCGATTTTAGGATCACAGTGTGTAGCTCCTAATACTAATATTTTTTTCTGTTGGAAGTACATATATCGAAGAAAAGTTTTTGGGAATACGGTCCTTTTGAAGATTAGGTGAATATTTGAACAGAAAAACCTGGCTGGTACTTCCGCTGCTTCTGAATACTTAAATTTTACTTGAACAGCTTTCTGGATATTCAAGTCTTTAAACGAGCCGAAATAAATTTGTCCAATTTTAAACGTTTCTAATCACAGAAGTCTGAAAACAATTTTGGACTAAACACGTAGTCACGTGCTTGCTTCCAGAAATATATGAAGTATTAATTATCTATTTCTTACGACTTTGAACAGCCAAAAAAGTGTACCCAAAAAATACCTGAACAACATTTTCCGCAAATTGGCTAACTTTAAAATAGTTGTAAATTAATATTTTTTTGGATGTTTTGATAATGGTTTCACTATTAAAACAAGTAGTTAGTAGTTAATCCAAAACTAATGGGGTTACAATAATATTCTGAAAACTATTACATCTAATTCCGTTTTTTTTGAGTGTAGAATTAGCATCTAAGTTAAAATACACAAAAATAAAAACTTAAAAAAAAAAACAGATTAATCCACCTAGTGGTGATAGTGCCTTTCTCGTCGTATACTCATTAGACTGGATCGATTTTTTGGAACAAAGTTTTTTCGATTTCTTTTAGCGTCCAAAAAAAACTGCAAAATTGGGAAGCGATTGGTTGCATCCCCGTTTTCAGCATTGTGATTGAAATTAGTATGGAATTTAGAATAGGAAAAGGTACTTTTTTTGCATTTTTCCCATAAATTGATTTTTTGAAACGATCTAACTAATGACGTTGAAGTTTAGACTAGGGTATGCCAAAAAACTTTGCCGAAGGCCGCCAAGTGATCCTACACTTGTGACAATAGCTATTCCGTGTAGATCGTCTGATGGTGCTTAATATTGCATATGTTTATCCATTTACATATGCAATATTAAGCACCATCAGACGATCTACACGGAATAGCTATTGTCACAAGTGTAGGATCACTTGGCGGCCTTCGGCAAAGTTTTTTGGCATACCCTAGTCTAAACTTCAACGTCATTAGTTAGATCGTTTCAAAAAATCAATTTATGGGAAAAATGCAAAAAAAGTACCTTTTCCTATTCTAAATTCCATACTTATTTCAATCACAATAATAAAATCTCAATTTTTGACCTCAAAACAAGAGTATAGCTTTTTCCACAAGCGTCGGATAACTTAGCGATCTTAGACAAAGTTTTTCGGCATATCCTTGGCAATGCATCAACGTCATTAGTTACATAGTTTTAGGCAAAAAAATCAACTTAAGCAAAAAAAAGAACGTTTTCTCATACTGAGTTCCATACAAATTTCAATCGCAATGTGGAATACGGGTACGCAACCAATCGTTTCTACATTTTGCACAGTTGTTCTGGACGATAATATAGATTGGAAAATCTTTGTTCCGGGTTGATGTGATCAAAATTTAATTTTCGCCATACAACGTTGACGCACTCTAATACGCATGATCTTTCCGTTGACGAAATCAATCTTGCCTTAGTCAGTGATCATCCCCAAACTTCTGTGCTTTGGTTACGAACGGAAAGGATGCAATTATCATAACAGCGGTCTGGGACTGTATAACCTACGAATTTGTGCGACTTGCTTAATACTAATGATCTTTGCGTCGACACAAGTCGAAAATTTTCTGAATTCTGAGAATACTTGATTTAGAAAAGCAAAAATGTTATCAAAGTCATCATCGAATTGGGAAACTTATTGATAGCACTTATTCCGAGGTTATGTTCAACGTATAAGGCAGAGCTGAAAATATCAGACCTCTCAGTTGACTGCTTAACCACCTTCACCATCACTAGAGATCCATATCAAGACGATCCATATCAAGACGACAATTGAGGGGCCCAGAATCAAAGGGATGTAAGTGACCATTTTGTCGATTTTGAGCTGAGCATATCTTAAAATTCTTCAGATTTCAAGCTTTCAGGAACTTTTTAAGATTGTTTCTGCGATGATTAGAAAAATTACCATAAATCAGAGAAAATTAGGTTGATTTTGAAACTTTATACATTTTGTATGGGATGAAAATTTGGTCGAAAACTTTAAACTTCATTTACTCGAAACTGGGTTTTTGACACTTACACCCCTTTGCTTCAAACCCCCTCAATTGCAAGCTTGGATATAACTTTTTTTGTAGATCACTTTGCGGTCTTCGGCGAAAACATTTCAGCACGCTTCAGGATATATTTTGTTATCATTGGTTACAAAATTCATGTAAAATTTGCCAAAAAAATGTAAGTAATTTGAATTGCCTCTACTAAATCCCATTCAAATTTCAACCACATTACAGAGCACGACCTCCAGTCTCATCAAAATTTTGCGCACACTTGAAACCGGTTGTGGAACACTAGCGCTGGTATCTAACGTAATCTGAGGCTACTTTCTCAAAAACCGTTCATCAGGTTATGAAAAAAGCCGTGATTTGATGTGTCGCATGTATGGGTTTGGCTCCCTTCAACATTTGACCACTATCGGAGGGACACCCGGAATCGATTGCGGGATACTACTAGTTTTCCCAAATATGATATGAGTTTTTTTCTTGTTGACCGTTCATCAGGTTACTTTAAAAGCCATTTGATGTGTCAAGAATATTGGTTTGGTTCTCTTTTACATTCGGCCGGGATCGGTTAGACTGATAATATAAAATAGCGTGGTTTGATGGGTCGCATGCATGGGTTTGGTTCACTTTTATATTAGGCCACTTCCGGCGGGACACCCGGGACCGGTTCCGGAACACTACCGGTTCATAAATGGTCTGAAACTAATTTCCTGCTTTCCGTTCATCATGTTATAGTAAAAGCGATGATTTGATGTGCCGCATGCATGGGTTTGGTTCACTTTTATATTTGACCACTCCCGGTGGGACATCTGGAACCGGTTCCGAAACACAACCGGTTCATATATGCTCTAAGAATATTTCCCTGCTCACCATTCATCAGGTTGTAGAGAAAGCGGAAATTTGACGTGTCGCATGTATGGGTTATGTTCACTTTTTTATTTGGCCACTTCCGGCGGGACACCCTGAACTGGTTCCGGAACACTACCGACTCAGATATAGTCTGAGATTATTTGCCTACTTACCGTTCATTAAATCATCGAATATGCCGTGGTTTGATGGGTCGCATGCATGGGTTTGGTCCACTTTCATATTTGGCCCCTTCCTGGGGTACCGGTCCGGAACACCTAAATGGCCATAACTCCGGAACGGCTGGACCGATCTGAACCATTTTCAATAGGAAACAATGGGACAATATACCCCGTTGAATGTACCATCGGTCGTTGTAATCGGTTCATATTTACTATCTAAAAATGAGGTGACCTTTTTGTACACATACACACACTAGGGTGGCCCACACTTATATGAAAAACAAAAATTTCGAAAAATGCCAAGTCTTACCTCCTAAATCAGTTGTTTTGAACTCCCACAAGCTACGTTCAAAATTTGAGCAAAATCGATTGAGCCTAAGGGGGCGCTCAAAACGCTTGAAGTTTGTATGGGAAAACTTGGCCAAATGTATGCAGAAATTTTAAGTTTTCGAATTTTGCCGCTAGGTAGCGCTGTAAGTGTTCAATCAATAAACCCTTTGGTATTATTGTAGGTGACTATATGTCAAAGAACTTTGTCGAAGACCGCGAAGTGATCCGACGGCTGTGAAAAAAGTTATACCCTAGGCAAAGTGAGGCAAAGTATTGAGATTTCATTATTGATATTATTCCTTTACATGTATTGGAAAAACAAGTGTATCCTCACTTTACCTAGGGTATAACTTTTTTCTCAGACGTTGGATCACTTCGCGGTCTTCGACAAAGTTGTTTGGCATATAGTCACCTACAATAATCCCAAAGGGTTTGATTATTGAACGCTTACAGCGCCACCTAGCGGAAAAATTCGAAAACTTACAATTTCTGCATACATTTGGTCAAGTTTTCCCATACAAACTTTAAGCGTTTTGAGCGCCCCCTTAGGCTCAACCGATTTTGCTCAAATTTTGAACGTAGCTTGTGGGAGTCCAAAACAACTGATTTAGGAGGTAAGACTTGGCATTTTTCGAAATTTTTGTTTTTCATATAAGTGTGGGCCACCTTAACACACACACATACACACATACATACACACATACACAAACACATACATACACACAGACATCATCTCAACTCGTCGAGCTGAGTCGATTGGTATATAACACTTGACCCCTCCGGGGGCTCTATCAAATTTTCGTTTTTGGAGTGAACATATAGCCTTTCGGTACACCTTGGTGTACGAGAAAGGCAAAAAGAAATCCGTTTTTCTCAAGTTCGTCAAAAATGTTAAATATATTTAACACAATACATTCTGATCGAAAGACACAATTCTTTCTCTTCAAATTCACTTTCAATATTAAATATTTTTAATTTTAACCCTCTTTCCCATGGTTGCTCTAGAGCATCATCGAGTTTTTACAATACAATTGTAATCTCATTAGGTAAACCCAACTACCAACACACGTTTCAAAAGTAAAACTATTAATAAATAATCAACTGTAAAACTTTTTCGTTGATTTCAAAAATTTTTACCAATTCAGAATAAGTTTTGTTCGATCACTTTTGGAAACGCTTTCTTGACATACAAATAGTCGTTCAAAATAGTGGGATGGAAAGAGTTGATCCTTTATGAAATTTTTTATGTTTGAAACGATGCTGAAGTTCTAATTTTTTTCACAAATTTGATGATGAATTATAAAAAAATCCAGAAAAACAAGATTGTACAGGATCTTGACCGATAATTTTAATTCAGCTTGCTTATACAGACTATCGATGAGTTGAATAAAATTCAAATATGTTCACCAAATTTCTCTCAACAATAATTTTCCCGGTAATCATCTCAAATTCCCGGCTTTTTCCCGCTTTTTTCCCGGTCGTTCTGAATTCCCGTCTTTTTCCCGATTTTCCCTTTTTTCCCGGTTCGGTGGCCACCCTGTTCCTGGAAGGAAGCTCTGCGGCTTCTCGGCAGGAAGCTCTGCGACTTTCCGAGAGGAAGCTCTGCTGCTTCCCGGAAGGAAGCTCTGCGGCTTCCCGGAAGGAAGCTCTGCGGCTTCCCGGAAGGAAACTCTGCGGCTTCCTGGAAGGAAGCTCTGCGGCTTCCCGGAAGGAAACTCTGCGGCTTCCCGGAAGGAAACTCTGCGGCTTCCCGAGAGGAAGCTCCGCGACTTCCCGGCAGAAAGCTCTGCGGCTTCCCGGCAGGAAGCTCTGCGGCTCCCCGGAAGGAAGCTCTGCGGCTTCCCAGAAGGATGCTCTGCGGCTCCCCGGAAGGAAGCTCTGCGGCTTCCCGGCAGGAAGCTCTGCGACCAGTGTCTTAATTTGTCAAATTACAGTCATCCCAACCGACGCCAAGAGGCTCTTGCATCGTAGATTTGTTATTGTTTTGATTATCGCCTCGACAACTCCTGCGCCACTCTCTGAAGTTCAAGCGATGAAAAATTCATTAGCTCGCTGTCTGCTGAATTTTACCACGGACTGATATTCAAAGTCAGCATATTCATCTTCAATTGATATTTTTTGGTTTAAGCACGATTTAAAAGCAAAAAGTGCTGCTGATGCATACCATTCACTTAAAACAAGCATAATTACTAGAATTAGGGCAACGTATCGACATTTGCGTGCCTTACATAGCCTAAAATCACAAAAAGTCATTTCCAAATTAAAAAAGTCATATTCATATTCACCGAGCTCGGACTGAAGATCAAACCAGAGCTTCAGCTACAGTTGATTACACTACGAGGCGTCGCTCTCATTGTCTTGCTTTCTCTTTGTCATGTTCATTCTCTGTGTCATGTTGGTGGGAGACTGCATTCGTTTATTTGTGTGCGTTTTCGCACTGATTGAACATCATTGGGCTGAATTTTTCAGGCACTGTCTGCGACTTTCCGAGAGGAAGCTCTGCGACTTCCCGGCAGAAAGCTCTGCGGCTTCCCGGAAGGAAGCTCTGCGGCTTCCTGGAAGGAAGCTCTGCGGCTTCCCGGAAGGAAACTCTGCGGCTTCCTGGAAGGAAGTTCTGCGGCTTCCCTACAGGAAGTTCTGCGGCTTCCCGGCAGGAAGCTCTGCGACTTCCCGAGAGGAAGCTCCGCGACTTCCCGGCAGAAAGCTCTGCGGCTTCCCGGCAGGAAGCTCTGCGGCTCCCCGGAAGGAAGCTCTGCGGCTTCCCAGAAGGAAGCTCTGCGGCTCCCCGGAAGGAAGCTCTGCGGCTTCCCGGCAGGAAGCTCTGCGACTTTCCGAGAAGAAGCTCTGCGACTTCCCGGCAGAAAGCTCTGCGGCTTCCCGGAAGGAAGCTCTGCGGCTCCCCGGAAGGAAGCTCTGCGGCTTTCCGGCAGAAAGCTCTGCGGCTTCCCGAGAGGAAGCTCCGCGACTTCGCGGCCGAAAGCTCTGCGGCTTTCCCGCAGGAAGCTCTGCGGCTTCCCGGCAGGAAGCTCTGCGGCTTCCTATAGTAGAAGTTCTTCAGTTTTTTGCGAGAAAGCATCACAAGTTCGAAGAAAACAACTTAGAGTGTGTGTGTGTGTGTGTGTACAATTCAACTCCCACTGTCCGGCAGTGGTATTATGGAAGAAAGATGTCTTCAGTTGCCTGTATGTTTTTTACGGAATTTCACACTCACAACTGAAATCAACTTTAGCCCGGGAGTTGAAAGGTGCTAGCTCTGTTGGGATCCAGTGACCCGTTTCAGAATGTCTGGTTACTCACGTCCATTCCGAGGCCACTTTCACTTACAACAAGCCCCGCATGTGTGCATTATCGTTATCAAATGGATAATGATAATGCAAACACACTTCCTGTTTCAAAAGTAAATTCGAAACTGGCGCGTATTTAGTTCAATTTGTTGTAGTAACGATAATTAGAACATTCTCACCGGAATCCATCGAAGGTAGCGCTGCCATCACCGTGGGAACATCGTAACAGCGCAGATAGGCATGCTCGGCATGCTCCTCGTCTCGCCACCATCACGCACGCATTCAGTCATCATTAGAACACACGTCACTTGACCTCTCATAGAATTATGAATATGAGGCCACACTTTTCGATTCTGGAACCACTCGCGAATCATTGATAGCTTGGTGTAAATACCGACCGATTCTCGAATCTAATGGCCGATCGGCCGAAAACGCCAAAAATTACGATAAAACTACTTCGACCCTGCCAGCGGCATGCAATCACGCACAAGACACTAAAACACTTCCGGATGGTGTAGCGGTGCCAGCTGCTTCAGTAACATGGATGTTTGAACACAAATCTTCTCAAAATCCATATTTCACACTTTTTCACCCGCGGAAGAGCCATCCGGATGGCGTAGCACCGGCCAAACTGTCAGCGGAATCGCGAAGAAAAAAAAAAAACTTTCAAACGCAAACGAAATAAGACGAGCAGATCAAAACACGTCTGCACGCGGCAACGCCTACTGCGCTTCTCCAACAGCTCAAAAAGGCGGTTTCAGAATCATGCATGAAATCGTCACATAAATTGTCGCGGATTTTTTTTGCGATAAGGAGCTTAACCAGCCTATCGGACGAAATCTCAATCATAGAGATAAACTAACACTAACAAGTTATGATAGTGATGTAAGTAAAAATTTCATACCGAAACTTTTTCGAAGAAAACAACTTAGAGTGGCGTTAAATTTGAGGCTTGACTGTCCTCGCATTAGCTTTATAATGGTTTCAATGGTTGACTTAGGATAAGTTTTGCAGTCCCAAATTTTGTGCAACGAATACGTTGATTTCCACTTCAATTCCCAGTGTCTGAAATGTACTTTTACCCTTTTCCCTAGCGAGACACGCAGCGTTATCACACATGCACGAACATGAGCCAGTAGAAGCATTTCCATTATCTAAGCACATGGAAATGTATGCATGAATATGAAATCAGTTTTGTATCGTTCGGAATGGCTTTTCCAAAATCCACTTACACCCGCCGCCTGGTTTCTGCCGGCCTGCCGGCTTGCCAACCAAACCAATAACTTATGCCAGCTGGTTGGCAATGGACGGACGGACGGGATGAGCCAGCCGAGCCCCAAAAGGGCCCAAGTGGGCTGGCGTTAAACTATTTGTAAGAGTCGATGGAATTTATGCGTTATTATGTACGGTACAGAAACCAACAGTCACCATCCGACACAGACACGATTTCGGTGCCTCGGCAAGTGGCAAAGAATTTAGATTGGAAATTTTGTCCGCCGCCGTCGCCGTCGACAGCGAAATAGACAAATGTACAGATCTAAATAGTTCCAGTACGTACCTCGTTCGCAGTAGGGTCCCTCGTACTCGCCGTTGCGGCACTCGCAGATCGGACCGGAATCGGTCGATATGCAGATGCCGCCATGCTGGCAGGGGTCGTGCCGTTCGCAGGCGTCCGTCACGTTACTGCGGGTTCCCTGTTGGGGAGAGAGGAATGGAGAAAGAAGAATCGGTTTTAGTTTTAAAGACACTAGATATGTAAAACGATATAATTGGATGAGACAAATTCAGTATTTTCATTCATTTTTTGAATTAACAAGAGTGTGCAAAATTTGAAAGCCAGCGTTTAAAATACTAAAAGTGACAGATTTCCACACCCGTCAGAAGTTTCTAGGTCAGAAGATGTCTTGGACATTATCACCAATCATGCTCTGCTTATTGGCATTTCTGGTATAGTAATCCTGGTGGACCTGGTCCGGTACTCTGCTTCCGCCCTCTCGATTTTGCAGCGAATCTTTTCGGTGTCTTCTGCGCACTTATTCACGATCCCGCACTTATACTAACTGCGAAAGGCTCCCACTGGTGTGGGAAATGCGCAATACCTAGATTAAAAAATCTTCCAATTTTTCCAAACATATTTTTAGGATTTTCATGAATTCCATTTTGTAGGAATGGTTCTGAAAAAATCTTAACGCTTTGGTGCCGGAGCTTAGGCAGGAGCAGGCCCGGATTAAGGATTGTGGGGGTCCGGGCTAGAGCGGATGTGGAGGCCCCTCGGAGGTACAAATGCCATGAGCAAATAAGCTTTTCTTTGTTTTCGTTAATGTTTAGCAAGCAAACAGGTTTTTGTAAGGGCCCCTAAAACGTGGGGAAACGAAGCCCTGCCCAACCCCGCCCCCAGCCTGCCCTTAGATCCGGCCCTGGGCCGGAGGCTCACATATGAGCCTTTATTTTAACTGGTTTTAGGATATTGCTATATAAGAATTTCTATTGAGTCGTCGGTGAAATTTCAGGACTCTTCTAAACAATAAGGACTGTTCATTAAAGAAAGTGGACATCTGTTTACCAATTAGAGTTAAAACTAAACAAAAAATTGTGAATTTTTGTTCAGTGCTTAAAAACATTGTTCACTTCGGCAACACATTCACAGAAAACGAAAAAAGTGAGAAATTTTGAGCGATGGGTTGGATTAGCTTAGCGACTATCAGATAAATTCTGCACAAATGGTGTTCGAAAAAGTTGTCGTTTTGAGAATTGTGTACTAGTATCACTTCCGGTACCGCAATTTTTCAACGCTGAGCAGGGGACAGATGTGCTGGATGATGTAGGGTACATCAGAACCGAAAAAATTGAGCAAAAGTTTTAGGTGTGGTAAGCCAATTGTTCATGCGGCTTAAACAGTTCTTTGATTTCACAACAGGAACAATCAACGGTGAAAATAACATAAAGGAATGCATCGAAAACATACGGATCTTCTATTGTTTTGGCCGGATCTGGCATCCGCTCATTACGTTTCTTCTACACTAGAGATGCTCAAGACGGAAAAGGTCGATTTTGTCGAAAAATGGCAAAATCCACCAAACTTCCCTGAACTGCGTTCTGTGAAAAGATATTGATTGATTTGTCTTTATTTGAGAGACTTTCAGCCCTTGGCTGGTTCGTCTCTTGTGAAAAGATACTGGACAGTAATTAAGCGGCATCTCAAGAAAGATGGAAGAGAAGCAAGCTCTGTTGATTGCTTCAAGAAAATTTGGTCTGCGGCACAACGAAATGTTACGGAGAAAGTTGTGCAGAATCTAATGGGAGGTATCAAGAGGAAAGTCCGAGCGTTCTTCAGAAATGCGAAGTAAATGTTCAAACTCTCGTGAATTCGGCCACATGTATGTTGATTGTATTAAATAAAAAATAAACTTATGAATTTGTTCGAAAATAAACATTTTCTATTGAAAAACAGGTGTCCACTTTCTTTAATGAACAGTCCTTACTTGACAAAATGTTAAGAGGAACTTCTGAGGGATTCCACGAAGTAATTTTTTGGAAGAACTTTAAAGACATTTCTAAAGGAAAACCTTACATAAATTTGTAGCAGAATTTCTTAAGAAATCCGTGAGGAAATTCTCGAATGAACTTTTGGAGACGCATTTTTAAGAGAAGTTCTCGTAAACATTTGTGATGAATTTTTCGAAGAAATTTGTTGAGAATTTCTGCAAGAAATTCGCAGTCTGTGTGGAGAACTTGAAGCAAGTTAAAATTTACAGATTAAAATAGATTTAAAAAATAAAGTTTTGGAGATATTCTAGAGGTACTTTCAAAAAGTCTTGAAGAAATCCTCGCAAAAGTTTTAGAGTATGATGAAATAAAATTTGCGGAAAGAACTCATGGAGGAATCCTTGAAAAAGTTTCTCGGTAAATTTTGCATGACGTTTTAGAGATATTCCCGGATAATTCCTTTAATACATTTATAGAATTATGTCTTCAGGGGTACTTGTACATAAATCCAATAAGTTTCTAATGAGAAATTTTGCTAGAGGAATTCCCAAAATAAAACTCTGCAGGATGAACACAATTCTGGATGATTCTTCGGAATAATTAATGGCGAAAAAATCTTCCGACTTTCTAAGAAATTATCAAAGAGATCATCAAACTAATGTTTTGTGGCTTCTCAGTCTTGAAAAAATGAAAAACACTGTAATGTTTTTTTTTGTCCGACGTTTCGGTTCTTCTTCAGGGACTCAATTGTTACAGTGTTCTCGTCCACTGCGGTTCGGCAGAACCTGTAACTGTCACATGGATCGAGTTTTCCCGCACAATCGCTGCCAAATCGGATGCCCTATCGGAAATAAAGCTCGGTCCAAAGTTAGCACTCCGGAATTTAGTACCTAACCCGAGAACGATCACCATTGACAAAATAACATAACAGCGTTTTGATTTTGTCAAGACGGAGAAGCCACAAAACATTAGTTTCCAACTACAGTCGAACACACCAACGTTACAAGATCATCAAAGACATTTCTGAAGAAATCCTCGGATACTTTTTAGTGGAAACCAGGAGGATTTTTGCGAAAGCCCTCGCTGGAATTTTGGAAAACAATATTTCAAGAACACTGGAAGGACATACCCTGAAAAAATGCTGATATTGTCTGGAAGTTTCTGTAGTAATTTTTAAATTAACTTCTGGGTGAATCCTTTCATGAGAAATTCCTGGAAAAATCCTTGAAGAAACTCTTAAAACAAATCTTTCGTTGAATTGCTGAAGACATCTTCTGAGCATAAGCTTGGACAAAGTTTTTTGAAAATTTCCTCTGCAGAATTTCAGGAGCTCTGGTGCAATCTTCAAAGAAATTTTGGGAATTAAACATGGAAAAGTTCCTGGGGAATTGTCGACAGAATCGGTAAAAAATTTGTCAAGGAAGTTTTGGAGGAATTCTTGAAAATGGTCAAGAAATTCCTGGAAAAACGTCGTACAAATTCCAGGAAAAACCTTGGCAGACAAATCAAAAGAATCTGCGGAAATTTTAAGTGAAATTCTTGAAGTAATTCTTGGAAGAAATTGTAAAGAAATCCTTACAGGAATTTTTGCACAAAGTTTGTTGGTTTTTTTAAAAAGACATCATCATACATTGCCGGGGCCCGTCGCGTAGTTGGTCACACGTTCGCTTCATATGCGGATGGTCATGGGTTTGATTCCCAGCCCCGGCACTTGCAATTTTTCGTCAGTTGCTTTTCCCCCGAGAGCAACTGACACTGACGCTCTTCTGAGCCCCATGGCTCAAACGGACCCGGATACCTGGACATCGGCGAACTGCTACTCATAAAGGACCCCCAATCTGACTGGAAAGGAACAACGGCCATCCATCAACATCCTTGTGCTCATCTTTCTACTAGGTATAAAGTAGAAAAAGTGAAAGCAGCTGAAAGGCAACCAGTTCGATAAAGTAGAATAGAATCTAGGCGCTGTATACAAACATGTAAGTGCAGCTGTCAATTGAAATTGCTCACGCAGTGCCCTAATGGACAAGAGAGCTGTAAATTAGGTTAAGTGATTAAGAATAAAAAAAATTAAAAAAAATCATCATACATTTTAGAAAAGATCTGCGGAAAACTAAAAGGAGCACATTCATACGAATTCTCAAAAGTAAACTGAAATGAATTCCTCAAAAACAATCTGTTAGAACCTTTGCTGGAAATTCTAGACATGTAGAAGCATTGATAGAGCTTCTATAACACTTGCAAATAAAAACTTCAACTGTTTTGAAAGTTCTTTATAAGAATTTCCGAAACGTTTTTTTGGTTAATTTCTGAAAATTTTGTTTTGGTTTTCAGAATTACTGAAGATAAATTAAATTAATTGAAATATTCTATAATTTTTGTTAATGTTGTACATGAATCGCTAGCTGAAATCTTCAAAGTTGTCATGACAGTTTTATAATTACTTATTCCGATCTGTTTAGGTCTGAATCGTCTGAACATTTCAGGATATGAGATATGGAATATTCTGAGACTTTTTTCTGAGATTATTTTTTTTTTCGAAAGTATGAGTTTAGTAGATTGGGAATAATTATAATTTGAAGGTTCCACCAATCGTGTTTTTTTGGGTAGGAATGATGATCAAAAACAAATTGAAAATTTTGAGATTGCTGGTGCGTTGATTGATTTCAATTAAATATTCGTATTGAACTGTGGTATGGAATTGAAGACTTATTTGGAGTTTTAAGAAACTGAATAAAAATATGTAGCTTCTTCCTTAGCAGTTTCTTCGGGGATGCCTATCGGAGTTCCCCAAAGGAGTTTCTCCTGAGTTTCTTGGAGTTCCAAAGGAAGTTACTCCTATATTTCTTCCAGGATTATCAGCGGTTATTCCTCCCGGAATGCTTCCTGAACATTTTTGCAGGAATTTCCTTCAGGAGTTTCTCAAATACTTTCTTCAAAAGCTTTTCCAGAAATTTCACTGTCAGTTCCTCTAGGAATTGCTTTAGAAACTCTCCCGAGTTTTCTTTCGGTGCCTCCACGAATTTTTTCAGAAGTACTTTCGTGAGTTTTCTTCTGGAGTCTCTCCGGGAATTTGCTTTGGGAGTTCCTTCGGGGATTTTCTTCTAGAATTTCTCTGGGAATCCTGGTTGGGGCTTTTTCGGTTATTCCTGCAGGACATCCTCGAGCAGTTCTTTCAAGAGTTCTACTGATATTGAGTCAGGAGTTCCTCCGGGAGTTTTTCCATTATTTTTTTCAGAAGTTTTTTTGAAAACATCCATCTTGAGTTTCTCCATCGGGAGCTTCTCTGGAAATTTCAGAAAGAGTTTCCTAAGAATACCTCCAGAAGTTTCTCCTGAAATTCTTTCGATAATTCACTCGGAAATTCATTGATTTTTTTTTCGGAAGTTTTCTTAGGAGCTCCTATGTGAAGGTACTTCAGGAGTTCCTCCTAAATTTTCTTCAGATATTTCTCCAGAATTTTCTCTAGCAGTTCCAGCACAAATTCCTTCAGGAAATTTTTTCAGGAGTGCCTCCAGAATCCAGTAGAAGTTCTTCCGGGAATACCAGTAAGAGTTCCTCCGAAAATTTCAGTAGGAGTTCCTACGGTAACTCCTTAAAGATTTCCTCCTGGAATTCTTCTAAGCGTTCTTTTGGGAATTTCTTCAGGAGAACCTCTGGGACTTTTCTAGATTTTTTCTAGGAGTTTCTTAATCCTCGAGCGATCGCGCTGTTATATTTTGTACAACACGTCGAAAAATCTCGCTTTTTGTCTTCAGTATTAGCGTGGTGGTGGCCAACCACGCGAGTTACGGTAGTTGCCCCAGAAAATCCTTCAATAGTTCACCTGGAAATTCCTAGAGGAGTTTCCTCGATAATTAATTTATGACTTCTATCAGTATTTCCGTATTTCATTCTGATATTCTTTTTGCAGTTTTTTCAGCAGTTGCTTAGGGAATATTCTTAAGAATTGATTCAGAAATTCCCTCAAGAGTTCTTTAGGGAGTTTCTTACAGTCTTCCGGGAATACTTTGGTTAGATTCTATTTTTTATTTGGATTTATTTGGAAGTTCTTCCAGGAGTACCTTTGGAACTTTCTTCATGAGATCCCTCATAAATTGGAGTTCATCCAGAAATTCCTCTGAAGTTCCTATGAAAATACACTTCGATAATTCGCCCAGGAGCTTTCTTCAGATGTTCTTCCGGGAATCCCTTTAGGAGTTTCTTTGGGAATTGTTTCAGAAATTTCTTCGTGAATTCCATTAATAGTTCTTAAGGGTCAGGTTACCCAACCCAAAATACATTTAAAAAATATTTTGAGCTACTCTGTGGAAGAGTTCTTGAAAAAAATTAACAAGAATTCCCCCAGGAATGCTTCGAAAGGATTTATAAAAAATCTAGAAAAATCTTTCACAGGTATTGCCGGAACAATCCGCTCGCAACTTTGGGAAGATTTCCCGAGGGAACTCCTTGGGTAACTTGGAAGATTTTTAAAACGAGCTTCTGTAAGATTTTTGAAGCAGCCATAGGAGAAAACCGAAAGAAATCCTGGAAGATTTCAGAGGAAGTCCTAGAAGAAATCTCAAAGAAGCTGTCTTGCCTTTCGGCAGACAATTCCCGGCCTGGTTTCCATTTAGACGCCATCATCCACAAGCACGTCCTATCGCGCTGAAAATAACCAACAGAATGCCCGTCTCGTTTCAAAACGAAGTCAAATGCCCTCGTGTGATTCGTTCGTTAACATTCCCCTCCTAACATCCTAACGCCATCTCACGAACACATATGTTTCACCGAACCGCATACCCATATTGTCTCTCTTTCCTCCCTTTTCCTTTCTTCTAGGCTTTTCTGTTTTACCCACCAAGCGGAGCATCTTCGGGTGCTCTATTTTCTCGTTCTCTTCTTCCGTTCAATAAGCTGCATATTATTGAGCAGACTAAAACGATTCCGAAGATTGACTTTTCATAGTTGCTATCAACTTCGGCAGTCACCTCTCCGAGTCAGAGTTTATTGCAGTCTGAATCTCTCGTTGTCTACACACTTAAGTTTAATTAAACATATTTTTTTTCTTTAATTTCGGGATTGAAAGTTACCCTCTAGGTTACTTATTATCTTATGGAGGATCGAGGTTTATTATCAAATAACATTTTCAAATTAACGACTGCTATAACTATCACAGAAGCTTCCAGAAGAACCCAAGTGTAATTTCCGAAACATCCTGTAGGAATTTTTGTATAACTTCTCAAGGATTTCCCGGTGGATTTTCTGAACTTTGAAACTCCTTCAATTATTATAGAAATTTCTGGTGGAACTTCGGTGACAATCTCGATGGAACTCACTCACGATTTTCTGGTACATCTCCCAGATTAATTCTCGATGGTACATCTTGAAGAACCGCTGGAAGTCCCGGTTAATCATCAACAAAAAATCCCGGCAGAGCCCGAGGAAACCTTGGAACTCCTGAGAGAATTTGCGATGGCATTCCTCTGGGAAATCCCTGTCAAACTCCTAGAAAAATACCCACCCAAGTAACATTTTTCAGTCATGTAGACTAGAAGAGGTTCTTACAACCATAATAAAGCCAAAATAAAAGGTATAAAGTTTTATGGTGGTTATCCAACCATTCACTAGATTATTCAGTCATCAAAATGGTATAACTCGGTGAGTGGAACTCTCACAGTAATACTCGGTAGAACCTCTGGCGGTTGATCATTACATAATAGGAATTTCCGGCGGAACTCCCATGGGCAAAACTACCGGGAGTGCCGGAAGTGCCGGGCACCATATAGAATTTGATGACATTGCTATGAGACATAGGGCGATGAATGATGAACTCATGAATATTTGCATTGGCATAGGCGTAGCTAGTTTTTTTTTTATCTTTTCACTTACTCACTCTTCCAAACAAACACGAGAAAGAGAAGGATCCAAGAGGGGGCACTGGCCTGCTTTTTCATTCTGCTCTTCCTAGTTTTTATCAAGGAATAAGGAAACACCGGAATTTTGTCTATTTTAGTGTTCCAAATTTATAGAACTTAAATTACGATTTTTTTACTTCTTAGACTTCAATGCAATAAATTTCATCTTTCTCCGATTTTGCTGTCGCTCTCTGTTGCCTTATCTTACGTTACTGATCAAACTAAGGCCTATAGAAGAACGTGCGTTTGGAGCCGACCTACTGAAGGTCTATGTGTCCTCTGCTGTACGTAGGAGTCAACTTCATTCTGCTCGGTCCATGGCTGTGTGTCTCCAGTTCCACACTCTGCGAAGGGTTCGCAAATCGTCCTCCGTGGTTCATTCGCCTTCTCCAAGTCCCGTCTTACATCTGCACTCCGCCGTAGATGGTACGTAACACCTTCCGCTCGAAAACTCCAAGGGAGCGTTAGTCCTCTGCACGTAGGGACCATGCTTCGTGCCCATAGAGGAACACCGTTCTAATCAGCGTTTTGTAGATAGCCAACTTCGTGTGAAGGCGAACTTTGTTCGATCGTAGAGTTCTGCGACGTCCAAAGTAAGCTCGATTTCCTGCTAAATTCCCCATCTGAATTTCTCTGCTGGTGTCGTTGTCGGCGGTCACCAGTGAGCCCAAGTACACGAATTCTTCAATCGTTTGGCAGGCGCGATGATTCCTCCCTGGAGCCCTTTGCCATCATGTATATACCCGCTCTCCTTATTACACCCTCTAAAGCAATGTTGAACAGCAAGCACGAAAGACCATCCCCTTGTCGTAACCCCCTGCGAGATTCGAAGGGACTCGAGAATGTCCCTGATACTTGAAGTACGCACATCACTCGATCCATCGTCGCCTTGATCAATCGTATCAGTTTATCCGAGAATCCGCATTCATGCATAATCTGCCATAGCTGTTCTCGATCGATTGTATCATACGCCGACTTGAAATCGATGAACAAGTGATGTGTGGGCACGTTGTATTCGCGGCATTTCTGCAACACCTGGTAGATGGCGAACATCTGATCCGTTGTAGCGCGTTCACTGATGGATCCAGCCTGATATTACCCCACGAACTCTCATAGCTGCCACAATGCACAATGGTCCGAGGACCAACATTAAGTGGAAAAAATTAATAATTAAAAAACCATCCAAGATAGAGTCTTCATGTCTTCTAGACATTTGCTCGTGAGTCCAAGCCGCGTTATATGCAAAAGTGTCCTAAACGCCAAATCTTAAAATACTTCATATTTCAGCACCTAACTTTTTTATTTCAAAAGATATCGAAATAAAATGTTCTGCAAAGTTGAAGAAGGTAAAAACCCCGACAACTTTCTCGAAGAGCAGTTTTTTCTATCTCTTCAATCTGAGGAGATATAACTTATTGAAGAAATAAAAAGTCCGAAATCGGTTTTTTTGTCATATGTCAAAAACTATCATTTTTTCAAGCCTACTATGTTCAGAGCAATTGTACATATTGCCAAAATACACATTTCGTCAGAAGACATCAAAGCTGTACGATGTTTCTATCAAAAGATATAAGTATTTTTGTACTTTTTTAAGCCAATTTTTCTAGCGTAACATTTGAAAAAGGCGCAAGTGAATCTTTAATTTTCTCCCACCACCGGATCTAGTATGACAAAAACTACATTTTAACAAATTTTGGAGAGGGTGTTTTTTTGTTTTGCGTTTTAAATGTGATTTGACTATGACCGTATTTTAGGCATCAAATTCACGAAAAATGACATCCATAATGTCCGAGTTCAACATCTACTCGTGTTTCAAGATCACTTATCTTAAACATTCGAGTAGCGATGAACCCAATGTTGTCTTTTTTGTTTTGTTTTGTTCCTTTGTGTAAGTGAGCAAAAATATAAAACAAATTCCCTATAGTTTTTCGATTTCTTAATTCATCAGATATATGCATCTGGTGATCGTATGCAAATTTTAAATTGAATTGTGGACCGTCCAGTTTTATATGTTTGACATATATTATGAAAGGCCTTTGACCCTAGGATAGGATGCGACACGTAGTCAGTCAATTTGAGACCAATTTGCTGTCAAACGGAGACCAGTCGCTGATTGGTCGAAATTGATATCCGTTGCTGCGATCATATCGCTTTGTTGTTGGCTTGGCCGTGTTGCTAGTTTGTAGGTTTAGCATTTGATACCAATATTTAAAATCATTGTATTTTTTTATTCAAGCTTTATCGCCTCAAATATGTCAGCATTCAAAAGCAAATCAACCTAATGTGACTCCCATGGCTTGACACCGGTTAAAACCATTGATTTGGTGCAAAATCAATTGATTTTTTGATAGATTTCATCATAATTGAAAGAGCTTGCGTTTGAAAGCAATTTTAGTAGCAAGTTACGCTATTGCAATTGCAAATAGTGCTTTACGGTGCGAAATATGCATCAAAACTTCAATCGTTAAAGTTAAATAGTTTTAAAGATTTGGAATAAAGAAAAGTGGCAGTACTTGATTTTGATCGTTGACGAAATTGACTGACTACGTGTCGCATCCTACCCTAGGATCAAAGGCCTTTCATAATATATGTCAAACATATAAAACTGGACGGTCCACAATTCAATTTAAAATTTGCATACGATCACCAGATGCATATATCTGATGAATTAAGAAATCGAAAAACTATAGGGAATTTGTTTTATATTTTTGCTCACTTACACAAAGGAACAAAACAAAACAAAAAAGACAACATTGGGTTCATCGCTACTCGAATGTTTAAGATAAGTGATCTTGAAACACGAGTAGATGTTGAACTCGGACATTATGGATGTCATTTTTCGTGAATTTGATGCCTAAAATACGGTCATAGTCAAATCACATTTAAAACGCAAAACAAAAAAACACCCTCTCCAAAATTTGTTAAAATGCAGTTTTTGTCATACTAGATCCGGTGGTGGGAGAAAATTAAAGATTCACTTGCGCCTTTTTCAAATGTTACGCTAGAAAAATTGGCTTAAAAAAGTACAAAAATACTTATATCTTTTGATAGAAACATCGTACAGCTTTGATGTCTTCTGACGAAATGTGTATTTTGGCAATATGTACAATTGCTCTGAACATAGTAGGCTTGAAAAAATGATAGTTTTTGACATATGACAAAAAAACCGATTTCGGACTTTTTATTTCTTCAATAAGTTATATCTCCTCAGATTGAAGAGATAGAAAAAACTGCTCTTCGAGAAAGTTGTCGGGGTTTTTACCTTCTTCAACTTTGCAGAACATTTTATTTCGATATCTTTTGAAATAAAAAAGTTAGGTGCTGAAATATGAAGTATTTTAAGATTTGGCGTTTAGGACACTTTTGCATATAACGCGGCTTGGACTCACGAGCAAATGTCTAGAAGACATGAAGACTCTATCTTGGATGGTTTTTGAGTTATTAATTTTTTCCACTTAATGTTGGTCCTCGGACCATTGTGCAATGGTCGACTTGGTCCCCTACTCACGTTTTCACGAGTACCAATCTTGAAAATTCGTAAGCAAATGCTTTCGATTTGGAAAAGCTGCCTCTTTTTTAAAGTAAGCAAAGCCAGGATAAACAAGTGCGGCTTGGTTTGTCAGATTTGTGCCTCTAAAGTTTGTATGCAAAATTGTAATAGGATTTTTTGATGTTTCACCTTAAGCGGTTAAGAATAAAAAAAAGTCGATTCAATTGTGCATTGGCAGCTGTCGAACCAGCAGGTGATCGTGAACTCACTGAACACTCAACCTTGACTGTCACATGATTATGTACCTATATTGAAGTGTGAAATGTCACACGCCTCCACCGACGACAGAAGAGCGAACAATCTGTGCATCGCCATTGTTCCCGCCTCCGTCGCATCCGCATCCGGATCCGGCAGGCGAGTTCCCGTCATCGACACTCTCGTACACATTAATTACACAAACTACTTTAGCCTCATTAAGATGATGGGGGTCTTGTATTAAATTTTATACCCCCCATAGTACCACTTTAGACGTTGTCGTTGTCGTCGACGTCGTTGAAATCGTTCTCGTTGGTAAAGGCTGGTTGGAAGCTGCTACTGACAGAGATATCTACCAGGACGATGGTTTGATGGTTTGCTTCGCTCTCAGTGTCTCATCTCGCGTCGCATTGCAACGCTTTGTCGCCGTACGCCGTCATGGTCATCAACATCCAACAGCAGACGGCACACGCAACGGGTGGGCGTTTTTTATAAGATTGAACTTTTTTTACTGCTTCGGATTTTCTATTGGCAGTGTTGCCATAATTTGCTCATCTTACCCGATGCACTCTTGACGCCTCTGCGTGGCAGTTGCATTCGACGCGAAGATCACAATATCGAAGGTTAGTTGACCGGCATTCTCGCAACATGCCCTGCCCATCGTTTCATGCCAGCGCACAGTGGCTGATTTCGTCATTTTAGCGCGCTTAATTAATAACTTTTTAACTATGACGTTTAGCGTCATGGTGTCTTCGAGAAAGTTTTTCGCTATAATAAGGAGCTTCTTTTGAACTATTGTAAAAAATGATCAATCCCCTTAAAAGTGAGATAGAAAATTTAGTTTTTGCATTTTTAAAGATACAAGGTTGGTGTCTTCACAAAAGTTGTAGATAATGTTATTTGGAGCAACTTTGTTAAAGACGTCAAGTTCATAACTCCGTTACTTTTCATGATACGTTACGTTTTTTATCACCAGCCCCTTGAAAAGGGTTTTTGCGCAATAACTTTCGAAAGATTGGTTCTACATTTTTCTGATGTTCTACAAAGTTATAGATAATGGTAAAACACATAACTTTGCCGAACACGACACCCCGCTAATTTCAAAAATAAAATAGTTATAATGGTTTTTGTAGTTTTTTGGGCCATATTTCAAGCATATATAAACTAGCTATAGGCAATTATATGCAAATTTCCTTTTACGCATGTAAATATACAAGTAATTGCCTCTCTTAGAAAGCCAAAACCATCAAACTGTAAGAGACTGTAAGATGGTTTTTGTACAGAACCTTTCAACCATCTATGTTACTTTTATAATGGGATTTATCCGTATCTTCATCATATTTTTTTGAGAGTTCATTACAGCTTGCATTTTTATTGTTATTGTAAGTGTGTGAATATATATAAAGGATTGTGGTGCATTCTGCAACATTCATGAAGTACGTTACATGATAACTTACCATCTACTTCTATTTTCTGACTAACTGGCAGTGCTGCATGTAGTCCACGAAAAGAACGCATAAAGTGTTACTTTTTTGTCAGATCACGATTAAACAGCACCTTACTGTAAAGTACAATAAGATTTATAATTAGCTATAACTATTGTAGACATGTACTAGAGGGAGCGTTCACAAAATATGTCACGCGCAAGTTTTGAATTTGAGAAAAAATGGGACTTCATTCGCTCTTTTCGTGGACTACATGCAGCACTGTGAGTTAGTAAGAAAATATAAATAAATGGTAAGTTTTCGTGTAACGTACTTCATGAATGCTCCAGAATGCACCACAATCCATTCTGTATATTCACACACACGTACAATAACAATAAAAATGCAAGCTGCCATGAACTGTCAAATAAATATGTTGAAGATATGAATAAATCCCATATAAAAGTAACATAGATGGTTGAAAGTTTCTGTACAAAAACCATCTTACAGTTTCTTACAGTTTGATGGTTTTGGCTTTCTCAGAGAGGCAATTACTTGTATATTCACATGCCTAAAAGGAAATTTGCATATAATTGGGTTTTTAAATTAAGAAAATTATACTGATTTTTCGGTTTTATACGAAAGAGCACCTTTTTCTGAGCCACTATGATTTTTTTCAGATTTTTAGAACCTTTTTTGGTACCTAAAATCAATTTCAAAGAAATTTTTTGAAATCACCTTTTGACAGCTGGACAACTGTTTGACAGCTCCGCCCAGTACAAACTGCGACAAGGGGTGATTCGACAAATCGCTCCCATACAAACTTCAAATTCATTTTAAAATAGGTTCCCGGGCTCCGAAATTCATGAAAATTTGGATATCGACTCAGTTTGACATGCAGATTCAGAATATCGAATTATCTCAACACCGTTAAAGAAGCCAATTGCCTATAGCTAGTTTATATATGCTTGAAATATGGCCCAAAAAACTATCAAAAACCGTTATAAGGTATCCCGGGGCAAGTGAGAATCCGGGGCAAGTGAGACCTACAGCTATAACTTTTTTTATTTTTTATTTTTAAGGCAAACATTCTTCATAGAAAACATAGGTATCACATCAGCGGATACTTTGAATTCAAAAATTGTTATTGTTCTCACCATAAAGAGACCATAAATGTTATTGTTGTTCAAATGTAATTTTCAATTCACTAGGTGAGATTAACGTACTCTACTACATTCGTCGTTTAAAAATAGAACAACAAATAAAGTAAAACTTTTTCAGTTTCAGGATAATATTTGGAGTGCTTGCAAATTATTTTAAGCGAAAAAGCTGTAATTTATTTTCATTTATTGCCTTTTGTTAACTGCTCTCACTTACCCCAGTGCATTTCAGCATCTGGGGCAAGTGAGACCTATGAGAGTAAACAAACACAATTTCATAGTTTGATCTCGCTTTCTTCAGCCTAAGTCGAAATTCACACAAAAGTGAAGTAAAAATGGGCGCCTTAAGTAATTAATCGTTGAATTATACTTAGTTACTTTTATTCTGATGGTGAAGCTATTGTTTAAAATGATAGAACATATTTGTTTTCGAAATTATCTATTTTTCATATTTTAGTTCAAGCAAATTCTATTATTTTTCGTTTTTTGCTGCATAATGAGTTTTTCTGAATGTTAAGGAACCAGCCATAAAGTATCAAAAAATTGGAAAACGACACTTATTCGGAGTTTACGATTTAAAAATCTTTATTTAATGATCGTAATATTATGTAAGGGAAAACATAACATCTGTAAATGTTGAAAAACCTTTTGGCGAGACTCATCAACTACGTAATATGAAAAGCAAGTCTGGAAATCTTTCGGCATTTAACCTAAGGGCGCTTTTTGTATAAATAAAATCAATTTGTTTTGCACGAGCTGCTTGATTTAAATAATTTTTTTCTCAGTGATTCGTTATTATATGTGTTACGTTATTTATGCACGATACCTCAAAACTTTTCCAACATAAATCGCTAAACATAGTTATTCGCATAACATATTTATAATTTATGCTACCTTACATATATGCAGCAACTATATTAAGCCATTATTACAAAAAAATCCGAATAGGTCCCACTTGCCCCGTGATACGGTGTAAATGAAGAACTGTTCCACTTTTCGTAATATGCATAATATACAGAATTTAAAAAATTTGAAACAGTTTTAATGCCCATTACTAAGAAGAAATATACCAACAATGTCTTTTAGAACCATTGGAATTATAAAATTATTTATGTTTTGAATTTTTTGGCTTGACAAAACCAAACTAGCATTTTTTTAGGTCCCACTTGCCCCGGGGTACCTTAACTATTTTATTTTTGAAACTAGCGGGATGTCGTTTTCGGCAAAGTTATGTGTTTTACCATTATCTATAACTTTGTTGAACATCAGAAAATGTAGAACCAATCTTTCGAAAGTTATTGCGCAAAACCCCTTTTCAAGGGGCTGATGATAAAAAACGTAAAGTATCTTGAAAAGTAACGGAGTTACAAACTTGGCGTCTTTGACAAAGTTGCTCCAAATAACATTATCTACAACTTTTGTGAAGACACCAACCTTGTATCTTGAAAAATGCAAAAACTAAATTTTCTATCTCACTTTTAGGGGAATTGATCATTTTTTACAATAGTTCAAAAGAAGCTCCTTATTATAGCGAAAAACTTTCTCGAAGACACCATGACGCTAAACGTCATAGTTAAAAAGTTATTAATTAAGCGCGCTAAAATGACGAAATCAGCCACTGTGCAGCGTAATCCAAACAAAGCTTGGTTTGCCTAAGAGAGCAGCTTGGCTGTAAATGTGCTGGCAACCTTTCCATTCCAGTTTCAACTTCTTCCACCGACCGTGGAATCTCAACCAAAAATCTTGAGACAATTTACATCGCGGAACACCCCTGACTGCCGACTCTTTACCCAAAAGGAAACGCTGATTGCGAAAGTCACTGTTTCCCGACTCCTCCTGTCGCTTCTTTATTCGCAAATACAAATCGTTCCGGCCAGCAGCCAGCCAGCTAGCGTAGAAAATCTTATTAAATTAAATTTTTAAATTGCTCTCGCCACGCAAACTGTCAACACCATCTTCGTCGTCGTCAACGCTAACGCCTCACAAAAGGAAAGGAAGAAATGATATCCAGCACAACAGCGCAACAAGAGGGGTTTATTGGAGTAAAATTACAATTTTGTAGGAACGATTCTCCTCGGCCATCATTGCATTGCACCGGCTGGATTTTATGTGTGGGAATCGGAACAAGGCGATGTTTAGCAAATTTTCAGCAGTGTGGAATATAATCTTTGACAGTGGAGTGGAAGCTGGTCATGATGAGTTTGCGAGAATTGGGCAATAACACTAGTTTACAGCATTTTTGAACTCGGTAAGCTGATGATCATTTTTGGTGTAGAAGGAAAAAAATTACAGTAGGTAGAGCGGATTTTTCGACTTTGTGGTTTGAAATCGATTTTGTTATACAGGTACTCTTCGATATAACGTACAAAAAATAATTATCTTTGTACGTTATATCGAAGCAGAGAAAAAAATGATATTTTTCATGCTAGTGTTGATGTATTCGACGTGAAATTAACCCCAATTAATGATTTTGATTAAATTCACAAAACCAATAATGAAAAACATGAGTTTTCATGAAAAACTCATGCGGTTTTTTGTGCTTCGATATAACGTACATTTTGCTTCGATATAACGTACACCAAATTTTTCCCCAAATTGCGCTAATTTTGGGTAAAAAGGCAAATGCTGCAGCAAAACATTGATTTGAGTGATTTCGTAGTTTGTCTGAGGGATATTTCAGGGAAAAAATGAAAAATTTCAATGTTGTACGTTATATCGAAGCAAAATGTTCGTTACATCGAATTCGCTACATCGAGGGTACGTTATATCGAAGAATACCTGTATTTTTAAGCAAAGTCGCTCACTTCATTCATCTCATTCTCCGTAATCAAGGCTCCGATTTAGCTGAATTTTATTACTGTAACTCAGCTACATATAATGTATCAGACACATTCTACCGTGACGTTACAACGTTTTGACGCATTCGTAGTCAGATTTTCCACTATAACTCATGAAAACGAGCGTAAACCTTGAAATATTTTTTCATATTCGGATTCCTTGTAAAATTTCTGATATATTTGACCTATTGAACATTTAGTTTACATTAGAAAAACGTGTTCAAAATGCGTATTTGTAGCGTGACGTTACAACGCGCTAGAATCCGACCCTCTCTAACACGCTACCAACATCTTAAAAAATCTGCTCGGATTTTTATGATATTCTGAATTTTTTTTCCACCATTGAAATTTATTGGTTTGTTCTTCAATTAAATGGAATAAAACATTTAAATTTTGGATTTGTTTTTGGATAATCGACTTTTTCATTTCGTGACGTTACAACGCCCGTTCAGTTTCAAACAGGGTTCTGCTCGCGTTGTAACGTCACGAAAATGCACATCATGTTAGAATCAGCATAATCAGCCAAATTTACCCGAATTTGTGAATACATCATTGCATTATCTTCCCTGCTTCAAGGGGGACTTTATTCTATTGAAAATCCGTTTTGTGATAAATGGCTCGGAGGGCCAAGTTATTGCTATCAGTAGTATGAATACTCCTTCATGAAGGTTAATGACACCGGCACCCATTTTCGCTGATACTTAACACCCATATTCTTCTAGTTTTGTTCCAAAGACTAATGCGCTGAGATCCATTATTTTACACCGCCAGATATTTAAAATTTTCATCACGCCGTCGAGATAAGACACATTCTACCGTGACGTTACAACGTTTCTACGCATTCGTAGTCAGATTTTTCACTATAATTCATAAAAACAACTGCAAACCTCAAAATATTTCGTCATATTCAGATTCCTTGTAAAATTTCCGATATGTTTGGCCTGTTTAACATAAAGTTTTCATTAGAAAAACTTGTTTAAAATGCGTATTTGTAGCGTGACGTTACAACGCGTTTGAATTCGACTCCCTCTACCGCGCAATCAACATCTTGAAAAATTTGCTCGGATTTTTATTTTAAACTGAAAATTTCTCCCACCATTGAAGTTTATTGGTTTGTTCTTTCATGCAGTGAAATAAAACATATACATTTCGGATTCGTTTTTGGATTTTTACATTTCGTGACGTTGTTACAACGCCCGTTCAGTTTCAAACAGGGTTCTGCTCGCGTTGTAACGTCACGAAAATGCGCATAATTTTAGAATCAGAATAATCAGCCAAAATTGCCCGAATTTGTGAATATATCTTTGGGGAATTTATTGGCATTTCAGTCTAATTTGGTCAATTAAAAACAACTATATGTTTTCTTAAACCGACGTTTCGGTCCTTATTGGACCTTTTTCAAGGATTCGAAAATTGTGTTGTTTTATCGTTAAGGTGTTTGTTTGAACGTCTAATCGTCATTTAGTGTTGGTTTTCGGTTTTAACTTTCCGGAAAACAAGTTTTGGAATAAAAATCGGAATTCGTTCCACTGTTCTACGCACTCGCTGCGTAAATGTTTACAATAGTTTACAAACGATTAGAATTTCTCAAAAAGTTTTCAACCAATTTTGACTAATTGAGAAACTATTTTTTGGCAAAATTTTTGGACACTTTATAAAAAGTTACAACATGTTGAACATTTTTTAAATATAAAGTGCATGATTTTTCAAAATTTCTACTACCACTAGTCAGTTAGAAACTTGAACCAAACGGCATTTAAACTGAAAATTCTTGACAAGATAATTTTTTTTTCCAAAGACATCAACATTCCAAAAGTCTAAAGTCTAAGTAATTAGAGTCCTGAGAAATATGAGTTTCAATTTCGTAGGTGTTTCGTCTGTTTGTCGGTGATTCTTGTTATATCAAAAATAGATGTAACACTGACGTAATATCCATTCCATATATTTCAAGGACCTAACTATTTAGACAGTAGGTGTCCTCGACAAAATTGTTTGGCTGATCAAGAACTTTCAATTGATGGGCCGTATGATTTCAAATGCTTCCACTAGGAGGCTACTAGAGGGCATACACATTTTTAGTTTTACTTATCTCAGGATCGTGATTAATTGGAAAGATGGCTGCTTCATTAAAGTTGTTTGGTAGATCAAGGACTTTCAGTTTAATAGCCGTATGGTATTAATTTCTGCCACACAGTGGTGGTTGTTGCAAATTTTCAAAAGCATGCCAATTTCATTAATTACCCAAAACATATTCAACAAGCCGTAACTTTTTATAAAATGTATCAAAAATTCTCAAATTTTGACTGATAGTTCCTCATCTTGTTATCTGTAATTTCTACAAATTTGGACTTGATTGGTTAGCTCTACACAAATATGGAAAGCTTTAAGCAGAATCATATTTTTGACTGTTGTTCTATTAACTCTTATATCTTAGGAATAAGTGAATCCAATCAAATTAAATTTTGAAAGTTAAGGATTATATATTGATCTTTGATTACTATTTGATTTGAATACAATGTGTCCAAAGTGAAAAAGTTGCAGCTTGTAGAATACTTTTCAAGAAATTCTAATCCCTTTACTGCTTTTGCAAAATGGAAACTAACGTCTTCTGGTGGCAATATCTCGCATCTATTGGTTAATCAACCGCAAGTCCTTTACTTACCAAACAACTTTGCCGAAGAAATCGTATTTCTATGTAATAGGGATCCTTTTTTTATCTGTATTAACGAGATTTTTAGCCTTGGGCTACCCAGTCAACCAGTAGTCGTATAAGATGTTGAATAAGATGTTAAAGTGGAGGCGATATACATACATTTTACATGCGCCTAAATGGAGGCATGCACGCATATTGCCTCCACTTTATCATCTTATACAACATTCTATACGATTACTGGTTGACTGGGTAGTTCATCTCGGGACCCACGCTTTACTTTCCTTCCGAAGGAAAAACTCACATTTTGTGAGTTTGTCGGGAGTGGGATTCGATCCCAGGTCCTCGGCGTGATAGTCATGTGTTCTAACCATCCAACCAGATCCGCTCCACTATATAGGGATCCTGAGATGTATGAAAGTTCTCTAGCGCCGCCTGTTGGTGGAACATTAAATCCAACTATCCATCAACTGTAAGTCTTTGACCAACTTAATAACTTTGTAATTTCGTCAGTGTTTCGTCTGTTGCCTACAGATATCACAGAAATTTTCGGTTTGAGTGGTATTTGATTACGATTCAAAAATTTTAAAATATCACAGTACAATTACATCGTAGATTTTGGCCAAACACCATCTCCCCCGTCCTTCAAAAGTCTACGTAGTTTATGAACGGGCAATGGTACGCAATTTATAAACGATATCTTGAAAAAGAGCTCATACACAACGAGAATGAAACTGTTTGAATATAGAACTACGTTTGTTCAATTCAGAAGCCGTCCAAGCCAGAAAGATTTGGTCTTCTCCACATAACTTTTTTTCGTGACGTTACAACGCAAACTTCAACCAGGTGAAACTCAGGCTTCCGTGATCCGATTTTATTTGTTTTTAGTTCATTTGAAAGATCTTTTTGAGCACAAAGAGCATACAAAATTTCATATTTGTAACGTTTTCCGTATTTGAATGAAATTCAAAAATGTTGATTTTTCGTGACGTTACAACGCAATAAAAACCCATACTATGATCAGCCATATTTCAGAAATGTAAAGTCTTCCGATTAAAAATCTTTTTATGCTAAAAAATCTACATACATTTATCTACAAATGATGGAAGACTTTTGAAAAATCAGTGTGTTGGTGTTTAAAATACGACAGTTTGGATGAAAAGTGTGCCTAAATGACTCAAAATCACGATTTTAATGTTAATCTTAATCGTCGTTCAATTTATATTTATTGTCATACTAATATCATGTCGAATACATTTCTGGATGGCAAAAGTAATGTAGAATGTGATAAAAATGTCAAATATGCCATAACTCAACTTTGAAAAATTGGCATTGATGATACGGGGCCCGTAGAATGTGTCATCAAATAAACGTTGAGAAAGAATTTTTAAATTGTTTTTTCTTATTGAAAAAAAAAAATACATTTCTTCATATATTTTTGGAAATTGTGCTAAATTTCAAGGAGATTGTCCCTTAAACTAGTCAATATCTTGAATTTCATCAGTCTGACGCAAAACCTGCATTCAGAAGATTAAAAGGTATTATATTCAACTTTTAATTTATGGAAAAAGATTTAAAATTAGTTGAACAAAACGCAAGATATTTGAATTTTAGTAAATTCAATATTTAAAAAAAAATGTAAAACTCGATATTGAACTAAAGCTCAAAAACTGTTCTACTTTAAACTTTTTGAAGCGCGGTTTCGAAATCAGCACTCAATTGTACTTAATAAACTTTGGTCGTTGACAGAAGTTCACGACTTTCGTTTTATTTTGTAAACTAGTGTAATGGGTCACGGGCAGGCATCCAATATTTCACTCACGTGATCAAATTCCACGGATTTATCCACCTCCGCGATCATGATTTATCTCTGCATCAGAGGAAAAATAAAAGTCTCTCACTCAAGCGCTCACGGTAATTCTCTTGCTCTCCATGCACAACTCACTAGGGTGGGGCTAATTTCAAAAAGTCTCTCCGATATAAGATTTCCCAAGTGGAAAGTGATCTACTAGTCGAAATAAGTGAGCTGTACAAAAATGAGCGATTTCGGTTGATATTTAGGGGTGGCGCAAAGGGTTCAAGTGAAATTTTTGCTAGAACAAACTTTCAAAAAAAATTTCAAATTTAATTTTCAAACTTATTTTTTCTAGACTAAATCGGTGATTCCAGAACCCAATTGGGCCAAATTTGTGCTCAAAATTGCGATATCTCTACTGGTTTCTGAGATTATTGAAAAAAATGTCGTTTTTCAGTATATTTTGGGTTGGGTACCAAAATATGACAGACTGAGCAACCATTTTCTCCTGCGAGAGCAAACGATTTGTGAGTGAGGACTTGTTGGAGAGAGCATACTTTTATCACGCAAAAGAACCGGAGTGAGAGTCTTTTCAATCGTCTATGGGTGCAAGGAAAATATCACAGGCTACTTTATCCGGATAAGATCGCTGTGTGATAGATCGTTGCTCGCGTGAGTGAGTGAAAATTTTGGTGCCTGGTCACGGGAAAAAGGTTATCAACAATTCTGATTTAGCAGTGTTAATCACTAATCAATATATTGATTTTAGTTGATCATCAATGCTCTGGTTGTTTGTTGCAATCAATGAAAAACTCCTCCCCCAATGAAGATTTTCAGAGGTGCGGCGATAGAAATTAGTTTACTTTTCCCTTCC
Source organism: Aedes albopictus (assembly GCF_035046485.1). NCBI lineage: Eukaryota > Metazoa > Arthropoda > Insecta > Diptera > Culicidae > Aedes > Aedes albopictus. The sequence continues at coordinate 243,089,845 of NC_085136.1, read as the reverse complement.
TATGATAGTTTTAAGTGATTGGGTATTCTGTTCAGTTAAGAGAATCGTGGGACAAAAGAGACACAAAACAAGCAACAAAGAAGGCGCGGCAATTACTCTTTATCCCAACCTAGGATAGGATGTGACAACAGAAATTGGCCTGCCTTGTTATTTTTCCGTTTGATTTCACCCACGATGAAAATCCAGTGCTGCCACTTTTTTTTATTCCAATTCTTTTAAACAAGTTGAATTTAACGATTGAAATTTCGATGCATATTTCGCATTGCAAAGCACTATTTGCAATTGATACAGCATAACATGCAACTAAAATTGTTTTCAAAAGCAAGGTTATTTAATTTATAGTGAAATATATCGAAAATTCAATCAATTTCCGGTCAAATCAATCGTTTCTATCAACATTCAGGCATGGGATACACCTTCTTTTGATTTACATTTGAATGCTGACATATTTGAGATGATAAAGCTAGAATAATAAAGTATAAAGATTTTGAATATTGATATCAAATGCCAAACCAATAAACTAGCAAAACGGCCAAACCAACAACAAAGTGATCTGATCGCAGCAAACGGATATAAATTTCGACCAATCAGCGACTGGTCTCCGTTTGACAGCAAATTGGTCTCAAATTGGCTGACTACGTGACGCATCCTATCCTAGATTCCAACTGGTTACAAATAATGACATGATCTCGAAAACTCTTGTTGATGACTCAAGAGAAGCTGAATTTGATGCATACTTTTCAACTCTGGAATAATCTGTTATTACTAACTCAAAATCGAAACTATTAAATTGATCTTCAACACCATTGCAGAGTTTACCGACTCGAAGTTATCCCTCGAAAATCTGGGACAAACTTATATCGCATTGCGACATTGTCATTATTGTTACGCAATGGTTGAAATTTGATTCAGTGGTTCTGTCAAATTAGTCTGAATTTCAAATACCTGAAAGAAAGATTCGACAGTCAAAAACTAGACATAACCATACATTGATATCAATAATACGTCGTAGAGTAATGCGGGGCAAAAGTTCGCACCTAACAGACTTCACAAAATAACTAATAAACGAAAAGAAAACAATATCATTTTTCTTCGTTAAAAGGGTCCCTATCATGTTGCCTTCAAAATGTAGTACTAGATTTTTTCGCATTACTTTTGTAGTTTTAGTAATACGATTTTTAATACAAGTACTCCAATGCGAACTTTTGCCCCATAGTGGGGGCAAAAGTTCGCATTATGCGGGGCAAAAGTTCGCACCTTGTACAGGGTAGTTTATTTGTGTGATGTTCTTTTATTGCATGTTAATTCATGTTCGTCTTTTCAATCTAGCCATGAAATCTGTTTCCTTCTGTTTTTAGCATTACGGCCCAACTGGAATACGACCTGGTGTTCAGCTTTTGTATAGAATGTGTTTTATGAAGACTTCCACAACTATTAACTAAGAGCTGTCCTTTCCAGCGTTACTGAAAGTTGCCAAAATACATTGTGGGGTAATCATAGAGATACATGTTGCACAAAATACAAAATACAAAATACAAAAAAAACAAATATGCAGCAAACCTGTTGAACAGGACCGTAATCGAATCTTATCCCCGTCAGTATGGTGATGAGTTACAGCTGTCAATTTACAAACTAAGCTATGAAAGACCCCGGTAGAGTAGATGAACATAAGAACTTCAGAAACATACGAAAAGACACGACGAGGATGACGAAGAAAATGTTTAAAAATGTTTTTGACCATTTTTCATTTCTTGAAATGGGTTAACATAATGTTTGTCTTACAATGGAACTTCTCACAAAACTAAGTTCAAACCCTCTGCCGGAACGATTTCAGGATGCATACTACACATATTATACATATATAGTAGTTTCTATACGAAATCTTCATTGCTTCAAAGATTCTGTAATTATATTGATGTACTAGATTCAGAAATCTAGTGCGAACTTTTGCCCCACAGCTACTGCGAACTTTTGCCCCACTGTAGAGGTTTTAACAATGTCCCTTTCTGTAAGAAGCACTAGTAGTTTATTGTTTATTCGAGTGCACCTCTCGAACTACTATGGAATAACGATTCTCCGACGTCAAGAGGTTATGAGATTTTTCTTCTTCTTGTTACTACAAATTCTTATTCCAAAAGGTCCAAAAATTCTATCAAAACACCTCGAAACACATTTTTTTGCATAACTCTGCCAAACCATAACGAAATCAATTCAATTTTTATTGACGAGTAACTGACCTGATTATGTGTCAAACCCATACAGATTTGTTTGGGTTCTTAACTTGTGCTCAGAAAAAGAACCACTGCGAACTTTTGCCCCGTGCGAACTTTTGCCCCGCATTACTCTAAGCTGCAAAGTAACTTTACTCCTGCGCTGAGCGTGCAATAGAGCACTACACTCAGGCAACTGAACACACGAATTTCATAAAGCATACTTTATGAAACAGCGAGAAAAATGAAAAAAAAAAATAAAGTTCATAGGGTAGCTATGATTTTAGTAGGTGAAGTATCCGGCAGGGAGGTTCGACCAACGGATAAAATACGAGCAGCGGGGTAAATGGAGAAGGACTCTGGTACTATTCGGGGAATAGCTTTCTATAACTTGGAAATATAAAACACTTCTAAATACTTTGTTGGCTGTGGTCCAAAAGAGAAATCTCCGATGGCCTCTTTAATCTTTTATACCTTCGATATAACGTTACATGCCGTTACCATCCATCTTCTAATTCAACTCTGACTGTAGTAGTAATGAAGGTATCCACACTGAACAAAATGCACTAGTAATACTCAATACACTACAACTCCTCCACCTTTTGGATGTTTCTTATAACTGGTTTATCAGAACAAGTATAATCTTATTACTAACTTAGGTCTACTGCTCTGAGAGCTTTATAAAATTCGATTGGATTGTTTTTCCTCTACATGCTTGTCTTGAACAAAAATTCAAATATATTCAACATCATTTAGTATACACGAAAGCATCATCTCTATTTTCTTTTCTGCTTCTTTTCGAACGCCGAAGTGGTTGATCCACCCAGTCGGCCGGTTTTTTCCGTTTACCAGAAGACTTTTCTTCTGGGTGACATTTATCACTATGAAATTCATTCACTTCACTACCAAACCTCTCGGGACCTTGATCTCTCGGCCTATCGGTCGCTTCAATTGATCTTTCCTTGGACAACATCACGTTTGGTCGCATCTCTCTGTCGGTAACTCCTGAGGTCCTAATCTGTTCTCTGTGCACCGCGGCTACAACGCTTCCAATTAGCACCTGGAATAAGTTTTGAGAGATTCGTTTTAAGTAAGTTGCTTTTACCCATTTCACTGGATGGCTCGGTTTATGATTCTGGTACCAGATCACGTCACCTTCCATCAGATCATCTAGAGGATCTTTTCGTTTCTTCCTTGAAACGACCTCTAGCTGATTATCCTCATTGGCGGGTTTAGCCGGTTTTAGTAGAAGGTTTTTATAATGTTTCTTAGGATTTAAAAGATCAATCAATGTCTTAGGTAAATAAGCAAATACTTTTTCGGATGGAAAATGTCCATCAGCCGTCAATGAATTATTTCTATAGTTGATTAAAAATAAATTAATCTGGTCTTCCAGTTCAAGTTCACCGTTCTCCGGATCCATTAGGAACTTTTTCAAGACGTCTTTAACTGTTCTCACAAACCGTTATTTTTGTCGAGGAACTAGAAGATTTTTGCTAATTTTTGCTCAAACGGGAAATTAGCTGGTTTTGCTTACTATGTCACTTCCGATATCTAACGTTACCGATAATTTCGGTGAAACACTCCCGTACACTTTTCGCTTGTGATTTTCTACCGCCGGACGAAACAAGGATTGCCGATCGCACGCGTTTTACACTGTTCGTCAAGCCGTCTGCACTTCAACTGAGTTTCCAAACGACTCACAGCATTTACTTACGACTATGGTGTATAGATGTCCGGTTGTCTCGTCGTCAGCTGAAGTATCCGGCAGGGAGGTTCGACCAACGGATAAAATACGAGCAGCGGGGTAAATGGAGAAGGACTCTGGTACTATTCGGGGAATAGCTTTCTATAACTTGGAAATATAAAACACTTCTAAATACTTTGTTGGCTGTGGTCCAAAAGAGAAATCTCCGATGGCCTCTTTAATCTTTTATACCTTCGATATAACGTTACATGCCGTTACCATCCATCTTCTAATTCAACTCTGACTGTAGTAGTAATGAAGGTATCCACACTGAACAAAATGCACTAGTAATACTCAATACACTACAGTAGGGATCATGCTGATTTTCATAGAACTGATTAACTTTTTCAATGCATCTATGGTTAGACAATTATAATGTGCTTTATGAACTGTTTCAGTTTCCAAGAGTGAAGAACTAAATTTGCGCCACGGCGACATCATTGTCACAAGTATACTTGTGACAATATATGCATATATGCAGCGGTTCGTACGGAATAATTACCGTAAACCATTTTCGTTAAATTAGGAGAGGTTAGGCTCTTGAACGAAACAACAATTAATAACAAATAAACTTGTTCCGGATTCAAAATGGTTCAGTTCAAGCGTAAAGTAATAGCTCTAGATTCAATTTACACGTGCATTGCATCATTCCACCCAGAATCTAATTCCACGCTTAGCGCTACGATTTTCTTAATTTGGCTCCTGAACTTCATAATTCAGCAGCAAGAAATCATAAAACAACATTATGTAATCATAATCAAGCTCTAATGAACTCATTAACACACGTTATGGTTTCATAAGGTCTAATTTGAAATCAAGAGAGTACATTATGAGTTTCATATTGTGACATATTTTTTTATTAACGTGTATTTTAACTTAAATGCTAATTCTACACTTATGTGACATAATGAATTCATATGGGCTTGTCTATGATTTCATAATGCAGTTTCAAGGATACCGGCAACAGAATCTGTTTCGTTTCTACATGTTTCATAATCAGTATACTTACGAAAATCGTAGTTATGGCTAATTTTTATAATGCGTTTATATGAATTCCTTACGTTTATTTGCCTGAATGTATCTTTGTGGATTTTGTTCGATGTTTCTCCAGTTTCCCGGAGTCACCCTCTTTCTCTACCCAAAAACATGTACTTTGGTTGAATATCTTGGTAAGCCTATTCTCGCTATCTCCCTCTTCAGAGGAGCATAAGCTTCCCGCGCGCTGCCCTAAGATATATATCGATGAAATCAAAATCATCCGAAATTTTTTCTTTCCGGTCATTGCGCAGGATGGACTCTGGTGCAATCTAGGGCACAGTTTTGTGCCACGCATCATTCACAGTCGCATAAAATCTCTGCATATCATGTCGATTCATGCATTCCTTCGCTTCCGCAATCACACTCTCTTCGTACTGTCATTACTTGCTGCGATGCATGCGTTTCTCTTCTGCTCTTGCTAACCTGTACTGCTCTCTGTTGAGCCAGTTGCAGACCACAAGCATTTGACTTCTGGCAGCCAATTAAACGCCCCATAATAAATTAAAAAGTTTCCATGAATAATTTGACAATTGCCAATAAATAAATAGGGATGGAAGCAATAATAAACTGTAAAAGTTTCATAAAAAAACAAAAAGCGCATAAATAAATCAAAACTTCCCATAAATAATTGATTTTCGAGCAATAAAAAATGACAGAATTTCCAATAGAAATACACTAGAACTCCAATGGCGCTGTAGTCACTATTCCTATTTAATTATTTTAATAACTTTAATTGTAATTATTGATTATTTTTATGTGTTTATCTTGTAGAGCATCTTTTGTTTTGGTAAACAAAGTTTATTTGACACTTCTAGTACGCTACTGACGCTATAAGGGCGTGGCAAACTAGATGTTAGTCACACGAACAGTCACGACATTGGACTTCTGTGGCTAGTTATTCTAATGAATTTCCACAAATAAATCAACAATTGCAATAACAACTATATGGATCGCTGTTACCACTGAAACTTGGCCGGTCTCTCTTCAACAGTGTTTTTTTGAGCATTCCCACAGGTATTATTTAAAGGGTTCTCTATGCCAACTGGAGACCCTCTGGAGAGAATTATTCTGGAGTTATTTCTTTTATTTTTCAATTTTTTTTTGCAAAAGTGAAGTGTTTTTTTTTTAGTTTTTAGCTAATGTTTCAACTAAAAACTCTCTCATACAACCAATTTGTACTATTGGCACCGACGAACCGACGTGACTGTGGTGTTTCAAAACTGTCTCCTCAAATTTAACGGTCGACCAGCAAAGGGTTCATTCAAATTTTACGTAACCCTAAGGCGGGAGGGTGGGGGTCAAGCGCTATGTTACGCTCCATACAAAATTTCAAAATTTTCCATACAAAAGTTGTTACATGGGCGAGAGAGGGGGTCTAAAATTGTGCGTTACGTAATATTTCAATGAACCCAAGCGAGCGATCGCTTCTGTCAAATCAGCGCAGACGCGAACCTATCCCTATACACTCAAACCTCCATTTAGGTCGAATCCATTAAGGTTAAATCTATTTAGGTCCCTCCATTTAGGTAACGTTACCTAAATGGAATCAGATTGTGTTCAGAGTAGTTGGAGTGTTTTAGATTAGGAATAAGGTTGGTTTAAGGGAATTGAGTTGCTAGTGTAGTTAAGGGGAGTTCACGGAGCGCATGGATGAGCAATGAGGGGGGTTGGGGTTGATTTGGGACTGTTTAAGGTTTACAAAGAACTTTCTTGAGCATAAGTCATCGAACCTACAGGGGATAGACAAAATGATCGGGACAGGCAAAATTTTCCCTTCTAAAAAAAATTCAAATAGCTGTAACTTTTCGATAATTGCATCAAATATTTTCAAATTTTCACTGTAAGTTGATCAACTATTCGTGTGACAGTGAACAAAATTCGGAAAAGGTCGAACGATTCTGCACAAAGTTATATAGATTCTAAAAAAAAGATAAAATTATCCGATAGCCAACTTTGAGCTGTTATATCTCCAGATTTAATGAACCGAATGCAATGAAATTTTGACCATTTATGACTTATATAATGAGCTTCGAAAAACTTTTGACATAACTAAAAATTCTTAACACGGAAGAAAATTATAACGATTAGATTATTTTTCTAATAAAACACCCAATTGTCTTAAATTTCAACATCGTTTAAAAATTCAAGATGCTAATTATAGTTCAATTAAGTTCCCTCTGATTCTCTCGAATACAGATATGTTTTGAAAGAAAGTAACAACATAGGCGGCAATTCATTGAAAAAGTTATGGGGTGCATATTAAAAATAGACCAATTTACTAAAAAATCATAAAATTTATGAAATCGCTATAACTTTTTCTCTCGTTAATAACTTCAAGTTGTGTCAAACGTTTTTTAGAGCTCATTATATAAGTCATAAATGGACTAAATTTCATTGCATTCGATTAATTGATTCCGGAGATTTAACAGCTCAAAGTTGGCTATCGGATAATTCTACCTTTTTCTAAAATGCTTATAACTTCGTGCAGAATAGCCCGATCTTTTCCAAATTTTGTCCACTAATACACAACTAGTTGATCAACTTACAGTGAAAATTTTAGAATATTTGATGCACTTATCGAAAAGTTACAGCTAATTGGACATTTTTTGTAGAGTGGAAATTTTGCCTGTCCCGATCATTTTGTCTATCCCCTGTACATGCATAACTTATGTGCTTAACTCTAGTAGGATTTTGGGGTCAATGACCCAGACAGGATCGCTGAACGTGCACTACGCCAATGGTGTGTGCCTAGCATATTATCCTAAGAAGGTTAAATGATTGAATAAAAGTAAAATATCCTCTGAAGCTCCCTTAAACGCCCTAGAAATCCCCCTAAAACTCCCTTGGACACCATGTAACGCACCTGATAGCTTCTGTAACCCCCACTCAAAACGCCTACTTAACGCCTCTGAAACTCGCCATAAATCCTCTGAAGCTTTCTGAAATGCCTTCGAAATCCCCCTAAAACCCCCTCGGACCCCATGTAACGCACCTGAGACCCTCAGAAACCCCCAAAAACGCCTTTGTAACGCCTAAGTAGTTTGTAATTCCTGGTAGATCATACTTTTTCATGTTGTTCATGTTGGGTTTCAGATACTCGCTTGATTTAAATTTCCTTTATTGGCAATGCTGGCTGACGTGAGTGGTGTCAATGCTTCCACAAGCTCTCTTAAACCTAGAGCTGTTTTGAGGTCTGCTTTAGATTCTATTCCAGGGGGTTTCAGGAGCGTTCCAGGGCCATTCCAAGGGGTTCCATGAGCATCCTATGGTTTCGGGAGGTTTCAGAAGGTCCCAAGGATTCTCAGGAACTTTCTTTTTTTCGGCTCCAGAGGTACGTTCTCCTCCATGTAGGACATTTGTGCTATCGCCATATATATTTCGACCTCAACTTGTTACGTTTGGCTTTTACGAATAAATATGTTATTAAACAAATAAGCAAAATTGAGAACATTAATCCCACTGTGCCCACATTTAGTAACGCCACATCACGCCACACACCAATTCGATGCCTAGCACACGGCGAAACAACACTTCGCCGCCAAAGCGGAGAAACGTCAAAACGGGAAAAAGGCGAAAACACGGAGGTAACGACGATCAGTGTGAACTCGGTCTTTTTTGGTTCGACTCGTCGTGAGAACCGGACGCTGTAGTCTCAACGGGAGAAAAATCTTGAGCTTACGAGTGGACAAGTAGTCCTCGCGAGTGAAAGTATCCAACGTGCCCCGGTCCTTCATCATCAAGCCCAGCAAGACGGGGCTACAGGAGGGAGACATACCAAACCAACGGACACAAGCCGAAGGTGATTATACTCGGGGCTTGGCACGGTTTCTTCGTGTCCATGGAGAGCCAAGTCGGCCGGCGTGCCAGCATCCGGCGCTTCCCTGGCCCGGCGAACGAAAACTGAACCAACGCCCGAAGGAAGCGGTTCCGGGGACAGCGGAACGGATCTCCGGAAGTTATCGCGTGTGGCGGCGGCAATGGTGTGGAGTGGGAGCAAAGAAAGTGAGGTTAGGTGTGGAACAATGAAAGAAAGGAAAAGTGTGGTTAGGCGAAGGGAGGAGTGCAATTAGGAGAAGGAGGAGGAAGCAAGGAAAAGCAGTAGTTAACTAGCAGGAGCGGATGTGGGACTGTAAGGTTAAATAAATGTGTAAAATTGAATCTTTTTGTGTTAGCCACTTGCGAAGAAAGACCTCCAAAAAGTTGTAACAAACTGTAAGGTCGTTTTCAGTGTCTTGAACTTGATACGTATCTGTCAAAGGATGCAAATTCTTAGTGGAATTCAAAGGAACAGTACTAAACACGATTTTCTTTTTACTTACAGATATTCCCCTAACAAGCCCAGGTTCATCATCATGAAAAGATGGATGATTTTTCAGTGGAACTCCGAAAAAAAAATCCACAGCTTAGGTGAATTCACGACCCTTATTCGCTAGACAAGTGCTATTCCAACTAAGCTACCGAGCTAATTACTGTTTTGTAAAGTTAATTAAAAAAAATCTATAATTAACCGTACGGATAGGTTAACCGAAGACTTCACCCTTAAATGATACTTATTTTTTTGAAAATTAAATGGGTAGTATTGCGTATTACCCCGCAGAACTTAACTTGATAACTAGAACAGCCAAAGAAACCATCGATACCTTGGTTGATCTGATGAACCATTTTGGTTTAAGTTTCTGATGATTTGGAGAGCATAGAATAATTCATATCTACGTGACTATAATGTTCATGATGGACATAAGCTTATAGAGCATGTTTGGGTATATGTAGGAGTAGATAACTGTCAAAATTCACGGGGTTCATCAGGTTTGAGAGCATTATCTAAGAACTGAAAATCTTTAAATGTTATCCCTGGGATACTATGGTGTAACTTAATATCTCTTGTCTCTGATTTTATACAGCTGAAATTAGAAGTTGGGCAGCTATGACCCATCTGTCCAGAAAGAGTTAAAGCCCTTCGAAATCCCTCTGAAAATTTCAACTTCCATAAAGACCCCTAAATCTGTCTGGATACTCTGGAAACCCATCCGGAACCATCCTGAAAGTCGCTGAAAACATTGGCACTCTTCTGAAACACTCCTGGAACCCCTTGTGAAGACCCAAGGAACCCCTAAGGACCCCTCAGAAACCCTTCTGAAACACCCATGAAGCTTGAAACTTATGGAAGAGTTCAACGTGAATTACCCTAGATCCGAAAGATTTTAAACCAATCAATTCCAAAGTAGTTTGGATGGCATAGATTACCTTATTCATGAAGTTTCAAGTGGCGCTTTGAGGCCATAGATTATTATTAGTGTATTAACTGTGGTTTGGCACACTGGATTTGTGATTCAAATTTCGGAATACTTTGGAGGCTTTAGAATAGTTTTCGGATTAAAACTTCAACAAATTATCATGGGTAGTGATGCATCGCTTGCCAATGATTACTGGAAACTGAAAATCATTAGCAAAATGAAAAAAAAAAAATGAGCATGTATAATATATGAATAATATGAAAAGTAGCCACTATTATCAGATACCATCAGAAGAGGGAAGAGTTTAGGGTCAAAAAAGGTGCAAACTTAAAGGTGGCTCAAAAGGGCAATATTCAGAGTCTAACATTCAAGACTTGAATACAATTTCAACTAGTAGTGACTCAACCAAAAGCTAAAATAGTTCCCTTTTATTATGAAGAGAAAAAGCAACAAAAAACTAACGATTATACCGAAAAATTCGTCTAATGGTACGGAGAACACCGGGGAAGTTGTCATGGTTCCCCGAGTGGAAACCGGAAGGGAGAATAAATTATTCATTCTCATAATTTCATTGGACGGGTTTGCTGGCTCGGCTGGTTCAGTTGGGGACGAAATTTTGCTTGCGCAAGGAGAATTCGATGTGGATCCTCTCTGTCTCTATTCCAGTCAGATGACATCGAGCTTGCTTTCCGTGCCGCACAACCAACCGACGACGACGACGACCGCATGGAGACAAAATGATTTGAAAGCACTTTTCCTAGGGCAATGTCGTTCATTTCCGTTTTATAGTTTTCGGTTGAACGTCGTTTGGCTACGCAGCACTAATTCAATCCAGCGATTAAAAACTGCTTGACAGTTTTTTGGTTCGGTAGAATGTGAAGCTTTCCTACCGAACCAAAAAACTGTCAAGCAGTTCAACGAAAAACGCTGAATTTTACATACAAGCATTTTTCTTTCCGTATTTGTACCAATAATCTACTAGATTTTCCTTCACTCAAAGTTTCCAAGTTTTCTCTTTTTAAAGCCACGAATATCCAAGCAATTTTAACCATACCATCAATTCTTATCTCTCGATCGAACTCAATCACCAATCGGAGCCAGTTTCATCTCCACCAAAGCCACTCCCCTTTCCACAGATTGTCTCGCACTCGATGACGATTTCTTAGAAGACTTCGACGACGACTACGGTATTGTAAAATGATCCACTCTTTCCCTCCATCCATGAATCCCATCCATCCCCATTTACTTGGGCTTGTTGCACTCCAAGCCTCATACTTCCGTTCTTTCCATTCAGTTTGTCCTACTCAAGAGAGCATGGGGGAATCGTCCAAGGGGGTGCCATTTACATCGCTGATTTCGATTAGCGATAAATCGAAACGAGAACTCCAAGCTCCGAGTACCTACGTACGACGAAAACTTGGAGGAAAATTAAAATCCACATGGAAACTCAGTTGGATTTCGATTCTGTTTCTTCGGAGTTTACTCGTTTCTTCGAGCTCAGTTAAATGGGAAAGAAGTTTGAGTCTGAATTGAGAAGCGTTTGTCTGGCAGAGTTCCCACCCTACTGACTTCGGAAGCTATGCGTTCTGGTTCGTTATAAAAATCGAACGATTTGTGCCGTTTGGGATGATAAAGATATTGGGGGTTATTCACCTAGAAGTTTGCTCTATTCGATTATTCGTATCACAGTGGAGAAACTCATGGAAGAATTTCGGCAGAAATCTTGTAGAATCTTTTGGTGGAAATCCTAATTGAATTTTGGGAAATACCCTGAGGATTACTAGATGCATTTTTGGATGCATTTTCTTGAGAAATTTCTGGAGGAATTCCTGGATCAACCCTTGGAGGAATTTCTGACGAAATTTCAAGAGGAATTTCTGGAGAAAGAATTTCTGATGAAATATCGGAGGAATTTCTGGAGAAATTCTTGGAGTTATTTCTGCAAAAAATCCTGAGAAAATTTTTGGAGAAATTCCTGGAGTTATTTCTGAAAAAAAAATCCTTAGAGAAATCCTGGAGGAATTTCTGGTGAAGTATCTGAGGAATTTCTGGAGAAATTCTTGGAGTAATTTCTGAAAAAATCCTGAGAGAATTTCTGGAGAAATTCCTGGAAAAATTTCTGGTGAAATACCTGAGGAATTTCTGAAGAAGTTCCTGGAGTAATTTCTGAAAAAAATCTTTAGAGAATTTTAGGAGAAATTCGTGGAATAAATTCTTGTAGAAATTTCTGAAGAAATTGCTGGAGTAATTTCTAAAAACAAAGTTCTGCGAGAATTTTTGCTGAAATATCGGAAAAATTTCTGGAAAAAAATCCTGGAGTAATTTCAGGAAAAAAAAACCCGAGAGAATATCTGGAGAAATTCTTGGAAGAATTTCTAGAGAAATTCCAGGAGGAATTCATTGAGAAATTCTTGGATGTAGTTTATGAAAAAAAAAATCCGTGAGGAGTTTCTGGAGAAATACCTGGAGGAATTTTTGGATAAATTCCTGGAGAAATTTCTGGAGAATTTCCTGGAGGAATTTCTGGAGAAATTTTTGGTGGTATTCATGGAAAAATTCCTGGAGGAATTTCTTGACGAATTCCCGGAGAAATTGTTGGGCAAATTCATGGAGGATTTTCTGGAGAGTTTCGTAGTGCAATTCCTGAAAGAATTCTTAGTCAAATTCCTGGAGAAACTTCTGGAGGAGTTCCTGGAGAAATTCCTAGAGTTATTCTATAAAAAAATCCAAGATGTATTTCTTGATGGATATCCTGGTAGAATTTCCAGATAAATCCCTGGAAGAATTTCCAGATAAATTCCTGGAGGAATTTCTGGAGAAATTCCTGGAGGATTTTCTGGAGAAATTCCTGGAGGAAATTCTTGAGGAATTCTCGGAGAATTTTTTTGTTAAATTCCTGGAGGAATTTCTGGAGAATTTCGTAGTGGAATTCTTCCAGGAATTCTTAGTCAAACTCCTTCAGGAATTTCTGGAGGAATTCTTGGAGAATACCTAGATACCTAGAGTTATTCTAGAACAAATTCCCAGATAAATTTCTTAAGGATATCCAATCCATCCTAGAGGAATTCCTGGAAGAATTGCCAGATAAATTCCTGGAAAAATTTCTGGATAAATTCCTGGAGGAATTTCTAAATTCCTGGAGGAACTTCTGGATAAATTCCTGGCGGAATTTCTGGATAAATTCCTTGAGGAATTTCTGGAGAAATTCCTGGAGGAATTTCTGGAGAAATTCCTGGAGGAATTTCTGGAGAAATTCCTGGAAGAATTTCTGGAGAAATTTCTGGAGGAATTTCTGGAGAAATTCCTGGAGGAATTTTTGGAGAGATTTCTGGAGGAATTTCTGGAAAAATTCTTGGAGGAATTTCTTGAGAAATTCCTGGAGGAATTTCTGGAGAAATTCCTGGAGGAATTCCTGGAGAAATTCTTTGAGGAATATCGGAAGAAATTCTAGGAAGAATGGCAGGAGAAATTCCCGGAGGAGTTCTAGGAAGAACTTCCACAGGAATAGAGGAGTGATTCCCGGAAGAACTTCAGGAGGAATTGCCGGAGGAATTGCAAGAGGAATCCCCGGAGGAATTCCGAGAGGACTTTCCGGAGGTATTCCAGAAGAAATTTCCGCAGGATTTCCAGCAGAAATTTCCGCAGGAGTTCCAGTAGAAATTCCCACAGGAATTTCAGCAGAAATTCCTGCAAAAATCCCAGAGGAATTCCAAGAGAAATTCCCGGAGACATTCCAGGAGGAATTCTCGAAGGAATTTTTGAAGGAATTTCTGGACAAATTTCAAATGGAATTGCAGAAGAAATTCAATGTGGAATCCCTGTGAGAATTTCTGGTAAAATTTCTGTTATTTCTGTAAGAGTACTATGTGGAATTCCTGGAGGAGTTCCTGGAGAGATTCCCGGAAAATTTCAAGGAGGAATTTCTAAGAGGAATTCCAGGTGGAATTTCCGGAGGATTTTTTAAAGGAGTTTTTGGAGGAATTTCCGGAGAAATTTCAGGCAGAATTGCTGAATAAATTACAGGTGGAATTTCTGTAGGAATTCACGGAGGAATTCCTGTGAGAATTTCTGTTTAAATTTCTTCAAGTTTTTCTGTAAGAATAACAGGTGGAATTCCCGGAGAAGTTTTAGGAGGAATTCCAAGAGGAATTCCAGGAGGAATTCCAAGAGAAATTGCAGGAGAAATTCCAGGAGGAATCCCACGAGGAATTCGCGGAGGAATTCCCTGAGCAATTCCAGGAGGAATTCCCGGAGCAATTGAAGGAGGAATTCCCGGAGCAATTCAAGGAGGAATTCCCGGAGCAATTCCAGGAGATAATTCCGGAGCAATTCCACGAGGAATTCTAGGAGGAATTCCAGGAGGAATTCCAGGGGGAATTCCAGGAGGAATTCCAGGGGAAATTCCAGGAGGAATTCCAGAAGGAATTCCAGGAGGAATTCCAGAAGGAATTCCAGGAGGAATTCCAGAAGGAATTCCAGGAGGAATTCCAGGAGGAATTCCAGGAGGAATTCCAGGAGGAATTCCAGGAGGAATTCCAGGAGGAATTACAGGAGAAATTCAAGGAGGAATTCCAGGAGGAATTCCAGGAGGAATTCCAGGAGGATTTCCAGGAGCAATTCCAGGAGGAATTCTAGGAGGAATTTCCGGAGGAATTCCAGAAGTAATTTCCGGAAGAATTCCAGGAGGAATTTTAGGAGGAGTTCCAGAAGGAATTTCCGGAGGAATTCCAGGAGGAATTCCCGAAAGAAATCCAGGAGTAATACCAGGAGGAATGCCAGGAGGAATTACAGGAGGTATTCCCGGAGGAATTGCAGGAGGAATTCCCGGAGGAGTTCTAGGAGGAATTCCAGGAGGAATTCTAGGAGGAATTCCAGGAAGAATTCCAGGAGGAATTCCAGGAAGAATTCCAGGAGAAATTCCAGGAGGAATTCTAGGAAGAATTCCAGGAGGAATTCCAGGAAGAATTTCAGGAGGAATTCCAGGAAGAATTCCAGGAGGAATTCCAGGAAGAATTCCAGGAGGAATTCCAGGAAGAATTCCAGGAGAAATTCCAGGAACAATTCCAGGAGGAATTCCAGGAGGAATTCCAAGTAGAATTCCAGGAGGAATTCTTGGAAGAATTCCAGGAGGAGTTCCAGGAGGAATTCCAGGAGGAGTTCCAGGAGGAATTCCAGGAGGAGTTCCAGGAGGAATTCCAGGAGGAGTTCCAGGAGGAATTCCATGAGAAATAGCTGAAGGAATTCCAGGAAAAATTCGTGGAGGAATTTCAGGAGGAATTACTGGAGGAATAACTGGAGGAATTCCCGGAGGAATTGCAGGAGAAATTCCAGGAGGAATTCCAGGAGGAATTCCCGGAGAAATTTCTAGAGGAAATAATGAAGGAATTCCAGGAGGAATCTCATCAGGATTATCTGGAAGAATTCCAGGAGGAATTCCAGGAGGAATTCCAAGAGAAATCCCAGGAGGATCTTAACGAGGAATTCCAGGAGGAATTCCAGGAGGAAGTCCAGGAGGAATTCCAGGAGGAATTCCAGGAGGAATTCCAGGTGGAATTCCAGGAGAAATTCCAGGAGGAATTCCAGGAGGAATTCCAGGAAGAATTCCAGGAGGAATTCCAAGAGGAATTCCAGGAGGAATTCCAAGAGGAATTCCAGGAGGAATTCCAAGAGGAATTCCAGGAGGAATTCCAAGAGGAATTCCAGGAGGAATTCCAAGAGGAATTCCAGGAGGAATTCCAAGAGGAATTCCAGGAGGAATTCCAAGAGGAATTCCAGGAGGAATTCCAAGAGGAATTCCAGGAGGAATTCCAAGAGGAATTCCAGGAGGAATTCCAAGAGGAATTCCAGGAGGAATTCCAAGAGGAATTCCAGGAGGAATTCCTAGAGGAATATCAGGAGGAATTCCAAGAGGAATTCCAGGAGGAATTCCAAGAGGAATTCCAAGAGGAATTCCAGGAGGAATTCCAAGAGGAATTCCAGGAGGAATTCCAAGAGGAATTCCAGGAGGAATTCCAGGAGGATTTCCAGGAGGAATTCCAGTAGGAATTCCAGGAGGAATTTCAGGAGGGATTCCAGGAGGAATTCCAGGAGGAATTCCAGGAGGAATTCCAGGAGGAATTCCAGGAGGAATTCCTGGAGGAATTCCAGGAGGAATTCCAGGAGGAATTCCTGGAAGAATTCCAGGAGGTATTCCTGGAAGAATTCCAGGAGGAATTCCTGGAAGAATTCCAGGAGGAATTCCTGGAAGAATTCCAGGAGGAATTCCTGGAAGAATTCCAGGAGGAATTTCTGGAAGAATTCCAGGAGAAATACCAGGAGAAATTCCATGAGGAATTCCAGGAGGAATTGCAGGAGGAATTGCTGGAGGGATTCCAGGAGGAATGCCAGGGAGAATTGCTGGAGGAATTCCAGGAGGAATTGCTGGAGGAATTCCAGGAGGAATTGCTGCAGGAATTCCAGGAGGAATTGCTGGAGGAACTTCAGGAGGAATTCCTGGAGAATTTTCAGGAGGAATGCCTGGAGAATTTCCAGAAGGAATTCCAGGAGAAATTCCTGGAGGAGTCCCAGGAGGAATCTTAGAAGGAATTCTCGGAGGAATTTACGGAGGAATTTCCGTAGAAATTTCCGGAGGAATTCCAGGAGGAATTCCAGGAGGAATTCCAGGAGGAATTCCAGGAGGAATTCCAGGAGGAATTCCAGGAGGAATTCCAGGAGGAATTCCAGGAGGAATTCCAGGAGGAATTCCAGGAGGAATTCCAGGAGGAATTCCAGGAGGAATTCCAGGAGGAATTCCAGGAGGAATTCCAGGAGGAATTCCTGGAAGAATTCCAGGAGGTATTCCTGGAAGAATTCCAGGAGGAATTCCTGGAAGAATTCCAGGAGGAATTCCTGGAAGAATTCCAGGAGGAATTCCTGGAAGAATTCCAGGAGAAATACCAGGAAAAATTCCATGAGGAATTCTAGGAGGAATTGCAGGAGGAATTGCTGGAGGAATTCCAGGAGGAATGCCAGGGAGAAATGCTGGAGGAATTCCAGGAGGAATTGCTGGAGGAATTCCAGGAGGAATTCCTGGAGAATTTTCAGGAGGAATGCCTGGAGAATTTTCAGGAGGAATGCCTGGAGAATTTCCTGGAGGAGTCCCAGGAGGAATCTTAGGAGGAATTCTCGGAGGAATTTACGGAGGAATTTCCGGAGAAATTTCCGGAGGAATTCCCGGAGGAATTCCAATAAGAATTCATGGAGGAATTCCTGGGGGAATATCCCGAGGAATTCCTGGAGGAATTCCTGGATAAATTCCTAAAGAAATTCATAGAGGAATTCCTAGATGAATGTCTGGAGGAATTTTTAGAGGATTGCCTGGAGGAATGCCTTAAGGATTTCCTGGAAGAATTACTAGAGGAACTCTCAGAGAAATTCCTAGAGGAATTCCCAGGGAAATTCCTGGAGAAAGTACTGGAGAACTTACTGGAGGCATTACTAGAGAAATCCCTCCATTATTGATGACATAATCCCTGATGACATAATCGCTGACTTTTGAACTTTTGGAACTTTTGAAGAATTGTTGCTTGAATTTATTTTCGATGTTTTATGCAATTCCTTTCAAAATTTCTAGTAGATTTCATCGAGGCTTATTAGTATTCCTCCTGATATTCATGAAGCAGATTCTGCTGAAATTCCTAGAGATATTCTTGGTAAAATACATAGAATCGCTTATCAGAAAGCTGTCTCGCATCAGCCAACACATGTACATCGGTCGGACAATGATGGTGACGAGCAGATGCGGAACCCTCAACTTCAACTGCAATCCAATTTCTGGTGGCGAAAAGAATTTATGGTATTCCACAAATTGGATTCTGTGTGTTAGCGTGAGCTGTCCCCTTCCTCCTGCTTGGGTATGTGACCTGAAGCACTGCGCTGGTTTCTGGTACTACTGACACACACTCGGGAAAGCACAGAAACGTACATACCAATATCGAGTTTGTATCATTGGCTTTCCCCTTGTGATGTCCACCGACATCCCACATCGAGTTTAATAAACCGCTAAATGATTGTGGAAGAGATTTTTTTTTGTCGTGGGCGGAGATGTCATATTCCACAGTTTCGTCTCTAATTGGAAGCTACGCTGGACTAGGTCATTGGTTTCGCTACGTGTTCAATGGTTGATATAAACCCATACATTCGCAAATAAATCTTTATGATCCTTCCGAAAACTATTAGATTGGTTTTAAAATAGCCCTGGATTGGCTTTTGTTTGTTAAACGTTAAACATTTCTATACTATTGAAACTGTTTAAAAGACTTATCACAAAACTCCTATTATAGCACTTGTAAGCATTCTCAGAACCGTCAGCTCATATCAAATTTTCTGTTCCCCCATGCCATTTGGCGACATAAAACATTATCGCTCTTGTCCCACCCAAGCCAGGGTTGCGCCGCATATACTTTCCATCTTGGTGAGCGTAGACACTTGCTTCAAAAGCTATAAAAACCAAACCGACTTCGACTGATACCATAGGAGGACACACAGGACACAAACCGAGGAAGCTTAAAGCGCTCTTCGAAAAGACTACTCATGAACAGTGACGCGACGCGGAAAGGCAGGGTACAGAGGGCCTTCGAGTCTCGGAGACGAGACGAGTGTAAGCTTTGCATACATTCGTTTCATTTGCTAAATGGAATGAAAATTTTCCCGGGAAATGAAATGATGAGCAGTAATTTGAAAAACATTTTAAGAGGATTAGACGGGGGAAAATTCAGTTTGCGTGATTTCGCTCTCAAGAATGTTTTTACCGACAAAGGAGCGCCGGAGATCATAAAGCCCTTGGAAACTTCCGATTCTGGATGGGCGATTGTTCGCTGTAAAGATACTTGTAAAAGCACAAAAAGGAACGCAACCACAAAACGATTTTACAACGAATTCGTTTTGCATCTCAACCTACATTCCACCGAAAACCATTCCGGTTATTATGATGACGGAGGATGATGGCGAAGACATCGTCGTCAGTGATGATGATGATGATGATGATGATGATGATGATGATGATGATGATGATGATGATGATGATGATGTAAATCAAATGTTACCGTTTCATGTTAAATTGGCTCTTCTAGAAAATTGTATGGGCCATCGAAATTATATGCTTCCTCCCACTTCGATTTCTCGAATCGAAACAGCATCAGACAGTTAGGATACAAGATACGGTGGCACAAATTTCCCAAATGGAGGAGAACGGGCCTCTGTAGCCGACTTACTGATAGCAGGATTCAGGATGTAATTTTATGATGTTGATCATATATTGACTAAAAATGTTCAGGTTGTATTTAACAACTTCATTTCAATATTATTCGGAAAACCATGCATTAAACATGTGGCTCCCATTTTCATCCTACTAAAAAAACAAAGGATTGAAGCGCTGCTTGTTTTGTTTCTTATTTTTGTATTTTTTGTTAGGAGTGAGCACGCATAAAACCAAAAAGAACGGAATAAATCGGTGCCGTAATATCGGAGGCCCATATATCCGCCAATTTGCGTCCGATTTCAAAACCCTAGGTTTCATTCAAAAGATAATAAGTCAAAGAAACTTTGAACATGATTTAAAAGAAACTTTTTCAAAAAAATTTGTATGTAAACTTAACCCAAAGTTGCCAAATTTTCTAAAAAATGAATTTAAACTTACGGCAGTGTCGCTGGAAGTTGGGTCGACCAAATTTTAAGATGAGAGAGGTAATATGACCCATTTTCTATTAGCTTTCAACTGCTTTTTACAGAACTTAGCTAAAAAATCTAGAAAAAAAGTTATTAAGTAAATTAATCCTTGATGTCATCGACCAAAAGTTTGGGGTCACCCCTCAATATGATGTATCGGCCAAAAGATTGGGGTCACTTTCGTAAAACATGGAAAAGTGATTTGGTGATATCTTCGTCTTCTATAGTTCAATTATAATTATTTTTGGCTCATTTCAAAGATAAATAACTAAATTTACGTTTGATGTCTTCAACTTAACGTATTTAACGATTTTTGTATTTAAAAATGTTATGTAAAGTTAGCACATTTTACCACGCTTCAAAAAATGAGGCAACTTTACGTTAAGTTTTAGTATGTGAATTTCAACAAATATGTGTGGTTCAGCGTCTATGCAGTAAGTATCATTCATTTTGTTTCAAATAAGCCAAGAAGAATTAAAATTGAATGAAAGATGACAAAGATATCAACAAATCACTTTTCCATGTTTTACGATAGTGACCCCAAACTTTTGGCCGATGACATCAAGGATTAATTTACTTAATAACTTTTTTTTCTAGATTTTTTAGCTAAGTTCTGTAAAAATCAGTTGAAAGCTAATAGAAAATGGGTCATATTACCTCTCTCATCTTAAAATTTGGTCGACCCAACTTCCAGCGACACTGCCGTAAGTTTAAATTCATTTTTTAGAAAATTTGGCAACTTTGGGTTAAGTTTACATACAAATTTTTTTGAAAAAGTTTCTTTTAAATCATGTTCAAAGTTTCTTTGACTTATTATCTTTTGAATGAAACCTAGGGTTTTGAAATCGGACACAAATTGGCGGAGATATGGGCCTAAAAAAATGACATGTTTTTGAGGGGGTGACCCCAAACTTTTGAACGGGAGTGTACCTGCGAAAAATATAAAACTGGCTAAAACAGTGTTTGGTTTTGTACTGAAGGATACAAAAGTTCGTAATTGGACTGACTTGCGATTACTTTTTATCATAGGACAATACTGCCGGTGGACGCATAAATGTCCCATGTGCAAAAACAGACAATCGAGAAAATCGCGTCCAAAGTTCGAAAACGTAAATTGTCTCAACTATGAAGTATAAGTGCTGAATCGTGTTCTAACATCAACGAATTTTGAATTTGAGCACTAATTTTTGTTTTAGAGCGATTTTATTGTTCCATAGGATTTCCAATGAAACGTGACGCTTATGCGTCCACTTTTTAGAATGTTACAAATCGGCCTTGCATTTTTTCAACAATTTTCAGAACAAACTATCTATTTTTATTTCCTTATATGATAGTGCACCATGATACATGGTCATGGGCTGCAAAATCTCAATATTGCCAAAAATGCACATGGGACAATTATGCTTCCACCGGCAGAATATGACTTGGTGTTGTTTTTCAATTTTACTGAACAAATTATTTATTTTTATCCACGCAGCTGAAAGATCATTCGAAGAAAAATCGAAAACTGTCATTAACTCAACTTTGCCCAAAATGCAGATGGGATTGACTTGCGATTCACGGCAGTATACTGCATATACTCATCTCAGAGCATAATCCTGAAGAAATGCCAATTGATGTATTTCCGGAAAGATCCTTGGAAGGATTCTTGAAAATATTATCGCAAAAGTCTATAAACTATCACTGGAGGAAACCCTCGAGGTATCCCAGTAAGTACCCCTGGAGAAATTCTTCAATGATTTTCTGGAGGTATTTTCGGAGAACTCAAAAATAATGTTGTTCTAGGAATAATCCTGGAACTCACTTGAAGGAATTCTTCGACAAAATCGCTGGAATGTATTCAAAAAGAAATGACTGGATGTATTTAAGAATTCCAAGAGAAATTCATGGTGCATTTCCTACAGGAATTCCGGGAGGAAACCCCGGACGAATTCCTTTAGAGTGTAAAGGAATCCCTGGAAAAAAATTAGGCAACTTCTTGGAGAAATTTCCGAAGAAATCCTTATACAAAATTCGGAAGGAGATCTTTGATAAAATTCCTGAAGAAATCCTAGGATAAGTCCTAAAATAATCGTTGGTGGAAACCCTTGAGGCACTCCAGGGGGAATTTCTGAAAGAGTCCCTTGACAAGTTATTAGCAGAATCCCTGAAGGGCTTTCTAAAGGAACACCTTCGAAACATCCTTGGAAAAACTCCTAGAGGAATCTCTAGAGGAGGTTCTGAAAAAATCAATGGATAACTTCTTGGAAGGTTTCTTGGAGAAAAAAATATCAGGATATATTCCTGAAAAAATCACAGGACGAATTTCGGAAGGAACTCCTAACCAGAAGCTGCAGGGGGTATTCTTGAAGAAATTCATGGATGGATTGGTGAACAAATCCGTGGATGAACTCATAGAAGATTTTTTTGGAGATAATTCCTGATTCCTTTAAAATTATCTTAAAGAATTCCAATTAGTAATCACTGGAAGAGGTCCTTGAAATCTTCAGGTAATGCTGGAGAAATTTTTGGGTGCATCCCTGGAAAACATGATGGAGAAATTGTTGAAATATTTGAAGGAACTCCTTAACATTTTTTTGAAGAGATCCCGAGATGAATTTCCTAGAAAAATCATCAGAGGAATTCCTGGAGCAATCCGATGAAGAGTTCCCGGAGCAATCCGTGGGAAAATTCTTGCAAAAATCCCAGGAGTAATTTTTGCATCAATCCCAGGAGAAATTCCTGGATAGAATTTATGCAGGAATGCCTGGAGGAATTAAGGAAGGAGATCGTGGAGGAATCCCTGGAGGAATTCTAGGTGGAATCTCTGGAGAAATTTTTGAAGAACTACAAGAAGGATTTCCTGCAGGAATCCCTGGAGCAACTCCTGAAAGAATTCTTGAAGGAATCTCTAGAGGAATTCTGGGAGGAATTCCTAGATAAATTTCTAGAGAAATATTTAGAGTAATTTCTGGATGAAATTCTGGAGAAATCCTTAGAAGCATTTTTGGAGGAATCCTCGGAGAAATTTCTGGATGAATCCCTGAAGCAATTCTTGGAGGAATCTCAGAAATAATTCTTGGAGGAGTCCCAGGAGGAATTCCCGGGGGGATTTCTGAAAAAAAATCCTGGATGAAGGCCTGGAAGAATTCTTAGAGGAGTCTTATAGTGAATTCTTGGAGGAGTTCCGGGAAGATTCCCTAGAGAAATTCCGAGAGGAATCCCTGGAGAAATTTCCTAATTAATTTTCCGATGAGAATGTTCTGGAAGAATCCTTTGAGGAATTTCTGGAGTGATCTCTGGAGGAATTCTTTAAAAATTCCTTAAACAATTTCTGGAGGAATCTGTGGAGGAACTTCTGGACAAATTCCTGGCAGAATCTCTTGAGGAATTTGAAGAAGAGGAACTCTTCGAAGAATTTTCTGCATGGATTATTTGAGAAATTCCTGCATGAATTCCTGGAGCATTCTTTGGATGAATTTCTAGAGGAATTTCTGGAGGGATTCCAGGAGAAATCCTTGAAGCTATTCTTAGAAGAATCCCTGGATGAATTCCTGAATAAATCTCCAGAGGAATTCCTAAGAGGATTCCTGGAGTAATCCCTGAAAAATATCGTGTACAATTTCTTTAAAACATTCCTGGAGAAATTATTGTACAGATTTCTGAGCGTATTCCTGGAGGATTTCATTATACAGTTCCTGAAGATATACCTGGAGAAATTCTTGAAGAAATTCCTGGGGTAATTCCTGAAGGATTTTTAGGAGGAACTCCTGGATGAGTCGGGGGTGGAAGCTCAGGTAAAATATTATCTCCTGGGCGCCCATTAAAAACACCACCCCCGGCGAAGACTGGCGCTCAAGCCTAGCTATTTAGCACTGTAGTTGGAGGAAATGCCAATGCAGAACCCGTAGCTTCCGGGAAGGTAAGCCCAGCTCCCTGGGTTAGTGGGTTGGTGTCAGGCCCTGCGAGCCAGCCGTAAAAAAGACTAGCACCGGAAAATCAACAAGAGAAGAATGCGAACCGAAACCAATGGCGACGACCACAGCGACGAAAAGGGACTTGCGATTGGAAGCTCGGTACGTGGAACTGCAGATCTCTCAACTTCATCGGGAGCACCCGCATACTCGCCGATATACTGAAGGACCGCGGGTTCGGAATCGTAGCGCTGCAGGAGGTGTGTTGGACAGGATCTATGGTGCGAACGTTTAGAGGTAATCATACCATATACCAGAGTTGCGGCAATACACGTGAGCTGGGAACAGCTTTTATGGTGATGGGCGACATGCAGAGGCGCGTGATCGGTTGGTGGCCGATCGACGAAAGAATGTGCAGGCTGAGGATCAAGGGCCGATTCTTCAACATTAGCATAATAAACGTGCACAGCCCTCACTCCGGAAGCACTGATGATGACAAAGACGCATTTTACGCGCAGCTCGAACGCGAGTACGACCGCTGCCCAAACCACGACGTCAAGATCATCATAGGGGATCTAAACGCTCAGGTAGGCCAGGAGGAGGAATTCAGACCGACGATTGGAAAGTTCAGCGCCCACCAGCTGACGAACGAAAATGGCCTACGCCTCATCGATTTCGCCGCCTCCAAGAACATGGCCATTCGTAGCACCTTCTTCCAGCACAGCCTCCCGTATCGTTACACCTGGAGATCACCACAACAAACGGAATCGCAAATCGACCACGTTCTGATTGATGGACGGCACTTCTCCGACATTATCGACGTCAGGACCTACCGTGGCGCTAATATCGACTCCGATCACTACCTGGTGATGGTTAAACTGCGCCCAAAACTCTCCGTTATTAACAACGTTACCGGCGGCCGCCCCGGTACGATCTAGAGCGACTGAAGCAACCGAATGTCGCCACCACATACGCGCAGAATCTCGAGGCAGCGTTGCCGGACGAGGGTGTGCTCGATGTGGCCCCTCTAGAGGACTGCTGGAGTACAGTGAAAGCAGCCATCAACAACGCAGCCGAGAGCACTATCGGGTACGTAGAACGGAGTCGACGAAACGATTGGTTCGACGAGGAGTGCAGAGCGGTTCTGGAGGAGAAGGATGCAGCGCGGGCGGTAATGCTGCAGCATGGAACCCGACAGAATGTGGAGCGATACAGACAGAAACGGAAGCAGCAGACCCGTCTCTTCCGGGAGAAAAAGCGCCGCCTGGAAGAAGCGGAGTGCGAGGAAATGGAACTGCTGTGCCGTTCACAGGAAACACGCAAGTTCTACCAGAAGCTCAACGCATCCCGCAAAGGCTACGTGCCGCAAGCCGAAATATGCAGGGATAA
Source organism: Aedes albopictus (assembly GCF_035046485.1). Taxonomy (NCBI): domain Eukaryota; kingdom Metazoa; phylum Arthropoda; class Insecta; order Diptera; family Culicidae; genus Aedes; species Aedes albopictus. Next base: position 243,064,629 of record NC_085136.1, on the reverse strand, counting down.
GGAAGGGAGCCTCCTGACGGACAAACGTGAGGTGATCGAAAGGTGGAAGCAGCACTTCGACGAGCACCTGAATGGCGAAGAGAATGTAGGCACGGAGAACCAAGGCAGCGGAGGAAATGACTATGTTGGTGCAGCAGAGGACGGGAACGAACCAACTCCCACGCTGAGGGAAGTTAAGGATGCCATCCACCAGCTCAAAAACAACAAAGCGGCTGGTAAGGACGGTATCGCAGCAGAACTCATCAAGATGGGCCCGGAAAAGTTGGCCACCTGTCTGCACCAGTTAGTAGTCAAGATCTGGGAAACCGAACAGCTACCGGAGGAGTGGAAGGAAGGGATAATCTGTCCCATCCACAAGAAAGGCGACAAGTTAATGTGTGAGAACTTTCGAGCGATCACCGTTTTGAATGCCGCCTACAAAGTGCTATCCCAGATCATCTTCCGTCGTCTTTCACCTAAAGTAAATGAGTTTGTGGGAAGTTACCAAGCCGGTTTCATCGACGGCCGGTCGACAACGGACCAGATCTTCACCGTACGGCAAATCCTCCAGAAATGCCGTGAATACCAGGTCCCAACGCATCACCTGTTCATCGACTTCAAAGCGGCATACGACAGTATCGACCGCACAGAGCTATGGAAAATTATGAACGAGAACAGCGTTCCCGGGAAGCTGACTAGACTGATAAGAGCAACGATGGACGGTGTGCAGAACAGCGTAAAGATTTCGGGTGAGCTATCCAGTTCATTTGAATCTCGACGGGGACTACGACAAGGTGATGGACTTTCCTGCCTACTATTCAACATCGCCCTGGAAGGTGTTATGCGACGAGCCGGGCTCAACAGCCGGGGTACGATCTTCACGAAATCCAGCCAATTTGTCTGTTTTGCGGATGACATGGATATTATTGCCAGAACATTTGGAACGGTGGCAGAACAGTACACCCGCCTGAAACGTGAAGCAGCAAAGGTCGGACTGGTGGTGAATGCGGCTAAGACAAAGTACATGCTGGTAGGTGGGACTGAACGAGACAGGACAAGCCTTGGCAGCAATGTTACGATAGACGGGGATACTTTCGAGGTGGTAGAAGAATTCGTCTACCTCGGTTCCTTGCTAACGGCTGACAATAACGTGAGCCGTGAAATACGAAGGCGCATCATCAGTGGAAGTCGTGCCTACCATGGGCTCCAGAAGAAACTGCGGTCAAAAAAGATTCACCCCCGCACCAAATGTACCATGTACAAGACGTTAATAAGACCGGTGGTTCTCTACGGACACGAGACATGGACGATTCTCGAGGAGGACCTGCAAGCACTCGGAGTTTTCGAGCGACGGGTGCTAAGGACGATCTTCGGCGGTGTGCAGGAGAACGGTGTGTGGCGGAGAAGAATGAACCACGAGCTCGCTGCACTTTACGGCGAACACAGTATCCAGAAAGTGGCCAAAGCTGGAAGGATACGGTGGGCAGGGCATGTTGCAAGAATGCCGGACAACAACCCTGCAAAGTTGGTGTTTGCTAACCATCCGGTTGGTACAAGAAGGCGTGGAGCGCAGAGAGCACGATGGGCGGACCAGGTGGAGCGTGATCTGGCGAGTGTTGGGCGTGACCGAGGATGGAGAGCTGCAGCTGCAAATCGAGTATTATGGCGGCAAATTGTTGATTCAGTATTATCATGAATTTGATGTGAACTAAATAAATGAATCCTGGATGAGTCCCTGGAGATATTTGAGATTGAAATCCTGGAGCAATGCCTAGAAAAATCCCTTGTTGAATTCCTGGGGGAACTCCTAGAGAAAATCTTAGTGGAGCTTCTGGAGGAATGCCTGTAGAAATATCTAGAAGATGGAATGGATGAAATTCCGGAGGAATCCCTGACGGAAATGCTGGAGGAATCCTTGGAAGGGTTTCTGGATAAACTCTGGGATGAATTGCTGAAATTTCTGAAGGAAACCCTGGGGAATTTATTGGAGAGTTTACTGGAGAAATTCCTGGAGAAATTGCTGTAGGAATTTCTGGAGGAATTCCTGGAAGAATCCCTTGATCAATCCCTGGAGGGATTTCTGAAGGAATCTCTGGAGGAATTCCTGAGGTAATTCCCCAATGTATTCAGGGAGAATTGGGGAGTCACTGGAGGAATTTCTGGAAGATTTCCTGGTGGAATGCCTGAAGGCAAGCCTAGAGAAATCCATGGAGGAATCCATATGGAAATCTCTGGAGGAATGCCTGGAGGTATTCCTGGAGCAATCCTTAGTAATTTCTGGAGAAATACCTGGAGAAATCTATAGATAAATTCCTGGAGGAATCCTTAGAGTAATTCTTGGAAAAATTCACCGGAAGAATTTCTGTAACAATCCCAAAAGGGATTTCATGAAATAATTCCTTGAGGAATCCTTGAAGTTATTTCTAGAAGAATGCCTGTAGGAATTATTGCAGGAATTTCTAGAAGAACTTCTGGAGGGATCTCCATTGAAAAACCTGGTGGAATTTTTAGAGGAATCCCTGCAAGAATTCCCAGCGGAATTCTAGGAAGAATATTTTAAATTTGAGCAGGAATTCCTAGAGTTATTCTTGAAGGAAATCCTGGAGGAATATCTGGAAGAATCTCAGAAAGAATTCGTGAGGGAATCCCAAGAGAAGATTCTGAAGAATTCCCAGGAGGAGAAACTGAAGAAATTACAGAAGGAATTCTTGGAGATATCCTGAAGGAATCCTGAAAAGAGTTCAAGAAGGAACTTCTGCGGGTATCCCAATAGCAGTTTCTCAAGAAATCCCTGGAGGAATTCATGAATAAACCTCAGAAGCAGGCCTGCTAAATGCCAGTCTCAGTGCCTGTTTTTCAGCTGAAAATGAATGACTGTGGCGGTCGTTTTCAGTTCCTTAATGTGAGAGTCCGAGAGCTCCATTCGTGAGCGACCCAACAAGATCAATTCCCAATCATCCACACACTACTCATGGTGACAGGCCATTCGTCTCAAGCGGTGGCTTGTGAGAGTGAGTGCCCTATACGCCACCACGGGTGAAAGCACTCAAATACAGAAAATTGAATGGAAATTTTGCCCTGTCAGCTCTCACTTTAAGCACGCTGCGTGCGAGTGTGAGTACCTATTTAATTTCGCTCCCGTGTTGCTGATCGGAAAGCAACATTGACAGGAAAACCAAAACAGAGAAAATGAAAAAAGCAAAATATCGCAATCAAAAAGGCCTGTCGAAAAATTGCAGCACTGATTGATAGGCTAGTTGCGGTCCAAGTCAGCGTGTAAATACTCTGTTGAGTCACTGTCACTTTGGTTCTTTGCTTCCTACATCACAACTGAACTGACTGTGATGGCGTGTAGGTATCAATAATGATAGGCCATCTTTAAAATTCCTTTAAAATTCTACAGTTATGATATTTTAATATATGGCATAAAATATCAAGCTTTACATGTCGGTCCTTAAAAATTTTGTGATTTGGCTAGAACCGCCAAAATATCAGTTCAGTCGCAATGATAGTGATCTGAAGTACGGGTCAGTATCAAGTCGTTGCCTGTCATTGTCGTCCTGATATTGAATGGCCTGCAGTGATAGTGACGGTCGTGCAACATCAGTAGTCAACTGACATGACTGATATTATGCAGCTCTGTACACAACACTATGCTTTATAATTTCTCCAAATTTGTATGAACAAAACATGGTATTTTACTATTACTTTAGAGCTTTTAGTAGAACTTGTTACTTCAGACTCTAGTTTAATTTAAAAACATTTCACTAATACTTCACTTTTGCAAAAGAAAATAAAAAATGAATAACTCTTTTAAAGAAAAACTAGAAAGGACGAGCAAATTCCTTTTAATTCTACTACTGTGCTTATCTTCGGACAGATAGGCCTATTTCGTCTGTGACTTACAGACTTCTTAAGTGTCAAGCACTTGACACCAGGGTCGTGCAATTTCGAAAGGAAAACATGACGTACGACAGCTGTAGCAAATCGTTTCCCATACGAACGGACTGCTGTGATGCTTCATCTTTCACCCAGCAACACACTCGTTCGCTGCTGCTACAGAAACAAGTGTGTATGAAACATGAAATGATACACTTGGATTTTCGTTTCATTTATGAGTTATTGAAATACTTCAACATGCTAAAAACACTATTTAAACCGCATTTTTCAATAGTGGTGCACGCCTATAGAATGATAATTATGTTTTATGAAAGAGGATAACAAATTCGACCACTTAAATCTAATTAATCGACGCCCGTAACCATTGAGAGACTACCGCGCACGAGTGAGACACTTATGCTCTGCCGGGTGAGGCACAAGCAATGCGACCGGGTGGGAGACTACCGAGTGCTACGATGAGCGGAAAAGTTTTGGTAAACGAAACGAGTGATTAGACAAATGTATGAAACGGTTGAAGTGATTCATTCAAATGTTGCATGAAAGTGTATCATTGAAACGAAATTGTACGCCCCTGCTTGACACTGAAGAAGTCTGTAAGTCACAGACGAAATAGGCCTATCTGTCCGAAGATAAGCACAGTAGTAGAATTAAAAGGAATTTGCTCGTCCTTTCTAGTTTTTCTTTAAAAGAGTTATTCATTTTTTATTTTCTTTTGCAAAAGTGAAGTATTAGTGAAATGTTTTTAAATTAAACTAGAGTCTGAAAAAACATGGTATGACAGAACATCTTTCAAGTGCTTGCTGATCTGGCAGATCATGTTATCTTATTGCAGGACCATTTGTGTGTCTTAAATATCCAGTATTTCGGATTGAACAAAACAAGTTTTCTTGATGCAATTAAACAAGTACTGTTAAGAGGAATATTGAGAATTCATGTTTTTTAATCTCTCAGTATTACAAATGCAGGACTGTTTGGATGACCTAGAACATCACAAAAAAAACTGTATTAGTGCTTTCGTTCCTGAAGTATGTGCGGATAAAAGTCGTCCTGAAAGCGTTAAACTAGCCCTTTCCAATGTTGACCGATTCTCACTAATTTTTAAACGGTTCGCACTGGCAGTTGAAATTTTTGTTTTTCTGATATATTCGATTTTCGTTTTTAAGTCTGATAGGAGTTTCAGAAGGGTTTCGGAGGGGTTCCAGGGAGCTTCAAAGGGGAGTTTCAGGTATGTTTCAGGTGTATCATAGTTATGCAGAGAATTTCAGGAGGGTTTCCGAATGGATTTCCGTTGAATTTAGTGAACGCCCATGCAACCCCCTGATACCCCTGTACATCTCTGGAACGATTTTGAAACCTCTCGGAACTCCTTGGAACGTTCTTGAAAAAAGCTGAAAAAGCTTTGAAACATCATTGACATTTCGGAAACTCTCTGAGATCCCCTGGCATACTTGTGGAATGCTATGGAACCCCCAGACCACCTCAGGAACGATTTGAAGCCTCGTGGAACACCCCGGAAGGATACCATTGGAACGCTCCTGAAGACCACAAGAGCGCCTTTGAAACCTCCTGGAACATCGCTGACACTCCTCGGAAACCTCTGAAACCTCGTGAATGCCCCTTCCCCTACTTAAAACGGACCGGAGCTGGTGTGATGGTTCAAACACGTGGCTTTCACGCCGAGGGCCTGGTATCGAACCCTCTCCCGACACACTTAGACAATGTGAGTTCTTGCTTCGGGATGAAAGCTAAGCGTAAGTCCCGAGATGATCTAGCCTGGGGCTTAAACTCTTGTTCATACAGATTAAAAGGAACCCAACTAACAATCACTCATTTAACAGACACCATTATGACGAATTAATTCAGCATAATGTTGAATAACATTTGAATTATTTGCACGTACAACCTATGTTCGGGTTTTGTTCACACAAATTTGGAGAAATTGTAAAGCATCATGTTGTGCACCAACTTATTTTTTTGTTGTTCAAAGCGTTTTACAAATGTAGAGGAAAGTTGTTATTAAGCTTTGGCAATAATGACTGAAAATAAATAAAATGCAAAAATGTTGAATTTTCACGAGAGTAATTATTTGCTCTCATGTTGAGAACACCTATTATGAAATGAGAATTACATATAAAATTACCTAAATCCGGATTGGAACTCGAGATCTATCGATTGCCAGCCGCATGCCTTCCTATCTGCGCCATCCTAGAGATGGTGAGGTGCAGCACCCAAAGCAAAACATAATCTTCCCATGACTCAATAATGATCACTCCTGATCTTGTGTTCAGCAGTGGTGAATTAGCACAGCACGTGGCAATCAACTGAACAGCGCCTTATACTTCAACAGCTGTTCAGCCCAAAACACGTGTTTTCCATTCTGATTTCGCTGTCAGTATTTTTATCGCACGGTGAGAAAACTTGTATCGAATGCGGCCAAAAAGTGTTAGTCCTTTTTGAAGATATTGTTTCCAGACGTACTAATTGCGATATAAATATGTTTTTATTTTTTATTATTGAATATCGATCTTTAAAAATGTATGACAATATGTGTTGCGGTATGGTCTTGGACATGGTGCATTCACAGCATCTGTTCAGGTAATCTACTCATGCTCAGTCGAAAATCCGTTACGCATTTTTTATTTATGCTTTTGTCATGGAATCTTGATGTTGTGTTCAACAAATAGTGCATAAGGATGTTTAGGGATACTTGAAATGAGTCGATTTCTGAATGCTGTTTGGTTATCTAGGTGACTGTGGGAACAATATTCAGTAAACACGATAGCACTGAAATGTCAAATGCATCGATCCAAGCGTCTCGTACAATCGAACTGCTGCGGAAGATAAAACATATAATAATCAAGGTACAAGATATCTTGTTACAGACTAATAATAATAAATAAATGCCTCATTTTTACGTTAATTACGTCTCGTGGCACTCACTCTTAAACTACATAATTATATTCTGTTTTATTTTATGTGATTCGTTTAAAATAATGTTTTTTTAATTACTTGGTTGTCTAAACAGTTTTAGCCATGATTTATCCCATAATCCGAACAAAGTTCCGAGTCTAACTATGACGGGCTGAAGGCGTTTATTTGACAAGTGAAAAGCACATTCTTCAGGAGCATATGCTTATCGATACATCAGCTTAATAAGATGCAGACAAATGTTTTGTTAAACTCTTTTGTTAAGGAATCAATGCTTGTCGAATAAATTTCTTGTTAAACTTTTGAAAAGTGCTTTAATTTATCATTGTTGATACCGATGAGGAAAGTCGAACATTGACTACTTTCTCAATTGAAAAATCATTTAAACAGTAATGTAAAGAGCATAATTTTAGTTCAACTATCATTACCCTTATTAAGCAACAATTCAGCAAGCTTGCTTGTTTGTGACTTGCAATTGTTAGTTGGGAACTGCTTGACATTTGAAAGAATAAAATACTTGAAACCTCCTAGAACACTCGTGAAATCGCTGGAACACTACTGAAATTACCTTGCACGCGCTCTTTCACCTTTTTCCAAGCCCCTGGAACCCCCCAGTGTTTTCTCTTGAAAACCCCTAAAACGATCCTGAAACCACCTGAAGCACCCCTGAAAACACCCTTTAGAGTCTCTGAAACACTCCGGAATAGCTCTGAAACCACTGGAACGTTCCTGAACCCCCTTGGAACGGCTTGTAAACCAATTCCCCCTCCTCCTGCCCCTGTGACGATCAATAAATCACTTGAAACGCCTCTAAAAACCCTTGAAAAATCATGATACGCTCCCTTGGAGCCCCCTTTATCGCTTCAAATCTCTGGAACATCCCTGAAACCTTTTAAAAAATCCTGAAACCAATTGAACGCCGCAGAAGTCAATGCATTTGAAACTCCTTGCAAACCACTGGAACGCCCCTGACATTCCTTGAAACACTATTGTACAGATTGGAGAAACCCGAAGATGCTGGGTAAATAGGCAGAAGAATATTTAGCGAAATGGAAATTAGGCCGAATGGTCATTGGGACGAATCGGTCAGAAAGTAGTCCTCGGAAGAATAGGCTATTTTTATGGGAAAAACAGAAAGATAAGGTCTAAAGTATATCGTGTGTGTCGAAGGGTACTTGATCACGCCAATAGCTGTGAGGATGATCATTTCTCCATCATAATGAGTCTTTTCAGTACGGCAAAAGTAAAGAGGATGACACCACAATAGATCAAATTAATGGTCGCAGTGGTACTATGTCCCCAACAGGAAAAAAGGGTACTTGATGACTATTTGGCCTACAGTTTATTCTCCCATAACCGTTCGGCCTAGTGACCTTCGACCGAATTGCTGAATACCGAAACCGGATCCTACCATATTGATTATTATGCAACAAAAAAGATCGGGATCAACTGCACTGTTTCTTGCGAAGTGACATTTAAATGTTCGAAAAAGCTACTATCGCTACAAGTCAGACAAAGTTTCTTCATCTGACACATGCCAATTGGTCAGCTCGTAATTCTGCTAGAGTAAACCGTTATGTCTAACACTTCCTTTCTAGCGGATACCATGAAGTTTAGGACAGGTGACTATGATAAGTATTCCAAGATCTGCACTACTTAAGTACTCCATCAAAATGGAGCCTCTCAAGGGGATGGTTCATGATGCGGTAAATAAAGAGAACAGGCGTATTTCCAGTTGAGGTTCTCAACAGATACGTCAATTTCAACAGCACATACATCTCTGGTGGCAAATTCAGAGACGAGCGTAGAAACAAATGCGTTGTTGACAAGCACACATGCTCGAGGCATGATGCGAGAGTTTGCCATTTCATTTTTTACTGAAAATACCAAACACTGGGTCCACAAGGTTTGCTAGATAGATCTTCCCCTTACGAAAGTAAGATTCTCGGACTAAATCCATTTGGGCTGTACCATTTTAAAAAAGACACGGACAACGTCTTCAGCTTTTGGCTGTACAGACTGTTTAAAACTTAACATTAGACAACGGACAACGGAGCATGCACCAGTGGAAACGGGGAAGAAACTATTCTCACGAAAAGTTTCAACGCCCGAAGCGGGAATCGAACCCTCACCCCATAGCATGGTGCGATTATAAGCTTGGTGACCCTAACCGCACGGCTACGAGGCTCCATACAGAGCATTGCATTTTGCATGCAAGTCTGTAAAGATTGATAGTTGCTGTTATTTTATGTTGAAGATTAATCTGAGCTATCCTAACCGTGGCCACTACGCAAACTAGGCAAGATCAAACTCTTTGTAATCACAGCACAATAAAACTAGATCGGTATCGATTGGGAAACGACAAAGGCAAGGATACACAGAACACACTGTGTAAATCGCATATTGCAAAACCATATAGGTAAAAATTTAAACTGATCAATGACATCTTTATAATTCTGCTCTTATTCAGCCTCTAGTTTGAGACAAAAGAAGGGCAGCTGACTGTCTAGGAGATACATATGCTATACTGCACCGTTGCTCCGCTAAGTGAAGGAAGGGCATAATACTATGGTGAGTGCCCTGGTACTACATAGGCTCCGTTTGAGATTAGGTTTTTATTAGACACCCCTAACCATTCATTCCTAGCCGCATAACAGCATGAATTAAGGGTCACCTGACATCGATTATTGATAAAAAGACAAGAAATTTCATATAATTCAGATTTGTTCACATTATAACACCGAGGAAAATCATTCAGTTTTGAGTGTTTAATTACGATCTGACAACAAAAAACGCAATGATAAATTGTGTAGTGAGTGGGTTCCGGGGTTCGCTCAAAATCTGCAAACGAGACAGCAAAAAATTCGCTACCTTTCTACCACTGATAACAATTTCATCGTTGACAGTGGCATATGTGAGCAACAAATTACAAAACCACATGAAGCAATTTGGAATGAAAAAGGCTCTGAATCAGAAAAAAAAGAAGCAAAACATCGTACCAAACCCGACAGTGGTAAAAATGTCCTACACAAACAAATATAAAACTCCAACAGATCGGGTTCGATTAAAATTCCAAACACACGTGTTTGGGTGCCAGAAGAACAACAAGGATGTCGCGCCACCAAAAAAAAAAACCTTCGTCAAATGAACTTTCCCAAAGCGGATAAGCCAAACAGCTGTGACGACAGCGGCTGGTGTGCCGCTAGATTTTCCACAAATTCTTGCTTTTATTTGAATCTACTGGTCGCACAGTCGGAAAGAAAAGTGGCAAACATTGCGCCGGAAAAGGATTCCGACTGGGGGGGTTATCTTAATCTGAGCCCATTAGAAACATGTGTAAGGGATTACTTTGTTAAATAAGGGATGGGTTGTGTGGGATTTAGATGCGAAAGAAAGAAAATTGTTGTTAACACAAACTCTAAGCAGTTGGATGTGCCTAATTTGCAAACTGAGTAATTGTAAGAATTTCTTGAAAAACAAAATAAAATAAAAACATTTGTCTTAAACCAAAAATCAATGGAAAATCACTGCATTCAACCAATTTGTAGCAAATTTCAGCTAGGATCTAGACATACACACTCCAAGATTAACATCCGGTTAGGAAACGATAAATCTACAGACCATTGCTATCATCTCCATTTTTTCACGTGCGCACATGTACACATATAAATAGACAGTCAACCACATCCCACTGCATACGAACGAGGAAAAGGTCAGTTTCCAGTCCATTTCAAATGCGTCTTAAGAGCATTCATATGGAAAGTATGTGTCCCACACGTACGAAACAGTGCATTTGCTACATTCAGATATGTAAGCCGATAGGATGCTGTTGCAAATGTGGATTGTTTCAACTAAATTGAAATTCTTGGAAGTATGCTTCGAGTTCGTAGCCCGTCGTGTTTCGTTGAATACGGTCAGATAGTGACATGAAATAGTTTCAAGTTTAGTTCAAGGACGTCTTTTTGAACTCGGACAGGCTTAATATTAGTTACCAAATGTTAATTATCAATTGCCAATTTTGAAGTATCAAGTATCAATTATCAAGTATCAAGTATCAAGTATCAAGTATCAAGTATCAAGTATCAAGTATCAAGTATCAAGTATCAAGTATCAAGTATCAAGTATCAAGTATCAAGTATCAAGTATCAAGTATCAAGTATCAAGTATCAAGTATCAAGTATCAAGTATCAAGTATCAAGTATCAAGTATCAAGTATCAAGTATCAAGTATCAAGTATCAAGTATCAAGTATCAAGTATCAAGTATCAAGTATCAAGTATCAAGTATCAAGTATCAAGTATCAAGTATCAAGTATCAAGTATCAAGTATCAAGTATCAAGTATCAAGTATCAAGTATCAAGTATCAAGTATCAAGTATCAAGTATCAAGTATCAAGTATCAAGTATCAAGTATCAAGTATCAAGTATCAAGTATCAAGTATCAAGTATCAAGTATCAAGTATCAAGTATCAAGTATCAAGTATCAAGTATCAAGTATCAAGTATCAAGTATCAAGTATCAAGTATCAAGTATCAAGTATCAAGTATCTAGTATCAAGTATCAAGTATCAAGTATCAAGTATCAAGTATCAAGTATCAAGTGTCAAGTATCAAGTATCAAGTATCAAGTATCAAGTATCAAGTATCAAGTATCAAGTATCAAGTATCAAGTATCAAGTATCAAGTATCAAGTATCAAGTATCAAGTATCAAGTATCAAGTATCAAGTATCAAGTATCAAGTATCAAGTATCAAGTATCAAGTATCAAGTATCAAGTATCAAGTATCAAGTATCAAGTATCAAGTATCAAGTATCAAGTATCAAGTATCAAGTATCAAGTATCAAGTATCAAGTATCAAGTATCAAGTATCAAGTATCAAGTATCAAGTATCAAGTATCAAGTATCAAGTATCAAGTATCAAGTATCAAGTATCAAGTATCAAGTATCAAGTATCAAGTATCAAGTATCAAGTATCAAGTATCAAGTATCAAGTATCAAGTATCAAGTATCAAGTACAGGTCGGACTCGATTATCCGGGGATTCAATTAACCGGGGGTCCGATTATCCGGGGCTCGATTATCCGGAAAAAATGGCTCGATTATCCGGGGAAAAGTTTGTTTTTGCATTGTTTACAAATTTCTAGATTACCATATGTCAAAAAATGTGATAAACATCAAATACAACACCTGTAAATAGGATTTAGCCTATTAAAAAATTGTTTTTATTTTTTCACATTTTTCAGCTAAAATTTCATTTTTAAAAAACATGGTTATAATAATACCAAACGTTGAGTTTAGGCACTACAACGTCATGTATGTTAGCTTCTATGTTTAACGAACAGTTTTTGATTGAAGAACATCAAAAATAAAAGAAAAAAAGCATGGCTCGATTATCCGGGTGATTCGATTATCCGGGGTGAAATAATTTTGGAGTCACCCGGATAATCGAGTCCGACCTGTATCAAGTATCAAGTATCAAGTATCAAGTATCAAGTATCAAGTATCAAGTATCAAATATCAAGTATCAAGTATCAAGTATCAAGTATCAAGTATCAAGTATCAAGTATCAAGTATCAAGTATCAAGTATCAAGTATCAAGTATCAAGTATCAAGTATCAAGTATCAAGTATCAAGTATCAAGTATCAAGTATCAAGTATCAAGTATCAAGTATCAAGTATCAAGTATCAAGTATCAAGTATCAAGTATCAAGTATCAAGTATCAAGTATCAAGTATCAAGTATCAAGTATCAAGTATCAAGTATCAAGTATCAAGTATCAAGTATCAAGTATCAAGTATCAAGTATCAAGTATCAAGTATCAAGTATCAAGTATCAAGTATCAAGTATCAAGTATCAAGTATCAAGTATCAAGTATCAAGTATCAAGTATCAAGTATCAAGTATCAAGTATCAAGTATCAAGTATCAAGTATCAAGTATCAAGTATCAAGTATCAAGTATCAAGTATCAAGTATCAAGTATCAAGTATCAAGTATCAAGTATCAAGTATCAAGTATCAAGTATCAAGTATCAAGTATCAAGTATCAAGTATCAAGTATCAAGTATCAAGTATCAAGTATCAAGTATCAAGTATCAAGTATCAAGTATCAAGTATCAAGTATCAAGTATCAAGTATCAAGTATCAAGTATCAAGTATCAAGTATCAAGTATCAAGTATCAAGTATCAAGTATCAAGTATCAAGTATCAAGTATCAAGTATCAAGTATCAAGTATCAAGTATCAAGTATCAAGTATCAAGTATCAAGTATCAAGTATCAAGTATCAAGTATCAAGTATCAAGTATCAAGTATCAAGTATCAAGTATCAAGTATCAAGTATCAAGTATCAAGTATCAAGTATCAAGTATCAAGTATCAAGTATCAAGTATCAAGTATCAAGTATCAAGTATCAAGTATCAAGTATCAAGTATCAAGTATCAAGTATCAAGTATCAAGTATCAAGTATCAAGTATCAAGTATCAAGTATCAAGTATCAAGTATCAAGTATCAAGTATCAAGTATCAAGTATCAAGTATCAAGTATCAAGTATCAAGTATCAAGTATCAAGTATCAAGTATCAAGTATCAAGTATCAAGTATCAAGTATCAAGTATCAAGTATCAAGTATCAAGTATCAAGTATCAAGTATCAAGTATCAAGTATCAAGTATCAAGTATCAAGTATCAAGTATCAAGTATCAAGTATCAAGTATCAAGTATCAAGTATCAAGTATCAAGTATCAAGTATCAAGTATCAAGTATCAAGTATCAAGTATCAAGTATCAAGTATCAAGTATCAAGTATCAAGTATCAAGTATCAAGTATCAAGTATCAAGTATCAAGTATCAAGTATCAAGTATCAAGTATCATGTATCAAGTATCAAGTATCAAGTATCAAGTATCAAGTATCAAGTATCAAGTATCAAGTATCAAGTATCAAGTATCAAGTATCAAGTATCAAGTATCAAGTATCAAGTATCAAGTATCAAGTATCAAGTATCAAGTATCAAGTATCAAGTATCAAGTATCAAGTATCAAGTATCAAGTATCAAGTATCAAGTATCAAGTATCAAGTATCAAGTATCAAGTATCAAGTATCAAGTATCAAGTATCAAGTATCAAGTATCAAGTATCAAGTATCAAGTATCAAGTATCAAGTATCAAGTATCAAGTATCAAGTATCAAGTATCAAGTATCAAGTATCAAGTATCAAGTATCAAGTATCAAGTATCAAGTATCAAGTATCAAGTATCAAGTATCAAGTATCAAGTATCAAGTATCAAGTATCAAGTATCATTAATTCATCAATTATGTGTTATCAATATTAAAATGAACTTTCAGATGAATTCTCAGTGACTGTCAGAAACTATCAACTGAAATTTGTTGCACTTATCCAACGTTAACTCTACTAAATTTCACAAACTTAACGCTCAAATCATCCAAGGTTTTTTTGCCTTTACCTCAAACCAGGTTCCCAATATACCTTTTTTTCTTATTGACTGGTCCTCGCTTCTCATCTGGTTGACCCTTTTTCAACTCTTGTTAGCCAATCTAGGAATCCAAACAGTAGGAAACTAAACAGTAGTATAGAGACGATCGGAAATAAATAATTGATTGCAACGAATCAATAAATTGCCATTTGCTTTTCGAAAGAGTTTCCCATCTCTATTGGCCCCACCAATACTGACTTCAACCTCATGCATGAATAACTTGACGTCCGGAATGGAAGTTTATTTTCTGGAAAAGTATCAAGAGTGGTCCGACCCATTCGAACAGGGGTTGGTGCTAATCAGGAAGCCGTACTGCGAAAAACATATGAAGTTGTTTGGAGGAAGTTGTTTGGAGGAATGCCGGCCAGCAAGCAAGGATTTCAAGAGCTTTTCGATGTTGGGTGTGTCAAGGTGTGTGAGACTTTTGTAGAAACTTTCTAAATTAAATTAACTTTGAACGTTTGATTTACTGATGGGGAATTGAACTTCAGAGTTGTACGCAGTCACAGATAGTCAGAGTTTAAAAACTCCAAATTAGAGCTAATTAGAATTAAAAAGAACGTCAGCAGTTAATATTAAGGATAAAAAACAACAAATAATTATAAATTGAAAATCGAAAAATTGAAAACATAGATCTATTTCCATATAAGCAGTCTCATGAAAATATTGAAGCTTAAAGTGGGAAGCAATGCCACAATAGAACTGAGCACAGTCGCAGTTGATGGTGACCATCAAAGCAAGTAACTATCTTCCAAAACAGAATTTCAAGCATCCTAGCCGAAAACTTTTCCAATCTCTACCTCGAACACCATTCAGCTTCTCAACTGATTCTCGTCGGCGCATCCCGCGAAACTCTACTTCAAAGAAAGCAAAAGCAACAAAGCACACTCATTGCCTCTCGCAGTAACCAGGCTATGAGGAACTTCTCTTTCAAAGTAAAGGCTTTTGAGAGTGGCCGTCCTTGCTGTTGGCATTCCTTTGAAAACGGCCCAAAATTTTTCACTTTATTTCGCGCCACTTACCAACCATCCTGTGCACTTCAGCGAACTTGTCAAGATTTTCCTACTCTTTGTTTTCTTCTTAGGAAGTGGTCTGCAGTTGAAGTTTTGGAGGGCTCTGAGGATACTTTCGAAAAAAACAAAATGCCATTCGCGACGACCATGCATGGCAGCTGGATTGATATTTAAGAAACTTCTCTGGGTATTCTAAAAATAGACTTCGACAGGCACCTATCACTGCGATATCAGACCTAACCCGTGCACCTGAACCATCTAGCAAAGATTTTTCCCCTTTTTCAATAGAAAATTCCTCGATACATACAGTCAAGACTCCAGTAAGACGCAGCCACCTATTCACTATTTGTCCATCGCAATTTCAAGGATGTCCTCCAATAAATTGAGTGACTAACTTATACTGAATCGTAAGCATCTGAGTAATGGGGATGGGTATATAAACCGTGCATCGAAGTCATATAGGATACCCAACTGTATATTGCAACGAAAGCGGGTTCATCTTCCAGTCAGTGCAGTGGAACAATGCACAATAAACCGAACCACTCTATCTGTTTCAGATTTCGAAAATCTCCACAATTTTCCACATACGATGCATATGGGGGGAAAGGAATCAGGTGCTTTTTCGTGATACCGTCATCGATACCAACAAGATGCCTTGAAGCGACAGTACACGGAAGAATGCGAACCGCGAACGTGAAGTAATTTCATTTTAAAATTCCTCTACCGACCGTCGATGGTTGCATTGCTGTAGACAGGGAAGGGTTTCAGGGGTACAACATTTTGTGGAAAATCAAGCATTGTTCCTTATTGCTTTTTATTAATAGGGAGGGAAATGATAACTTTACTGAAGTTATAATTCAAAACTTAGTTCAGCAGACTCATGATTAACTGAAGAAGTTCTCTGTTTTGTTTCAGTGCATAAAACTCTCAGGTAACAATTTGATGCTGTATAAACGTTTCTCCTTCATTTGAGCAAAAGCTGAGCACAAGAGGTATAATCCTTTATTTAGCTCCTAAACATCTAGTTTTGGTGATTTTATTCAACCATTAGCTGATTTGAGGTTCATTGAAAGGCTGTTTCAAGGCTTAATATGCGCTTAATCAGTAATCAGTTATATTTAAAAGTTGTGTAAAAATAACAATAAAAACACTTTCATGAGCCTATTTTAACCATTACCTGCTTCTATTTCCAGAAGAGATGTTTCGGAATGTATATATTAATCTTTGGGAAAACTGGGAATTTGAACTGAGCCTGTATTAAGCCTGAAAAAACGATGTAGACATCGCGAAAACATGCTTGGGTCAGCTGTCAAAAATTATTTGATTAAGGCTGCACGGGAGGACGTGTATTTTTTCCTATCTTCCCTCTCTTTCTTACAATTTGCCTCGCAATTTTGAAGATGCAAATATCAATTTCCACTGCACTGACGTAGCTGAAAATTTAATCGACTGTGCACCGAGAAGTTGAGATTTGCTTCTTACTAGCAACAGAGCAATGGCGGACGATTCAACCACCGTCCCGTCCGGCCTTTAAAGTTGAACAACAGTTGCTTAATTCTGAATGTTGGTGTATGTTTTAAAGCTGATTATTCAGATGAATAATATTCAATTCAACTTGCTATTCAGCCATTTATATATTGCTGATTAAAGAGGTTGAACAAGCCATACTTCAGACCAATATTCATTGTATTCAGCCACTGATACCATTTACCAGCCAGCCACTATTCAGCTACTACTCTCACTGTTCAGCATTCATTGTTACTTGGGATATGCATGACTGTATTGTTACAGCATAGTGTTGTCAACCTATGTACGACTTGAAAACGGAATCTCGCCAAATGTACCGCATCAGTATTACCAAGTTGAATCTATGGTATTACAATAACCTTAACAAACAATGATTGACTGGAAGAGAGAGAACTGTCATGTTCCAGTATTGACTGGTGATCAGCTCATATGGATAGATTTGACAATGACGCCACTCTTAGTTAAAGGCACTCTGCATATCCATCACCCTCTGCCTACCAATCCACACACCAGCGTGAACCTATGTCAAACAACCATTTTCCAATAACTCCGCCATCCCACAATGGTTTATTTTCCCATTTTCACGCTCTTAATTAATAACTCGTAAGATTGAGGAAATAGAGCAATGGTGTCTTCGGCAAAGTTGACGGGAATGACCAGCGCCATCTTTTGACAGTTAGAGTTTTCGGATCAATCCCCCTAAAAGTGAGATACAAAATATATTTTTTTTCAATTTGTTGAGATAAAGGGTTGACGTCTTAGGCAAAGTTGAAGCATTTTTGATTCCAAACAACTTTCCTGAAGACGTCAATGTTGTATTTTTTACACCAATGGAGATAGAGGCCTGTGATGGAAAGTTAGCCCCAAAAACACGTTTTTTAAGTAAAACATACATTTGTTGAATTTTTAGGTCCATACAATGTTCTGCAAAGTTGTATGTATCAATAAAATACGCAACTTTGCCGAAGACATCGAAGCTGTGGGAATTAAATGAGACGAGTTATAGCTAAATTTATGATTTTTTTCATCCACTTTTAGGGATAAATATCTTTCTTAGGGGCAAAAGGGTGCAGCTGAGGATACCCTTATCAGAAAGTACATCTAAAGAGCTTTCAAATAAGGGTTAGTTTGTCCGTCCACGATCGTCTACTGAGGAGATATGACCATAATAAAAAATGTCCATATTACTATTTACCTGCATTTAAATCTACGTTGACAGTAAATTTCAGCAGATAAAATATGATAAAATTATAAAGACAATATTTTATTTTCCATGAAAATATGAAATATGATGCATAAAACCCTAATTTCTAAAAAAAATACGTGTTACTGAAATTCTTAGGTCAGATTCTGAGTCAGTATATGAAAATCTAATAAATAATAATATTGCTTAAGATGAGCAGATAAAAAAAATATAGACAATAGTTCATTGAAAATAGAAAATATAAAATTTTGTGAATAAAACCGTATTTTCTCAAAAATTTTACGTTTTACTGAAATTCCTAGGTCAGATTAAGAATCAGTGGATCAAAATCTATTGAATATAAATATTAGTTATAATGAGCAGATGAAAAATTAAAAATTCAAATACCAATATTTTATTTTCTATGACATATGTATTAAATTTTGTGAATAAAATCCTGTTTTTCTCAAAAACTGTACGTGTTACAGGAATTCTGAAGTCAGATTCGAAATCAGCGGGTCAAATTCCATTAGAAATGGAACAAATGGTCAAAGTGCGTGAAAAAAGTTTCGATTTTGTCGACTAGTGTTATTTTGGCTACATTAACTGGCATAAAACAACCCCTATGATGCTCATTTTAAGCTTAAGATATATTCCTAAAATTCACAATCACATTGTCATACTTAATGAACAGATACAATAACACAAGTCAACAGTACATAACACCCGATACAAAAAATAATTATAGGAGAACTGCCAAACAAAACAAATGAAAAGGATTTCGGCGAAGGAAAATACTGAAATGAAAATAAAAAAAGGGTGCAGCTGAGGATACCCTTATCAGAAAGTACATCTAAAGAGCTTTCAAATAAGGGTTAGTTTGTCCGTCCACGATCGTCTACTGAGGAGATATGACCATAATAAAAAATGTCCATATTACTATTTACCTGCATTTAAATCTACGTTGACAGTAAATTTCAGCAGATAAAATATGATAAAATTATAAAGACAATATTTTATTTTTGTCGGGGCCCGTGGCGCAGTGGTCCACACGTTCGCTTCATAAGCGGATGGTCATGGGTTCGAACCCAGCCCCGGCACTTGCAGTTTTTCGTCAGTTGCTCTTCCCCCCGAGAGCAGCTGGCACCTGACCCTCTTCGGAGCATACAGCTCCAACGGACCCGGAATTTGGATATCGGCGAACCGCAACTCATAATGGACCTCCCAATCGGACTGGAAAAGGAACAACAGCCAAAACATCAGCATCATCGTGCTCATCATTCTACCGTGGACAGGGTAGAAAAGTTGAAGCAGCACAAGGCACCAGTTCGATATAGTTGAATTAGAATAGAATACATGTAGGCGCTGTACAAAGTGCAGCGTCCAATTGGAATCGCTCACGTAGTGCCCTAGTGGACAAAAGAGCTGTAAATTAGGTTAAGTGAATAAGAATAAAAAAAATATTTTATTTTCCATGAAAATATGAAATATGATGCATAAAACCCTAATTTCTAAAAAAAATACGTGTTACTGAAATTCTTAGGTCAGATTCTGAGTCAGTATATGAAAATCTAATAAATAATAATATTGCTTAAGATGAGCAGATAAAAAAAATATAGACAATAGTTCATTGAAAATAGAAAATATAAAATTTTGTGAATAAAACCGTATTTTCTCAAAAATTTTACGTTTTACTGAAATTCCTAGGTCAGATTAAGAATCAGTGGATCAAAATCTATTGAATATAAATATTAGTTATAATGAGCAGATGAAAAATTAAAAATTCAAATACCAATATTTTATTTTCTATGACATATGTATTAAATTTTGTGAATAAAATCCTGTTTTTCTCAAAAACTGTACGTGTTACAGGAATTCTGAAGTCAGATTCGAAATCAGCGGGTCAAATTCCATTAGAAATGGAACAAATGGTCAAAGTGCGTGAAAAAAGTTTCGATTTTGTCGACTAGTGTTATTTTGGCTACATTAACTGGCATAAAACAACCCCTATGATGCTCATTTTAAGCTTAAGATATATTCCTAAAATTCACAATCACATTGTCATACTTAATGAACAGATACAATAACACAAGTCAACAGTACATAACACCCGATACAAAAAATAATTATAGGAGAACTGCCAAACAAAACAAATGAAAAGGATTTCGGCGAAGGAAAATACTGAAATGAAAATAAAAAAAGGGTGCAGCTGAGGATACCCTTATCAGAAAGTACATCTAAAGAGCTTTCAAATAAGGGTTAGTTTGTCCGTCCACGATCGTCTACTGAGGAGATATGACCATAATAAAAAATGTCCATATTACTATTTACCTGCATTTAAATCTACGTTGACAGTAAATTTCAGCAGATAAAATATGATAAAATTATAAAGACAATATTTTATTTTTGTCGGGGCCCGTGGCGCAGTGGTCCACACGTTCGCTTCATAAGCGGATGGTCATGGGTTCGAACCCAGCCCCGGCACTTGCAGTTTTTCGTCAGTTGCTCTTCCCCCCGAGAGCAGCTGGCACCTGACCCTCTTCGGAGCATACAGCTCCAACGGACCCGGAATTTGGATATCGGCGAACCGCAACTCATAATGGACCTCCCAATCGGACTGGAAAAGGAACAACAGCCAAAACATCAGCATCATCGTGCTCATCATTCTACCGTGGACAGGGTAGAAAAGTTGAAGCAGCACAAGGCACCAGTTCGATATAGTTGAATTAGAATAGAATACATGTAGGCGCTGTACAAAGTGCAGCGTCCAATTGGAATCGCTCACGTAGTGCCCTAGTGGACAAAAGAGCTGTAAATTAGGTTAAGTGAATAAGAATAAAAAAAATATTTTATTTTCCATGAAAATATGAAATATGATGCATAAAACCCTAATTTCTAAAAAAAATACGTGTTACTGAAATTCTTAGGTCAGATTCTGAGTCAGTATATGAAAATCTAATAAATAATAATATTGCTTAAGATGAGCAGATAAAAAAAATATAGACAATAGTTCATTGAAAATAGAAAATATAAAATTTTGTGAATAAAACCGTATTTTCTCAAAAATTTTACGTTTTACTGAAATTCCTAGGTCAGATTAAGAATCAGTGGATCAAAATCTATTGAATATAAATATTAGTTATAATGAGCAGATGAAAAATTAAAAATTCAAATACCAATATTTTATTTTCTATGACATATGTATTAAATTTTGTGAATAAAATCCTGTTTTTCTCAAAAACTGTACGTGTTACAGGAATTCTGAAGTCAGATTCGAAATCAGCGGGTCAAATTCCATTAGAAATGGAACAAATGGTCAAAGTGCGTGAAAAAAGTTTCGATTTTGTCGACTAGTGTTATTTTGGCTACATTAACTGGCATAAAACAACCCCTATGATGCTCATTTTAAGCTTAAGATATATTCCTAAAATTCACAATCACATTGTCATACTTAATGAACAGATACAATAACACAAGTCAACAGTACATAACACCCGATACAAAAAATAATTATAGGAGAACTGCCAAACAAAACAAATGAAAAGGATTTCGGCGAAGGAAAATACTGAAATGAAAATAAAAAAAACTACAAAGGTAAAAACCCATTGAAGCCCAATAATTGCTCCATACGTGGTATTATCTGATCGTCTAATTAACAAGCGCTGTATGAGGTTGATGCACCATGATCTAGTAGCAATGTACAAATTCATTTGTTTCTAAATAGTTGGGCGGTCACTACGACCTTGTAGAAAGTCAGTTACACTCCATACTTTGAAGCAGTATTAAAAAGAATGAGAATCGTTGTGAGTTGAAATCAGTTCAATGCCTTCATATTATTAAGAGGTTATTATATGCGTAAGCTTTCCGTAAAGGTACAGGCGTACCTCGATAGTACGTACCCTCGTTAGTGCGTACCCTCGATAGTACGTACCCTCGATAGTACGTACATTTTGCCTCGATAGTACGTACACCAAAATTTTGTTAATTTTTAATCTACAAAAATGAGCTCGAATCATTAGTAGACGTATAGCAGAGACTCCGGTACTATGGATTTGTGTTATGCAGACTCCTATAACACGGAGTTTCAGTACATGGTTTCCCAAACTGTGGGTCACGACCCCCCAGGGGGGTCGCCGGCCTTCATCCAGGGGGTCGCGAGGGTCATTTGAATAATTTACAGTAACAAACAACAAATGAGGGAATTTCTATGGTGGGTCGCCGAAAGCACGTCAACTGGCAAAAGGGGGTCGCGCACCTTAAAAGTTTGGGAACCTACAAGCAGTTTTAAAATGTAGCGAAATGAAAGACATGAACGAATACGTTTGATGTAATGATTGCAGTATTGTTCGCTTTACAGAGATATTTTCTGCCAGTCATAATATCTGGCATCATCATTCTGGCGTTACATCCCAACTGGGGAGGACTGCTTCTCAGCTTAGTGGTCGATAAGCACTTGCACAGTTATTAACTAAACGCTTTCTTTACCAATAGAACGTTGTAATAAAATAATAAGGCACATGATGATTTCTAAATTTCTCGGTGAAGATTGCTCTCCAAAACATGAATCAAACCCATCAAGTTACTTATCCAAACCATTGATTTCAGTTCATTTTTTTTGTTTTCCAACAATTAACGTTTTTATTAGCGATACATACAAAATATTTGACAGTTTTCCATGAGTTCGGAAAATTAAAAAAAAAACTTTGAGTGCCGTAGGGCACTGCAAGCCGCGGTTGCTAAGGAAAATGTTCTAAGTTTTTGACGTTTCGTGGCTTTGTTGTTTACGATTCGGACTTAAAAAAATCGTCAGGTCTCGCATTAAAAAAAAAATCGCCAGCTTATCATGAGTGGTTGGATTTAATTCAAAATGGGAGGTAAGCGTGCGTGTGCTGTTTTATATTGCTTATCCAGAGAAATCTTCCAACCTGGCGGAGTGAAGAAGACAAAGAAGACCTGTTCCGCAAACGTCAAACTGCTGCACACTTCAAAAAGTATGCACACAACCTTGAAACAAAAATAAATAGTTGAGAATCTAAATTATGTTAAATGGCGTACAGCTGCATACTAAAGTGCTAAAACTACACCTAATATAGTTTAGAAATAAGTTACATGTTGTGGCAGCAATTGCGATTACATAAACCATAAATGAAACAATTTTCATTATTTTTGAATTTTATGGCAACCAAGTGAGTGAGAGCTTTTTAGCGTGAACCGAGCACTTTTGACGTTTGCGGAACGACTGCGGCGGTCGAAACCACCGCAACCCCGTTGGATTTTTTCTATTTTACCGCAGTAACTTGATGGTGGCTTGGTGGCTCACCTCATGGAGTTCCTTCTGGGATTCCACAAGAATTCCATCCGGGACTCCTCTCGTGGTTTGTCCACAAACTTGTTCCAGAGCGTTCTTCTGGGATTCCGTAACCTCTTAATGAAATTCTTCAGGAAGTTTATTTAGGATTCCTTCAGAAGCTCCCTCTGGGGTTTTCCCAGGAGTTTTTTTTGAGATTCCTTAAGTGGTTCCGCCTGGGGTTCCGTCAGAAGCTCTTGCCAAGATTGTTACAGGAAGTACCCCGCGATTCTTCCAGAAATTCCTGGATTTCTGTAGAAATTAATTTCGAGATTCCTTCAGCATTACCCCTTCTAGGATTACCTTAGTTTTTTTTTGTTCTAAAACTCTTCCAGGTATTCCTTCTGTGGTTTCTCCACAAGCTTATTCTAGAATTCCTCTAGGAGGATGCTATAACTAAGTTGCTTTTTCTTGTGTTTATTCAAGAAAATCTAACAGAAAATTTCAAAAACAAAATACTCCAAATAATTCAAAATGAATTCCATTACAAACATCTGAAAGAATTCCAGAAGCGTTTGCTAGAATTCCTGACGGAGCTCTTGGTAGAAGCCAAAAAAGAGTCCCTAGATGATTCCTGGAAAAAGTTCTCGAAGAAATCCCGGAATCAGTTTCTGAAAGAATTCCCGGAAGAAGTTCCTGAAAAGTAATTCCTGATAGTCACTCGGAAGAAATTCCCGGAGGAATCCCGGAAGGAATTTCCGAAAGAATCCTGGAAAAATCCCAGAAAGTTTACCTGGTGAAATTATTGTAGGAATCCCAGAAGGAATACTTAAATCAGAAGTAGCTCCCGAAAAAAAAAATCGGAGGAAGTTCCTGGAGGGATCTCGGAGAAGCTTTTAGAGGAATACTGAATGAAGTTCTTGTTAGGGATCTTGTAGGATTTCTGGAAGAGTTTTAGAAGGAATTCCTGAAGAATGCCCAGAAGATACTCCCGGAAGAATCTCGTATGAAATTCCAGGAATAAATCCTTACGGATTGTTGCAAGGAGTTTTTGAAGGAATCTCGGTAAGAATTTCTGATACAATTTCCGAAAGAACTCCTAGAGAAATTGAGGGTGAATTTGCTAGAATTTACAGGAATACCTTCTGGAAGTCCAAAAAAATACATCCAGAGACATCTCAAAAGAAACTATTCGGAGAATCTCGGATGAAATTCCTGGAGGATTCCGGGGCCTTCTTGAGAAATTCTGGAAGTAATCTCTTGAAGTCCAAACGTAAACAAAAAGGTCACAAAACATCAAAAACTTAGAAAAACATTTTTAGCAACCGCGGCTTGCATTGTCCTATAGGCTGTACCAAATCAATTGTTTCTGGGTGAACCCGAATTGTGAGGTTCGGGAAAAGACATTTCGCTTTCTCGCTTGCTTTAGGGATTTCTTCAAGTTTCAAGTTTCTTTCAGTTCCGAAATTCATCTAAGTGTTGGTTCCGAGATATCTACAGGAACGCTTTCTGGGATTCTTTATTGGTTCTTGCAGGAGTTTCTTCTGCGATTCCAGGGTCTCTTTCACAGATTTCTCCAGAGATTCCTTCCGAAACTTTACCAAGAATTTCTTCTGTAATACTTTCGGGACTTCCAGGATTTCTTCAGGAATTTCTTCCTGAATACCTCCATGAATTTCGTTTCGAGATTTCTCCATGAATTCATTCCAAGATTCCTCCAGAAATTCATTCCGAGATTCCTACAGAAATTCTTTCTAAGATTCATCAAATATTTTTTTCCTTGAATTCCCTTGAATTCCTCCGGGATACCTCTAGGAATCAGTTCTCGTGAAAAATTTAAACTCTTGGAGGTGTCCTGGAAGGAGCTTTGAAGATTTTGAAAATATGACGGCAATAAATATTGCAGGAGAAAATAATTCTAGAATGTTTCTATAACAAGATATAACTGATCTAGATCGATTTAATT
Source organism: Aedes albopictus (assembly GCF_035046485.1). NCBI lineage: Eukaryota > Metazoa > Arthropoda > Insecta > Diptera > Culicidae > Aedes > Aedes albopictus. The sequence continues at coordinate 243,039,364 of NC_085136.1, read as the reverse complement.
AAATCTAGAATAGTTTGAGTGGTTCTAAAAGATAATTCAAATAAAATCAATATTCAGGCCAAACATTTCAATAGGTCCTATCTGCATTTGAGAGGCTCTCTTTGTTCACTTTCTCTTTCAATTATTGCAATGTAATGGTACACTTTTCAACTATTTTTGCAGTACAAATCAAAAGACGATTGTTTTGAGCATCGTTCAATGCAAGGAGATAATCATAATACAAATAAACAGCTGAGATATTAACGAAAGAGAGGGGAACCAAAGAGAGCCTCTCTTCTGCAGATAGGACCTTTAGACACGTTTGGCCTGATATAAGTTCCCAGAGACGAGATGCCTCTACGAAGCATTCCCAGAGCACAAGGAGATTTTTTCAATAAAGATAGGATCCTAAACAAGCAAAATTACGTAATTAATAAACGGACCCTTAGGCCACATGTAATTTCTTGGCAATCCTGACGTTCTAGAAATAACATTCTTTGATTTGAAAATGAAATTTGGAATAAAAATTTGTGATTCGATAGTACGTACGTTTCGATAGTACGTACACTAAACGAAGCGGTGGTGTACGTACTATCGAGGTATGCCTGTATAACCATATATGTAATAACATCAACATAAATAACATCTGCATAGAGGTCACGTAACTTGTCGAACGTAAATAAAAAAACTGGGTAAATTAATCATTGACAATTTTATGTTGGTCATTTAATAAAAAATAGACAATAGAAAAAAAAATCCCGGGAAATTCGGGAAACCCGGGATACAAAAATTTGGTTCCTGGGATTCGGGAAACCCGGGAAATTTCATTTCCCGGGAAATCCATACCGGGATTGGAAGCCCTAGTAGAGTTCCTGTTGTTGCGTTGGTCTTTTGTTTTGAATCTGAGCCCGCGGTAGAAAAGAGGGCCTTGGCATGGTCGTGACAGGGCGGGAACCCGGGGGGGGGGGTGTTGTTAGGGGGTTCCTAGAAAATTCCAGGGGGTCTCATGCTTATTTAGGTGACACTTCAGTTACAGAGTATTTTCGGCGGGTTTCAGAGGCGTTTTCGGTAGTTTCCAAGATTCTTACGTCTGTTATAATGGGTTCGAGGGGGTTTAAGGGGGATTTCGGAGGCATTACAGGAAGCTTCAGAAGATCTTCAGAAGCCCCTATACAAACACCCATAAAACCCCTTTAAACGTCCCTCAAAGGTCTTGAAACACCCCTGAAAGTTTCATAAACCCATTGGAATGCACTTGCAATCTCCTTAATCGATTTGAAATACCCCTGAAACCCCTTGGATTTAAGGGTGTTCCTGAAACTCCCCTGATTTGATCCTGTCCTGAAATGCCTTGAGTCGTCCCTGAAACCTTTGTAATCCCAATGAAACGTCCTTGAAATCAACATTATCAATTTGAAGTGCCCCTGAAATCCCTTGGAACGCTGAAACTCGGTGGCTTACCGGGTGGGAATCAACAGAGTCAGTGAATGGCTTATCTTCCCCATACGTACATACAAACAAGAATGAAACTCAACTTTAAATAAGAACACAGACGGAAGGGAACTCTCGGCCACAGATGTCTAGTGTCGGAGTTAGGTTGACTGAATTTAGCACACACTACACACTAAACCACTAAACACAACCTTATCTCTTGAAACGCGAGGCATGGACGGTTCCTTTTCGAACCCGGGAGATACGATACCAAGAAAAATGGTGAAAATCCAATAACTAGGGATTGCTCTTCCTAAATAACTCAACTCGCTACCACTGAAGCTTTCTAGTCTACACAGAATTTATTGTGGGAACGTCACATATGGGTACTTATCTGCATGCATGCAGATGATTCTGATCCGGATTCTTGGTAGCAATGGTAGCAATAATGGTGATACTTGTTCGCTGAAGGGTAGCGTTGGGTTTCGGGCTTAGCTTCGGGTTCCACAGTCGGATCGCCGAGGGATTCGAACCCAGCGGTTGGCTTTCGCTTGTTTATGAAAAGGAAGGGGGGGGGGGTGCGTTGATTCACTCCCGGTCCATGACCTGCTCAGAAGATTAAGATGACGCTCTTCGACTGATCTAATCGGCCTATCCGATCAGCTGGCCATGTAGCACACCGAATGGCCCTACTTTTGCCGATGATGCCTATCACAACTGGAGCACTTTGGAAAAAAGTACACAATTGATTGATTGATTTGTCTTTATTAAAAAGACTTTCAGCCCTTGGCTGGTTCGTCTCTTCCTCAAAGTACACAAGAAAAAGGTCCCAGCCAACACACGATCGCATATGATGTTGAATAGGATGCAAAAGTGGAGGCGATATGCGTACTCTTTACACGCAGGTAAATGGAAGCATGTACGCATATGGCCTCCACTTTAGCATCCTATTCTACATCATATGCGACTTCGTGTTGGCTGGGGTCCTTCGGGGATCTATTCACCGTTGGTTAGTACGTGTGACGTCCTAAACCTAACCTCAACTTCTTCGCTTAACGATTTCTTATATAATTACCTTTTTCTTTGTTTAACACTTATTCAGGTTCTACTATTTGTGTGTTTTTTCTGTTGGCATGTAAACGATTAACTATAAATTTAACACATTAGTTTTAAGGTTTTACTAACACAAATACTAATTACACTAACCGTAGTTTTAATGGAAATAGTTTTAACAATTACTTGTTAATCGATTTTTGTGTGATGAAACCACCCTATAAATGTATATTAAACAACACAAAATTAATTAAACTTTCACCAAAAAAACGATATTTTTTTTACCTCGACTTATTAGAATTAGCCACGCGCGCACTCTACTCCTTTCAAGATGTGGTTTTAAAGAGGAGATTTTGTGTCAAAGCCGGGGCTTTTATAAGAGTAACTCTTTTGTTACTACTTACTATAGTCAAATTCATCTTTTAATGCGAAACTCTTACCCTAATGTCCAAATCTACACTAGTGCCATCTGTATGTGAGATTTCATACGCGAAACTGGGTAGTTTTTTACCCAAGCTCAAACTACTCAAGTTTCGTTTGTCATTTTGTCCGGTACGAAAGGAAGTGGAACAGACTCACTTTCCGGCAAACCATCAACGAGTGAGTGCCATCTGCTCCAATGTTTATATCTTTTCAGGGATGTATTCGGGAAGGGAATGGATACAGGACTTGTGGTGAAGCCATCAAGATTAAATTTGGAACCTAACGATTACAACGCACCTGGAAACCCCTTGAAACGCCCCTGAAATGTTAGCTTAGCTTAGCTTAGACTGACCGCACATATCTATGGTTGCTACTCCGTGATTGACCCGAACCAATGACAGTTGCACAATGAATCAACTGAATAATTGACTGGGAGTGGTCAACATTCTCATCGTGCACGCTTCAGAGGATCTCTTTAACGGTACAATAACGGCACCGGCCACGTCCTTGCAGTCAGGTTGGAAGAGGGAAGGAATGTTAATAGCAACCTTTGTTATGTGAAAGTTGGCGTTTACCGCACGTCTCCACCAAAGGCTGCAGGAAGGAGTGATTGTTAGTAGGGAAGGTATCGTTGGATCAGGATTCACTTTGATAAGTAATATGATCTTAGATTTGTAATGCCTATCAGAGTGCCGCACTATTGTTCGTTTCACGCGGAAAGCAAACAATCGATCACCCACGTCAGGTGGTCGCTTAATATCCAAATATACTCGGGCACATACACAAATGTTCGCGCACGTTAATCGCGGTGCATTTACAGAAACGCCCCTGAAATGTTATCCTGAAACCTCTAGGAAAACCCTTAAATAGATCATGAAATCCACTGAAATTCTCTGAGATGTCTTGAAACGTCCTTGAAACCCCTTGTTACGCCCTTAGAAGGCTTAAACTGACCCCTCCTTGAATTGCCCCTAAAGCATCTTGCAAGGTGCCTGAACCACCGTTTACAATATTGAAACACACCTGCTATCCCCGTTATTCCATTAAAACGCCAACGAAACCTAATGGAACGCCCTTAAAAGGCTTCTGAAACCGCCTGAAGCCCCTTGGGCTGTCCGGGAATTCCCTGGAAAGCACCTTGGCCTCATCACAAATGGCCAGGAGCAAGACTTAATTTATGCACAAAATTCCCCCTTTTTATGCTATCTTTAATTTATGCCTATTTTTAATGCACCCCAGCCAATGACATAAAATGTGGATCCAGTGTAAAATGATTCACTGACTCTGTGAATAGGTTACAGCGTTACAGCTCATCAGTAAGAATGTCAGTAAATTAAGAATAAAAAGCCACGGCTGCTGATCGTCCAGATATTTTCTCCGTTTATTGACGTTATTTTGAGAAATTTAACAAAATCACAAAATGGGACAACCTTTACGGTCGGAGAACATTTGCCTCCACCTTCAGGCGCAGCACACTTTGATTTCCGAGAATTTGTACATAACTGTGAAATATTCTTGAAGAGCAAATCTGGTGTGATGGTTATGGCCCGTGGCTACCACGCCGAGGACCTGGGTTCGAATCTCGTTCCTGACATACTCACAAAACGTAAGTTCTTCCTTCGGAAAGGAAGTAAAGCCATATGTCCTGAAATGAATTTGCTCCGGCCTAAAAAACATAATCTCTCAACAGCTCTTCCACGAGCTCTTACACGAATTCCTCCAGACATTCTTCGTAGAACTTCCTCAAACATTTTTCCCAAGATTCCTCCTGAAATTATTCCAATGACTTCTCCAAGAATTGATCTTGCTATTCCTAAGATTAAGATTTTATCGATAATTTTTTTTTTTTTTTTTTTTTTGAGATTTTACCCTAGAGGGCATTCATCTCAGATCGATAATTCATCTAGGATTTTTTGTGGATTCTTCCAAGAACTCCTTCTTCGTGAATTTGTCCAAGTACTGCGTGGCATACCAGTGTGCCGCGACGCGCAGGTCGGTTGTCATTGTAATTCGTTGCTGTTCGTTCACAGTTTGGATCGGGGTGTAGATGTATAGTTTTAGTATATTGTTGTAAAAATGTCTAGTAGAATTATTAAACATCCAATTGAAGTTTTAGTCATATTCTTAACTTGAATGATATGATCAATTGGTAATATTTTATCACAGTAAGTAAGTATACTTGCCAAAAAGTGTAGTAAACCAGAAATTGGTTTTTATACCTCACCATAGTCACCTTTCTCAGTAGGGTATACTCATGCTGCAACTTACCTGAAAGAAGAAAGTAAAACAACGATTAGTTTTTTTAGAAAACGTATTCGATTTCATTAATAATATTAGTAATAAGTACAACATGTTAGCATTCTAAAACTCCTGAGAGGTTTTCAATCAAGCTGTACAATTCAGGGGATGATATTCGATGATTAGTTGGTTGGTTAGTCAGTAACAGGATGATTTACACGTTCTTGTTTTTTTTTCTCTGGATACAGATTAGCGATACTATTACTTTGGTAAACAATATAATAATATTCCAATTTCGTAAATGATTGTGAACCGTTCTGTGTTGTTATGGTAGAAAAGTGATGTCAGAAACTGGTAGAAATTGGATTAAAATTCAAGTTTTCATTAGCTTTGTAAGATTCTATTCTAGGTAGGGTGATAATATCAACAAAGGATTATGCATATCCTATATGACAGTAGTAATAACAGTTAGAGTATAAAAAAAATATTACTTGAAAATTGATGGTAATAAATTTAGCAAATTGCTAAAAGTAAAGCAGTTTGATACACTATTTTTTGTATCTCTTAAAAACTTTCAGGTTAACCAAGGGAAACAAGCACCACTACTAAATGAATGAGAACTAGGGTGGCCCAGGAGAATCCAAATATTTGTGTTTGATAGGTTGTTCCGAGGTGTTTGGAGGCAACAGTGAAATTGTTTAAGTCTGAGGGACCGCACAATATGTTTTATGATCATATTTTTGAGGTTAAAATCTTGGAAATGCAGAAATTGACTCGATTGCTACACCAATGGACCACCCTAGTAGCGACATAGAAAGTAATATTCATAAGAAGAAGAAACCTATCCTAAGTAAGGTGAAAATATTTACGAAAAGTTTCTTATTTGGTGAGAGTGATACGGGGGGAGGGTGCATTTACAACATTCACCTTGTTGTAGTAGTGGCCATGGCTGGCGGTGGTGCTGCCATTATCGTTGGCCATGGGAAGTGTCCGGATGCAGTTGTGCACCAGGTCGTAGTTGGGCGGATAGACGCCGGAAAATTGTGCGTCACGTAGTGCAATTCCGGCCGTTCCGGACGCGGTTGAGGCAGTGATGATGACGGCCGCTGCCGTTGGACGAATTTTGTTGCGACTACTGTAGTTGTGCTGCTGATATTGCTGTTGATGGTTGTTTTGTTGTTGGTGATGGTGCTGGTGATGGGGAAGGTGCGAGGTGTCCTAGAGAAAACACATTCCATGCCACAAAAGTGCGAGTGCCGAAGACGTTGAAAGTGAAGTTTGTGTTGTTGCAAGTTGTTTGTGGTTTTTTGGTGGTGGTGGTGGTGGTGGTTGAAAGTTGTCGTTTTCATACAATAACAGGAACACAAAAAGAAAAGTATAAAAACCAAGAAAGAACAGAAAAGAAAGACAAAAGAAAACAACATTAGTGCAAAACTGGTGAATTCTGGATGATTGTGTAATGCTACTCTACTGGCTAGTTGCGTGATCTTAGTTTAGAACTGTTTATTATTTTCTATCAAAATAAGTAAATAATCTGTATTTATTTATCATAGTTATAGTTGTTAATGTCTCATGAATGTTCGCCACGAACTCGATGCACTCTACGACGAATCCAGTATTCTGATGGGCAGCCAATGCTGGCAGGCTAAGGTGGTCAGAATAACGGACAACATCCCTGCATTTCTGGTAAAGAAAATCAATCACCTCATTGTGCATATCCGTGGGCGGATACTGGCAGCCGCAAGCCGTATGTGTATATGTGTATATATTCCAATATTTCAATTTCGCAGCCAAGTTCACTTCATTTGAACAACTGTACATTAGGCCGTCCCTTATTTTTCAAAATTTAGAAATGTTATAAGTTCGTTAGTGGAAAATGATCGTTTTAGCTAAAAAATGATCGGGTCAAAATTTGAAGTCCGTATCTCAAGGCTAAGTGGTCCCTCAAGGGGCCTAAAGTTGTCAAAAAATGTATGGGACCAAAAAAACATGAAATTTTTTTCGACAAAACAAATACGCTATTACACTAAAACCGGTGATTTTAGGACCCTAAAGTGCCAAAAATGTGCTTAGATTTGCGATATCTCTACTCGTTTCCAAGATATTGACAAAAAACAACTGAAAAATCAGCATTTTTGACCATTTTTTTAGATTCCGAAGGAAACTTACCCTATTTTGTTCAATAACTCAGAAACGAGTAGAGATATCGCAAATCTAAGCACATTTTTGGCCCTTTAGGGTCCTAAAATCACCGGTTTTAGTAGAATAGCGTATTTTTTTGTCGATAAAAATTTCATGTTTTTTTGATCCCATACAATTTTTGACAGCTTTAGGCCCCTTGAGGGACCACTTAGCCTTGAGATACGGACTTCAAATTTTGACACGATCATTTTTTAGCTAAAACGATCATTTTCCACTAACGAACTTATAACATTTTTAAATTTTGCAAAATAAGGGACGGCCTACTGTACATACAGCCCCAAGCCAATAGACAACAGTCAACACACATTTATTCATAAAACAACCTCATAGAACTAATCCCATATTGACTCAACTGCGTTGTTAATTTGCCGCAAAAACTGTAATTTATGCACTCACGTCGTCCGAAAAGAGTATAATCCGTTATCCTATTCAATTGGTACAACCAGTCAGCCATCTGCATAATGGCCATCATCATCATCATCATCATCAGCAGCAGCATCATTCGTGCGGTGGTGAAATTAACTGCAATCAGATTTGCTCATTGGTCATCAGGCTGCTAGAGCATTATTTGACCGGAGAAAAGCCCTCCGAGATAGCCAGACAAATCCATTGAGATAAATCCATTCATGCGTGCGTTGGCGAATGGTGGTTTGAGAACTATGCGGTATTCGTCGGACGGAGGTCTGTTGAAAATGTGTATTTATCGAGAGTAATGCGGAGGAGGGGGCGTGTGGACTAGGAGGTCAAACGGTTTTCCGTGATTGGCTTCCTGCCAATATGAAAGGGGAACATTTTTTGGCTTCTTTGTTGTGTTTATTTTATACAGAGCATAATATTGGTAAAATCATCAATATGAATCATGTAATTTGTATTCTAAAACCAGTTTCAAGTAAAAAAAAAAAAATAAAATAATGATTGTTCCATTAGTTTTTTTCTTCTCTAAGCAATGAGAGGATAATCCGCTCTACAGTAACCTGAACGGTTGTTCACAACCACCAATTCCAGTTTCCTGGAGCATCTATTCAACATAGAATTCCAGCGTAATGTCGTCAGTGAAGCCGACGATTTCCACTCCCACCGGGAATTTTAACCTCAACACCTCGTCGTACACGACATTCCATATAACACCGGACCCAGAATATAACCTTGCGGGACTCCTGAGCGACCTCTGTGTCCTATACTAGTACTCGATTCTGGAAGTGAATTCCGAGAATCTTGTACAGGTACCCAGGTATCCCCAGGAGCGCATTGGCAATAGCCGCCCAACTGGCGCTATTGTACGCATTTCTTACATCCAGAGTCACTGCTGCACAGTAGCAAATCACCTTTCTTTTACGCTGGACTGCTATCTCGGCGGTTTTTGTTATCGAAAAGATAGCGTCTACGGTCAACCTCCTCTTTCGGAAGCAGATCTGGTTACTCAAGAGACCATTTACACCCTAAATAATTGTGCCCAGTCTATTGAGGATGATATTCTCGAGCACCTTCAGCGCCGTGTCGATCATATAGGTCTATATTCCGACGGGTCTCTGGGTGTTTCTCTGCCTTTGCACTTCCAAAACTCTGAGAACACTCCCTTGTCTGCATAGCAGACCTGAACATAAACGCTGCAAAACAGTGAATCGAAAAGGAGAGCGTCCAACATTTCTCTGGTCCTCACAAGTTCCTACCTCATGCTTCCACAAGTCAAGCGATGACAAAGACCGCCAACTAAGAGTTGTGTGCTTAGGTGGTAGTGCAGCCTGGGCACTGTTGTCCTGACTTCAGATAGATTGAGGAGGTACGTCTCGAGCGTCTGTTCACCAAGAAGGTGCGGCTCAAACAGCGTCTGTTCTGGCATCCAGCGGCTGAGTATGAAATGCTCCTCCACCGGAAGCTATACGTAAGGTGGCAGCCCCACCACGTCTGATAGAAGACCTTAGGCCAACAACCTACTGTTTCCGAAACCAAAAAACCTTTACTGAAACCGAAAATGAAAGGTTACGGACTGATTCAACGGCAATGACTTTTAGCGCGAAACAACGGACAAGAATTGGAAATTGGAATGTATTAATCCTAGTCCAGGCACGGGAAAGGCTGGGTATGGTGCGCAATTCAGATCCCATTGTGATCCACTAGCCTCTGCCCAGCAACTCCTATCCCTACCTCCTCGCGGTACCGGCCGGAAACTATGAGCAACCTTAGGGAAGATCGGGTAACCTACTCCGGTGGGAACTTTGGTCGTTGGCTGACTGGGAAGGGGGGGGGGGTCGTTTGCTTCGGCGTCTGTTCTCCAGGAGGAGCGGCTCACAACAACGTCTGATCCCCATGTTAGGGGCGGCTGATCTACGTCCGAGTGCCAGGGATGGACTCTAAGCTCAACTGTGCACTATGGTCCTCCGGAAAGTAGGGGGTTGGCGTCAGGCCCAACAAACCAGCCGTAAAAAACCATTGTTACGGAAAATCAGCAACAGAATAATACGAACCGAGACCAACGGCAACGACCCCAGCGAACAAAAAGGACATGCGATTGGAAACTCGGTACGTGGAACTGCCGATCTCTCAACTTCATTGGGAGCACTCGCATACTTGTCGATCTACTGAAGCACCGTGGGTTCGGTATCGTAGCGCTGCAGGTGGTGTGTTGGACAGGATCCATGGTGCGAACGTTTAGAGGTGATCATACCATCTACCAGAGCTGCGGCAACACACGCGAGCTGGGAACAGCTTTCATCGTGATGGGCGATATGCAGAGGCGCGTGATTGGTTGGTGGCCGATCGACGAAAGATTGTAGAGGTTGAGGATCAAGGGCCGATTCTTCAACTTCAGCATAATAAACGTGCACAGCCCACACTCCAGAAGCACTGATGATGACAAGGACGCATTTTACGCGCAGCTCGAACGCGAGTACGATCGCTGCCCAAGCCACGACGTCAAGATCATCATAGGTGATTTGAACGCTCAGGTAGGCCAGGAGGAAGAATTCAGACCGACGATTGGTAAGTTCAGCGCCCACCAGCAGACGAACGAAAACAGCCTACGACTCATTGATTACGCCGCCTCCAAAAATATGGCCATACGTAGCACCTTTTTCCAACACAGCCTCCTTTATCGTTGCACCTGGAGATCACCACATCAGACGGAATTTCAAATCGACCACGTTCTGATTGACGGACGGCACTTCTTCGACATTATCGACGTCAGGACCTATCGTGGCGCCAACATCGACTCCGACCACTAGCTAGTGATGGTCAAACTGCGCCCAAAACTCTCCGTCATCAACTGTGTACGGTACCGGCGACCGCCACGGTACAACCTAGAGAGACTGAAGCAACCGGATGTCGCCTCAGCATACGCGCAGAATCTCGAGGCCGCGTTGCCAGACGAGGGCGAGCTCGATTAGGCCTCTCTAGAGGACTGCTGGAGTACAGTGAAAGTAGCCATCAACGACGCAGCCGAGAGCACCATCGGGTACGTGGAACGGAATCGACGGAACGAATGGTTCGACGAAGAATACAGAACGGTTTTGAAGGAGAAGAACGCTGCGAGGGCAGTAATGCTGCAGCAGGGATAAAGATGGAGGCCTCTTGGCGGACAGACGTGAGATGATCTAAAGGTGGAAGCAGCACTTCGATCAGCACCTGAATGGCGTGGAGAACGTAGGCACGGGAGCCCACGTCATCGGAGGAAACTACGACGCCAGTGCAGCGGAGGACGGAAATGAACCAACTCCAACGCTGAGGGAAGTTAAGGATGCCATTCACCAGCTCAAAACCAACAAAGCAGCTGGTAAGGATGGTATCGCAGCTGAACTCATCAAGATGGGCCCAGAAAAGTTGGCCACCTGTCTGCATCAGCTGATAGTCAGGATCTGGGAAACCTAACAGCTACCGGAGGAGTGAAAGGAAGGGGTAATCTGCCCCATTCACAAGAAAGGCGACCATTTGGAATGTGGGAACTTCAGGGCGATCACTATTTTGAATGCTGCCTACAAAGCGCTATCCCAGATCATCTTCCGTCGTCTGTCACCTAAAACGAATGAGTTCGTGGGAAATTATCAAGCCGGCTTCATCGACGGCCGGTCGACAACGGACCCGATCTTCACCGTACGGCAAATCCTCCAGAAATGTCGTGAATACCAGGTCCCAACGCATCACCTGTTCATCGACTTCAAAGAGACATAGGACAGTATCGACCGCGCAGAGCTATGGAGAATCATGGACCAAAACGGCTTTCCTGGAAAGCTGACTAGACTGATTAAAGCAACGATGGACGGTGTGCAAAACTGCATTAGGGTTTCGGGTGAACTATCTAGTTCATGCGAATCTCGCCGGGAACTGCGACAAGGTGATGGACTCTCATGCCTACTCTTCAACATCGCTCTGGAAGACGAGCCGGGCTCAACAGCCGGGGAACGATTTTCACAAAATCCGGACAATTTGTGTGCTTTGCGGACGACATGGACATTATTGCGAGAACATTTGGAACGGTGGCAGAGCTGTACACCCGCCTGAAACGCGAAGCAGCAAAGGTCGGACTGGTGGTGAATGCCTCAAAAACAAAGTACATGCTGGTAGGTGGAACCGAACACGACAGGATCCGTCTGGGTAGTAATACTACGATAGACGGGGATACTTTCGAGGTGATGGAGGAATTCGTCTACCTCGGATCCTTACGACGGCTAACAACAACGTGAGCCGTGAAATTCGGAGGCGCTTCATCAGCGGTAGTCGGGCCTACTACGGGCTCCAGAAGAAACTGCGGTCGAAAAAGATTCACCCACGCACCAAATGCACCATGTACAAAACGCTAATAAGACCGGTAATCCTCTACGGGCACGAGACATGGACCATGCTCGAGGAGGATCTGCAAGCACTCGGAGTTTTCGAGCGACGCGTGCTAAGGATGATCTTCGGCGGTGTGCAGGAGAACGGTGTGTGGTGGAGAAGGATGACGGGTTCGAAACCTTACCATGATCCAATGTTACGCGCCAACCGAAGCTGCCGAATTGCAAGACAAAGAGAATTTTTACAGTCAGCTGAATGCTGTCGGGGACAAGATTCTGAAAGGTGACATCAAGATCCTCATGGGCGACTTCAACGCGAAGGTCCGACAACTCGGACTATGAGTACGTCATGAAGCGCCATGGTCTCGGAGAAATGAGCGAAAACAGAGAGCTGTTTGCAGAGTTTTGTGGCAACAATGACATGGTGATTGGGGGATCGCTGTTTCCTCATCGACCAGTGCACAAAGTGACATAGGTTTCCCGTGATGGCGTCACGAAAAATCAAATCGACCACATCTGCATCAGCCGAAAATGGAGACGGAGCCTTCTTGATGCGCGGAACAAATGTAGCGCTGACACTGCATCCGACCATCATCTCCTAATCGGCGAGATCCAACTGCGCATTGCCGGGATCCAGCGACAGGAGGAACAAACCGAGTGACGGTTAAACACACGCCGACTGGAAGACGCTGCGGTGAAAAGATCCTTCGTCGAGGAGCTAGAGAACCATGCTGCGGATATATCAGCAGGTTGAAGCGTAGAAAATCAATGGAACGCCATCAAGAACGCCTTCATCGCCACCGGCGAGAATAATTTGGGTGAGCTACGCACAGGGCCGGATCTAAGGGGGGGCCGGGGGGGGCAGGGCCCCGGGCCCCCACATTTTAGGGGCCCCCACAAAACCCTTTTTTGATTGGTAACATTCACTTCATTTTTCATATTGCTCAAGTACTGTTCAAAAATGAAGAAAAACAATTTTGCTCATTTCTCCGAAGGGCCCCCACAATCCTAATCCGGGCCTGGCTACGCACCCGGAGGAAGCAGTGCATCACAGATGATACCTGGAGGAAGATAGAGGAGCGTAGGAACGCCAAAACCGCGATAGAGCGAGCGAAAACACGAGGGGCCAAAGCCGTAGCCCGTCAGCGCTATTCGGCTTTCGAGAGGGAAGTGAAACGCTCATTTAGGCAGGATAGAGCGTGGACGAACTTCCTAGCCGACGAAGGCGAGAAAACCGCAAATACCGGCGACAATCGCCTTCCTGGGACCAAGATGAATGCTACGATGCTCGTGAAGCACACATCTGAACAGTTATTGACCAACCCGACTGAACAGTTGAAACGCTGGTTCCACCACTTTGGAAACCTTTTTGAAGTGTCTGCCACGCCATCAACACCTCAGTATGATCTGCCAAGGGTTCGACGCATTACCCGTGTCAACACCGAAGCTCTATCAGTGCAGGAGATAGAAACAGCCATTTGTAGCATGAAATCGAACAGGGCCCCAGGGGTCAATCGCATATCACCTGAGATGCTCAAAGCTGACCCCGTAGTATCCGGCCAACTACTGCATCAATTATTCTGCAACAGATGGGAAACCGTGACATTTTCGGCCGACTGGATGCAAGGTGTCTTAGTTAAGATACCCAAAAAGGGTGATCTGACTGTTTGCGATAATTGGCGGGGCATCATGTTACAGTGTATCGTTCTCAAAGTCCTCTGCAAAGTGATCCTTAACCGGTTACAGGAGAAGATTGACACAACTCTCCGGTGGCAGCAAGCAGGTTTCCGTGTGTGGACCATATTGTCACGCTCCGTATCATTCTGGAGCAAATCAATGTCTTCCAAGAGTCTCTCTACCTGGTGTTCATTGATTACGAAAAAGCTTTCGACCGTCTCAATCACGAAAACATGTGAGAAACCCTCAGGCGCAAGAGTGTCCCTGAGAAAACCGTCGGCCTTGTTGAAGCACAGTACAGAGCATTTTTGTGCAGAGTACTGCACAACGGTGTTTTGTCCGATCCCATCCGGGTCGTTGCTGGAGTGAGGCAAGGATGTATACTATCACCGCTACAGTTCCTCATCGTAATCGACGAGATCCTGGTAGGTGCGATTGACCGTGAACCAAATCGTGTATTGCTGTGGCAACCCATTACCATGGAGCACCTAAATCACTTCGAACTGGCTGATGACGTTGCTCTCCTAGCTCAACGGCGCTCTAATATGCAGAGCACGCTCGCTGATCTTGCCAATCGCTCCTCAGCGGCAGGTCTTACCATCAACGTCAACAAGACCAAATCGTTGGATGTAAACACAGCCAACCCTTCCAGCTTTACCGTAGGTGGGTAATCAGTGGAGAATGTTGAAAGCTTCCAATATCTTGGTAGTCAAATGGCGGCACCAAGAATGATATAGGTGCACGGATCAAGAAGGCGAGGGCTGCTTTTGCGAGTTTACGAAATGTATGGAAAACAACCAGATCAGTCAACGCACCAAAATCCGAATTTTTGACTCGAACGTGAAATCTGTGCTGCTGTACGCCAGTGAAACCTGGTGTGTATCAGTGGAGAACACGCAACGGCTGCAGGTCTTCATCAATAGATGCCTGCGGTATATAATTCGTACAACGTGAAGCTCCAATGTCGATGTCATCAAAAGCCGATAGCGACAGAAATTCGGGAGCGAAAGTGGAGGTGGGTCGGCCACACTCTGCAAACAAGCGTTTGCCTGGAAACCAGCAGGACATCGCAGCAGAGGCAGACCCAGAGGCTCATGGTGGCACAGCCTCAACAACGAAATCAAGAAAGTCGACAGAAATTTGGCCTGGCCACAGGTCAAGGCGATGGCTGGCAGTCGCCCAGGATGGAAATCTTTCAATTCGGCCCTCTGCACCACCTTGGGTGCCCAGAACTGAAAGTGAGTAAGTATTATTTGTACTTTATCTCGATTAGTCGAATTGATTCGATTGGTATGTGAGACGTGGCCCTTAGGCCTTTATATCGAAAGTCGGTTTTCCAAACGGTATTTATGAATTATCCTTTAAAGCATATAGGAAGGGCTAAACAATAATGGCTTGCAAATACAGCTTGCAGTAAAAAAAATAAGTTAAATACGCATATTTACCCTCAAAATTACATTTCATCCAAGAGAGAAAGAAACCCAGTTCAAAATTTGAAAACTAATAACTAAGCACCGCAGCGTCCCCATCGTTTGGCTGGCCCATTTCCGCTGGCAGCAAACCGACAACCCAATTAGCAGCCATCCATTGCAGCACAGCTCAACCGTAGGCGAGTTTCACCGAAATGAAAATGAAAATTCGATAAAGTACCCTGGTTTGGTACCTCTACCGGCTACCAGAGAACCGAGGCGAGGCGAGGACCTTCTCCCACAACTCGTCGCCGTTTTTGCCCATCCATCAATCGCTTTTTCCCTTCATTCGATTCGATGGGCAACGACCGGCAATGTTTATGGTGAGCGGGGCAGGGTAAAGATCGATTTTCTAAATTTAGGATTTTTCCGACTTTGACGAAACGGATGGCTGATTTCTGCTGCTGCTGCTTCTACGGCAAGGTACGATGGCCCTTTTTGCGCATGAAATAGGTTTCGGGAGGTTGATGGCCGTTTGCCGAAGTGGGACCTACTTGAAAGGGGTTTGACGGTGTTAAATGTGGTTCGATGTGGATGTTTTAGAGCTCAGTTAGACCATGTTCAGGAAATTCTTCAGGTAGATAAAATATGAAAATGCAAAAAGACGCAAAATATTTACATCACCTTGACCAATTGTCGCAATAAGTATCATATTGAGGATTGAGCTGTCACGGAATCGTCGTTCAATTTCAAGTGACGTTTCCTTCACTGCGATGGGTTGCGTGACTCTTCTTACTACTTGCTTTTAGTTCTGTGGACCCATGGTGATGCAGAGGGTCGAAATAGAAGATTTCCATCCTGAGCGGTTGCTTGTGACCATGTAAAATTTCTGTCGACTTCCTTTACTTTCCTGTTGAGACTGCCCCGCCATGAGGCTTTGGGACTGCCTCTGTTGCGTTGTTCTGCTAGGTTCCTGTAAAATGGCTGCTTGCAGATTTCGTTACCGCTCATGCGTAAAGTGTGGCCAATCTATCTTGACTTTCATTCCCGAATTTCTGTATTATATACCGCAGGCATTAAACCCAAAGAGAAGAGTTACCAATGGGATTCAGGGGCGTTTCAGAGAGTTTTTATGGGATTTCAGGAGCCATGTAAGGGCGTTCCGACAGGTTCCGTTGGCGTTTCAATAGTATTACGGGTGTTTCAGGGATGTTTCATTTTCGGTTTCTGAAACGGTTTTTGGCTTTCGGAAACAGTAGTTTGTTGGTTTTCGGAAACAGTAGTTTGTTGGCCTAAGGTCCCCTATCCACCGTGGTGGGGCTGCCCCTTAGGTATAGCTTCCGGTGGAGGAGCATTTCATACTCAGCCGCTGGATGCCAGACCAGACGCTGTTTGAGCTGCACCTCCTTGGTGAACAGACGCTCAAGACATACCTCCTCAATCTAGCTGAAGTGAGAAGGACAGCAGTATCCAGGCTGCACTAGCAGCTAAGCACACAACTCTGCACTAGCCCTTCTCTGAAGCAATACCTTCTTGGTGGTTCCGGAGAGACGTAGGATTTGACGACCATAGGAATGTGTTTAGTGGGTACGAGAGAGTAGTCCTGGCTTTTACTTTTGTTGTAGAAGACAGCCTCAGCCCCACACTACCCTAACCTTCCTGTTAGGGTGTCTGTTGAGCAGATTATCCCCCTATGGTTCAGAAGGAAAAAAAACACAACTCTTAGCTGGTGGTCTTTGTCATCGCTTGACCCGTGGAAGCATGAGGTAGGAACTTTTGAGGACCAGAGCTATGTTGGAAGCTCTCCTTTTCGACTCACCGTTTCGCAGCCCAATATAAGGGACGTTTCAAGGGGTTCAGGGCTAAATCAAGGCATTTCCGAGTATATCAGGTTTCAGGAACGTTTTAGGGGCGTTAAGAAAAGTTTTAGAAGCGTTTGACAGAGTTTCAGGGGCGTCCAAGGGGGTTTCTCAAGCCTTTTAAAGGTATTCCGATGGGTTTCATGGACATTTCAACTAAATTACGGTGATTTCAAGGGCGTTTCAGTGGAATTACGCAGAGCTCAGGTGCGTTTTAAGGGTTTTTTATATGAAGGGATCTCAGGAGTTAAAGGACATCCCATGGTATTTCAAAGCCATTCAATAATTTGAAGTATCCCAGCCCTGGAACCTCCCTGAAAACCTCTAAGACTCCCTAAAACATCCTTAGGTACCTATAGAATCCGCTTAACCCTCTGGAACCGGAGGGGTCATTATGACCACAACATAGAAACGGCTGTATAAATTCACCCATTCGATAAAACAAAATACCCTCTTCGGCAAAGTTGCTGTAAATTGAGACCTCTATCATGGAAAAATGCATATTCGAAATTTAGGGCTTCATTGACAACCTAGAACATCCTGAACACTATGAAATTAGGGAAAACGAAATAATTGACATACCAGTTAATCTAAAAGCTGAACTTGGATGTGGGTTACGTTTATATGTTAATGAATACAATTGCCAAGAATATCAAAAGGTGTTTTAAATTCCGGGATATTCTAGGTGTTCCAAACTGTCCTATAGTGAAGTTCTTCAAATCTACAAGATTAATTTTATATATTTTGCCATAAATAATAGCATTGCATAACGTACTGGGAACCGTGAAGCTCTTGACATCTACAATGTCATTTGAAGACACTATAGGGATATTCCAGGTCAGCCAAACTACCTTGGATTTCAGAACTTCAGGTATACACTCATAACAAAAGCCACATCTGTTGTACTGAGCAACGTTGCATTATCAACCGCAGTTACTGGAATAATCTGAAGTCTACTAGCTTATTACAAACTTTTGGGGCATTCAGGTTTGTTCAAACTGTTCTATAGTGAAGTCATTCAAATCTACAAGAATAACTTTATGTGCTTTCGCCATAAATAATAGTATTGCATAATCTGCTCAATTGCTGTAGATGCCAGATATTAAAACATCATGGCTTTGTATAATGAAGGAGGCTCCCGTTACACCCGTAGACTTTAGAGTGTAATCTCAAGAACGGTTTGGATAACAGTTTTGATCAAACCAATAGGTCTGATACTGTGTATTGAATTTGCAGAAGACTTACTGGACATGATAGATAACAAATAGTTGCTTTGTATACTGAAAGAAGTTATCATTACACCCGTAGGCTTTAGGATCTAAACTCAACAACAGTTTGGATGACCTAGGTTATCCCGACTACATAAACTGATACTGTCAATTGAACTTTCAGAAGACTCACTGGACATGATATATAACAAATAGTAGCTCTGTATAATGATTGAAGTTACCGGTTCACTCGTAGACTTAGGGATTTAAACTCAAGAACATTTCCGATGACCTTGGATATCCCGACTGATCTTATACTGTTACTTGAACTTTCAGAAGACTCACTGGACATGATAAATTACAAATCGTAGTTTGTATAATGAATGAAGTTACCGTTGCACCCGTAAGCTTCGGGATCTAAACTCAAGGACAGTTATGATGACCTAGGATATCCTGACTGATTTTATGCTGTCTATTGAACTTTCAGATGACTTACTGGACATGACAGATTACAAATCGTAGTTTTGTACACTGAAAGAAATTATCGTTACACCCGTAGACCTTAGGATCTAAACTCAAGAATAGTTTGGATGACCTAGGATATCCCAACAGATCCGATACTGTCTATTGAATTTTCAGAAGACTCCCTGGATATGATAGATTACAAATAATAGCTTTGTACACTGAAAGAAATTACCGTTACACCCGTAGATTTTGGGATCTATACTCAAGAACAGTTTGTATGACCTAGGATATCCCGACTGATCTGATGCTGTCTATTGAACTCCTAGAAAATTTACTGGAGATAATAGATTACAAATCGTAGTTTGATATAATGAAAGATGTTACCGTTCCACCCGTAGACTTTAAAATCTACTCAAGAACAGTTTGGATGACCTAGGATATCCAGAAAAAATAATCTGCATGATATTCTATCCTTTTTATGCTATTGAACACCAAAACAACAGGAAAACGTAGAAAAAAAAAAATCCATAATAACGCTTGGAAAAATTTCGGCCTCAAAAAGTTAAACATCACTCAGACCTCCACGAGCCTCTGAAACCTTCTGAGCCCCAGTGAAATGGCTCTCAATCCTCTAAAACGCCCCTGAGACATCCGTAAGCCCCCTGAGACCTCTGAGATAGGGCTGGAACGCCTTGAAACCATCTGAGACCCCAGACAAGCCCCTGTGATCCTTTGAAACGCTCCTGAGTTTCCTGGAACCCACCTGAAATCCGCTGGTGTACCTTTAAAACCCCTGGAACCCCCTGAAACATTGCTAAATTCCCCAGATAATGGGCCATGTTCTAGTGGAGTTGGTGGGCGGCCAGGAGCTACGATTCGAACGTTCGGAATTGCTGTAAACCTATCGGCCATCATGTTGAAACGAAAGCAGATTAATGTCTTATTGGAGTTCTCAATGAAGCTGGTGAAAAAAGTGAAGGTACGTGGCCACAGTCGACACAGACATCTCGAGGGAAGTCTCCAAAGGAATCCTGGAGGAAATTCCTATATCCTGGAGAATCTTTCAATCCTGGGAAAAATCTTTAAACCAATCCCGAAAGGAATCCATGACTAATACTTGTAAGGAATTATTATAAGAATATCACGAGGAATGTTTGAAAAAAAAAATCAGGAGAAAACCTTGAAATAATTGTAGGAGGAGCCCATAGAGGAAAGCCTGATAGAAATTTTTGAGGAAATCAAAGGAATTAACAGAAAAAGAATCCCGGGAGGAGTCTAAAAACAATCGTGTGAGATATTCTTGTGTAGGATCAAGTTCGAATCCAAAGTAAGATTCAATAAACCACGATAAAAAGGATTCACAGAAAACACATAATTCTTCAATTACTTACGCTCTGAAACGTCGTCTTTATATCACCACGTCCCAGCTAATTCTCTCTTCCTAGATTTTTCTCAATTACTATGACCGTTCCTTCTCGTTGTCCTTAACAACGAGCACATGTCTCAGAACACCGAAGCAAATCATCTACTCATTATTTTATGATAACATTTTCAATTTCCTACACCTTGAAAAAAAAAATCGGGAGAAATCAATGGATAAATTCCTTAATGGAATCGAAGAGGGAGTCCTTGAACGAATAACGAAAAAATCCCTGAAATGATTCCGGAAGGAATTAATAAAAATCCCGGGCATAAAAAATTAAAAAAATCCCGGGAGGAATCTCTGCAGAAACTCCGGCACACGCCCCAGAATGAATCCCGAGAAGAGTCAATGAAAAAGTCTCTGAAGGAATCCTGGATGAATCCTTGCATGATTATTGGAAGAAGTCTCTTAAGGAAGTCCTTAAACGATCTCGAGAGAAATCTCAGGAATTAACAATATATGGAATTCTCGAGAGGAGCTCCATAAGAAATTCCGTGAGCATTCCCTGGAGGAATCCTGGCAGAAATTCTTGGAGGAAACCTGGAAGAAATCTCCAAATGAATAAGTACTTACAGATAACAAGCCCGGCTTTTCATCCTTAAATAATCCCGGAAAGAGTCCTTCATGAAATTCTGAAAAAATCCTGCCAAGAATACTGGCGGACAAGGAATCCCTGAAGGGATTGCAGGCGTTAGTATTTCCCCTAAGATTTCTTCAGGGATTTCACCAGGATCTTCCAAGAGGAAACCTGGAAAGGTTCAATGAAGGAATCCCGTTAGCCACCACTGACTGGAGAAATCACTGAAATAATCCCAAGAGAAATCCCTTAAAAAAACACAGGAGAAATTTTCAAAGGAATCCTCCAGATGAAATTCATGGAAAATCTTGCAGAAATACTTTTAGAAATCCCTGAGGGAACCCCTGAGGAAATCCTCAAAGGAACTAAGGATGGACCAATGAAGAAAACTCGTTGGGAGCTCCTGGGAGGATGAAGAAATACGGAGAGGATTTCCTGCAGGATTCTAGAAGAAATCCCGGAACACATCATAAGAGGAATCCCGGGATGAATGAATAAAGGAACTCTGGAGGAATCCCTGGGAGAAATGCCTTAATCTCTGATGGAAGCCCAGGTGTAATTTCCAAAGTAAACCCAGGAGAAAAATCAGTGAAGAAATCCTGGGAGGAAGGAAACCCAGAAATAATTCTTGAGACACTGCTCAAAGAATCTCGGGAGGAAGTCAAGAAGGATTCCCGGGAGAGATGCCCGCCTGTAGTTGCAACTCCAGTATCGTCAGATCATCTGCACTCGCACGAAGAATCAATGACCCAAGTAACAATGAATGCTGAACAGTGAGAGCATTAGCTGGACATTGGCTGGTTAATGGTTGCAGTGGCTGAGTACAATGACAGCTGAATAATGGTGCTCAACCTCTTTAATCAGCAATACATAAATTGCTGAATATCAAGTTGAATAGAATATTATTCATCTCTGTAACCAGCTTTGAAACGTACAACAATATGCAGAATTAATCATCTGTTGTTCAACCTTTAATCAAATAATTTTTGACAGCTGACCCAAGCAGTGTTTTCACCGAGTCCCTATAGCTTCTTCAGCCTTAATACAACTTTAGTTCAACTTATGTTTTTGATTATTCAGACACAACAAGCATTACTCTTGTTTTCGAGGATATGTATACATTTGTGTGTGGTGTAGGCGATAAGGTGAGTGACTCTAAATCAGGAGTTCCGAGTTCAATTCCCAGTTTTCCCATAGATTAATTTATACCGGTGATTTCCAAAGTGGGCCCCCAGAGGGCGAAATTCAGGCCGAAGGGAACGAAAATTTGAAAAATAAAAATTAGGGGCAAAAATACTAAAAAGGGAGCGATTTTTACAATTCCAAAATGTCAACTAAATCATTAAAGCTCTCTAACATTTTAAAAGGTTTTGTTTCTAGAATTAATGAAAGATGTCTGTTTCCAGATCGACTAAATATTATTGATGATGACTTTTTGAAAAATGTCCAAGAAAAAAAAAACAAATAAGACTGCTACGCGAATTTCCGAAAGAATTCCTAGTGATTCTAGAGATCCAAAAAATAAGGAACTTCTTGATTGATTTTTGTCCAAATTATGAAAGAAACAGGTTTTTTTTTGACTTGTTGAAAGAGAGTTTTGTTTGCAATATATATGTTTTTTTATGGAAATTTCACTCAAAAACATGAAGTTTAAGATGAATCTCAGAAAACTTTTCGAATGAAAGTCGTCACACATTGTTTGAAAATATTTCAGAGAAGCTTCCCTAAGGATTGCCTAACGTTGCTAATTACAAGGAGCTATTTTGAAAATTGTCCACAAATTCAACGTTGGATTCCCCTCAAAACCGAGTAATGACTGCATGTCCGCATATCTACGCATTTGACAATAAAAGTTCTCCAATTCATTGGAAGCTTGTCAATTCATATCACTGGCTTTTTTGTTATTTTCAGTTACTGAGTAAAACTGACTACGTTTAGGATAACGAGGATAACGAGTATTCGTAAATGTCCATAGTCCGTTCTGTTCTGCTCGATTTTGTTCAAGAATATATATAGCCCGAACATCGTTTCTAAATGTATTGTTTTCACAAGCAATAATTTAGCATTCTTTAAAATGCATACAATCAATGCATTTGCACAGAAACTCAATAAAAATAAGAGCGATACTATATTAGATACATAAAATACCAGTGTTGCCACAGTAGTGTCAAACAGAAGTCAAATAAAGGTTTCCGCCAAGCAAATTTTCAACCTTTCATCATGGCAAAATCAAATCTCTTCTAGGGTGGGGGGCGAAAATGTTTTTCTCAAGCTCCAAGGAGACGATACCTCCTAAAAGTTTGGGAAACACTGATTTATACATTCCGAAGCATCTCTTCTGGAAATGGAAAGCCGCAAATGGTGAAAATTAGTTTATTGATTGCTGACTAAGTGGATATCAAACCTTAAGGACAAACGTCTTAAAATCCCGCTTCAAAAGTGCATCACAACTTCAGACGCACAAATCTCAACAAACAAGCTTCAACCAACAGTGCATTTTATTATTCTGTTCTTGCTCACTCGTAATATGTTTAAAATGAAAAGCTTAGGTGCGCTGGTTTTGTTTACGAAGAGATTTGTGCCCTTGAAATCGTGAGTAGGTGCCAAAGTCGGCCATTGTGGCGGCCATTTTGGGATTCTAACAAGTCTGTCCTTGTGGGGATTGGGAACCACTGGAGTAGAATATCCCATCCCTTTACCCCCAGTACCGAAACATGCATCTTGCAACACGTCACCTGCAATGTTACCAACGGTTACCAACGGTGCGGCTTCGTGTCATCGCACTCTTCGGCATCGTCTGGGCCACTACTGCGGTGTCACCACTGAGCACAGGTCAATCGTAAGTAGTCGGTCGATCAGTTAAGTCCAATATGCGGTTTTGGGCGATTCTCTAATGCGCCGGTTCAGACTTTCACAGTCCTTAAATCAGTCTTTCAATGAACCTTAAACCAGCTTAAGGTTGGATAAAATCACCAAAAATAGATGTTTAGGAGCTGAATAAAGGATTGTACATCTTGTTCTCAGTTTTTGCCTTTCTCGTACACTAAGTGTACTGGAAAGGCTATATGTTCACTCCAAAAATGACTTTTTGATAGAAGGTCCGGAGGGACGAGTCACATATACCAACCAACTCAGCTCGACGAATTGAGGTGATGTCTGTGTGTGTGTATGTGTGTATGTGTGTATGTGTGTATGTGTGTGTGTGCGTGTGTGTGTATGTGTGTATGTGTGTGTACAAAAAACTCACATCACTTTTTGGTAGTAAACCTCAACCGATTTTAATGACCGATGGTTCATTCGACGCGGCATATAGTCCCATTGTTTCCTATTGAAAATGGTTCGGATCGGTCCAGCCGTTCCGGAGTTATGGCCATTTAGGTGTTCCGGACCGGTACCCTTGGGAGGGGTCAGCCATGAAAATGCAACAAACCCATGCATGCGACCCATCAAACAGCGGCATTTCCGATAACCTGATGAACGGTTAACCGGAAAACAGTATCAGACCATATCTGAAACGGTAATGTTCCGGAACCGGTTCCGGGGGGTCCCGACGGAAGTGGCCAAATATAAAAGAGAACCAAACCCATGCATGCGACACATCAAACAGTGGCATTTCCGATAACCTGATGAATGGTTAGCAGGAAAACAGTATCAGACCATATCTGAACCGGTAGTGTTCCGGAACCGGTTCCGGGGGGTCCCGACGGAAGTGACCAAATATAAAAGAGAACCAAACCCATGCATGCGACACATCAAACAGCGGCATTTCCGATAACCTGATGATCGGTTAACCGGAAAACAGTATCAGACCATATCTGAAACGGTAATGTTCCGGAACCGGTTCCGTGGGGTCCCGACGGAAGTGGCCAAATATAAAGGAGAACCAAACCCATGCATGCGACACATCAAACAGTGGCATTTCCGATAACCTGATGAACGGTTAGCAGGAAAACAGTAGCAGACCATATCTAAACCGGTAATGTTCCGGAACCGGTTCCGTGGGGTCCCGACGGAAGTGGCCAAATATAAAGGAGAACCAAACCCATGCATGCGACACATCAAACAGCGGCATTTCCGATAACCTGATGAACGATAAGCAGGAAAACAGTATCAGACCATATCTGAACCGGTAATGTTCTGGAATCGGTTCCGTGGGGTCCCGACGGAAGTGGCCAAATATAAAGGAAAACAAAACCCATGAATGCGACACATCAAACAGTGGCATTTCTGAAAACCTGATGAACAGTTAGCAGGAAAACAGTATCAGACCATATCTGAACCGGTAGTGTTCCGGAACCGGTTCCGGGGGGTCCCGACGGAAGTGGCCAAATATTAAAGAGAACCAAACCCATGCATGCGACACATCAAATCACGGCTTTTCCAATACCCTGATGGGCAGTTATTAAGGAAGTAGGCTCAGACCACATTGGAGACTAACAGTTGTATTGCGGAACCAGTTCCGGGTGTCTCGTCGGAAATCGCCTTATATAAAAGTGAAACAAACCCATGCATACGACACATCAGAGCGCGGCTTTTTTGATAACCTAATGAAAGGTTGGCAAGAAACTAGTCTACGACCATATCTGAACCGGTTGGTTGATTGGTTGGTTGGTCGGTTGGTAACCTGTTGAATGGTTAGCAAAAAATAGTCGCAGACCTGTCCGGGAACCGAATTTGGGTGTCTCGTCATAAGTGGTAAAATATAAAAGTAAGCCGAACCTATGCATGCGACACACCAAATCGCGGCTTTTTCAATAACCTAATTGACAGTTTGTCAGCAAAAAGTCTCAGACGCACATTAGTGTTGAAGAACAGGTAACGAGTGCCCCGCCGGAAATGGTAAAATATAGAAGTAAATCAAAATCATACACGAGGCCATCCTTTAAGTACGTCACGATCCTAGGGGGAGAGGGGGTTGTAAGCTGAGCTGAGAGGGGGGTGACAAGCTATTTTAACCCTCGAGCAGTCGCGTCTTCAGCCACCCTCAGCGACACTACGTACACGCTTTGTACTACAATTCAGCTTTTTTCATGGTGCGTGTACTCAGTACACGATGCGACCGCTCCCGGGTTAAGTACACTAAAACCTCTTTTTATGCATGTTTTTGCCTTTCTCGTACACTAAGTGTACTGAAAAGGCTATATGTTCACTCCAAAAATGACTTTTTGATAGAAGGCCCGGAGGGTCGAGTCACATATACCAATCAACTCAGCTCGACGAATTGAGGTGATGTCTGTGTGTGTGTATGTGTGTGTGTGTATGTGTGTGCGTGTGTGTGTGTGTATGTGTGAGTGTGTACAAAAAAACTCACATCACTTTTTGGCAGTAAACCTCAACCGATTTCAATTACCGACGGTTCATTCGACGCGGAATCTGGTCCCATTGTTTCCTATTGAAAATGGTTCGGATCGGTCCAGCCGTTCCGGAGATTTGGCCATTTAGGTGTTCCGGAATGGTACCCCAAGAAGGGACTACATATGAAAATGCATCAAACCTAGGCATGCGACACATCAAACCACGGCATTTTCGATAACCTGATGACCGATAAGCAGCAAAATAGTCTCGGACCATATCTGAACCGGTAGTGTTCCGAAACCGGTTCCGGGTGTCCCGCCGGAAGTGGCCAAATATACAAGTGAACCAAACCCATGCATGCGACACATCAAACCACGGCATTTTCGATAACCTGATAAGCGGTAAGCAGGAAAATAGTCTCAGACCATATCTGAACCGGTAGTGTTCCGGAACCGGTTCTAGGCGTACCGCTGGAAGTGGCCAAATATATAATTGAACCAAACCCATGCATGCATGCGACACATCAAACCCCGGAATTATCGATGACCTGATAAGCGGTAAGCAGGAAAATAGTCTCAGACCATATCTGAACCGGTATTGTTCCGGAACCGGTTCTAGGCGTCCCGCTGGAAGTGGCCAAATGTACAATTGAACCAAACCCATGCATGCGACACATCAAATCCCGGCATTTTCGATGACCTGATGGACAATGAGCAGGAAAATCATCTCAGACCATATCTGAACCAGTAGTGTTCCGGAACCGGTTCCGGGGCTCCCGCAGAAGTGGTCAAATCTGAAAGAGAAACACATACCCGTACATGCGTCACATCAAATAGCGGCTTTTTCGATTACCTTATGACCGGCCTGCAAGTGTTTCGGAATCGGTTTTGAGTGGCCGGAAGAGGCCAAATGTAAAAGTAAATCAAATCCAGGCATGTGACACATCAAATCGTAGCTTTTGCGATAACCTGATGAACAGTTAGCTAGAAAATAGCCTTACGTCACTGGTAGTGGTCCGGAATTGGTTCCGAGAGTCCCGTCGAAATAGTCAAACCCTGCATGTGACACCTTCAATTTGCAGCGTTTTTGGTTAACCGATGAACAGTTAACAAGACAATAGTGTCAGACCATATTTGGTTCAGCCGGTAGTTACTCGGAATCAGATCCGGGTAGTAAAATGTAAAATTTAACCAAACCCATGGATGCGGTACATCAAACCACGACTTATCGACAACCTGATGGAAAAATAGGGTCAGACCACATTAGATTCCGGCGGCTGTGGCTTCGAAAGTGGTTAAAAGTAAAAGGCAATCAAACCCATACATGCGATATATCAAATAGCGGTGATTGGGTAAAGGTGAAGAATTAGCAATAAAATAATCTCAGACCATAATTGGGACAACCGGTAGTGTCATGGAATCATATCCGGGTACCCCACCGGAAATTGCCAAATATAAAAATGAACCAAACCCATACATACGACACATCAGATCGCAGATTTTTTGATAATCCAATGAACAATTAACAAGAAAATAGCCTTAGATCACATAAGACTAGCTGTTGTGTAGCAGAACCAACGTTTATGTGAAAAATCAAATCGTGGCTTTGTTTAATGGCCTGATAAACGTTAGGCATGAACAACAGTGACGAATAGGTCTAAGTTCTCATATATGAGAACAAAATATAGATAAAACTAAAGCGATCTCATCAAATCGTACCATTTCAGATTCCTAAGGTGTAAATTTATAGCAGCATGGGTCAACGTTTAATGGAAAAATACGAATTTGATCGTGTCAACCCTGAATAGAAGATGGCGGCTGTTCAAAGGAATTTGAGCTCTAAAACTATGTAAAATAAGTGTATTTGGTATGGGAAATATGTTCGGAGTCCAAAAATGAATACCTGAACATCCAAGATGGTGTCTCAATGTTCAAGATGGCGGTTAGTTTAGTTGGGGTAGATATCCGGAGTTAAAAAATGATGACCGGAAAATCTAAAATGATGTTTCAACATTTTGCGGCTTCATGACACTTGTTTGGTTTGAATTTTGGATCGTTGTCTTATATTTTCTGAATATTGGATGTTATGCTAATATAAAATGTATCCATATTGAGTTGATTTAGCAAGCAGTTTTTATTTTTTATTTATTTCAATGTCATCAACATGTCGCTTGAGTTTTGTTGAAAGGATATTTAAAAGCACGAGAAAGGCACCATCACCGCTAGGTGGATTAATTAGGGTTTTTTTAGGCACTTTTAATTTATGCACCTTTTTTTATGCCCTGCATAAAAAGAGGAAATGCTACTCAGAACCAATATTGTGCATAAGAATATTTAGTAATGACAGGAACTATTGCAACGGCGACCGGGGGGTGTTTACAGATGAGAGCAAAGGAAGGTTACAGGTTCGTTTTTGGGTGTTTCCGAAGGTCTCATGTGCGTTACATGGGCTCCGAGTGGGTCTTAAGGGGATTTCGGAGTAATTTCAGGAGTCTCAGAGCATTTTAGGCTGGTTTCAAAGCCGTTACGGAGGCGTTTTTAGGGGTTTTGGTTTAGGAGGATTTTTTTAGACATTTCAAGATGTTTCAGATCATTTTCGGCGTGATTCAGAGGCGTTACGGAAGCGTTACGGAGGAGTTTTCGGGGTGTTCGGAGCCTCTCAGGTGCGTTACATGGGGTCTGAGGGGGTTTAAGGGGGATTTTGGAGCCATTTCAAGACGTTTCAAGGCATTTTCTGCGGAATTAAGAGGCGTTACGAAAGCGTTACGGAGGAGTTTTCGGGGGGTTTGGAGCCTCACAGGTGCGTTACATGGGGTCCCCAGGGGGTTCAAGGGGGATTTTTGAGGCATTTCAGGAAGAGAGAGGCAGACTCTGAAATACCTTAAATCCCCCCTCCAAACCTCATGCAACGCCCTTTAAAGTTTCCTGAGATCCCTTGAATTACCCCTAAAGCTCCTTGGAACGCCTCTGAAACCCATTTAATACTATTGAAATACCCCAGAATTCTCCGTAATCCCATGAAAACACCAAAAAATCTTGACAGAACACCCTTGTAAGGCTCCTCAAATCCCCCGAAACAACCCCTTAAAACGCCCCTGAAGCCCCTTGGAACCCCCTTTTTGAGCTCTCTGGGAACATTCTGGAAACCCCCTTAGCCCCACCTCATCTGCCCAGGAGCAAGATCTGTTCTCGCAAACTAGATTTTCTAATTAGAGCCCAAACTTAATTTATGCATAAATTTCCCTCTTTTTATGCCTTTTTTAATTTATGCACATTTTTAATTTATGCAGTCCCAGCCATGTGCATAAAAAGAGGTTCCAGTGTATAGGAAAAACCCGTACGAAGAGGAGAGGGGGAGCTTCGAAAATTCCCAATTTGAGCGTGACGCACTTAATGGATGCTCCCCATGGAACACATCAATTCGCGGCTTTTTAGGCAGCCTGATAACCAGTTGACAAGAAAATAGCCATATCCATACAATATTTGGGACAACCAGTAGGGCCATGGAATCGGTTCCAGGTGTCCGCCGGAAATGGTCAAACGTAAAATTGAACCAAACCCAAGCATGCGGCACTTAAAATAGTGGAATTATGAAAGTGAACAAAACCAATGTTAGCAATAAATCAAATGGTGGCTTTTTTGATAGCCTGGTAAACGTTGGGTAAGATTAATAGTGAAGAAATAGTCAAAGTCTTCATATATGTACAAGAGCATAAAATCGTAACCAAAGTAATCTCATCAAACAACTCCATTTCAAATTCCTGTGGTGTTAATATAAAGCATCAACACTGAATAAAGTTTTTCCAATCTTCTTTTGCGTCTAAAATTACTGTGCACAATTTGGTTCATAAGGAGGTCAAATTTTACATGAATCGTATTAAGCGTATAAGTGTTCTCAGGATCGGCTTATGTCGACGTAAATATCATGAGTATATATTCGACGAGAAAGGCGCTATCACCACTAGGTGGATTAATGTGGGTTTTGTTCAAATGAAGGCTACTTTAAAATGGTTGAAAAAACGATGATTCAGCCTCAAATACCTGGGAAGATAATTACGCTAACAGGCTAACAGGCATGTTCAGTGTATAAGTACAGGAGATCTTTTATTCTTTGGCGCGATTGGCGTCTGCTACGTCAGTTACAGGTCAAACCCAATTAACAATGAATGCTGAACAGTGAGAGTATTAGCTGAACAATATCTGGTTAATGGTGTCAATGGCTGAACTCAATGACAGCTGAATATTGGTCTGAAGTATAGTTTGTTCAACCTCTTCAATCAGCAATGCATTGATGGCTGAATATCAAGTTGAATAGAATATTATTCATCTGGAAAACCAGCTTTAAAACATACACCTACATGCAGAATTAAGCATCTGTTGTTCAATCTTTAATCAAATAATTTTTGACAGCTGGTTTTTGTGAAGTTCACATCGCTTCTTCAATACAGACTTAGTTAAACTTATGTTCTCGACTATTCGGGCACAACAAGTAATGCTCTTGTTTTCGATGACATGTATACAATTGTGTGTGGTGTAGATGCTAAGGTGAGTGACTATAAATCAGGAGGCCCGAGGTCGATTCCCAGTTTTCCCACAGATTGATTTATACATTCCAAAATATCTCTTCTGGAAATAGAAGCAGCTAATGGTAGGCTCACGAAAGAGTTTTTATTTTATTTTTACACAATTAATAAATATGATTGATGACTGATTAAGCGCATATTAAGCCTTAAACCAGCTTACTAATGAACCTCGAATCAGCTAAAGGTTGAATGAAATCACCAAAATGAGATGTTTAGGAGCTGCATAAAGGATTGAACCTTTTGTGCTCAGCTTTTGTTCAAATGAAGGCTGATTTAAATTAGTTGGAGAAACGTTTGTACAGCATCAAATTGTTACCTGGGATGTGGCAAAGAGAAGAAAGTGAGAATTGCTATCGCTTGCCAACGGCTTGCCGCGGCAAACCGTATATACCTCTGCTACGTGCGTGTATGCTAGATGTAAGGGCATAGATTGTGTGTTGATTACACACATGCTCAAAATGTAGTTGATGAGCATGATGGGTAGATAGCGGGGAAAATTTGCAATATCGTTTTCAGCCACTTTATCTTAGCTACAACCGATTCATCATCGCACTACACCAGCAAATGTCGTTGGGACGTATGGGGGTCATTCCGTTCCAAGAGCTGCTAATCCAAGTTCGCAAAAACTTTTCATCTTCGACACACACACACATGCACACGCGTAGATAGTTAATATGGATGTCTTCTTTGTTCACCGGCAAGAACCATTGGTCTGGAACCGTTTCCATCGCTTGACGGGAGCGAAGTTCGAAGGAAGCGATTCTTAACGGATTCGGCTAAACCAAACTCCTCCCCAACTCCCACAAAACCAGCGCCCGATAACCAACAAAAACGCGGTTCAGAGAGCAACTAGAAGATGGATCGAAGTTTGGTGTTTGTTCTCAAAGTTGTGGTGACGGCGAGAGTGGTAAGAACTGAAGGAATCCGATGAAGAACGAGCAAAAATCAGCGAGAAGACATGCTGACGCACACATGGGCGGACGGTGCGGCGGTGGTATGAGTGAACTCCCACTACTGCCACAATTTTGTTCGTCTCACTGATTTCATTCATTGATTTTGTCTGGATCGTCGTTCGTCGTGATGGTTACTATGAGTTATGGGCGTGGGCGGTGGGTGATGGGTGGTGGGAATGAGTAAATACCTCCTAATGGTAACCCAATTATGGTTTTCGTGTGTTGCTATCTCCCTTGTGGGAGGAAATTCGATTATTTAGTTAGACTGTATCGAACTGGCAGGCACAGGAATGCGGTCTGTGTGGAGTGGGGGCTGGTCGGCGATGTTTGGGAATAATGATGCTGATGAATGATTTATTAACGCTGAACCGTCTGAAGCATATAGGAGCAATGAGAACTCAATTATCAAAATGTAACTGTGCTAAAGTTAGAAGATTCCAAGTAACAATTACACAACGAGTAATAATTGAGATCAATGCAGATTAAAATGGGATTCTTACAGATAAATTTATTCTTATCTTTAGTTGGAATTGTAGCTTAGATAGAACGTGACTCACTAAGAGATTGCAGTACGATGGTACTCAGTCAAAATTAGCAATATATTATGCTGAATCTAGACAACACGGCATCGATAACCTGCAAATGGTAACACAAAGTTCATTTATGTCGTTTTTAGCCATTTTCAACATGGGTTTCATTTATCTATCGCCATAATCGCTCACTAGCAATGTCACATTGAAAGATTTCAGACGAATCTAGCAAATTTTTCCAATTACAAGTCCACTTATGCTGTGTCGTGATTTTTCTAGCGGTGGGAGGTTTTCCAATTTTCAAGCAAATCCAACACCGACACGAATATGTTTCGTTGGACGTCATTCAAGTTTTCCGTGAATTCCCTTTAAAGTACCAACCTCCAGTAAGAAAAATTACCTTCCCACGCTACCTACACGCGCGTCGCTTCCCACGATAGCAACCCAGTAAAGTGGTTAACCACATCGATAACCCTCGCAATAATGGTTCATCCGTAGGAACCCCACCACGCTCGCTAATCCACCTACTTGGTGAAACCCCACTAACCATCCCGAACCATCGCAACGCCGCTGCTGGGAAATGTATTGAATTTCCTACGAGTTGAGTCGAACCGTATAGAACATATTGAAAGACCGCTTCACCCAGGCTTCGGTTCGTTCGATCGCTCGCTTGCTCGCATGCTCCCAGCCCGGCACTCATCTTTTTGTTTTCCACTTTGGCCAGAAAATATAATTTGTTTTGCGGTGGGAACGTTTGGGCTCCCCTCTGCTTCTCCACTTTTGCCGGTATCGAATTGGCATGTATGTGGGGTTTGATTGGGTGTCCGTACAGTGAGTTACTTTCATCGTTCGTACTGAGCGGCGATTAAATTGAAATGTTATACTGATTCAGAGTGTTAACTAAGTAAAATGCAACACACCACAGATGGAATCGCAAATCGACCACGTTGTGATTTATGGACGGCAATTCTCCGGTGTTATCGACGTCAGGACTCCAGGACCGTAGCGACTATCTTGCGGTAGTAAAACTACGTCCGAAACTTTCCAAAATCAACAATGTACGGTACCGCCAAGGTAAAACCTGAGCATGTGTGCAAAATCTCGGGACAGCATCGCCAGAGGAGAGTGAGCTCTTTGTGATCCCTCTAGAGAAGCAGCCCTCAAAGACGCAAACAAGAACCATCAGGTACGTCGAAAGGAGTCGACGATTCGAATGATGTTGAGAACGATTTTGGAGGAGAAATACGCAGTGGTAATGCTGCAGCATCGAACTTGGCGGAATGTTTACCGTTACAAACAGAAGCGGAAACAGCAGACCCTCCTCTTTTGAGAGAGAGAGACTCGCCTGGAAGAAGGGGAGTGTGAAGGAGTGGAAATGAAGTCCCGTTCCCAAGAAACATGGAAAATCTATCACAAGCTCAACGCATCCCGCAACGGCTTTGTGCCACGATCCGAAACTTGAAGGGATGAAGATGGAGCCTCCTAACGAGCGGACGTGAGGTAATTGTGAGATGGAAGCAGTCCTTCGATACACACCTAAATGGCGAGGAGAATGTATGCAAGGGAGATTAAGAGTAACAACTACGTCAGAGCCTAAGAGGACTCCTATGCCCAAGGGGACTTAAGGATGCCATCTATCAGCTCAAAATTGACCACCTACCTGCACCATTTGCTAGTCAGAATCTTGAAAGCTGAAAAATTACCAGAAAAGTGAAAGGAATGGATAATCTGCTACATTCACCAACAATCGATCACCATTTCAAATGCCAGTTATAAAGTGCTATCCCAGATCATCTTTCATCGTATGTCACCTAAAGCGAATGAATTCGTCATCGATGGCCGGTCGACTACGGAGCAGAACTTAACCATACGGAAATGCCTCAAGAAATGCCGAGAACATCAGCTTTCAACGCATCACTTGTTCATCGACTTCAGGGTGGCTTACGGACAGTATCGATCTGCGTGGAATCATGGTCGATAACGACGTTCCTGGGAAGCTGACCAGACTGTTCAAAGCAACGATGGTCAAAGTAGGAAGGATACGGCGCGCTACTGATCCGTTTGGTACAAGAGCGCGAGCATTGGGCGTGACTGACGATGGACAGTGGTAGCCACAAACCGAGTATTGTGGCACACTATGGTTGAAGGGCCCATATAGCCGAGGCGGTAAACGCACGGGTATTCAGCATGACCATGCTGAGGGTGACGGGTTCGATTCCCGTCGGTCCAGGATCTTTTCGTAAAGGAAATTTCCTTGACTTCCTTGGGCATAGAGTATCTTCGTGCCTGCCACACGATATACGCATGCAAAATGGTCATTGGCAGAGGAAGCTCTCAGTTAATAACTGTGGAAGTGCTCATAGAACACTAAGCTGAGAAGCAGGCTTTGTCCCAATGAGGACGTTACGCCAAAAAGAGAGAGAGAGAGGGTTGATGATGTATCAACGTAATTATGCCGTTGTACGAATAAATGTGGGTATAGCGAATTCCATGAAGTGAAGTGCGCCATTTCTCCGAGATGCTCGATGAGCACATGCTAGATCGAGCAGAGTTGAAGCGAGATACAGCAAGGGCAAGTAATTCCTCTTGGTAAAGCAGTCTTCAGATGCAAACCAGTCAGCGTGGAATACCTCGACCTCCGAAGACCGCCACCTCCACCTCCTCGAAGAGCGACCTCCACAAATTCCGATGTAGATTTTTCTCGGTGATTTTCCTTCCCCAACACGTTCACTTCGTAGATCCATTCCAACGCGGACGTTTCAACTGTAGCGAAACTACAATGCAGTTGTCACGGCCTCATGGTCGCGAGACGCACACGTTCGCTTTGTATGCAGATGGTCAAGGGTTCAACTCCTAGTCGCGTAATAATTAAAAAAAAAACTTGTTAGCAAGCCGACACTATCGTCGATTGACACTAACCTTCCTCTGATCACATAATATAATGAAACCTTGTAATTTGATAATAAACACGACGACACCAATGCAATCGATTCTAGGTGGACTGGGAAGATTCACGTGAGCTGTAAAATTAGAATGACCGAATAAAGAAAAAAATCACCTGCAGTCACTAGAAGGAGGTGTACATAACTCACTCGAATTGGTTAACATATAAGTGGTCACCTATGCGTCAATATGGGGCACTCTATTGAAACGATTGAAACAGTATGACGTTTCGAGCATTTTCTGAAGCATCAACTATTCCGAACCTTGTATGCCCT
Organism: Aedes albopictus; assembly: GCF_035046485.1. Lineage (NCBI taxonomy): Eukaryota > Metazoa > Arthropoda > Insecta > Diptera > Culicidae > Aedes > Aedes albopictus. The sequence continues at coordinate 243,004,076 of NC_085136.1, read as the reverse complement.
CCCACCACCGAAGAAAAAGTCCTCATAAGAGCTGCATGATCTAGTTGCTGACCACCAGGGAAACGTCGAAGCGCTAGCGATGTTTAATGAACCAGTAATCCATTGGGATACTCCGTTGATCTGCCTGCTGAGTTACAAGCTGGATCCTATAACCCACCGTGCTTGGGAGGAGAGGACAAGTAGCTCCGATAGCGTCACCTATAATGAGTTGGTTGATGTCTTTTATTAAACAAGAGGCAAACTGACTCCATTCCTGACAACTCTAACAGTAGTACAAATCGCCCAAGACTCAGCCGAAGAGTATCCTGCCACAGGCCGAGAAGGATTTATATGTGGATAAATTCATTTCTGGGTGAGGTGATGTAAAATCCGCATTCCAAGTGCACCAGGAGATGTCCGCCATGATGTCCGAAGCAGATATTCCTCTAAAGAAGTGGACGTCCAACTTATCTGAAACTCTCGCCGACGTTCCAGACGAAGATTTGAAAGAGGAACTATACCACGATCTCCAAGACACTCAGTCCGTTTCGGCCCTCAGATATAGCTGGAAACCGACGTCCACCATGATAGCATTCAAGGTTCATCTTCCGTTGCTCGTACGCTTCCGTTGCTTACGGAAAGGAAAATCATGTCCTACATCGTGCAGGTCTTCGATTTCCTGGGTTTTATTGGGCCTGGTAAAAGTCGTCAAAAAGAAAAAGCTGCACCAGCGTGAGCGAAGACCTGAAGTTTTCGATTGTCTTCTCATGCAAACACCCGGCGATGTTTGCTCTGCTGGCCAAGTTCTCCCATCAAATGATGCGTTATGCTGGCCCCATATGATACTTGATTTGATTCGTCTGAAATTCTAGATCATCGGAGGCTGGTACACCGTACCGTTAATGCCATGTGATTTCACAGCTAACTAGCTAACGTGTCACTCCACCAGGCCATTTGCCATAAGTGGAATCGACAAATGTGGTCTCGTGTATATCAAATCTTCGGACCCCAACAAAGATGCACATCACCATATGTGTAATACACATTGTGTATGCTTCGCAACCCATCCGTCCACATCGAAGCAGTTGTCAACGTCAGCTATGAGGAAATTTGTACCCAACAAGCCCAACTTGAGATATGCCCGAACTACTACGCCTAGCGCCAATTCATACCGACCCAAGTGACCTGGAAGTTCTAACCCTAGAACTTTTCCTGATCGGTACCAGCTTACAAGCCGTCCCGGAACACGAGTTGTGCGACATTCCGGACAACCGCCTTAGGCATTTCGGTCTCACGCAGAAGCGATACCAGCGCATCAGTTGGGTTCCAGAATACCTCCAATAGCTTCGGTCACGAGCAACGAAATGCAAGAACCCAGTCATCTTTACGTCAGGTACCGTCGTGGATTCAACAATCCACCATTGATCGAATGGCCACTCGGAAAGACCAGAGAACGTCAACGTCCGAAGTCGTCGCAAACATTGCATTATTGCAGTTGCTGAAGAGTCAATTGCTCGAGGCCTTCGTGGGTATCCAGAAGGTAAGTGCGATGTCTTCTCTTTTACTAGCCACCGTTTCCGTCTGTAACTATCGAAACATTAGCCACACAACGAGTTCAATGACCCAAACAGCCATAACAACCAAACGTTGCCAATTGGTCTCATGCTTCATTCGTCTCTCCACTACATCCGGGGCGTAGGCTACATGTGTGTGATATTCAGAGAGCCACTAGAACGAATTTATTTTGGATTTGGAGTAGTGTAGACCCAGCTAAGCAAGTCCAGAGTGACCGGGCGATCAGTAACCATATTTTGCAGAACTCACTCTCTTGCACGAGCGTAGAAATTTCGGTCGTGTGTATTGCAATAAGTTTCACGATGTCTGATAAAAGAACTGTCGAGGTAGATCCGGAGTGCCGGTTCCTAGCGCACGCGTGTGTCAAGTGTACCTTTAAGAAGAAAGGTGACAGAAAAGTGATCACGGCTAAAGCATTCAAGATTTTTTTCTGTGAGCTCCTTATGAGATTCTTCGGGGGGTTTATGATCCTTTTTGATTTCATCTACCAATTCCTCGGGGAATCATAAACAGGTCCCATTTGGGAGTCCTCCAGAAATTTATTTTGGAATTTCTAGAAGATCCGGGATTCTCTCAGAATTTCCTTCCGAGATTGTTCCACGAATTCCTTAAAAGATTCCCCCGGGTATTATTAATAAGATACCTCCAGGTATTGTATGTGTGTTTCCTCCAGAACTTAAGAAACTCCTGATGAAGAGGTTGTAACCTGTTCCATTTTCTTGATGTCTGTGGTGAGAATAATTGCTCGTGCACATGGGACCTGTGAGTGCCCTCCAACATCGCCAATCAACAAAGTTTAAATTAGATATGCCATATCAAATCACCACACTGGTACAACATTCGCAACAGAACACTTTCATCGGATCATTCGTTGTCAATTGTCAAATGATCGCGCCGCATGCCTAAGATGTATGCTCCGCTGGGCGCATGCTGCTCATGCCTTCGCACTAGAGCCTGCCCGACTTCATCCACCACGTGATTGCTCCACCAGAATCTAAAATGATCCACCACTCCATAAAACCAAGGGGTCGTACACAAATTACGTCACGTTTTCAGGGGGAGGGGGGGGGGGGGGGTTTCAGAACGTGACGACCCTTACAAAAAATATTGAGGTCTCATACAAAAAGTGTGACATAGGAGGGAGGGGGGCGGGGTTGAAAAAGGTCGATTTTTGCGTGACATAATTTGTGTATCACCCCAAGATCTTGGTATTAGGAACCCTTGCACGACAGCACTCATTCTCTGTAAAAAGATAGCAGGTTGTTCTTCCCTGTCATACCAAAGGTCGATCGAATAGGTACATGCTCCACTTCATCACACACTGCGAAGTTCAGACGGTGTGTAAACTGATAAAACCAATGCCACTCAAATTGATAGCCATCAGTTGTCGGATGCAAGTCATGCAGACCAGATAGTTATTACCAAACAGTGCGCGAATTAGCAGTGATCGAGAGTGTCGAGTGCGGTCTGACCGACGTGAGCGAAACTGCCTAGTGCTTTGTGGATATCAGTACTAATTGTTCCCAATTGTTTTCCTAGAACGCAGTATAATATTGGGATGGTTCACGATGGAGTGAGCTGAGCAATTCTTTTGAGATCGATAAGAACCAGTGGGAGTGAATTTCCAACACGATTCGAATGAAAAAGGTGTGATACCCCTAAGTTAACTCCATGTTTCTATGCCTATCTCACTCTTATTATCAACAAGTGACGTGGTGGAAGTCGTGGTGGTTTCGTTAATGGCATGCAGAACAGCGGATCGGCCGCCATGGCGCCGGTAGTCCTCCTCATCTGTCCGAACAAGATTGTTTCCACAAGCAGATGCCGTGGGATACACCTGCACACAGACACCACGCCCAACACAACGACCCTAGAGTAAGACGGTAGGATAAGTAGTAGCAATAAATGTACCGTATGCGTGATAATGTTTGCACCATCGTTAAATAAAATTCCAGTTTTACTTGTGAAGACAATGTGTTGGTTTTATTTGCAGGCATTTAAGCTATAACTCATATCATAGTAGGCTGTGAATAAAAAGTGTTGATTTTCTTAGTTTAACACTTGCATAATGACTAAGTGGCAACCTAGCTCGTGATTTGTCCACGCGCAAATGTCGAAAAGTATCCGTGGTAGTGTCAAAGTCAAGATTAACAATTATTGAATTTATTTTTTTATTTTGACATTGCCTAATGGTGTAAACATTGACACACAAACAAAAGTTATAATAACTATTGATTCTGGAATTTGGTACGGATCGATAGTTTTTCGGAAATCGAAAAAAACGGAGGTTGCGTTCGGGCAAATTCAAGACTTTCTTATATGGCGCTACTCGTAGCTCCTGGATGCCATTGGTAATAATGTAAGTTTTTTTTCTATGGTCGAAGGATCATAAAGGCTCCCGTAATTTTCCTTTTCGATATGCCATGCCGTTAAGTCGCTGATTTCGCGTGTCTTTGCCATTTTTCTCATTGAGCGCATATAATTCACCCAAATCTTATTTTTGGTGGCAGTGATAGCTTTCTTAATCCATGTTAACCTTGGACGACCAGTGGACACCTTCGGGAATAGTTGCCCTTGCTTTTTATCGGTTTAAGACTGTTTTACGGTTCTCCTGAACACTCCTGAAATGTCTTTCCAAATGTGCCCACGGATATACGGACAGCCTAAAGCACACAAGGCTAACCTGCCGCTCAGACCAGTGGTTCCCAACACAACTTCTCCCACGTACCAATTGAGTAAGTACATCGCCGGCATACTTCAACAATCTTTCACGAGTGAATACAGTAAGGACCCGATTTTGTCAGCCCCATTTTGCGACAAACTTTTTGCTCTCATTATCTGACGGTCACATTTAAGCAATTTATTAATATTTATCATCAAACTACAGCTGAGACGCAGAACATAAAGGAATAAAAAGTTTGAAAAACTGTTTAAGTTTTTGAAGAGAGCAAAAAAATGTGTTCCGAAAAGGGGCTGACAAAATCGGGTCACTTATGTACTATGCCGTCGATTCAAAAACGTTCTGTGCGTACGTCAACCAGTTGGTAATACCAGCAGACCATGTACTGGTGTCGTTCGATGCAATATCTTTATTCACGAACGTCACTAAAGAAGTTGTTATTCGTGACATTATCATGATGTGGGACCAAATACGGGACAACACCACTATAAACCTGGACCTTTTTCTCGAAATAGTAGACTTTTGTATCGGCGCTAGCTTCTTTTGTTTCCGGCAAAAGTACTACCTCCAAACTTCGGGAACGGCGTTGGGAAGCCCGTTATCTCCGATATTGGCAGATATTGTGATGGAAAATTTGCTATCAAAAGCAATCCGAATGGCCAACATTTCCCCACAATTCATTCGGAAATATGTGGATGATTTGTTTCTGGTGTTGCATAAAGACCAAATAGATGCTGTTTTGGCGGCTTTCAACTCGCTAAACCCGAAAATCACCTTCACAGCAGAAGTGGAAGTAAACGGTCAACTACCCTTCCTCGACCTGCTGGTGATAAGACAGGAAGATGGCAGCGTCAAAACTGATTGCTACGCAAAACCAATTTCGTCAGGTCGAATTTTGAATTACTTTTCGTTTCATTCAACCGACCAAAAACTTGCGGTGGTAAACAACTTCATTGACCGGGTCCGCAGTTTGAGCACCATCCGCACTAGAGAACAACAAGATCAGCTGATCCACCAACACCTACACAAAAACGATTACCCCCACACCCTCATCAACCGACTGCTACATCAACCACGACGATTCGAGAATACAGACAAACCGGCTGTCTATCGATCCATTCCGTACATCCACGGTCTAACACCGGCAATCAAAAAGATCATTAGCAACAGTGGGCTGGTTATGGGCATCTCTCACAGCAACAAAAACACTGTCGGGAATTTGTACAGAAGCGCCAAGGACCCCATACCGGCGCTCAACAAAAACAACGCTATATACAGAATTGACTGTAGAGACTGTCCCAGTACCTACATCGGGATGACCACCAACAAGCTGCGCACTCGCATGTATGGCCACCAAACCCACGTCAACACTCTCGAAGCCAGATTAGCAGAAGGTTACCACTACACTGATCCGGAAATCCAGCAGCTGCAAGAGAAATCGGCACTGATGGACCACTGCATCAACCACCAACACCGCTTCAACATCCAACAACCCACCATTGTCGATATCACCTACAAGAGTCAAGCTCTGCAAGTGTTGGAAATGTGCCATATAGCGACGACTTCCAACACGGTCAATCATCGGACAGACACCGATAACTTAAGCTGTGCGTACGCAAATCTACTCTCGACGATCAAAAACCGAAGAGAAGAGAGAAATGCGTCGTCTACCACTAACCGATATCGACAAAATACAAACGATCTAACCACCCAACTAACACAAACAAATCCGGTCACCCTGACACCGCCAACTATTAACACCCCACAGTAATCCCATCCCGGCCAGCACGAACAGAAGTGTTCCCAAAGTGCCAAGTGTTGTGACTCGAACTGTGTACCCACCCACCATTTCAATCGAGGTGCTAGGGTCCAAGTATGATCGAATGTAATTTGAACCCATATCTAGAATAACCAAATTTTCCAATCGCAGTGAAACAAGTGCGGTGCAGAGAAGAAAACGACATTCCGCCGTGTGATCAACACGAATTGGAAACAAGTTGATTCACATCGAGTGAGTAGTTACATCGATCATAAAAACAGCATAATTGTACAACTCCCCCCCCCCTCCTTTTCAAAATAAATAGGCCCTGATGAAGATCCCAACCACAGGATCGAAACGTTGGCAATGATCTAAAATAATCAACGCTTTTCTGTGACTGAAAGCCGAAAAATACCAAGTCTTTTTTAACATTTGCGCGTGGACAAGTCCCGACTACCGCTGCTACCCCTTCATGGTGCAAATTTTAAACTTTAGAAATCGGATTTTTTTACCCGCAACCTACTGTGATATGAGTTAGAGCTTACGTACATGCAATAAAAATCAAGACATTGTGTGTAAAGGTGATGTGGGTACCTTATTTGTACGATGGTGCAAACATTATCACGCATACGGTAAGTACTCTAAACCTGATCGTTCAATTTGTGAAATTAGAACTTCTCTTTTGCTCGGTATGGCTCGTATAAGTCAGCGTTTTGGTTCCGCTTTCTTGAACCAGTTTCTTTCGAACGGGTCGAACAGATAGGTCGGGGGACCAGTGCTCATTGCAACCCGTCCATTTTACCCAAATGTTGTCTCCCTGTCTCATGCACCCTCTGCGGAGCAGTGACAAGGTTTCCTCTAATATTCCTCCAGGATCTCCTTTCGGGATTACTCCGGAAATTTCTTTTGGGATTCCGCCAGGAAACTGTTCCGAGATTCTTCCATGAATTACTTCTGTAATTTCTCGAGATTTCTTCTAGGTTTCCTCAGGGAGCTTCTTCTGTGATTCATCCTGAAATTTGTTCGTGCAATTAAGGAATTAAGAAGTTCCCTCTGCGATTCTTCCAGACGGTTCACGAAACTTCTCAGATCCCAAAAGGGGTTCCTTCTTGGAGCTCTTTCTGAAACTCCCCCAGGAACTTTTTACTGGATTCCTCTGAAGCTTCCTTCAACGATTTCTCCAGGAACATCACTCAGGATTCCTCCAGGAACTCGGGTAATTTTCCAGCAGTTTCTTCTGAGATTATTATCGCAAATCTAGAAGTTCCTTCAAGAATTTCCTCTGGGATTTCTTAAGTCGTTCTTTTTCGGATTTCTATAGATGTTTCTTTTTGGGTTCCTTCAAGAGTTCTTTCGCGGGTTCCATCTTCTCTTGAGATTCCTCTAGGAGAAGTTTCGGGTATGTCTCCAGAAGTTACTTCTTTCACTCTTCCTAGATTTCCTTTACGGGTTTCTACCGGATGACCGACCGGGTTTTCTCCAGATTTTTTTAAAGTAACCAAGAGTTTCTTCTAAGATTCTCCAGGAGTTATTTCAAAAATGTTCAGGGAATGGAAATCATCCAGGAGTTTATTACATAGTTGCTTCAGGAGTTTTATTTAGAGATCTTTTTTTGTGGAGCCTCGTAGCCGTGCGCTTAGGGTCACCAAGCTTATAATCGCACCATGCTATGGGGTGAGGGTTCGATTTCCGCTTCGGGCGTTGAAACTTTCCGTGAGAATAGTATCTTTCCCGTTTCCACTGGTGCATGCTCCGTTGTCCGTTGTCTAATGTTAAGTTTAAAACAGTCCGTACAGCCGAAAGCTGAAGACGTTGTCCGTATCTTTTTTTTATGGAAAAAATCAGGAATTTCTAGTGGAATTCTTCCATGAGCAATTTATGAAATTCTTTCAACATTTTTTAAAGAAATTCCTCTAGCAGTTTTATAAGGAATTTCTCCAAAAGCTCTATCTACATTTTACCCAATAGTTCATCAGGAGACTAGATTTCTATGAGTTGCTTCAAGGTGTCCGAGAACAAAAAATCGAAGATATTTTAAAGAAACATAAACAATTTCAGAAGAAACACTTACAGGAATCCTGGAAGGAATCACTTAGGCAGTTTCTGGAGGAATCCCAAAATCCTGCAAGAACCCCAGAGGGAACTTTGGAAGGCATTCTAAATATACCCCTGGAATAATCTCAGATGGAATTCCTGAAGGGATCTCGGAACGATTTCCTGGATGAGTCCCGGAAAGAAACCTGGAAAGGGTTCCCGAAGCAATTCCAGATGAAACTTCCTTAGAAATTTTAGGAGAAACTCCAGGAAGAATCGCAGAAGGAATTCCGAATAAACCTGGAAGAATGTCAGTAACGCGTACCTGAAAAATTACAGAAGGACCTCCAGGAAGATTTTCTGGATGAATCTCGAGAGGACTTCGGATGGAATTCCTGGAGGAATCCCCAGAAAAATGTTTGCGGGAATCTCAGAAGGTGTCTCTAAAGGAATTCACTGAGAAATCCTGAAAGTAAATCTTGGTGAAGTTCCATAAGAGACTCCTGGGGGAACCCCATCAACAAGTTAAAAAATAGCATAAGTGTACTTACTCACATTTGGAGTTCAATAACACTACCAAATATTAATGTTTCATAAGGTCGTTCTATAACGCAGAATCTACTGATAGCTTGGTTTTTATACATATGTATTTAGCAACACGACATCCACAAACTTCGATTGCCGTGTGGTTTGCACGAGCTCAGTGATCCCGACGGTCATGCATCGATTCCAGTCTGCATCAGTTTTACAATTGTTGTGGTCTTTTCATACGTTTATCTAATCAGTCATAATTAACATGATCATTTTTTTATCTGTATTAACGAGATTTTAAGCCCTTGGCTAGTTTATCTCGGCACCCACGCTTCACTTCCCTTCCGAAGGAAGAACTCACATTTTTATTGTGAGTTTGTCGGGAGTGGGATTCGATCCCAGGTCCTCGGCGTGATAGTCACGTGCTTTAACCATCACACCAGGTCCGCTCCACTGATCAATTTCAATAAGGGATTCTTATGGCATCTATACTTTACTTACAGTTAAGGCTAAAATTCGTAATGGGGTACGTTCGATGTAGTACTAGATTTGTAGTAATGAGCTGAATTTTAGTATGGTGAGAAGGTCAGTTCTCTGTTTCTGCAATGAAATGATACAAAAAGCGTGGGTATTATGATTCCTTGCCTAATTTGATGCTGTTTGAGCAAAACTTTGGATAACTATGTTGTTTATGTTGCAAGAAATGGGAAAAACAACAACACTGTTGCCCAAAGTTTTGCTCAAACAGCATCAAATTAGGCAAGGAATCATAATACCCACGCTTTTTGTACCATTTCTCTGCAGAAACGGAGAATTGACCTTCTCACCATACTAAAATTCAGTTCATTACTACAAATCTAGTACTTCACCGATCTGCCCTATTAATGATGATTTTTGTTGGTTTACTTCACAAAGTGTAGTGTTTTGATCTGTTGGTTTTTCACTCACGATACTAACTTTTCCTCCACTGGATGTGAACATATGAAAGTGAGTCACTGTACAATGGAACCAACCTGCTTCCTGTCTTCTACTCACTCTGCTGGTCTGCTGTGAGGGGTGGCATGATTATGTGAGGAAACTGGAGCGGACTTCCCCTTCGAACCGAAAAAAAAACCCCAAAAGTGGAGCCGTAATTGAAAATTTGAAATATGAACCATCGGGTGCAGTCTCAGGTGACGGGGGTCTCACCCGAAGACGCTCTTCAATGTCCTTGTGCATGTCGGTTGGAATCTCTCAATTTCACCTGGCGAACAAAAAAAAAACAAATGGAGCAGAGGTGATGCGATAGACTGTTTGCTGGGCTTCCGATAGAGGTTTGCTTTTTCTTTGAGATAGAAGCTTTTTTTTCTTGCCTTGAACTTGTTTCCGTACCGGATCAATTTCAATTTAGGAACCGGAGGGGTGATTATGTTTCTTGGGAAATGCTTGTTTTGCCTTGGCCATGGCATTTGTATGTATACTCCGTTGTTTATGGACGGCAAGGTTGAACCGTACACGAGATGTGCAGTTTGAAATGATTTATTTTCCTGTGGTTTGTACTAAACAACTAACATGCATTTATTCGAGTTAAACGTTATTCTTAATTTTGTTTCTTATTTTCCCTGAAATGGATAATGTCATTACAGAGACGCAAAACAGTACGACACAAAATGATATGTGGAGGTTTTAAGAAAATGTCAGTAGCGTGCGAAGGAAAACTGTGCCATTTCCCGTATTTTGTAATTGAGAGAACGTTAACGTTTCAACAAATAGATAAGTGATGATGGATATTGGAAAAGCTGTGGAGCCTTATGATTTACTGCACCAAATCAAAACTATCTCTGGATATGTTCTATTTTCTTACAATTGTTTGCTTATCGAAAGCACATTGTAACAAATATGTAGAAAATTCTAAGAATAAAATTTTATCTTTTCCCAGAACACATTAGTTCCAAAATGTTTTATCATTTTATGTCTACCAAAAGTTTCTCCTTCTTACCAATAGCCGTCGATGTGCTATGCTTCAAGCTTTCCACCCAGTGAATCATCGAAACCGATGAGCGATAAATCTCTCGCTCGAACGTCTTTGTTCACACCATCGCCGGAGATAAATCCTTTTCACATATAGATTCACACAAACGCACACAGTTGGATATCTCCGACCACGGGAGTTTCCTGCGAAGACCATCCGTTTTGGGTGGTCTTATCTGATTAAAGAGGATGAGCTATGGGTTCTCTTTTTCATTCTACCTACTTTCCTACTTCGGCTTTTGTCAGCGATAGCACGGAAGTGTTATACACTAGACAGAGACGTTTCAGAAGTTTGTTACGCATCAAAATAAATGATGATGTCGATGATGGTGGCGAATGAATGGTGGGGGTTTCACGCATCACCCGGTATCATCAGTGATCCAATCATTCTTGGAATTTGGATAATGTTGTACAAAATATAAGCTTCAAGAAGAATGTATGAACAAATAAATGAATGAGTCAGAGAAACACAGAAGATATTTCAATCAATCGAATAGTTGAATAATCAATTGTCAAAATCTTGAAAAAAAAAATAAGTTTTTTTACTGCTTGAATATATAACCTTCATCCAGCCAACGTACATTTTCCACCTTCGGAAAAGCACAAAAATGGTCATAACTTTTTTGTTTTTCGATAGATTTTGATGAAATTTTCACAACTTCCCGAAAAACTCTTCTAGTTTATTATGCCGGGGACATGAGTGCCTGGTCCACATGGTTCCGGAGTTATTCCGGATTGTCTTGGGGTACCAAAATTGGCCACATACTTTGCGCAGCATATATCTCAAGATCCCGATGAGATAGAAATATAGTGTCTTCGGCGATTTTGTTCAGCAGGTTAAGAACTAACTGGCAACGACGACTTTGGTTCGCGATTCGGCCGTTAGGCGGCACCAGTGGCAAAAATGTTCAATCCCTCATATCTCAGAAACCTGATAAGATAGAATGATGCTGTCTTCGGCAAAAATCTTCAGCAAGCTCCGAACTATCTGATAGTAAAGTCTTCGGTTTGGGATTTATCCGCTAGGTGGCGCATTGTGTCTGAAAAATTCATACACGTTTATCTCGATACCCTAATGAGGTAAAACATGCCGTTTTCAGCAAAGTTGTTCAGCAGGCTAAGAACTATCTGGCAATGGCGTCTTTGGTTCGAGAATCGTCCGCTAGGTGGCGCCAAGGTAAAAAATCTTCAAACTTCTGTATCTCAGAATATTGTTAAGAAAGAATGATGCCGTCTTCAACAAAGTTCTTCAGCAAGCTAAAAACTGTCTGATAGTTGAGTCTTTGATTCGTGATTTATTCGCCAGGTTATTCTATGATTTTATACCAAATCAAGAACAAAGCATCGTAGAAACAAAATATTTTTTTAATGAAAATGAAAGCAAATTTTCTCAGAAATCAAAAAAAAAATTAAAAGGAAAAAGTTTGCCACAAAATTTTCCACCGATGAGGAAATTAATGAAGAAAACCCGGAAAAACTCGAGGGAAAATTTTCAAAAACAATATTTCTGAGAAGGTAGTTTCATAAGCCTTGATGGCTGAAATTTTTGGAATGCACTTGTTTTTCGTTCTTGAGTTATGGCCAATTATGTGAAAAATGACCACAAAATATATGCGAACGTGGTTATTTTTCACTAAATTGACCATAACTCAAGAAAGAAACAAAAATGTCTGCGATCAAAAATTACCTTCTCAAAAATATTTTTTTTGAAAATTTTCCGCGAGTTCGGGAACAGTTTTTCCGGCTTTTCGCTTTGAATTTTCTCCACGGTGGAAAACTTTTTCCACTTATTTTTTTAATTCCTGAGAAAATATGCTTTCATTTTCATTAAAAAAAACTTTGTTTCTTCAATGCTTCGTTCTTGAGTTATATTTTTTTAAAGAAAAGGCTTATATGATACATTTGGACATTTTTCAATAAAATTGGCCATAACTCAAAAACGAAAAAAAAAGTGCATTCCAAAATTTTCAGCGATTAAAGCTTATGAAATAACCTTCTCAAAAATATTTTTTTGAATATTTTCCACGAGTTCGAGCATTGTTTTTCCGGCTTTTCTTTACGAATTTTCTCAACTGAGGAAAATTTTGTGGAAAATTTTTTCCAGTTCATATTTTTTTTTTGGATTTCTGAGAAAATTTGCTTTCATTTCCTGAAAAAAACTTTGTTTCTATGATGCTTCGTTCTTGAGTAATGATTTTTCAAAGTAAATAGTGTCAGGGGAAAACAAAGAATTTCCACCTGAATTTTCCGGAAAAATAGGCGACCCTGATTTTTTCACATTTTTTTCATATATCCATGAGCCCAGTCTGTGGAAAACATGAAAGTCTGAGATCTTTCGGCCCAATGTGTACGATAATAAAAAAATACCCTAGAGTCAATAGCTGATAAGTAATACGATATTTTAAAGGCTCGTTCATGAACTGCTTGAACTGTACAATAGCTTCAGAGTCGTATTATGCACCTGAATCCACACAAATGGCGAAACTTACAACCAAACAGACCATATTCTAGTTGATGGATACCACTTTTCAAATGTCTCCAATATGAGGAACTACAGAAAACCAAACATCGACCATGGTCACTATCTTGATGCCAGTAAGATTCCAGCACGAATAACTGAGGCGCATAGCAGTATGAGACAGAATGATGTGCGGAAATTTCACGAGACTTTCAATGGCGTACGGTGCAAGCCTTGGGGGAATCTTTGAGGATTTATCAAAAAGTTTTTTTTTCAGGTCATTTTCTTTGGGATTTCTCCAAAAATTCTAGTATAAAAGTGGTTTTACCAGGAATTCCTCCAATCGTTACTTGAAAAGATGCAATTTCAAGATATTTTTTTTCAGAAAGATTCGAAATTTCTTTAGGGTTTCCCTTTAGAAATTATTTTTTTTAACTTTTTTAAGAAATTATTTCTAGAATTTCTCCATACCAAAAGCAACCTCTGGAGAATAACTAAAGAAACCACTGGAAAAATTCAAGAAATAATTTCGTAAAAATATTTTTTTAAATCCAGAAATATTCAGTTTTCGTGGGCATTGATTTGGAACTCCTCTAAAAATATATCTAGAAGTTCTTCCAAGAGTTTTTTTCAATGATTCTTTTATGTATTCCACCAGACATTGCTTTCGATTTATCGGGGATTTTTTTCAGATTTTTTTTTCTAAAGATTCTTTAAAAAATTCCCGGAGATATTACTCCAGAATCAATTATTAAGCAATTTCCATGAAGTTTTCCAAGTTTATTTTTCTATGAATACATACCTACAAAGGGTTCTTCAGTTCTTCCTGATATTGTTTTAATGAATCGTGCAAACATTCATTTTTCAATGTTTTCAGTGGATTTCTGAAGAATTCCTCCAACGTTTTGCAATTGCTCCTGCAATATTTCCTCCAGATTTTTTTCAGCTATGTCGTAGTTTTTTTGTGAGTTTTTACTAAAGCTAATTCTTCACAGGATTTCTGTGTACAAATCCCTTCAGAAATTGAATAAGAAATTCCTCCAGAGATATCTACGGGAATTCTTCCAAGGATTCCTGCAGAAAATCCTCCAGGGATTCCTCAACAATTTATTGAACGACATTTTTTACTTTTCCACCATTTATCCAGACATTTTTTTTGTTATATTGCTTCAGAATTTCATCCAGGAATCTCTCCAGTGGGCTTCAAGCATATTATCCTTGGAATTATTTCCTCTAGAGTTCCTTCATGAGCCTTTAATGTATTTTTTTCAAAAAATAAAGGGGGTATATTAAGACGTTTCTTCAGGTATTTCCCTAAGTAATATCTTAGGTATTCCTCTATCAAAAGGCCGGCTCCAGAGGTACGTTATCCTCCATTTGGGACATTTGTGCCATTTAACCAGGTATTCATCTAGAAATTGCTCTGTTAGAAGTGTAGAATTATCATTATCAGTTAAAATACACAGAAATAAAAATTTAAAAAAAAAATAGAAATTGCTCATAAGATAATTTTAGACATTGTTTTAGAGATGTTTTTCTTGGAGTTCTGGGAGTCCAAAGGTATTTCCAGGAGTTTTCCAAGGGATTTCTCGAGACAATATTTTAGGGATTTCTTTGAAGTTCCTTCAGGGATTCTTTAAATAATTCTTCAGTACGTTTTGTGCAATTTCTGGAAAAATGTCTGAAAACCTCTGTTGGAATTCTGAAAAAGTCGTGTTGGAATTTCTGCAGAAATCACTGAGAGAATTTCTAAAAAAAACCTGGGATGACTTTTCGACGCAATCCCTGTAAGATTCGTAAAAAAATTAGAAGAATATCGGAAAAACACATTGCAGAACTTTTAGAGAGGTTCTTAGACAACAGGCGAACGAAAACGGCCTACGGCTCATCGATTTCCATATTGGCCATACGTAGCACCTTTTTCCAACACAGTCTCCCTTGTCGTTACACCTGGAGATCACCACAGCAGACGGAATCTCAAATCGACCACGTTCTGATTGACGGACGGCACTTCTCCGACATTATCGACGTCAGGACCTATCGTGGCGCCAACATCGACTCCGACCACTATCTGGTGATGGCCAAACTGCGCCTAAAATTTTCCGTCATCAACAATGTATAGTACCGGCGACCGCCACGGTACAACCTAGAGCGACTGAAGCAACCAGATGTCGCCTCAGCATACGCGCAGAATCTCGTGGCTGCGTTGCCAGACGAGGGCGAGCTCGATGAAGCCCCTCTAGAGGACTGCTGGAGTACAGTGAAAGCAGCCATCAACGACGCAGCCGACAGCACCATCGGGTACGTGGAATGGAATCGGCGGAACGAATGGTTCGACGCAGAGTGCAGAACGGTTTTGGAGGAGAAGAACGCAGCGAGGGCGGTAATGCTGCAGCAAGGGACTCGACAGAACGTGGAACGTTACAAACAGAAGCGGAAACAGCAGACCCGCCTCTTTCGGGAGAAAAAGCGCCGCCTGGAAGAAGCGGAATGTGAAGAAATGGAACTGCTGTGCCGTTCCCAAGAAACACGGAAGTTCTATCAGAAGCTCAACGCATCCCGCAACGGCTTCGTTCCACGAGCCAAAATATGCAGGGATAAAGACGGAGGGTTCTTGACGGATGGACGTGAGTGGAAGGAAGGGGTAATTTGCCCCATTCACAAGAAAGGCGACCATGGAATGGGAGAACTTCAGGGCGATCACTATTTTGAATGCTGCCTACAATGTGCTATCCCAGATCATCTTCCGTTGTCTGTCACCTAAAATGAATGAGTTCGTGGGAAGTTATCAAGCTGGCTTCATCGACGGTCGGTCGACAACGGACCAGATCTTCATCGTACGGCAAATCCTCCAGAAATGCTGTGAATACTAGGTCCCGAAGCATCACCTGTTCATCGACTTCAAAGCTGCATACAGCTGTATCAAACGCACAGAGCTATGGAGAATCATAGGCAAAAACGGCTTTCCTGGAAAGCTGACTAGACTGATTAAAGCGATGATGGACGGTGTGCAAAACTGCTTAAGGGTTTCGGGTGAACTATCCAGTTCATTAGAATCTCGCCGGGGACTGCGACAAGGTGACGGACTCTCATGTCTACTCTTCAACATCGCGCTGGAAGGTGTGATGCGACGAGCCGGGCTCAACAGCCGGGGAACGATTTTCACAAAATCCGGTCAATTTGTGTGCTTTGCGGACGACATGGACATTATCGCCAGAACATTTGGAACGGTGGCACCCGATGTACACCCACCCAGAACGCGAAGCAGCAAAGGTCGCCTCAAAAGCAAAGTACATGCTGGTAGTAGTACGATACGGGTATTGCCACAAAAGTTCAAAATACTGGTCGCTGTGGCTCATCCGAACAGAAAAAAATGTGTTCCGGGCTAAGGAATTCCAAGACCACTGGAAGTAATTGTCCAAGGATCGGTACCAGTGAGAAAGAACTGCATCAAAACTGAAATTCACGTCGGACATCTTCCTGGATAGAGTTAATTTCTCCCTTCGCTAGGCCTTATCCGTTTCTGTAAAAGCTATTTTCCCAAGTCAAAAGTCGTCAATTAAAGGGCTTTACGTTGCCAGTCAAGTGAAGTGCCTTTGTAATCCTTACAAAACACGACGAGGGGAGCTAAGCTAAGGCCACGTAAATATCAAAGCTTTCAGCACATGATTCCCTATAGGCAGCGCCGCAGTAACCCCAGCAGGTACCCCGCCAGTAGGTAGTGTTTACTTTTATGCATCAGCTAGCGGCGACGACGGCGCCCCCATGGCCCGCAAGAAAAGTATGTTTCCGGGTATCCGGGTCGGGCAACATGTGGTGCGATGAGATTCTCTTGAATCACATCTACCTACACTATCGGGGTGCACCTCGGCACCGTTACGATGCTCGTGGTAGGGTCAAGTGGGGCAAAATGCCATTTTTCAAACTTTCATCGTTTTCAATGATAATTAGCCTCATTTGTTAGGCTTCCAAAGTGGTAGCAGAAACAAGACAATATTTGCTCGATACTTCAGCAAAAAAAAATCACAAAACTATTGCATTTTCATCGATTTTCAGCGATTTTAAAAACTGATTCGTAAAACGGAAGTGGTGCAAAACGACCATCTGCCATGGGGTAAGATGCCACTACATGAAAACATTCAAAAATTACGTCCATCAGTTTCGGGCATTTCCGACTCCTTTTCCCCCCTCTATCCCGCTTTTTTCGTATACTCAATAAATGGAGTGTTACCCCCCTCCCCGCAAAACGATGATCGTAATATTTGAATAACCCCTAACATGGAAAGCTAAGACATCAACAACCATGCGTCTCCATGTGTGCCTCAATCTCGTTGGAAACACTTGGCTGGTAATAAAATCACCAGAAAACCTTAATTCCAAGCACGAAAAACCGGAAGTTGCCAATTTTCATTGGGAAATCAAAGGATTTATCGTGGGTTTGGTGGCCTAGCTTCTAGAAAAATGTTTGATGCAAACATATCTTGACACCATTCACCTATAGCAATGATCAAGTCCCATTCAGGAATGATTTTATGAGTTGGGCCATTTTACCCCATCTTGGCATTTTGGGCTTTGTTCCCCTACTGCTGCTGCAGCAGCAGCAGAAACCCCGGATCAAATTGCTATCAGGCATCACCATCTCTGCTAGTAGGTATAAACCAACCCCTCAGATGGCACGACAACGTCGTCGACGGACGACGATGGCAACGCGGTCTCGCACGGTGTAATCCCTGGTGCAGGATAAACAAATTACCCAACCGTGCGTGGTGGGTTCTCCGCTTTGGCCCGGACCCCGGGCGATCTATGATGCATGGAGCATCCAGTCGGGGAGACATTGACCGTCACTTGTGCACACAAACACACACATATTGAGACCGAGCGCCGGCCCGTCCCATGACACAGTGGGAGAAAATGAGTGCAAAGATTCGTTGAAGGTAATTTTGTCCTTTAAAGACTATTTAGTCTAAAAAATTGGATTTGAAGTTTCTGGAATTGGTATGAAATAGTTGTGTTATATACAAGGAATTTTCGCTAAAATATTCCTTCTTAACTGGTCTTGTATGCTGTTCATAAGTTACCTTAATTGTTTCTACGAATAAACCATCGAACTTACCAAACTTTGATAGGCATGCTCATTAAACCTTGCTCTTAAAGCATTCTGCTTCGTCGGATGTTCTAGGAAAGTTCTTCAGAAATGAACCAGGAATTCGTCATCGAAGATCTTCAGGGTTTGCGTGGAAGTTTCAACAACACCTATACAGGATTTTCTATAGGGCCTGGCTTAAAAATTACACTAGAGCTACTAGAAGCTTCTTGATTCTCAGGTACGTAATAGGCGATTATAGATTTTGGCTATCGATAGTATTTTGTACTTAAGGATTTTTACCCTATGTAAATTGTTTTTTATGACTGTTAGCGGATATGTGAAAATATCACTAACGCTTTTGATGTGACTTGGAACATCACTCCGAGTAAAACAAAATAAATGAGAAATTATTTTTATGAAATTCTTGTGATTCCTCCACAAGTACCCTCTGGGGATTACTCCAAAAGTTCTCTCTGGGAAATCCTTCAGGAGTTCCCGTGTAGGATTCCTTCAGGAGTTCTCTTGGGGGATGCCTTGAAGAGTTTCTGGAGGAGTTCCCAGAGAGAAATGCTGGTAGAATTCTCAGAGAAAAACCTAGAGCGAACTTCTGAAGAAACCCCACAAGGGAACTCCTGAAAGAATCGGGTGGATAGAGGCCAGGATAGATGCCTGTTACATAAATCTCAAGAAAAAGCACCTGTAGGAAACCCCAAGTTGAACTCGTGGAAAAAAACTCCATAAGAAACTCCAGAAGGAATCCGCAAGTGACCATCCTGGGGAATCCTCAAAAGATAATACTGAAGAAATTCATTAGATAGAACAATTGGAGGATCACTCCATAAAAACTTCTGAGAAATCTCCGGTGGGGATTTTCCAGAGGAATTCTCAGAAAAAACTGCTGGCAGAATCGGTTCTACCTCATTGGGATTCTCAGAGAAAAACTCCTAGAGGGATTCCCAGTGGAAACTCCTGGACAAAACAAACGAGGAAGAATCCCTCGGCGACTCTAGGAGGAATCCCAAGAGGGAACTCTTGGAGAAATTTCCAGAGGAAATTCAAGTTGGAATTCCACGAGAGAACTCTTGGAGAAATCCCAAGAGTGAATTCCAGGAGGAGTCCCCAGATGTTCAGGGAGAACTCCTGAAAGAATCCCTGAGGAAGCTTTTGAAGAAATCCCCAGAGGGCACTCCTGGAGGAATCCCCAGACCGAACTCTTGAACAAATCTTTTGAGGAAACTTCTGAAGGAAGCCCGGAGGGAACTATTTGAGAAGGAACTTCCGAAGGAATCCCTAGATGGAACTCCTGGAGAAATGGCCAAAGGAAATACCTGGGGTAATCCCCAGAGAGAACTTATGATGGAATTCACAAAGGAAGCTCCAGTGGAAACTCCTGGAGCGATCCCTTGAATGAGCTGCTGAAGGAATGCTAAGGGAAAACCTTAGAGGAATCCCCAGATGGAAGTCCTGGAGGAATCCATAGAAGGAACTCCTGAGCCAATGTCAGAGGGAACTCCTGGTGGAAATCTCAGATGGAATTTGTGGAGAAATCCTCAGATCAAACGCCTGAAGAAATCACCAGAGGAGACTACAAGTAGGAATCTTCAGAGGGAACTCTTGGAGAAATCCCCAGAGGGACCTTCAGGAGATATCCCCAGAGGGAACTCCTTAAGGAATCCTTACACTCCTAAAGAAAGGAAATTTCTCTTAGATGGAACTCCTGGAGGAATCCCAAGATAGAACTCCTAAAGGAAACTCATATAAACTACACTACAGCAGAAAACCTCAGATAAAACTCCTGAAGGAATACTGAGAGCAAATTTTTGAAAGAATTCCCAGTGGAATCTTCCGGAGGAATCCCCAGGAGGAACACCTGGAGAAATGGAAATGCCAGGAGGAATCCTTAGAGCGAAACTCCTAAAGCAATCCCCAGAGAAATCTACTGGATGCAACCCCAGAGGAAACTGCTGGAGAAATTCCCAAAGGGAACTTTTGGAGCAATCCCAAGAAGAAACTCCAGAAGGAAACCATTGAGAGAACTCTTGAAGAAAACTCTTGATGCAACTCCTGATGGAAACCTCGGAAGAAACTCCTCAAAGGGAACTACTGAAGCAATCCCCGGAGGAAACTTTTGAAAGAATCCCAAGATAATACAACTGGAGGAATCTACATTGAAAATGAATGGATTTTACATACACACTTAGAAAAATTCATGTAAATTTGCGTCACTTGGATAAGCGGCACTTATGAGGTAAATTTGAACGCCCAAGTGACTCAATTTTCCCAATTTTCTGTCACATTTAATTGAATGTTTCGTTCTATGAAACATAATGATGCACGATTCACAAATAGTTTACGTCACAGTAAACTCAATTTTACAAGAATGACGGATTAATAAGAAGACCCATAAGTTTACGTCATTAAACTGTTTATGTTCTGTGCAATAAATTTACGTCACGCGTAATTCTAATTTCCAGATTTCCATTTGGGGTTTCCTCCCATCGTTCCTCCTGGGGATTTTTCTAGTACTTCGTTCTGGAGATTCCTACAGAAATTCCTTCCGGAGATTTCTCCAACAGTTTTTAAGGTTTTTTTTTTCAGAAGTTCATTCTGGCAATTTCGTTGAAATATCTTTATGGAGTTTGTCCAGGAAATCCTTTTTGGGATTCTTCAAATTTACCTTCATTTGGAGATTTTCCTTGGAGTTATTTTTTCCTGGAGGTTTCAATGAAAGTGCCTTCAGGGAGATACTCCTGGTGTTGCTTCTGGCGATTTTTCCAGGACTTCTCACTGGGGATTCCTCCGGAAGTTCCCTCTGAAGATTTCAATAGAAGTTTTTGTAGGAAATTCTTCCAGGAGTTCCCTCTGTACATTTCTCCAGGACTATCCTATCAGGAATTTTCTTTACGAATTTCAATGGAAGTTACTATAGGGGTTTTTTTTTCCGAGAGCACCCTCTAAGATTTGCTCCAGGAGTTCCTTCTTGGGATTTCTCTAAGATTTTCTTATGAAGTTTTATCAAGATCATCCCTTTGGAAATTTCCTCAGGTGTTACCTGGGAAGTTAAGGTTTCCAATCAAGAAATCCCATTGCAATTTTGCGTACAAACTTTAGAGGCACAAATCTGACGAACGAAGCACCGAACTAAGTCGCACTTATCCTGGCTTTGCTCACTTGCAAAAGGAGGCAGCTTTTCCAAATCGAGCGCATTTGTTTACGATTTTTTAAGATTGGTGCTCTTGAAAACGTGAGTAGGGGTCCAAGCCGGCCATTGTGGCAGCCATATTTGTATTCTCTGAAGTTTCTCCTTAAAGATTTCAATGGGAACGTCTGCAGGAAATTTATCCAGGAATTTCCTTTGCGTATTCCTCCAGCAACATTCTTTCAGGAGTTTTCTCTAAGGACTGCAAATGCAAGTTTCTACAGGGATTTTTTTTCCTCTGAGGTTTCCTCTAGGAGTTCCCTCTGGCAGCAGATCTTTCTGAGAATTCTTGAAGAAAATCCCTACCGGGATTTTCCCAGCAGTTTGTTTAGAGGATTTCTTCAGGTGTTCCATCTAGTGAATCTTAACGGAGATCTGCAAAGATTCTTTCAGATTTCTTCAAAAGTATGTTTAAAGGATTTTCCAGGGTGATCACTTGCGGATTCCTTCTGAAGCTTCTTCTAGAGATTTTGCCACCTGGTGAGTCCTCCAAGTGCTTTTTATTCTCGAGATTTCTGAAACAGTTTGGTTTTCCAGGATTTCCTTTTTTTCATATTCGTTTATTTTACAGGCCCATACGCCCGAGAGCTTCTTCTTCTTCTTCTTCTTCTTCTTCTTCTTTATGGCTCTACGTGCCCACTGAGACTTGCCTGTCTCGCTTCAACTTAGCATTCTATGAGCACTTCCACAGTTATTCATTGATGGGCTTTCTTTGCCTGCCATTGCATGAATTTGTATATTGTGATGCAAGGACAATGATACACTATGCGCAGGGAGTTGAGGAAATTTTCTCGACCGGAACGGGAATCGATCCCGCCGTCTCCGGATTGGTGATCCATAGCCTTAACCACTAGGCTAACTGGAGCCCCGGATCTTAACGGGCCAAAATATTAATAATTACCGGAAATAAATTTACATATCAATTTTAATCACATTCGATCATTTCGGATCCCTGTATGGCACATATTGTTTTCTTCAATTTGCCTAGCCGAGTTGACAGCGCTTTTTAGTACACGCATCGAAGCTTTCACGCGGAGAGATAGACCCATCACCGTTCTGGTCATCGTCGTCGTCGATATCGTTCCTTGTCTGTTGCGGTGTGGATCGCTCCGTAGATAGGCATTTTGTCTTGTTTTCGACCTCAGCAATCACACGCTTGCCGCTGCTCGTTTCGGAAGAAGACCCAAGTAACCAAAAGTTCCGCTTCTCATGACAAAATGCACTTTCAAGTTCCACGAAGTTCAGATAAAGTTCCGAGTGGAACTTTATAGCAGCTTAAGAGGCTAACAATGAGCCTTGCTGGAACTTCGCACATAAGTTCCAGCAAGGCTCATTGTTAGCTTCTTAAGCAGCCAGAAAGTTCCATTCGAAACTTTTTCTGAACTTCGGGGAGCTTGAAAGCTGCTTAAGATGCTACTCGAAAAACTTTGTTGGAACTTTCTAGTTCCTTGAAGTTTATTTCAGTAGCTTGATGTTCTAAGGATTTATTTTTGTCATTTTAGCAAAAACATAATTTAGTTGTCTATGAAAATTTGCTTATGACGTTTTTTGTTAAAATAACAAGACTAATTCCTTAGAACATCAAGCTACTGACATGAGCTTCAAGGAACTAGAAAGTTCCAACAAAGTTCCGAGTAGCATCTTAAGCAGCTTTCAACTTCGTGGAACTTGAAAGCTGCTTAAGATGCTACTCGAAACTTTGTTGGAACTTTCTAGTTCCACGAAGTTCAGATAAAGTTTCTAATTGAACTTTCTGGCTGCTTAAGAAGCTAACAATGTGCTTTGTTAGAACTTATGTGCAAAGTTCCAGCAAGGCTCATTGTTAGCTTCTTCAGCAGTTAGAAAGTTCCACTCGGAACTTTATCTGAACTTCGTGGAACTTGAAAGTGCATTTTGTCATGGGAAGCTAAACTTTTGATTAATTGGGTGCTTAGCTTATAAAGTACCCTCTTATCTGAGCTTTTGGTTACTTGGGGATGGAACTGATTGCACATTTGGAATCGGCGGGAACTCTGCCTCGTTGAATATTGTTTCGTTTGATGGATATATGAAAAGACACGGACACCGTCTTCAGCTAGAAGCTGTACAGACTGAACGAAACTTAACACTAGACAACGGACATGACACACATTACGAGCACCAGTGGATACAAGGAAGAAACATTTCTTGCGAAAAGTTTCATCACTCGGAGCGGGAATCGAACCCTCACATCATGGCATGGTACGCTTATACGCTTGGTGACGCTAACCACCACGAAGCTCCACAACAAACAACAGATGCTGATGCTGCTGTTGGTTTGTTATTGTTTTCGGATGCTGTTACATCAGAACACTTCTGGTTGGGATGTGCTGATTTTGAGCAATATCTACAGGTTCGAATCTGATTTCGATTATGAACTGTAGCCATCTGATTATCTATTGTGATAAACGATGGGAAAGACTGTTTGAGTCTCATCTGCAGAACTCGTACACCGTTGAAAACGCCGTCGAAGTAATTCTTCCAACGCTCATGTTGAATGAAGATGATGTCTCCAAGCCTCATCATAAAGTTTTCAACGGTTGTATGAGGCATGAAAGGTGGAAGATCACACACTCTTACGGTTACCGCATCGCTATCGACGAAGAAGGGTATCTTAAAGGGCTTGTCGTTGCAAATGAAAGACCGTTGGATGTTATGCGCTTTTTCTTATCGCATTCGTATCATGGTCTTTCATTTCAAAATGATCATAGTTACGGGTGTGGTGTAACTGTATGCTGTTGATATTTAACTTAATTTCAGTCTCCAGAAAATGATGGACTCTGCCAACATCTGGTCGAAGCCACTACAAGAGTGTTTATTCGAACACTATACATTTTTACTTTCAGAAAAAATACGGAGTACGGGAGCGAATCGTAAACACGTCCGAAGGTTGTGAGTTATGGCTGTCAACTCCTGAAATTCATTTACGCGATTTCTCTTGGAATACTTTTTATCAATTTTTTCACTTAGGGACTCCTATACAGGAAGAACTACAAGTACTCAGAAACAACTCCTGAGGAAATCCTCAAAGGCAAATCTTGGTAGAATCCCAAATTTCTGGTACGCATCCCTGCTTAGTACCCGCATTTTCACTGCTTCGGGTGGATAGGTCCCAGAAGATGTATAGACTGCCGTTTTGAAAAAAAAAAATCAGATGATCTTACGCTCTGGTGAAATTAGTACAGGAAGTCTTAAAAAATCTTATGTCTGGAGAGTATCTTAGAATAAAACCTGGAAAACATCTTCATAATATAAAAACCTGAAAAAAATCTTGGCTTATAGAGTGGGTTAAACAACCTAGTCTGGTGTGATGGTAAAAGAAAGTAACTATCACCCCGAGGACCTGCGATCGAGACCCACTCTCGACAAACCCACAGAATGTAAGTTCTTGATTCGGAAGAGAAATGGAGTGTGGTTCTCAATATGAACTAGCCTAGGGCTGGGCTTTAAGACAGGCCTAATGACCATTCGTATATGAAGCGAACGTGTGACCACTGTGACAAGGACAATTCGCACGTCAAACCATTGGCAGATCATGCCCAGATGTTGAAGGTGTGGTCGATACCCCAAACCTCCATTTAAGTCATGAGTCGGGGATATGTACTTAAATGGATCCATTACGTAAATGGATTCTGTTTTTGACTTAAATAGAGTTCATGCTCTCCTATTGCAGTTTCGTCAAAATATTTATAGTATTATCGAAAGAAACCAATAGACCGTTAGGCCGAAAACGTAATTAGGTCGAAAGGGCCATTTGGCCGAAAAAGTTGTATGGTCGAAGAGGTCATCAGGCTGATATATCGTTTGGTTGGAAAAAGGTCGTGTGGCCGAAAAATATTGTTACATCAAAGTGTTTATTTGGCTGAACAGGTCATTAGGCCGAATAGGTCATTAGGCCGAATAGGTCATTAGGCCGAATAGGTCATTAGGCCGAATAGGTCATTAGGCCGAATAGGTCATTAGGCCGAATAGGTCATTAGGCCGAATAGGTCATTAGGCCGAATAGGTCATTAGGCCGAATAGGTCATTAGGCCGAATAGGTCATTAGGCCGAATAGGTCATTAGGCCGAATAGGTCATTAGGCCGAATAGGTCATTAGGCCGAATAGGTCATTAGGCCGAATAGGTCATTAGGCCGAATAGGTCATTAGGCCGAATAGGTCATTAGGCCGAATAGGTCATTAGGCCGAATAGGTCATTAGGCCGAATAGGTCATTAGGCCGAATAGGTCATTAGGCCGAATAGGTCATTAGGCCGAATAGGTCATTAGGCCGAATAGGTCATTAGGCCGAATAGGTCATTAGGCCGAATAGGTCATTAGGCCGAATAGGTCATTAGGCCGAATAGGTCATTAGGCCGAATAGGTCATTAGGCCGAATAGGTCATTAGGCCGAATAGGTCATTAGGCCGAAAAGGTCATTAGGCCGAAAAGGTCATTAGGCCGAAAAGGTCATTAGGCCGAAAAGGTCATTAGGCCGAAAAGGTCATTAGGCCGAAAAGGTCATTAGGCCGAAAAGGTCATTAGGCCGAAAAGGTCATTAGGCCGAAAAGGTCATTAGGCCGAAAAGGTCATTAGGCCGAAAAGGTCATTAGGCCGAAAAGGTCATTAGGCCGAAAAGGTCATTAGGCCGAAAAGGTCATTAGGCCGAAAAGGTCATTAGGCCGAAAAGGTCATTAGGCCGAAAAGGTCATTAGGCCGAAAAGGTCATTAGGCCGAAAAGGTCATTAGGCCGAAAAGGTCATTAGGCCGAAAAGGTCATTAGGCCGAAAAGGTCATTAGGCCGAAAAGGTCATTAGGCCGAAAAGGTCATTAGGCCGAAAAGGTCATTAGGCCGAAAAGGTCATTACTCCGAATAGGTCTTTAGGCCGGATAGGTCCAAAGATCTTTACGACCTAAAGACCTTTTTGGCCTAAAGACCTTTTCGGCCTAAAGACCTTTTCGGCCTAAAGACCTTTTCGGCCTAAAGACCTTTTCGGCCTAAAGACCTTTTCGGCCTAAAGACCTTTTCGGCCTAAAGACCTTTTCGGCCTAAAGACCTTTTCGGCCTAAAGACCTTTTCGGCCTAAAGACCTTTTCGGCCTAAAGACCTTTTCGGCCTAAAGACCTTTTCGGCCTAAAGACCTTTTCGGCCTAAAGACCTTTTCGGCCTAAAGACCTTTTCGGCCTAAAGACCTTTTCGGCCTAAAGACCTTTTCGGCCTAAAGACCTTTTCGTCCTAAAGACCTTTTCGGCCTAAAGACCTTTTCGGCCTAAAGACCTTTTCGGCCTAAAGACCTTTTCGGCCTAAAGACCTTTTCGGCCTAAAGACCTTTTCGGCCTAAAGACCTTTTCGGCCTAAAGACCTTTTCGGCCTAAAGACCTTTTCGGCCTAAAGACCTTTTCGGCCTAAAGACCTTTTCGGCCTAAAGACCTTTTCGGCCTAAAGACCTTTTCGGCCTAAAGACCTTTTCGGCCTGAAGACCTTGGCATCCTAATGACTTTTGCGGACTAACGAATTTTGCAGCCCAATGACGTATTCAGCCTAAGGACCTATTCGGCCTATTGACCTGTTCGGCCTAATGACTGGGTCGAAAAGGTCCCTATTCGGCCTATTCAGCCTAATGACCTTTTCGATGAACAGATGTTTTCGAAACCGTAGCATATTTACATTCGTTCTGTTGTGAATACACCCAAATTCCATTTAAGTTGCGTTACTTAAATGGAGGGACCTTAATAGAATTTACTTTAATGGATTCGACTTAAATGGGGGTTTGAGTGTACGAGAAATAGGTTTCAAAAGTGTTCAAACCAGCACAATCGGACAGCCGGGTCGGTTAACAACTGGTCAGACTTTCACGAGAATCTTAATATTCATCATAGCCTCTTGGCCCTTTGTGTTTTCGCTCGCTGATTCACGGCTTTGGCGTTCCTTCGTTCCTAAGCATACCAATCAAACCGAACATTGACTGAAGACATTCGATGATTTTAATTTAAAACACTTCTTTCCCACTGTGACATTGTCACCCAATGCATGCACGTTCAGGGCTCGGCCGGCCAGGGTCAGGTCAGTTTCGTCCATAGACGGTTTGGAAATTTTACCACCGCCTACACACAGTCTCGGGGTTGGTTGGCTTTGTAAATAATGTAGCACCGTCGGAGCGTGCAGCTATTTATGAGACCTGACAGTGTACTGAGAATATGTGTGTCTGTGTATTTAACCCTCTAATACCCAACCCCGCCTTTAGACGGGGTATAGTTTGAGCATTTTTGTAATTTTTGTTTCGTGGGAAATCAAAAATTTTATATTTTTGGCTGATATTTAGGACTGTTTTGTATGTCTCAAAATAAGTTTTGGTGTATTTTAAAGCGTATTTACATTTTTTTAAAATCATTGAAAAATTGATGTCTTGGTCACCTTTTAGAAGTCATTGTTTATTTTGTATTGAATCGCTACAATTAACATATTTTAAATTTTTCCCAAACCATTCTATCCTTGTTTACTAGTTTAAGGCCATCGAATACAATCTAAAATTATTTTCTTCAAAATTACACGGAAAATAAAATTTTATATGAAAAAAAATTAAAATAAAAATATTTCTACAATAATCATAAAATCTCAAAATGTTTTCATCCCAAAAAATCCGTACCCTAAATAGGCTTCCAGGAAAAATATAAAAGTGTGGGGATGTTCAAAAATAAAAATTAGAAAAATCAAAAACTGAAATTCACGAAATCGAGAATTAAAAAGAATCGTCTTCCAAAACATGTTTAAATCGATTTTAGATGACGAAAAATGATATTTAGATCAAAATCAAAAATTTGGGTATTAGAGGGTTAAGATACCGATATGTGAGATCCACGATGCAGCACAGCAGCAGTCGTGGGTGGGATGTGGGATTATTAATGTGATTTTACGACAATTAATTACGGTGAAATTTAATTATCTGTCGTTTGAAAGCGGTCGGTCAGTGGGGTCTAATCTCTGCTTCGCAGCAATTATGGAAGATAAGAGGGGAAAAGTCGCTTGGGCAGAGTCTCGTGCCATTAGGATGAACTTTAAAGTGCTCAAGAAAATGGAGCGGAAACATTGCATCCCTTCAAGCATCCATCTCGAACGTCTTTTTTTTTTCAACTGTATCGACGATATTTTTATCCAGAGCCTAGTTCAAGAAGAACTGACATGTTGTGAGTATGTCGGGAATGGGATTCGATACCAGGTCCTCGACGTGACAGTCTTTAAACATCACACCAGGTGCGCTCATCGCAAAAAAAAAACAATTTCTTGATTTTACTTAGGCATCATGCAGGTCATTTAAATTATCGATTTGTTAGTGTTGCTAACATCTAATATCCAATTATTATAAACCATAGTAAACCACAATTTAAAATAACCCAGGTAGCGATAACTAATAAAATCAAGTGATACTGATTCAAAATTGTAGTAAGTTCAAAACTTTTGCTGGGCTAAAATCAGCTAATTCTGAACGCTTCCTCCAAACCATTAAAGAATTGTTTTAACTCAACAGGAGCCAATTTCTAAAGCGTGCAAATTACCCGATCCTCTATAGCTAATTACTGTGTCATTATATTTCTTTTCATCGCTTCTCGTTTGGAAAGAGTGTGGGGCTAGCGACGCACGGTCGGTGCTGCCTATCTCTCGTCTTCTGCGTTTGACATGAAAAAGTCGTTATCCACAGTGCTCGCACCGCCATCTGATGATGGAGGGAACACGAACGCCTATCAACACGCTCTGCTGTTGGCGCGCTAGCACACTTCCTTCCTTTGATGCCTTTGATGGGACAACACATGATGGGCGTGAACGCATCAACACTTGCCATTAAGTCCACCGGAAACCAGCTCTAAAGTAGCACAATTCAAAGGAAAATAAGTCATTTTTGGTTCATGTCGGCCAAATGATTCATAAAAATGATAGAAATCGATACTGACAATCAACAATTGAAACATTAAACGTTTGAATCTTATATCGACAGCAGTGATACTCATTACTCAATTTTCAAATGATAACAGTTTTCCATTTATTTTTCTTCAAACAAGAGGAAGATAACCAGTTTTATCAAATCAAATCCCTTAAATATTTATAGGGAATGGCACCCGACATGCCGTTTCATTGAAAATTTGAAATAAATATCTTAGAAACTATAGTGAAATATACTAGAAGTATTTAGAATCACCATAAAACCAAAATTAAAGATTTTTGGTTATATGGTGGATCTTGACACCTCTTTAAAACTAAATGGAGATCAAAATTACTTGGGAGTTACAAGGTACGATAAGAAACAAGCAAACAGCAGTACTTACCCTCGTAACTTTCTCTCGAGGAATGGCCGTCAAATCACATGGAGAATCACCGCACTGAAAAGATAAGAAAATAATGAACCATTAATAATTGAATGTAAAAAAAACAGTTCTAAATTCTTGCCAACTTAAAATTATACTCTTGCTATCCTTAAAATATATAATTTGTCTAATATCAACAAGAAAAATCGCCCAAAATATTCAGAAAGTATTCTCCCAAAATAATCCGGAAGGGATCTTCAAGATTTACCCGAAATTCAAAGGAAGCTATCTTGCAAAATCCTCAGGGAGAGTTCCATTGAAACGATGACTCGCTTGAAATCCTCCTCAGCAAGATCCTCAGCAGGATCTCCTTTAGAATTCAGTAAGATTCCCTTGGAATCCTCAGCAGGATTCTCTTGGAATCCTCAGCAGGATTCCCTTGGAATCCTCAGCAGGATTCCCTTGGAATCCTCAGCAGGATTCCCTAGGAATCCTCAGCAGGATTCCCTAGGAATCCTCAGCAGGATTCCCTAGGAATCCTCAGCAGGATTCCCTAGGAATCCTCTGCAGGATTCCCTTGGAATCCTCAGCAGGATTCCCTTGGAATCTTAAGCAGGATTCCCTAGTAATCCTCAGTGGGATTCCCTAGGAATCCAGAAATAGTAGGATTCCCTTGGAATCTTAAGTACGATTCCTTTGGAATCCTTAGCAGGATTCGATTGGAATCCTCATCAGGATTCGGCTTGAATCCTCAGCAAGATTCCGTTGGAATCCTCAGCAGAATTCCCTAAGAATCCTCAGCAGGATTCCCTTGGAATCCTCAGCAGGATTCCCTTGGAATCCTCAGCAGGATTCTCTTGGAATCCTCAGCAGGATTCTCTTGGAATCCTCAGCAGGATTCTCTTGAAATCCTCAGAAGGATTCACTTGGAATCCTCAGGAGGGTTCACTTGGAATCCTCAGGAGGATTGACTTGGAATCAGCAAGAGGATTCACTTGGAATCCGCAGGAGGATTCACTTGGAATCCGCAGGAGGATTCACTTGGAATCCGCAGGAGGATTCACTTGGAATCCGCAGGAGGATTCACTTGGAATCCGCAGGAGGATTCACTTGGAATCCGAAGGAGGATTCACTTGGAATCCGCAGGAGGATTCACTTGGAATCCGCAGGAGGATTCACTTGGAATCCGCAGGAGGATTCACTTGGAATCCGCAGGAGGATTCACTTGGAATCCTCAGGAGGATTCACTTGGAATCCTCAGGAGGATTCACTTGGAATCCTCAGGAGGATTCACTTGGAATCCTCAGGAGGATTCACTTGGAATCCTCAGGAGGATTCACTTGGAATCCCCGGAAGAATTCTCCCGGAATCCTCGAAAGGGTTCTCCTGGAATCCTCGAAAGGTTTCTCCCGGAATCCTCGGAAGGATTCTCCCGGAATCCTCGGGAGGATTCTCCCGGAATCCTCGGGAGGATTCTCCCGGAATCCTCGGGAGGATTCTCCCGGAATCCTCGGGAGGATTCTCCCGGAATCCTCGGGAGGATTCTCCCGGAATCCTCGGGAGGATTCTCCCGGAATCCTCGGGAGGATTCTCCCGGAATCCTCGGGAGGATTCTCCCGGAATCCTCGGGAGGATTCTCCCGGAATCCTCGGGAGGATTCTCCCGGAATCCTCGGGAGGATTCTCCCGGAATCCTCGGGAGGATTCTCCCGGAATCCTCGGGAGGATTCTCCCGGAATCCTCGGGAGGATTCTCCCGGAATCCTCGGGAGGATTCTCCCGGAATCCTCGGGAGGATTCTCCCGGAATCCTCGGGAGGATTCTCCCGGAATCCTCGGGAGGATTCTCCCGGAATCCTCGGGAGGATTCTCCCGGAATCCTCGGGAGGATTCTCCCGGAATCCTCGGGAGGATTCTCCCGGAATCCTCGGAAGGATTCTCCCGGAATCCTCGGGAGGATTCTCCCGGAATCCTCGGGAGGATTCTCCCGGAATCCTCGGGAGGCTTCTCCCGGAATCCTCGGAAGGATTCTCCCGGAATCCTCGGAAGGATTCTCCCGGAATCCTCGGAAGGATTCTCCCGGAATCCTCGGAAGGATTCTCCCGGAATCCTCGGAAGGATTCTCCCGGAATCCTCGGAAGGATTCTCCCGGAATCCTCGGAAGGATTCTCCCGGAATCCTCGGAAGGATTCTCCCGGAATCCTCGGAAGGATTCTCCCGGAATCCTCGGAAGGATTCTCCCGGAATCCTCGGAAGGATTCTCCCGGAATCCTCGGAAGGATTCTCCCGGAATCCTCGGAAGGATTCTCCCGGAATCCTCGGAAGGATTCTCCCGGAATCCTCGGAAGGATTCTCCCGGAATCCTCGGAAGGATTCTCCCGGAATCCTCGGAAGGATTCTCCCGGAATCCTCGGAAGGATTCTCCCGAACTCCTCGGAAGGATTCTCCCGGACTCCTCGGAAGGATTCTCCCGGACTCCTCGGAAGGATTCTCCCGGACTCCTCGGAAGGATTCTCCCGGAATTCTCGCAAGGATTCTCCCGGAATCCTCTGAAGGATTCTCCCGGAATCCTCGGAAGGATTCTCCCGGAATCCTCGGGAGGATTCTCCCGGAATCCTCGGGAGGATTCTCCCGGAATCCTCGGGAGGATTCTCCCGGAATCCTCGGGAGGATTCTCCCGGAATCCTCGGGAGGATTCTCCCGGAATCCTCGGGAGGATTCTCCCGGAATCCTCGGGAGGATTCTCCCGGAATCCTCGGGAGGATTCTCCCGGAATCCTCGGGAGGATTCTCCCGGAATCCTCGGGAGGATTCTCCCGGAATCGTCGGAAGGATTCTCCTGGAATCCTCGGAAGGATTCTCCCGGAATCCTCGGAAGGATTCTCCCGGAATCCTCGGAAGGATTCTCCCGGAATCCTCGGAAGGATTCTCCCGGAATCCTCGGAAGGATTCTCCCGGAATCCTCGGAAGGATTCTCCCGGAATCCTCGGAAGGATTCTCCCGGAATCCTCGGAAGGATTCTCCCGGAATCCTCGGAAGGATTCTCCCGGAATCCTCGGAAGGATTCTCCCGGAATCCTCGGAAGGATTCTCCCGGAATCCTCGGAAGGATTCTCCCGGAATCCTCGGAAGGATTCTCCCGGAATCCTCGGAAGGATTCTCCCGGAATCCTGGGAAGGATTCTGCCGGAATCCTCGGAAGGATTCTGCCGGAATCCTCGGGAGGATTCTCCTGATATTTTCGTAAGGATTCTTCCGGAATCCTCGGGAGAATTCTCCCGCAATCATAGGAATCCAGAATCTGCATTCTCCAGAAACACTAAGAAAGATTCTCGACAGGACTTTTTAAGGGTTTAGGCTAAAGTTCTGAGAAATCATCGCTTCTAGTTATGAGCATATATCTCAGCGGTTGAAGTTTGCTGCAATCACTATCCATCACCTCGCGACTGCACATCAAGTCCGAGTGTACTCTGCACGAGCCTCCATCTATCGCATCGGAAAGATTTATATCTGACAGGTCAATATCTCATCCTACCTCCATTTTCTCACCCACATTCACCCTCTTAAAATGATGACCACGCGACGACCGTCAAGAGCTCCAATGCCAATTCGACCGATAGAACCAATCTCGCGAATCGATGACGACGAACAGTACCCACTGCCAACCGCGGTGACCGTAAAGTAGAGGCTCGACAACCCAATCGTTCATAACACAGCAGCAATCCATCACGTCACCGCCCCCGGTTCCCCAATGTTCAACTGAGCTCGGACCCTTTTCCCGGTGGTGGTGGTCAGCAGGGTAGCCTCGCCCGTTTTGAACGTTGAAGAAAAATAATCATCCACGGTTTTTTTCGCAATCGATTTCACGCTCGGCTCCAATCGAACGGGACGACAACAGTCCCTCGACGACGATTGGTTCGGAGATTTTGCACAACTACTATCTAGGCCAGGGCAGAGACATCAACAACACATTCGACCGAGAAAAAAGGCCTGTCGGGGACGTTTGATTGCTCTCCGGAAAGTTTTTGCTTTGAGAGGAAGAAAGAGAAAAAAACTTTTCTATTCAGAATGTGCCAGCGAGTAATCAAAAGTCCACGATTTGGACTCTGTTATGGGCGGCGATGGTGGCGGTGTTTCTAGAATTGGGCGATTTGGCAGCAATCAACAACTATTTTGGACGATGGCGAATGCTGCCATCTGTTGGCGATGTCAATGATAACTCCCGAAGGTAGGCAACACAGCTGTAATAGTAAAACCCATCGTAATTTCTCAATTGCCGAGTCATCAATTGAGTTAACTTATTTATTTTATGGAGGACGATGATCCAAGCCCGAAAAGGGAACGTGCATTAATTACGTCACGTAAAAATGGCCGATTTTCAACACCGATGTCACGCTTTATATATGAGAACTCTAAAAAATGTCTATGGGTCGTTACACTTTGCTGAAACTCCCGCCACCTCCCCCCTCAAAGGGTGGCGTAATTTCTGGACGCTTCCAAATGTGATAGGCAAAAGACGTCCTTCGGAAATTCTTCCGTTCTTTTTTCTTCCAAGAATTTGACCTAGTTCCTGGTATATCATCATAGTGATTTACCGGGAACGAAAACTGAATCTCATCATCATAAATTCCACTTGGAAAACATCACAAAGTCCCTTAAATAACTGACAATTTTCAACGACTTATGACTACCCTTACTAGAATCTTGACGAACAAGACATCGAGAATGCGAATGGACTTTCTGAAAACCGCCCGAGGGAATCCTTTTCCCAGAGAAATGTGACCCTACCACCATTCTTCCCATTGCCCTAAGTGTGAGAAAACAGTAGGACGGACATCCCTTAACGTAACGAATGGTGGGACGACGGCACAATGATGGACCTGTTTACCTTTTTTATCAGTAAAGCACAGCCACCATCGGTCGTCCCCGACCACCGACCCATCGACTTACAGAGCCACGACCGGCCGTCTCGATAAACTGGAAATGACTGAGGAGTGTGGATTCCTTGGGAAGGGATTTACATTGTGTCGAAAAAAAAGTTGTTAGATGGATTTATTTTCTATTCTAGGACAAACGTCCTGCAGGAATCCCTGAGGGAGTTCCTGGAGGAATCCCTGAGGTAGTTCCTGGAGGAATCCCTGAGGTAGTTCCTGGAGGAATCCCTGAGGGAATTCCTTAGAATCACGTGGAATCCTCAGGATTCGCTTGGAATCTTCAGGAGGATTCACTTGGAATCTTCAGGAGGATTCACTTGGAATCCTCAGGAGGATTCACTCGGAATCCTCAGAAGGATTCTCTCGGAATCCTCAGGAGGATTCTCTCGGAATCCTCAGGAGGATTCACTCGGAATCCTCAGGAGGATTCACTCGGAATCCTCAGGAGGATTCACTCGGAATCCTCAGGAGGATTCACTCGGAATCCTCAGGAGGATTCACTCGGAATCCTCAGGAGGATTCACTCGGAATCCTCAGGAGGATTCACTCGGAATCCTCAGGAGGATTCACTCGGAATCCTCAGGAGGATTCACTCGGAATCCTCAGGAGGATTCACTCGGAATCCTCAGGAGGATTCACTCGGAATCCTCAGGAGGATTCACTCGGAATCCTCAGGAGGATTCACTCGGAATCCTCAGGAGGATTCCCTCGGAATCCTCAGGAGGATTCACTCGGAATCCTCAGGAGGATTCACTCGGAATCCTCAGGAGGATTCACTCGGAATCCTCAGGAGGATTCACTCGGAATCCTCAGGAGGATTCACTCGGAATCCTCAGGAGGATTCACTCGGAATCCTCAGGAGGATTCACTCGGAATCCTCAGGAGGATTCACTCGGAATCCTCAGGAGGATTCACTCGGAATCCTCAGGAGGATTCACTCGGAATCCTCAGGAGGATTCACTCGGAATCCTCAGGAGGACTCACTCGGAATCCTCAGGAGGATTCACTCGGAATCCTCAGGAGGATTCACTCGGAATCCTCAGGAGGATTCACTCGGAATCCTCAGGAGGATTCACTCGGAATCCTCAGGAGGATTCACTCGGAATCCTCAGGAGGATTCACTCGGAATCCTCAGGAGGATTCACTCGGAATCCTCAGGAGGATTCACTCGGAATCCTCAGGAGGATTCACTTGGAATCCTCAGGAGGATTCACGCGGAATCCCCAGGAGGATTAATCTGGAATCCTCAGGAGGATTCTCTCGGAATCCTCAGGAGGATTCTCTCGGAATCCTCAGGAGGATTCTCTCGGAATCCTCAGGAGGATTCTCTCGGAATCCTCAGGAGGATTCTCTCGGAATCCTCAGGAGGATTCTCTCGGAATCCTCAGGAGGATTCTCTCGGAATCCTCAGGAGGATTCTCTCGGAATCCTCAGGAGGATTCTCTCGGAATCCTCAGGAGGATTCTCTCGGAATCCTCAGGAGGATTCTCTCGGAATCCTCAGGAGGATTCTCTCGGAATCCTAAGGAGGATTCTCTCGGAATCCTCAGGACGATTCTCTGGGAATCCTCAGGAGGATTCACTTGGAATCCTCAGGTGGATTCACTTGGAATCCTCAGGAGGATTCACTTGGAATTCTCAGGAGGTTTCACTTGGAATCCTCAGGAGGTTACATTAGGAATCCCTGTTAGAATTTGCCTGCAATGCTAAAACAATTCACCTGAATTACATGGAGAAATTCCTCGGAGAATGTCTTGAGAAATTGGTCGTGGAATTCATAAAAAGTCCCTCGGGGAATCTCGGAGAATTGCTCAAGGAACCCTTAGGAAATTCCCGGAGAAATTTATCGACGAATTAATTGATAAATTCGTAAGGGAATTTTAAAGAATTTTAAAGAAATTCATTGAAAATTCCTTTGTAAAAATCGTGGTTTAATGGAAAAATCTGTAGGAATCCTTCTGGGATTTACTTTGTGGAATTCCTCAAGAGATTCCTGGAGTAATTCCTCTCAAATATTGTAGAGGAATCTCACGGGAAACTAGTGGATGATTCTCTTAGGCAAATTCCATAGGAATACCTTGACGAAACTATGGAGGAGCTTCTTAGGTCATTTTTATGTTAACGCGTTTTTTACTGATGTTTTAACGATTCACTAGAGCAGTTGATTTTATTTTATTATTTCATGTAGTGTCAGAGAGCTTAAAATGAGTTTGGAATTGCTTTCCGAGGGTTTCAAGACGATTTTAATGCGTTTTAGTGCGTTTAGTCCTTCCTTTTGCATCACGTTGGCAGCAGCTCGCTGACGTAGTGTACGACTTGGGTCAAAAATGAACCTAATACCAAATGAGGGTTAAGGAACTTTTAGGGGGTTTCAAAGAAGTCTCAAGGTTTTTCAAAGGGATTTAAGGGTGTTTATGGGCGTTTTGAGATGGATGAGGAGACTTCGCCTTGAAATAACTCATTAAAAACACCGTAACCTCTCTGAAAACCATGATACGCCTCTGAAACCCCCTCAAACGCTCAAGAA
Source organism: Aedes albopictus (assembly GCF_035046485.1). NCBI lineage: Eukaryota > Metazoa > Arthropoda > Insecta > Diptera > Culicidae > Aedes > Aedes albopictus. The sequence continues at coordinate 242,967,016 of NC_085136.1, read as the reverse complement.
CATCTCTAAACCATCTGAAACCATCTAGAACGCCTCCGAAACTTCCTAGAACGTCCCTGAAATACTCAGAAAATCCCATGAAATCTTCTGGTAAGTGGTGGACACTTCTGAAACCCTCTGGAACCCCTTCGAACTATCCCTGGAACGCCCCTGACACCTGCTGGAAACCGTATGAAACTCCTGAAACCCTGTCGATCCTCTCTGAAGCCCCTGAAGCCCCTCAGAACATCCGTGACACCCCCTGAAACTTCTCAAATCCCCGGAAAATCTCCTAAAAAAAAAAGTCCTCTAGAGCATCACTGGGACGCTCCTTAAACCCCATTGAACATCCTGTAACATCTGTTACATCCGGAAGAACATCACTGAAATATCACTGAAATCTTGGAACGCCCCTGAAAGCTCCTGGAACTCCATAGAGTATCCGTGGGACCTCCTGAATCCTCTGAGCCCCCGGAAAAATCTTTGAAATCCTCTAAAGCCCGCAGTTGGTACTTCACACAAGGTACACCATGATACGCCCCCGAAACCCCCTCAAACCCTCTAGAAAGTCTAAAACTCTCTACAAAGCCTAAAACCCTCTACAAAGCCTAAAACCCTCTGAAACCTTCTAGAACGCCTCCGAAACCTCCTAGAACATCTCTAAAACACTCGGAAAAGCTCATGAGAGTTCCACTCATGGAGTTCCACTTAGATATCTATGAAACACTCTGGAACATCTTAAGCCCTTCGAAGTATCCCTTGAACGCCCCTGAAAGCTTTTGAAACCGTATCGAACTCATGGAACCCTGTCGATCCCCTTCTGGAGCCCCTGAAACCCCACAGAACATCCGTAACACCCCTTGAAGCTCCTTAAACACCCAGAAAATCTCATAAAACCCCTGAAGCACCCCACTGGGACGCTCCAAAACCCTCTGGAGCATCACTGGGACGCTCCTGAAACCTCCTTGATCCTCCTGTTACATCCGGAACATCCCTGAAACAGCACTGAAATCTTGGAACGCCTCGGAAACCTCCAGGAAATCCAAAGAGCAACCGTGGCACCTCCTGAACCCTCTGAACCCCCGAAAAATCCCTGAAATCCTCTAAAGTCCGCTTAAAACGCTGGAGCACTCCTGGGATGTCTGTGTTATACCATCGTTCAACAATTGGATCAAGGATCCTGGATTGCTTGAGCTTGATTGACCGCCCGTAGTAGGTACTCCACACAAGGTACACTCATACAGGGAACCAATGTGATAGCTGCTTGGGACTAACAGGCATTTTTAGTGTAATGAGTGGTGCCTGCTACGTCTGGTTGTAAGTCAATGTGGCAAAGAAAATGATAGTGATGATTGCATTCATTTGCTCACTATATACGGCCGTTGAGTCCTCTGCGACTGCACAAGGTCATGTGGATGTCGGATTACATATTGTAAGGAAATGGTAATTTTTGGCATAGGGTTTATGCATGGGTGCATAGAAGCTAGGTGCAAAGGGGTTTTGTGTAATCGGATTACTGTGGAGCGGCACGGTTTAATTGTTGGCATAACTTGTAGGCGTTATGTGACAGATCGACACTGTTCGGTGGAAGTTGAAGGAAAGGGAAAAGGCTTTTTCTAATCGTTTCTGGCCCTAGTGATGGCTTTGAACATTCCTGAGAAAAGGGAGAGAGAGCAAGTAGTAAAAAAGGTACAAAGTATAAAGAAAGGAGAGAGCCAGGGATTCAACCCAGGACCTTCTGCATATGAATTAGAAGCGCTAGCCAGAATTACTAAACATCAATTAACCCGTAAACACCCGGGACGATCTACTTTTGGCAGAAATGCAATATCTTCTTTGTTTTAAAACAATTTACCCCGGAATTTTTTTATAGTCAAGGGGAATAGTTGTGCTAAAAAATGCATGGTACCTTCCCCCTTTGCACCCTCCCCCCATTTACTGGTAGCCGTGAACACGTGGCTTTTTTGTATTTTTTATGAATTCTACCTGTTTTTGCTCAAATTTCATCGTTTTGCTTAACATCAATAGTTTTTACTGATCCTTGACAAGCATAGTCTGTTGAAGTTTTGACTCCGAAGTTTGCGTCACAAATCCAACATTCTAATCCAAATTTGATACACGATGAATCATAACAGAACATAGTCTACGCTACTCAGAAAGCCTCAAAGTACTCCTAGAAAATTTATGGTACATGAATTGGGTGATCTAGGTCATCCAAACTACTCTGGAATTCATTTTTTATTTAAGATCTACAACATCTACTATCATTTGTGTTCACTCTGTTCAAGAAATATAGTCACGTTGATGCCCATTAGACCTCGCAATGTTACGAGCAATTGTGGTAGTTTGACATTCCGTGAAATACAAATGGCCTCCAAAACAATTTGAAGTTTACTTTACGATAACTACATCCTGTATTATGCTTAATTTGTAAAAAAAATATTCGTGGAATGTAGTCTATACTGCTGATGGAGCCTCATTGCACAACTATAATGCTAATGGTACATTCATGGAATATTCCAGGCTTTCCAAACTATTCTGGAATTAGGACCTTCAAGGTCTACAGGCTCTACTCTTGTTTCTGTTCACTCTATCGGCATAATTCTTTCACGATTGTGTCTGTTGGACTTCATAATATTACGAGTATCTCTATGTCTTGCTATTAGGGTGTTCACTGGCATACAAATAGACCCAATGTATTTTGAAGTATGGGTCTCAATATCTGTAAATCTAAGGATATTTTATTGTAGCAAACGCTCGCGGAACATAATCTACGCTACTCGTAGAGCCTCAGAGTGCAATTCTGATAGCTTAGCAATATCCACTTGGTGTTCTAGGCCATCCCAACTATTCTGGAATTCAAACCTTCAAGATCCACAAGCTTTACTCTCGAATCTCTTAACTTTATCGGTGTAGCTCCTCCAAAAAATCCTTCATGAATTCCTCCAAGACCTTCGCCAAGAATTCCTCGAAGAATCTTTCTAGGTATTCCTCCAAGAATTTTTGCCAATAATTCCTGGAAGAATTCATTCTGGAATTTTTCATGAAATTCCTCGATAATTCTTCCCAGAGTTCCTGCAAGAACTCTACCAGAAATTCCTGCAAGAATCCCTCCAGACATTTTTTCAAGAATTCTTCCAGAAATTGAAGAATTGCTCCAGATGTTACCCTAAAAAACCTGCCAAGAATTCCTCTAGGTATTTCTCCAGGAATTCCTCATAGATTTCTGCTAAGAAATTCTCCAAGCATTCCTACAGGAAGTCTTCCAAGGAAGTCTTCATCCGAGATTACTTTCAGGCATTGCTCCCGAAATTCTTCCAGGAATTTGTGAAGATTTTTTTCGAGGAATTCCAACAGAAATTACTTCAGGAAATCCTCCGGGAACTTCTTCAAGAATTCATCGAAGATTTCATCCAGGAATTCCTCCAGGGGTTTTGAAGGATTTCCTTGAGGAATTCCTGGAGGAATTTTTTAAATTTATTATTATATTTTATTTTTTATTTTCTGGAGTAATTCCTGGTGTACTTCCTGGAGAAATTCTTGGAGGAAATCCTGGAGGAATTCCTGAAGTATTTTCTGAAACAATTCCTAAAGGATTTCCCGTAGTTATTCCAGGAGAAATTCGTAGAGTAATTCCTGGAGTAATTCCTGGAGGAATTCCTGAAGGAATTACTCGAGTACTTGCTGCACGAATTTCTGGAATATATCCTGGAGTATATCCAGGAGGAATTCTTGGATGGAATAGATTCTAAGAGGAATTCTTAGCAGAGGTTTTGGAGGAATAACTGGAGAAGTTCGTGAAAACATTACTTGAGGATTTTTTGGAAAAATTCTTGGAGAAATTCCTGATGGGATTCTTAGAGGAATTCAAAACAGAATTCTTCGAGTTTTTCTGGAGCAATTCTAAGAGGAATTCTGGGAAGAAGTTTCGGAACAGTTCCTGGAGAATTACCTGAAGGAATTCTCGGAGGAATCCCTAAGGTTGTCCCAGGATTACAGTATTGTTCCGATTTTATCACGCCTATTTTTAAAAATTCTTTTAAGTATTCTACAAAATCTATACGCATTTTCAATATTTTTAACGTTCCAATCACGCCTTCAACATTCATCTTAAAGAAGAGGGGAAATACTTGCTCTCAAATGCAATGTCAAATGAATGAAAAATGAAAGACTGACGCGCGGAGGCCGTGATAAAATCGGAACATTACTGTATTTCCTTGCGGAATTTCCCAAGGTTTTCTGAAGAATCTTGCAGGTATTTATGAAGGAATTTCTAAAAGATTTTTGGATGAATTCTTGAAGGAATTTCATGTAAAAAAACTTTGGAGATATTCCTGGCGAAATTCCTGAAGAGATTCTTGTCAGAAGTCTTAGAGAGACCCCTGGAGAAATTTTTGGGGAAGGTAGTGTAGGATTTTTGGAGGAATTCCTGGATGAATTGTTTGAAAAATTCCATGAGAAAATCCTGGTGGAATTTCAAGAAGAATTTATTAACGAACTCCATAAAGAGTTCCTGGAGGAATTCCTGAAGGACTTCCTGTAGGAATTCCGTGAGAAATTTTTGGCGTAATTCCTTAACAATTTTCGGAGAAATTTCAGAGCAAATCCCTGAAAGAATTCTCGGACGAATCCTTAGAGTAATCCCAGGAGTACTTTCTTGAAGAATTACTAAAGGTTTCCTGAAGGACCCTTGGCGTATTCATCATCGGAGAATTTCTAGAGGAATACTTGAAAACATCCTGATGAATACCTGGAGGAATTCCTGGAAAAATCATCGATGAATTCCTGGAGAATTTCCTAAAGTAATTTCTGTTGGAATTACTTGGAGGAATTTCGGGAGAAATGCCTGAAAGTAATCTCGGATGAATCTCTGCAATAATTTTTGGAAAAAAAAATCTAGACGATTTCCTGCAGGTTTCTGGAGAAATTCTTTGAGGAATTTCTGGTGAAATTTTCAAATCTTCACAAATTCCTGGAAGAATTTCGGGAGAAATGCCTGAAAGTAATCTCGGATGAAGACTTCCTTGGAAGACTTCCTGGAGGAATGCTTGGAGAATTTCTTGGCTGAAATCTATGAGGAATTCCTGGAGAAATACCTAGAGGAATTCTTGGCAGGTTTTTTAGAGTAATATCTGGAGCAATTCTTGAATTTCTGGAAGAATTCTTGAAAAAATGTCTGGAGGGATTCTTGCAGGACTTTCTGGTAGAGTTCTTGCAGGAACTCTGGGAAGAATTATCGAGGAATTTCATGAAAAATTCCAGAATGAATTCTTCCAGGAATTATTGGCAAAAATTCTTGGAGGAATACCTAGAAAGATTCTTCGAGGAATTCTTGGCGAAGGTCTTGGAGGAATTCATGAAGGATTTTTTGGAGGAGCTACACCGATAAAGTTAAGAGATTCGAGAGTAAAGCTTGTGGATCTTGAAGGTTTGAATTCCAGAATAGTTTGGATGGCCTAGATCACCAAGTGGATGTTGCTTAGCTATCAGAATTGAACTCCGAGGCTCTACGAGTAGCGTAGATTATGTTCCGCGAGCGTTTGCTACAATAAAATATCCTTAGATTTACAGATGTTGAGACCCATACTTCAAAATACATTGGGTCTATTTGTATACCAGTGGACACACAAATAGCAAGACATAGAGATACTCGTAATATTATGAGGTGCAACAGACACAATCGTGAAAGAATTATACTGATAGAGTGAACAGAAACAATTGTAGAGCCTGTTGACTTTGAAGGTTCTAATTCCAGAATAGTTTGGAAAGCCTGGAATATTCCATGAATGTACCATTAGCATTATAGTTGTGCAATGAGGCTCCATCAGCAGTATAGACTACACAGCATAGACTACATTCCACGAATATTTTTTTTACAAATTAAGCATAATACAGGATGTAGTTATCGTAAAGTAAACTTCAAATTGTTTTGGAGGCCATTTGTATTTCACGGGATGTCAAACTACCACAATTGCTCGTAACATTGCGAGGTCTAATGGGCATCAACGTGACTATATTTCTTGAACAGAGTGAACACAAATGATAGTAGATGTTGTAGATCTTAAATAAAAAACTGAATTCCAGAGTAGTTTGGATGACCTAGATCACCCAATTCATGTACCATAAATTTTCTAGGAGTACTTTGAGGCTTTCTGAGTAGCGTAGACTATGTTCTGTTATGATTCATCGTGTATCAAATTTGGTTTAGAATGTTGGATTTGTGACGCAAACTTCGGAGTCAAAACTTCAACAGACTATGCTTGTCAAGGATCAGTAAAAACTATTGATGTTAAGCAAAACGATGAAATTTGAGCAAAAACAGGTAGAATTAAAAAGTGTAGAATTAGCTTAAGTTAAAATACACATAAATACAAAAAAAATAAAAAAAATAAAAAGGTAGAATTAATAAAAAAAAATACAAAAAAAAGACACGTGTTCACGGCTACCAGCAAAAGGGGTGAGGGTGCAAAGGGGGGAGGTACCATGCAGTTTTAGCACAACTATTCCCCTTGACTATAAAACAAATTCCGGGGTAAAATGTTTTGAAACAAAGAAGATATTGCATGTCTGCCAAAAGTAGATCGTCCCGGGTGTTAACTGGTTAATAACAAGGTATTCAGACCCGTATCCAGTTATCCTAATTCAGGGTATTCTTGTAATAATTTCTCGAAGAAATTCTTTATGATATTCCAGGATACATCTCTGGTGGAATTCCAGGATGAATGTCTAACAGTTTTTGTAACGAAAAAACTGGATTCCACGAGTAAGCGCATTTTTTCGTCACACTGTGCAACAACATGAAATCCGATTGTGAATCATTTATTTTGTCCCGTAATATAATCGTCATCGTCTTTGTATCACAGCTGCAAGGAAATAGTTATTTATGCAACAAGTTGCAAAATGATGATTTTTTCAGCACGAGTCGTACATTTATCCAACGAGGCTTGCCGAGTTGGATAAATACGACGAGTGCTGAAAAAATCGAGTTTTGCAACGAGTTGCATACAAAGTTTTTTGTAATTGCAAAAAATACCCATTCAGTATAATCCTTGGTACAATCTTGCTACACGTACCTGTATCAAGACGAACCACGTGGCAGCATTCATGCGCGTCAGCGTGGTGCTTTTGTTTGATCAGGTAGGCTATGATAGGCTAGGTGTCAGACATTTGCTCCCGTCGTCGTCATCAGGCTTGGCATTGATCACCGTTGGCAATCACTTTCACGTAACCAAAACCAACTCTACGCGTTCACAGTCGTGCCATCGCAATAGGCTCTTCAAATCGTCTATGGCGTTGCTCGGGAACACTTCAGGCTACGAACGTCAATCGAACGCTATAGTAACCATAGAACAAATCAATGAAGTTCTTCAAACAATGAACTTCATCGGTTACTGAATTGACGGTCAAGTCAAGACGGTCACTGCAGCAGTTACATAACTACTGTGGTAATTTAAATTACCTGGATGCTGTAAATTCCGAATGCTGCGAATCAATCTTGGTATTACTTTTTCATTTCAATATTTAGATGAAAAAAAAAAAGAATAAAACCCAAAAGCGCATGACGGCACAAATGAAGGTGAATTGACCTGGTTTTCAAAAGGTTTTTTCACGGGTTCTTACGAATTTAGTCTACTATATATTTTGTTTCTTCTATTTATGTCGAGTGACGGAATATTTACAGAATAAATGGTAAACTGAACCTCGCTCATTTGATCAGCACCTCCGAATCGATGTGATACGCCGCATCTAACGGCGCCGTTTCGAGAGTGGGGTCCTCACTTTCCACCCAGCCCGGACTTCCAATGAGCCATTTTAGGAACCGACAACAATGTTGATGATGATATTGATTTTCACGGGTTAGGACGCATGCTCCTCATAGAGTTGGATGGGCTGCTGTAGTTGAGTCACGTCATTCAGTAACGGTACAACTTGAACTGACCAAAACTAACGAAGACTTGGACGACTTGCGGAGCCTGAATTGGATGGACAATTGAGAAAAGGACGACGGAAGTTATATAACTTCATTGAAAAAGAATGCAGCAGAATAAACAACGTATATACCCTTTTAAAGACACGGACACGTTCAATGCTTCCAGTGAGCTTTTCGCTCTTTGAAGGAAGCACGACACTAGACAACGGACTAGCATGCAACGCCCAATGGCACAGCCGAAAACTTTTCCTGACAGCTGCGGCGGGAATCGAACCCGCGCTCCTCAGCACGATGCGACTAAGAGCTTGGTGACCCTAGCCGCACGACCACGGAGCCGCACAATAAGAAATAATGAAAATGAAACAAAAATGTATCCATAATATTATTTACTGTAACACATTTTAATTCAATATTTTTTCGCTTTATTACGTTCACTGAAATGCCTATTATATTGCGTGGGGGTTAGAAATACGGCAGGAGTTGATTACTGTAGGCATTAGGGTTCTTCCGGGACTTTCAGTTCTAGATGGAACTGAGCAGCAAAAAATCCAATAATTATTTGGCGGAATTTCATTGGTAAATATTTGAGAGCATCTAACCTACGATATCAATCGGTTATCATGAATCCAGATTTCCTTCCACTAGAATAATGGTTTGACTTTGAATTTTATAGAATTACGAATAAAACTTATGAAATCTTACTATAAATCAATTCATCCATTGATACAAGGGCTTTCTTCGGTTGGTGGTGGTGTTTTCACATTTAAAAATCCTGATTGTAAGGAGACTTCAACTACGTTTACAGCGCGTACAACTCTTGACTGACGGTTAATTTGCTGACGGTCAGTGTATAAGACCTTCAAACAAAGAAACAAATCGTCACGGTCACCTTTGGTTTCTTGATTACGACTTTTCTATTAGCGTATACGACCAATGGTTACTACCATCGAGTCCGCTAATGAAGGATCATTAGAATAAAACCATAGCACACTTGTGAGTATCGTGACCAATGCCAAGCCTGGTCGTCATACCGCAACCGCACCATGGGCAAGAGCAAAAGTAGCTTCAGCTGCTGCTTCTACGCCTGATCTGCAGTCTTAATCTGAATCTGAATAGTCCTGATTCGGATTCGAGCTCATCAGAGGATGTAGAAGTAGCAGCTGTGTCTACGGTAGCCTCGAAAGTTATCGAAAATTGGGTTCTGGCAAAGGTGCCGAAAAGTACTACTTTTCAGCACTCTTAAGAGTGCCGAAAAGTAGTACTTTTCGGCACTTTTGTTTTAGTGAAGAAAAGTAGGCCGTTTTAACATTACAACCGCGAGTGAAAAGTAGGGGAAAATGCAACGCAATTACAAAAAGTGTTTTTATCGCGTTAGATTGCCGCCAGCTACGCCACAGCACCGTTGCCATTGCCCGTTGTTTTCCGCCTGCTCCCTACGAAAGTTGAACACTTTTAATTCCAGCAAAAAATATACAATTGGTTTGCTGCAGATTGCAGATGGAATCTAGTAGCTTTTAGATTATTTATTATATGATGTATGTTGTATGTGATTATTTTGGGAGAATGTTTTTACCTAATTGGAGATGTGTTTCGGTGAAATGGCTCCCTTCTAATAGTTAAGGTTTTTAAAGCTAAATCCAAGTTTTTGGAAAATTTGAAATGTGTCGCTGATTCACAAATGTTGGTCTAGAAGATGCGCAAATATATAATCAAATTCATTGATTAGTTTGAACGTTTATCCCGCATCTAATACGTTCATTGAAAAAGCGTCCATTTGGCATAACCACTCTGAGCATCTCCAACCTTGACTTCTCCCGACCAGCCGATCACACCACACGGTGTCAAAATTTTGCTTATTATCGAACTTCCATGTACCTCGGATGTTTCTTCATAGAATGTTAGAATTCCGGCTATAATTTATAAATGCAAAATTTGAAAATATTCTATCGGGGAAAATTTGAGTTAGATGAGTTTTTAGGTGTTTTCCATACTAAAAATCAATAATTACTATTTTAGCCCAAAAAACGTCCCATACAAAATGTATGAAAAAATTTTCGCCGATGAAATATTTTCTAGTTTTCCGATTATGAATATATAGCCCAAATACTAGTCATTGTCGAAGAGTTGTACATGAATGTTCGATAATAATCGACATGTTGACACCGTGCACCATCCCTTGTCTTTTGGGAAAGGTGTTTCCCTTTCTACTTCTATGAGTAAATCAGATTTCCCGTCTCTCCTCCTGCTCAGAGCAAATCCACCTGTCCCCAAGATGTGTGAAATCCTACACGGTTACAGAAGTTACACAGATTTGTGTACTACTAGATCAGCCTCACCGCTGTGTCAAATGTACACAGATACTTTTCCGGCTCCAGCGCTAGCATAAAAACAAAATTAACAATTATTTTTGCATTGATCGATTCCTGATAATGCATGTCATCGTTCAGAGAAAATTAGTTATGAACTTTGCTCCCATACCAGCGCTAGAGCCAGAAAAGTGACTGTGTACATTTGACACAGGGGTGGAAGCTGATCTAGTAGTACACAAATCTGTGTACATTGTACACAAGCCTGTGTTGTTTCGTTTTAGGGTGTAGCATAAAATTCACTCAAAATATGAAGTGCGCTCCCTTCCCATCGCCCAGCTTGGTGGTGGAAATGGCGAGTCACCTTGTCCCTCCTAACTCGCAGCAGAAGGGCAAGATTATGAGCTTTCTTCGCATTTTTGGATTTTCTTTCTTCCAGGCGCACTTTTCCTTCTCAAAAGGAGAACCTCCTCCTCTTTCTTCTGGTTGACCTCGTCCGTGAGTCGTCCTCTTTGGGGAGAAGCACTTCATCTTTCGATCTGTCTCTCTCCCTCCCCACTATCTACGTGCGCAAATCTACCTTCGCATTGTGGTGGATGGGATGACTGTCGCCTGAGGACCGGACCGCTAGGTGGCGGCGCTTCACATTTCTGAGAAAATCATGAAAAGCAAGAAGGGAAAAGATGGAGGAAGTGAGGGAGGAAGGAAATTTGTAGTCACAACGCGTTAGATTCGGTTTTTCTTTCGCTTCGTGGAACTCTCCCGGCGGCTAGACTTTTGCTTGCGCTGAATGCAGAAACGTTTGCGGGGAACGAACCTTGAAGGTGAAACCGGTGATAAATTTTTGGCTTCGGTTCCAATTTTACTGCTGCACTACCCGAGTGGAAGAAGTTTTTGGAAGTGGAACAAAATTGACTGCGTTCTCCTAGCAATAGTTATGGTAGATATGAAAGATGCAAAATGTCTCCCGCTTACGTAGAATGTACCCTATTGAACAAAAGAGTAGTAATACAGTGTGAGATTTTTGAAAAATTGAAGGAATCCACAAGAGTATTAAATAAAGGTATCAGGTATCAGTAGGTCGGCTCTAGAGGCACGTTCTCCTCCATTCGGGAAATTTGTGCCATCGCCATGAACACGAGCCTATTCATCATTTACCTGACGGAGAAGGGAAGGAAAAAGGATAGGACATGGGAAAGGACAGGTAAGGGAATAGGATCGTCATACTCGCAAAAGCGTACCACAATGGGTTCACATAGCGTCCTGAAAAGGACACTGTAATAACGCATAAGCGTACCACAATGGGTTCAAACAGCGCCCTGAGAAGGGCACTGTAATAACGCATAAAGCTTAAAGAGAGCCTATAGCTCTTTACCACAGCGGGTCAAGAACAACAGAACGTCCTGAAGATTCAGGTTTCTGAAGTCAGTTTCACTTAATAAGTGTTTCCCGAGTACTCGGAAACGCAATTGCGCAAAAACTGGACAGTTACATATTAAATGATACGAAGTTCCATAATCGGATTCACAGCTATCACAGGCAAATGAATCAGCTTGCTGAATATTCGCCATGTGATAACTGAGTCGGCAGTGGCCAGTCAATGCTTTGACCAGCATGCTGCAATTCTGCTTTGACAGATTTGTTAGATACTTTGCCACCCCTAGAGATGGCTCAGTACAATACAATTTTGTTTGACGACATGACTCCAAACTATTCCAGTATTGTTTGTGCTGAGTGGCAGCCCAGGTGTCAATCTGAAGCTTTACCCAACACTTGGATACCGGAATAGCTGGCTCAGGGCCAATGAAGTCATGTGATGCTCCAGTGCGAGCTAACTCATCAGCCAATTCATTTCCAGCGATGGAAGAATGGCCAGGTACCCATACAAGGTGAACAGCGTTTGCTGAATTCAGCTCCTCGATTTGAGTTCGACAAGCGATAACTATCTTCGACCTGGAGTTGGCCGAAGCAAGTGCTTTAATAGCAGCCTGGCTATCTGAACAGAAGTATATTACTTTGCCCATTACGTGCTGCTGAAGTGCTGATTGCACTCCGCACATAAGAGCAAAGATTTCGGCCTGAAAAACGGTGCAGTGTCTACCAAGTGAATAAGACTGATACAGCCTTAGCTCACGAGAATAAACACCAGCACCTGCTCGACCTTCGAGAAGGGAGCCATCAGTGTAACATACGATGCCGTCTGAAATACTTCTCTCCAGATAACCAGATGTCCACTCTTCCCGGGAAGGGAATTTCGTGGAAAATGTCCTATATGGAAAATTACAAGCAATTGTAAGATCACTTGGAGCAAGGACAATTTTGTCCCAATTCACCAAAAGTGGAAACAACGAGGTGTGTGTTGAACTGCGGTTCACAGGAGTTTCCTCTAGTAAACCGAGTACCCATAGACGGTAAGTGCAAGAAAGTGCTTCTTGTTTGAGATGAATGTGTAGTGGGGCAACGTCAAAGAGAACTTCGAGCGCTGCCGTAGGCGTTGAAGAGAACGCTCCAGACATCGCCATTAGGCACATCCTTTGGAGATGGCCTAATTTTGATTGGACCGTTCTCACTTCGCCCTTTTGCCACCACACAAGACATCCATAAGCCAATATTGGACGAACAACAGTTGTGTAAATCCATTTGATATACTTGGGTTAAAGACCCCAAGTTGTACCAAAGGTTCGCCGGCATTGCCCGAAGGCCATACAAGCTTTCTTGATTCTGAACTCAACATGAGGTGTCCAGGAAAGCTTGGAATCAAGAATGACTCCAACGTACTTTACCTGTTCAGTCACATTGATTTCAGAATCAAAGAGACGTAAAGATCGAACACCATTACGGTTTCGCTTTTCCGTGAAAAGAACAATAGATGTTTTACTCGGATTTACCGAAAGGCCATATTGGCGACACCAACCCTCAACTACCTGAAGAGCGTTTTGCATCAGGTCGAAAAGGGTGCTGATGCACATACCGACTAACAATGTTAGGTAGTCGTCGGCAAAACCATAAGTAGGAAAACCGCTATTATTGAGTTGCCTCAATAGCGTATCTGCTACGAGATTCCACAAAAGAGGTGATAAGACTCCCCCTTGGGGGCATCCACAAACACTCAATTTCCTAATCGCCGCTTGACGCAATGTCGAGAAGAGATGTCGGTTTTTGAGCATTTGGTGAATCCAATTGGAAATCATTGGAGATATACCGTGACCCCGTGCGGCTTCCAATATGGCATCGAAAGGCACGTTGTCAAAGGCACCCTCGATATCTAAGAAAACACCCAAGCAGGATTGCTTTTGAGCGAATGCCTTCTCGATATCGTAAACAACTTTGTGTAAAAGAGTCACAGTGGACTTACCAGATTGGTAGGCATGTTGGTTCACATGAAGAGGCACGTTGGCCAGATAAACATCACGGATGTGATGATCCACAATGCGTTCTAAGCATTTCAGAAGAAAAGAGGTCAAACTGATAGGTCTGAAGCTCTTTGCTTCTTCATACGACGCGCGACCCACTTTCGCAATAAACTTCACAGTAATATCCCGCCAGGATTTGGGAATATACCCTGTATCAAAACTGCAAACAAGTAGTTGTTTCAAAATATGTTTGAAATGATCAAATCCCTTCTGAAGCAAAACAGGATAAATCCCATCTGCCCCAGGAGATTTGAAAGGAGCAAAGCTATTAACCCTCAAAAGCCCTAGACGAACCACTTTTTTTCAATCGGCTACTACTCAAAGACCATACAATCAAAAAATTTGAAACCAATTTTAAATTGAATGCGGTTACTTGGTCTTCCAATATCTGGGTGTGGCATCCCCCCTGACCCCTCCCCCATTTCTGGGTATTGAGAAATGCCTTGCCACGGGGGAATTTTTCGGTAATTTTATTGAATATCACACATATTATCATTCTGAAATTTGTATTGTAAAATGTATTTGGCCATAAAATGATCGCTCTGTGCTATGGGCATGCCACCGCTACGGAACCAGTTCCGGACGTTCAGGTTTCCGGACATAATCTCCGGAGGAATCTGCTACACACTGTTTACTAAGGTTCGCATTCATAATCCTTTTTTCCGGCTTCAAATGTTGAATTTAGAAGTATGATGTCTTAGAAGAGTTTGTTCTATATACTTAATTCTTTATTTTAAAATTTTCACCTAGATGATTAATCCACCTAAAAGTGCGATAGGAATTCACTTTTCTCAAAAATGAAGATAGAGTATCTCTTCTACAAAGTTGCAGAAAAGAGTATTGTAGGCGTGGAATTTGTGGACGATCCCCATCTAGCCAGATGAGCACCAATTAGTTCAATTTCTCCTTAACCACTCACTCTCTGACACACACGAGTATTGTTAAACTACACATTTCCTATTCTTTTATATTAATAAAGTTAGTTATATTGAGTTCGTTGAGCCGTATACACGCGTTTTTTCAATCTCGTTCCGAATCGGATTGGGGAAACGTCCGCCGGGTTTTTTTTCCGAGTTTAACACGCCGTTCGTCGTACTCCGGGCACCATAGTGGTCCTTCGAACCGGATCCGGGACAATTGGTCAAGTGTGCGTCTAACCATACTTTCCCCACCCCGCGCCGTCGTTGTGATCCGGAGTCTAACCGTCGCGTCCGTCAAAGTGTTCGCGATCGCCATGAAAAAGTTAATCCGCGAAAGAAAAACCCTCGAGGCTCGACTGAAACGCGTTGTCGAGGATGTAGCAGACCTAACACGTGGTGAGCGTAGTGAGGCTGTGGAGGACGTGGAGCTCCTCACCGAACTGGACAGCGTAGACCAGATCTGGGCAGCTTACCTCATCGTTCACAAGCAGATGCTGGAGCTTTGTGAAGATGAAGAGGAAGACGAAATCCTGTCGCAGTTCGAAACCTTCGATCGAAGCATCGTGGCCCTGAAAAACAGCTTGCGCAAACAACTGAAACGGTTGGACTTTTGTTCTACTCGCCGTGAAGCCACAACGCAAGATGGCGGCGATGCCATTAAACAATTAGCCGAACAGCAAGCTGATTTTTTCCGTATGATGTCCACTCATTTCAACACATCCGCTGCTTCTACGAGTATTGGTTCTACTCCTGCAGCTGCAGCTTCAACCACGCTGCCCCATCCTGACCTCAAGCTACCCCGCATGAACCTTCCCGTTTTCAGCGGGAATATTCTAGACTGGCCCTCGTTCTATGACCTCTTTGAAAGTGCCGTTCATAGCAATCCCTCGCTGCAGGATAGCCAGCGGTTGTATTTCTTAAAAACCAACCTGGCCGGCGAGGCAGCGTCTCTCGTATCTCATCTGAAGATCGAAGATGCCAATTACGCACCAGCGCTTGCGAAATTGAAGGAGAGATACAACAAGCCGCTCAACATTGCTGCTCAACACATCCAGCGTTTTCTGAGCCAGCCTGCGATGACCTTGCCTAGTGAAAGTGGCTTACGCTCGCTCCACGATGTGTCCGATGAAGTTGTTCGAGCGCTCAAGGCCATGGGCAGAGAGGATCGGGATATTTGGATCCTCTACATTCTGGTGGAGAAATTGGACCCCGAGACGAAACAATTATGGTGTCAGAAGAGAGCTGAGTTGCAGGATGGAGAAATCACTCTCGAGCGGTTTCTCAAGTTCGTCGACGCTCAGAGTTCTGCATTGAGTGCCATGAAGCAGAGTCGCCAACGTCCCACGACAACCGCTAAATTCGCTGCAAAGTCACACCCTAGACCAGCCTCTACTCTGGTGTCACTCACCGAACAAGCTGCTAGGGTAAACTGTTCGTACTGTTCAAAATCGCCTCACAAGTTGTACCAGTGTGGCAGATACAACCACTCCAGTGCTACTGAACGCTTGGATTTCGCTCGTAAGCAAAAGCTATGCTTCAATTGCCTCAAGCAACATCGGAATGAACCATGCCAATCCGGTAATTGCAGAAAGTGTCGTCAATCTCACCACACACTGCTGCATGATGCTTTCGTTCCACACACAGTGCAAGTGCCCACGAGCTCGTGCCCCACCGACACGACATCGACAACGGCTGCGCCCAGCCGCTCACCGCCCTGCCAGTCGCTGATCTCTGCTCTCGCGACGAAAATAGTCGACACGAACGTTCTCCTCTTGACCGTTACTATCAACGTGCTGGACCAATACGGCAGACCACGCACATGCCGCGCGGTGCTTGATTGTGCGTCTCATGCGAGTTACATCACCAAAGACTTGTGTGCTGTGTTAGGGTTACCAGTGGCTGATATCGATTTCGAATTTGGTGGTATCGCTGGTTCAAGTGGCTATGCAAGCAAAGGAGTGCTCGTTCCCTTTTCGTCGCGCTGCTCCGCGTATCGTGACGTTGTACCGTGCGTGATTTTGGACAAAATTACATCGGAATTGCCATTAAAGTGTGTTGATGTGACCGATTGGCCGATTCCCGATTCAATTCACCTGGCTGATCCCCAGTTCAATCATCCAGGGAAAATTAGTATGCTGCTGGGAAACAAGTTGTTCTTCCAGCTACTCGAGCCTGGGACCATCAATCTCAGCACCGATAGCAGTCTTCCAGTTCTGCAAAACACTAAGCTTGGCTGGGTGTTCTCGGGGGCGTACAAGGAAGCCTCTCAACCGTCCTCTTCTCAATCTAGTTCCTGCTTCTTGGCGGTCGGCAACGACACACTATCTGAGCAGCTACAACAGTTCTGGCAGTTGGAGGAGTATGTGAACCGTTCGCCGCAGTTGAGTGAAGAAGAAAGGAATTGTGAAGAGCATTTCGCAGTTCATACAACTCGTGATAGTGTTGGTCGGTTTACTGTTCGCTTGCCGTTCCGCGAACATCCTTCTAGCCTGGGAAAATCGCGTGAAATTGCTGCCATGCGTCTATGCCACATCGAGCGTAAATTGGAGAAAAACCCACTGCTGAAGGATCAGTATCATGGATTCTTACGTGAGTATACCGACTTGGGCCATATGTCACTTGCTTCTTCTCCTAGTTCCAAAGACTGCGTCTTTCTTCCGCACCACTGCGTCGTGAAAGAGTCAAGCTCTACAACTAAATGTAGAGTGGTTTTCGATGGATCCAGCAAAACCAGTAACGGTAAATCTTTGAATGACATCCTGATGATGGGACCAATTCTGCAAGACTCGCTGATAAACATCTTGCTGCGTTTTCGCTTCCCTGCTGTCGTGATAACAGGCGATATTCAGCAGATGTATCGTATGATCCAGCTATCCGAAGACGATCGGGACTATCAGCGAATACTATGGCGGTGGTCGACTACTCAACCCGTTGAAGAATATCGGCTTAACACGGTCACCTACGGCACCAGAAGCGCATCGTATCTCGCTACCAAGTGTGTACAGCAACTCCTATTGTCGAATCAAGATTGTTTCCCCACGACCGTTGAGAAGGCAATCAAGGGGACGTACATCGATGACGTCATCACCGGTGCAGATATTGTAGAGGAGGCCAAGGAACTAAGAACCCAACTGTCGGAAATCTTCGCATCAGGCGGTTTCCATTTGCGCAAATGGGCTTCCAACAGCACAGCGGCTTTGGCCGGTGTACCGGAAGAGGACATCGATGTGAAACAGCAATCGAACTGGACGACTCTACTACGATCAAAACCCTCGGAATCCACTGGCAGCCGTGCAGCGACGAGTTCAAGTTCGTGTATCATCAACCCCAGATCTCTCAGCCCACAAAACGCGTCATACTGTCCCAAATCGCCAGCCTCTACGATCCCTTAGGACTGCTGGCGCCCACCATAGTCATGGCGAAGTTGGTGATGCAAAAATTGTGGGAGCTGAGGGTGGACTGGGATGCAAATCCCCCGGGTGAGTTGACTAACCATTGGCTTTCTTTAGTGCAGCATCTGTCGGTTCTCAATCATTTTCAGGTACCCCGACGAGTGATTGGCGTGTGCAAGCCTCAACGAACTTACCTGCACGGCTACAGTGACGCTTCCGAGAGGGCAATGGGCGCCTGCGTGTACGTCCGGACCGTCGACGATGCCAGGAATATTTCGTCTCGGCTGCTTTGCTCCAAATCCAAAATTGCACCTGTTTGTACGCAAATGAATTGTATCACCCTAAGCAGCATACAATCCACATGAGAGAAGCTCTCATTATCTCTTTACTCTTGATCAACCCGAATTAGATATAGGTACACACTCGAGATTGTAAATGAGTAGAGTTAGTTATCTCGCAATCGACCGTGCGCGCAGACCGTCGTCGGGTTCTACCGCGATCGTGTTTTGAAGAAAGGCGAATAAATTACGGTTGTATCAAATCAGTTTTTAGTCCGCACAATAAAGTGTTTTCATGATATAACCGCGGGTCAAGTTCAGTGCCAATTCCGAAATCCGGTTCCAGTGTGATCCTGTCGAAACATTTTTTGGTCCTTCGAACCGGATTTCGGGGACTTAGTGACGTGCAAAAGTGACCGAAACCCAGTGACCTATGGACTGCGAACAGTCATCAAACCATATGGACTGAACTTTGACCTGGTGAAGAGGGTCCAGTGCATGTGAACGAGGTTCAGTGACCTGCATGGGAAGAGCAGTGAACCCTAGCGATCCAGTGTTTAGTGCGACGGTGATCGCTGTTGGCAGTTTGGAAGACCCAGCCGAGCAATTGTTCCCGTTTGGCTGCGACGACGCCGGCTTTGTGGCAATTCGATCGAGAGGACGACGACGACGACGACAATAACGCCGAGGCTGCTGAAACCGGGGAAGTACACTTTTTGCATGTTCTGTCTAATTGTGGTGGCTTGCATGGTACGCTACCGAATATTGCATGTGGTGTTTAAAAGGCAATAAAGTCGATTGGAGCCTATGCGAGTTTGTTTTTGAGTGGGATCGAGCCCCTGCAGTTAATGCAATTATCCCCCCGGGTGGGTCGGTTGGTCTTGGAATTATTGGCATTTTCGTCGTCACTTTGGTTGTTGTCTGCTTTGGTTTTGTCCGCCTGTTGCTGTCAATAACGGTCGTCTGTCTGCTATTTCGCGAGGTCGCGCGGGACGTCGAGTCGATTGTGGGTGTTTTTTGAAAAATCAGTGCACAGTGGAAGTGATTAATTACCGGTGGCAGTGCAGTGTGTGATATCATTATTATTCAGTGAGGTGGTGAATCTGTGATCAGTGACCATGACGAACGATCTTCGTGAGCTGGAGAAGCAGGATCGCAACATCCGGAAGACATTGGAAGGGATGCAGTACTTCGTCGAGCATTACAACCCTGACCAAGTCGATCAAGTGGCGATTCGTCTACAGCGATTAGAGGAAGTGTTCCAAGAATTCCATGCTGTCCGTCGGAAGATAGAGCTGCTCACTGAAGATGTGTTTCCCGAAGAAGAAGAAGAAGAAGTGGACCAGAAGGAAACCAAGGAACAGCGAAAGGCTCGTATTGCCGGCGTGATCCAAGCGAGGGAAGAAGCGAACGTTAAGATCATGATGAAGATCGAGAACGTCTACTACAAAATCAAGGCTGCCCTCACCCGATTGCTACCCAAACCGACCCCCGTTGCTGCGGTGTCCGGTGGTCAACCCATACCAGCAGCCGCTCCAGCTGTTTCGAGAGTGAAGCTCCCAGAAATTCGACTGCCGAGCTTCGGTGGACAGCTGAGAGAGTGGGTCACCTTCCGTGACTCGTTCCGTAGCTTGATTCACAACAACCAACAGTTGTCAGCTATGGACAAGTTTACATACCTGCGATCGTCGTTAACCGGAGAGGCTCTCCAGGAAATCAACTCAGTGGAGATGACCGAAGCGAACTACGACGTAGCCTGGGTAGCATTGGAGCGCAGGTACGAGAACAAGAAGCTCATCGTGAAAGCCCATTTGGATTCGCTGTTCTCGGTCGAGGTGATGAAGAAGGAGAGCTACGAGTCGCTGAGCAAGCTGATCGGCGACTTTGAGAAGAACTTGTTGATGCTGGATAAGATAGGAGAGAACACGGCGAATTGGAGCACCATCCTGGTGTACATGATCTGCTCGCGATTAGATCCGGCCACTCTCAGACAATGGGAGGCACACCACAAATCAAATGCGGTTCCGACGTACGCGAATTTGATCCAGTTCCTTCGTGAGCACTGTTCTGTACTCCAGTCAATTGCGCCGAGTAATTCCATTCCTGTCCAGGAAAAGCGGTCGAAGGTTGGCGTGAGCAATGCTGCAGTTCAGTCGTGGAACAAGTGCCTCTTCTGTGGAGAAGCATTCCATTCAGCGTTCCGTTGCTTCAAGTTCCTGAAGATGAAGGTTCCAGAACGTCTCGACGTGGCTCGGCGGAGTAAAGTTTGCCTGAACTGTCTAACTGCTGGACATTATGCGAAGTCGTGCACGAAGGGCTGCTGTCATCACTGCCAGCAGAAACATCATTCCCTGTTGCACCCTGATTCAAGCCAGCAGTCACCCCCACCTGTCAAATCCTCCGTCCCGTCGCAGAAGAAACCTCCATCGTCAAACCAGCAGCAACACCAAACACAACCACACACCAGTAGCCATTCCACACCAACCCAGACCATTACACCGTCCACAAGCGCTCTCCCTGTTACTCACTCGCCAAACACTCAACCACTGCACACCACAAATCAGACATGCACAAGCCAGAACTCCGTTTCCCTCTCAGTGAGCAACCGTACCGGAGATGTCCTTCTCTCCACTGCCGTGGTCTCTGTCAAAGACCAGTACGGTGCGACACGACTAGCCAGAGCTTTGCTAGACTCGTGCTCGCAGTTCTGTTTTATGACCACCAATTTCAGTCAAAATCTGAAACTCCGTGGATTTCCCGATCACTTGACTGTTCAAGGAATCGGAGGTTCCAATTCAGTATCCCGTAGACGAGTGAACGCTCAGATCCTTCCCCGGTCCGGTGATATTTCGTCCTACAACGAGGACATGTCGTTCTACATTCTACCGGAGTTAACAGCCACTCTGCCAGTCCAAAGGGTCAGCGTCGGTCAATGGAAGCCGCCATCCAGCATCGTGTTGGCCGATCCACAGTTTTGTGAGCCCGGGCAGATCGACATCATCATCGGTGCCGAGTATTTCTACGATCTTCTCACCGAAGGACGAAGCAAGATTAGCGAGGAGGGCGAGGGACCAACTCTGCAGAATACTGTCTTCGGTTGGATTGTTTCAGGACGCATTCCGGATCAACCAGTGAGTCCAACGCAAGCAGTTTCGTTTTCGTGCACGCTAGCGGACATCCAGGACCAGCTAGCACGCTTCTGGGAGTTGGAGACCTGCAAGTCCAGTAGCATCCAGTCGGTAGAAGAATCAACGTGCGAGACCATCTTCGACGAGACAACAACTCGGGATAGCAGTGGCAGATTCATGGTGTCGTTGCCGAAGAAGGAGTTCGTCATGCAGCAGCTTGGCGAGTGTGAAACGATTGCCACTAAACGTTTCTTAGCCTTGGAACGACGACTAGAAGCCAACCCCGAGCTGAAGACTCAGTACCATCAGTTCATCCGAGAATATGAGCAGCTTGGCCATATGAAGCAGGTGGACAGCGAAGATCCAGACTTTCCCATCTACTTCCTTCCGCATCACGCAGTGTTGAAGCCAGACAGTACCACGACGAAACTGCGGGTAGTATTCGACGCATCCTGCAAAACGTCCACAGGAGTCTCGTTAAACGATGCCCTGATGGTCGGACCCGTCGTTCAGGATGACCTGCTGGCGATTCAACTGCGTTTCCGTCTCCACCGAATAGCCGTCGTCGCAGACGTGGAGAAAATGTTTCGGATGATCCTCGTCTATCCGTCAGATCAACGGCTCCAGTGCATTCTGTGGAGAGATACTCCGAACGAACCTATCCGCACGTATCAGTTAGCCACAGTAACGTATGGGACAGCATGTGCTCCGTACTTGGCGACCAAGTGTCTGCAACGGCTGGCAGAACTTGAGGCCGAGAGATATCCTGTAGCGGCGAAGGCAATGAAGGAGGATTACTATGTCGACGATATGCTGAGTGGAGCCGATAACTTTGAAGCCGCTACGCAGCTAACCAGCGAAATGCTCGAGCTTGCTTCCACCGGTGGTTTCACTTTGCGAAAATGGAACTCCAATTCCAGCGCACTCCTGGATCAGTTACCAGAGAATCTTGTCGACCGCCGGCCGGAGCTTGAGCTGGATACTGCGAACACTCCAGTGAAGACACTCGGGCTGCTCTGGGACACCGCTTCAGACAGTTTTCTCTTCCGTTCGCCTGTGTGGAACTCAGAGGCACCCATCACCAAGCGAATTGTGCTTGCGGACACAGCTCGTTTATTCGATCCCATCGGCCTGGTGGGACCTGTCATCGTCGCAGCGAAGATATTCGTTCAAGACCTATGGAAGCAGAAGTGCGACTGGGACGAACCGTTACCCGAAGCATTCCAGAATTTTTGGATCGAGTATAGGAGAAATCTCTCCGCCCTTTCGTCGTTATCGATTCCTCGGTGGGTGGCGTTCAGTACGGATCTGGCTTCCGTTCAGGTTCATGGCTTCTGCGATGCTTCGAACAAGGCGTATGGAG
Organism: Aedes albopictus; assembly: GCF_035046485.1. Taxonomy (NCBI): domain Eukaryota; kingdom Metazoa; phylum Arthropoda; class Insecta; order Diptera; family Culicidae; genus Aedes; species Aedes albopictus. Next base: position 242,944,307 of record NC_085136.1, on the reverse strand, counting down.
CATGCCTCTACCTCCGCAGTACTACCTTCGGCGGTTCCGTAGAAGTGCGCCTCATCACAGCCAAGTCCAAGGTCGCACCACTCGAAGATCTGAAGCGGAAGAAAAGGGTTCAGACCACTCCCCGTCTGGAACTCTCCGGAGCATTGCTGCTCAGTCACCTATACGAAAAGTTTGTCGCCAGCACAGCTATTCAGCACACCGCCTTCTTTTGGACCGATTCGACGATCGTGATGTACTGGCTCTCGTCGCTGCCGTCACGGTGGCAGATGTTTGTTGCGAATCGTGTGTCGGAAATCCAACACGCCACGAAAGGATGCCCGTGGAACCACGTAGCCGGTGAAGAAAATCCCGCCGACATCATCTCTCGGGGAATGACACCGGCTCAGCTGCAATACGAAAGGCTGTGGTTCGAGGGACCGCTGTGGCTTCGTCAGGACGCGAGCATCTGGCCGTCCAAGGCTCCAGAAGAGGAAATCGATCCTGCCATACTGGAAGAGAAGAAGGTCGTTGCGCTCCCAGTGACGGCTGAGTCCGTTAGCGAAATATTCAGTCTCCGTTCATCGCTGTTCAGTTTAGTCAGGTTGGTCGCTGGCATCCGCCGGTTCGTGCACAACACACAGCACAGACAGGACAGACGCACAGGGTTTCTGACGTTCCCCGAACACGAGCAGGCCTTGACATTCCTGGTTCAGCTGGCGCAACAAGAAGCCTTTCCAGCTGAGATAGCAGCGTTGAAAAAGAACAATCCAGTCAGTCCATCATCTTCGATAAGCAGATTGAATCCAGTCCTCGTCAGTGGAATCCTCTGTGTGGGAGGCCGACTAGCCAAGGCGCCAGTAGTGTCAGCGAGTCGGAAACATCCGATGATTTTGAGTCACCATCATCCACTGGCAAGGTTGGTCCTGCACTACTACCATTGCAAGCACTTCCATTCCGGATTGCAGCTTCTCGTGTCCACTGTTCGTGAGCGTTTCTGGATCACGCGCATCAGGAGTCTTGCCAACTCTGTGTTACACGAATGCGTTCGTTGCTTCCGAACCAGGCCGAAGGTGCTAGACCAGCTTATGGCCGATCTTCCGTCGGAACGAGTCTCTCCGGCACCTCCATTCCTTAGAGTAGGCGTGGATTATTGCGGACCGTTCCTGATCAAATACCCTGTTCATCGCGCGACTCCCACGAAACATTACGTCGCCATTTTCATCTGCCTCGTTACGAAGGCAGTCCATCTCGAATTGGCTAGCGATCTTACCAGCGAAGCCTTCCTTGCCGCCTTCAAAAGGTTCGTGGCTCGCAGAGGAAAACCGATCCTGGTCATGTGCGACAACGCCACAAACTTCGTGGGAGCCAAGCGTCAACTGGATGAATTACGGCAGCTGTTCATCGACCAAACGTTCCAGGAGTCCATCGTCCGTGGAGCGATCGAGGACGGCATAGAATTCCGCTTCATTCCAGCAAGATCCCCCAACTTCGGTGGTCTTTGGGAGGCCGCCGTGAAGTCTTTCAAGGGTCATTTCAAGCGTACCATCGGCGACCGTGTGCTGCAGTACGACGAGATGATCACCGTGTTGCCACAAGTTGAAGCGATCCTCAACTCCCGGCCCCTCACGCCGGTCAGTAACGATCCGTCGGACTTCGAAGCGTTGACGCCAGGTCACTTCTTGGTTCAGCGACCGTTGACAGCAGTTCCAGAGCCATCTCTAGAAGATCTGCAGCGGAATCGACTGTCCATGTGGCAGCAAGCGCAAGACAACGTTCAGCAAATCTGGACCAAGTGGTCCACTCAGTATCTGTCCGATCTCCATAACCGGACCAAATGGACCCGGAAACGGGACAACATCTCTGTTGGGACTCTAGTCCTACTCAAAGAAGACAAGCTTCCGCCACTAAGGTGGAAATTGGGCCGCGTCATTCAGATCCACCCCGGATCAGATGGCAACATACGCGTTGTTACTGTGAAGGCCCAGGACGGCGAGTATCAGAGGGCCATTTCAAAAATTTGCGTCCTTCCGATCCGCGACAACCTAGAGTCTGAGCAGATATAATCTGCATTCTTTCGTCGATTCTACTGCTTCTTTGAACTGCCAACTCGTTCCAAATTCCTGCCTACCGGAACCACTTGAGGTCTACAGTATCAGTATTCCATACGTCACCTGTTGGTCATTCAGTGGCCAGCCACAATCGTATCGTTCTGCATGTGTGAAGTCCACGGTGCCGTCCTGTCCGTCATTTTTAAGCGTTCCCGATTATGTCGCCATTTCCATATGCCAAGGTAGCAGAGGCGTTGCATCCATGCGTTCGTGGTGAAGGAGTATCCATGGCACCTCTAGATCCGCCGGCGACCGCATCATCGGCTCGTCAACGTAGAATGCGTCTGCATCGTCCGCCCTACTGAAGCTCCACCATTGTGCGACCGGGACATCGTTGGTGCTTTGGCACCCGCGGAGGCCAGGAGGCCTCCGCTCCAGGCAAGTCATTTTATGCTTGGGTTATATAGGTGAAAAAGCACCCTCTCATTTTCCAGATAGTTTTCCGTTTGCTTGCCTGTGGACCGTGGACTCCATCATCCGTTTAGTCTGTCAACCTGGACATCATCGGCGTACCGACGTTCGATCGTTCATCCGGGACATCGTTGGTGCTTCGGCGCCCGCGGAGGCCAGGAGGCCTCCGCTTCCAGGGAAGTCTATTTAGGTTTGGGTTATATAGATGAAAAAGCACCCTCTCATCTTTCAGGATAGCCTTCCCATCGTAGATCCGCGGCATCCGGCCGTGGGACAATCGAATTTCCGTCCGTGGGATTGCCGGCGATCCGTCTGTGGGACAACCGTCCAGCGGATTCGTGTTCGGTCATCCGAGTGAAGTAACCACAACCGTGGTAGTCAGTCATCCCGTCCCTCAAGTGCATCCGTGTTGGCAGAACCGTAGAAGGAACAGTAGCAGTCTTCGCAGTCTTCGCAGTAGAGCAGTCGTCGAACATCCGAAGCCATCGTCATTGAGTCGACAGTCGTTGGCAGTTAGCTTCAACAGAAGAATAGCAGTCGTCGGTTTCGTACCGCCGGCGTCATCCCTTGATTAGTAACAGCAGTCAGTGTAGCATAAGATTTAGTCTAGGCAATAGTGTTTTTGAAATCGGTTAGATTCCAAGGTGGGCGGTATGTTTGTACGCAAATGAATTGTATCACCCTAAGCAGCATACAATCCACATGAGAGAAGCTCTCATTATCTCTTTACTCTTGATCAACCCGAATTAGATATAGGTACACACTCGAGATTGTAAATGAGTAGAGTTAGTTATCTCGCAATCGACCGTGCGCGCAGACCGTCGTCGGGTTCTACCGCGATCGTGTTTTGAAGAAAGGCGAATAAATTACGGTTGTATCAAATCAGTTTTTAGTCCGCACAATAAAGTGTTTTCATGATATAACCGCGGGTCAAGTTCAGTGCCAATTCCGAAATCCGGTTCCAGTGTGATCCTGTCGAAACAGCACCCATCGGAAACAATCGCACCACGCTTCCTCGCTTGGAGCTTTGCGCTTCTGTGTTGCTGGCCCGTCTCATCTCCAACGCACAGTGGGAAAATAAGGTACAAAACCGACAAAGAATTCTGTAACTTTTGAAAACCACGAATGCGGTTTACGAAGTTATACTTTTCTAATGTAAAAATGTGCAGGAAATCCAATAAAACCGGTTTCATAGGCCGCACGGATCGTTAACATGCTCATTTTACCCCAATTCCCCAATTTTTTAGCCGTTTATATAGAAATTCATGTATTTTCAGAAGCGGAAATGATCTTGAAGTATGAAAACTCGACCGATCATGCTCATATATATTGCGGATATGAATAAAAATAATAAACTTGACCGCATGAATGATTGTCATGCCCGTTTTACCATATTCCCCCAGATTATCGCATTTCTGGTAAGATATGCTATTTATCTAGAGAGAAAATCAGTAAATGTCCATCCATATGAGTTTCTACTCGGTGAATACATTTGAGCCTTCGAATAAATCAGGATAAAAATTAAAAGAACGGGTATGTTGGTCATTTTGCCTTGAATCCCCAAAAATATCATTTTTTGAATTGAAAAGTTCTGTTACTTTTGAAAACCACGAATGCGATTCACGGACTCATGTTTATCTAATGTAAAAACGTGTGGAGAATCGAATAAAATTGGTTTCGTAGGCCGCACGGATCGTTAACATACTCATTTTACCCCAATTCCGCAATTTTTTGTGTGTTTGATAGAAGTTCATGTTCAGATGCGGATATGACCTTGAAGTATAAAAACTCGAGCAATCAAGCTCTTATATATTTTGCCGAAATCAATAAAATGTTAAACTTGACCGCATGAACAATGTCCATGCCCGTTTTACCATATTCCCCCAGATTATCGCATTTCTGGAAAAATATGCTATTTGTCGAGGGAAAAAATCGGTAAATGTCCATCTAAGAGAGATTTTTATTTGAATAACACATTTGAGCCATCTTTCTATTACACCAGGGAACAACAACGAACTTATATCTTGGCCATTTTGCCTTGATGCCCCAAAAATATCATTTTTTGAATTGAAGAGTTCTGTAATTTTTGAAAATCTTGAATGTGGTTTACGAAGTCAAACTTGTTTAATGTAGAAATGTGCAGGGAATTGAAGTAAAGTGATTTTATGGGCCTCACGTATCGTTATCGCCCTTTCTTATTTTATCCTAATTCCCTATTTTTAAGTATTTTTTAATAGAAGTTCATGTATTTTCAGAATCGGAAATGACTTTGAAGTATAAAAGCTCAGAAAATCTGTTGAGTTCATATAAGTTTTTACAGTCAACTTTCGCTCGCTGCACTAAGCTCTTAGCCCAGTTAGTGAAAGACTTTCACTAGGTGGGCTGAGTTTTCAGCTGTCAAATAATCTCTAACAATAGAAATTCAGGGCTACCAACCTAGACAAATCGTGCTTCACGTCAAAAAGTGACGTTTGACTTCGTTTTAACTGGGCTATAGCCCACCTAACGGGCGCCCAGTTAAAACGAAGCCCACCTAAACGTAGCCCAACGAACGAAAGTTGACTGTATTTGAAAAACACACTTGAGCCATCCAATACATCAGGAAATAAAAATCGTACGAACTTTTATGTTATGTTTTGCAGGAAATCCCGAAATATAAACATAATATTTAGAATATGTACAAGAATTTTATATGTTTTGAAAAACCGCTAATGCAGTTTATGAAGCCATACCCTTCTTATGAAAAATAGTACGGAGCATCTAATGAAAGTGGTTTCATAGGCCTCAAGGGGTTAATGCGCGTTAGCATACTCATTTTAGCCCAATTATCTATTTTCTTGGGATTTGATAAAATTTCATATATTTTCAAAAGCGTTAATGACTTTGAAATATAAGCACTCAAAAAATCCAAAAAACCCATTCAAATGAGTTTTGGTTAGAAATATACATTTGAGCCATCTAATAAATCAGGATACAACAATCGAACCAACTTGTAGCTTGGTCATTTTGCCTTGATGCCCCGAAAAATATCCTTTTTTGAATAACTGTACAACTCAGAATGTTATCAAAAGCGTTTATTCTTACAAGTGAATTTTCTAAGATAAAAACTCTGTAAATTGGATTAATACCCGCATGAGTCATAACTGTGATTTGAACTCGTTTTTTGCAAATTCATCTAAATTATTGTGTTCAGGGTTAAACAAGCTGCATCTAGAATTCACGGGTTTTATCTTTAAAAAACTGTTTTTATCGAAAAACGGTTCAGATTATTCTTGTGTTATACACTTATGTAAAGTTAATTATTTATTTTACGGGGAATCAGTGCTAAATAGACAAAAAGCATTTCCGACCGATTTTCGTAACACGTTTTCTTTAGATAGTTAAAATTGGTTATAAACGAAATTTTATTTAATTTGTCATTTGATGATTTTATTTTTAGATGTATAGCTTGTTTAACCCTAAAAAGTACAGAACTGAAAATGTTTAACAAACACATTATTCACAGTTAGTATTTGGATAATCTGGGAGAATATGGTGAAACGGGCATGACAACCATTCATGCGGTCAAGTGTGACGTTTTCATTTGTATCGGCAGTATATATGAGCTTGATTGGTTGAGTTTTTAAACTTCAAGGTCATTTCCACTTCTAAAAAAACATTAATTTCTATGCAAATCTACAAAAAATTGAGAAATTGAGGTTAAATGAGTATTTTGACGATCCTTGTGGCCTTTAAAACCAGTTTCATTAAAATTTTCGAACATTTTTAATTAAAAAAAATATGACTTTGTAAAAAGCATACATGGTTTCCAAAAGTTACAGAACTCTTCAATTCAAAAAATTATATTTTTGGGGCATCAAGGCAAAATGGCCAAGATATAAGTTCGTTGTTGTTCCCTGGTGTAATAGAAAGATGGCTCAAATGTGTTATTCAAATAAAAATCTCTCTTAGATGGACATTTACCGATTTTTTCCCTCGAAAAATAGCATATTTTTCCAGAAATGCGATAATCTGAGGGAATATGGTAAAACGGGCATGGACATTGTTCATGCGGTCAAGTTTAACATTTTATTTATTTCGGCAAAATATATAAGAGCCTGATTGCTCGAGTTTTTATACTTCAAGGTCATATCTGCATCTGAACATGAACTTCTATCAAACACACAAAAAATTGCGGAATTGGGGTAAAATGAGTATGTTAACGATCCGTGCGGCCTACGAAACCAATTTTATTCGATTCTCCACACGTTTTTACATTAGATAAACATGACTCCTTAAATCGCATTCGTGGTTTTCAAAAGTAACAGAACTTTTCAATTCAAAAAATGATATTTTTGGGGAATCAAGGCAAAATGACCAACATACCCGTTCTTTTAATTTTTATCCTGATTTATTCGAAGGCTCAAATGTATTCACCGAGTAGAAACTCATATGGATGGACATTTACTGATTTTCTCTCTAGATAAATAGCATATCTTACCAGAAATGCGATAATCTGGGGGAATATGGTAAAACGGGCATGACAATCATTCATGCGGTCAAGTTTAATATTTTCATTTATATCGCCAATATATATGAGCTTGATTGGTCGAATTTGTATACTTCAAGATCACTTCCGCTTCTGAAAATATATGAATCTCTATCAAAAAAGGCTAAAAATTGGGGAATTGGGGTAAAATGAGAATGTTAACGATCCGTGCAGCCTATGAAACCAGATTTATTCGATTCCCTGCACATTTTTACATCAGAAAAGTATGGCTTCGTTAACCGCATTCATAGATTTCAAAAGTTGCAGAACTCTTCAGTTCAAAAAATGATATTTTTGGGGCATCAAGGCAAAATGAATAAAAACCAGTTCGTTCGATTTTTATCCCGATTTATTCGATGGTTAAAATGTATTCACCGAGTAAAAACTCATATGGATGGATTTGTACTGATTTTCTCCCTAGATAAATAGCATATCTTACCAGAAATGCGATAATCTGGGGGAATATGGTAAAACGGGCATGACAATCATTCATGCGGTCAAGTTTAATATTTTTATTCATATCCGCAATATATATGAGCATGATCGGTCGAGTTTTCATACTTCAAGATCATTTCCGCTTCTGAAAATACATGAATTTCTATATAAACGGCTAAAAAATTGGGGAATTGGGGTAAAATGAGCATGTTAACGATCCGTGCGGCCTATGAAACCGGTTTTATTGGATTTCCTGCACATTTTTACATTAGAAAAGTATAACTTCGTAAACCGCATTCGTGGTTTTCAAAAGTTACAGAATTCTTTGTCGGTTTTGTACCTTATTTTCCCACTGTGCAACGTTAAGGCTGCCATCAATGAACCAATCTTCGAAGTGCATGCTTGGACCGACTCGCAAGTCGTTCTAGCGTGGCTCAGCGGTGGTGCGTCCAGGTGGAAAACCTTCGTCGCCAATCGTGTGGCGGAAATTACCACCCATCTTCCAGCCATCAATTGGGACCACGTGGACACTCATCAAAATCCCGCTGATCTGATATCACGTGGGGCACTTCCTGAGAAACTTCGAGACAACTCTCTCTGGTGGAATGGGCCTACCTGGAGCCCAAATACTGGTCACCATCCACCCCCGCAATCCAACGGATCGTCTCTTAATCAACAACAAGTTCAGCAAATCGATCGAGAGCAGAAGACAACTGCCGTTTCTCTCGTCGCAGTTTACGAGAACCATCTGCTCGACAGCTTGATGGCCAGATTTTATCCAAATCTACAAATGTTGCTTCGAGTCACCGCTCGTGTTCTTCGGTTTCGTTTTACCGATTCCAGGGAAACTTCACGTTTGCTGCCGTATGAAATCGACCGTGCAATGAGGATTTACGTGAAGCATGTGCAGCACCTTTACTTCGAAAGCGAGCTAGCACGCCTGGAACAGAAAGCGGTAGTATCTCGACATAGCTCGCTCCATCAGCTCAACCCGGTGCTAGATGAACATGGTTTGATCAGGGTGGGCGGCAGACTTCAGAACTCGAGCCTTAGATATTCACTTCCTTGGTACTGCAGCACTATCACGTCACACATCACCATTGCGGTCCACAGGCACTGCTAGCAGCGTCCAGAAGGCGATTTTGGATAATCCGCGGGGCCAGCACAGCCAGAAAGATCTTCCGCCAGTGTGTTAGCTGCGCAAAGGCCAAACCAGCTCCTGTTTCACAACAGATGGGAGAACTGCCTCCTGAACGAGTCCAGCCGCATCCTCCATTCACTATTACAGGTGTGGATTACGCAGGGCCTATCAGCATCGTCGGACGTCGAGCGCGTGGAGTGATTGCAAGCAAGGGATACATAGCGCTGTTCATTTGCTTCTCAACGAAGGCGGTTCATTTGGAAGCGGTTTCGGACCTGAGCACAGAGGCTTTTCTGGCAGCATTCACTCGCTTCTTTAGCAGGTATGGGCTGCCTGCTAAAATGTTTTCCGACAATGCGTCAAATTTCCGATCTGCGGCACAGCAACTCCGCGGTGTCTACACGTTGATCAATTCGTCTGCCCATAACAACACCGTCACCGATTTTCTGACGGACAGAGGAGTAGAGTGGAGTTTTATTCCGGCAAGATCGCCTCATCACGGCGGCTTGTGGGAATCCGCAATCAAAGTTGCTAAACAGATCCTTGGAAACCTCACGAAGAACCAAACGCTCACTTTTGAAGAATTGTCGACATTTCTAGCTCAAGTAGCGGCCACGATGAATTCGAGGCCGATTACTCCTATTTCTTCTGACCCAAGCGATCATCAGCCTCTCACACCTGCTCATTTTCTAATTGGGAGGCCGCTCTGTACTGTTCCGGAGGTGAATCTGCTGGAGCGACAAATCAACTCGATCTCTCGTTGGCAGTTCATTCAAAGGCTTTCGCAGAACTTCAGGACAAGATGGCAAACCGAATACGTTCGAACCTTTCAGCGACTGACCAAGTGGCAGCAGTCTTCACCGAACGTTTCTGTTGGCGACTTTGTGCTACTGTTGGATCCTGGCTATAAAGGGAAGCAATGGCCATTGGGACGAGTCCTGGAAACATTCCCAGGAAAGGATGGACTAGTTCGAGTACTGTCGATCATGACTTCTTCAGGCGTTACTCGGCGAGATATCCGGAAGATTCGAATCATTCCTCTTGATGCGGACGAGTTCGTACCAGGAAGACGTGAACCTGAAATTGCTGATCGCAATTTGGTGGGCGGCTTATGTAGGCGTGGAATTTGTGGACGATCCCCATCTAGCCAGATGAGCACCAATTAGTTCAATTTCTCCTTAACCACTCACTCTCTGACACACACGAGTATTGTTAAACTACACATTTCCTATTCTTTTATATTAATAAAGTTAGTTATATTGAGTTCGTTGAGCCGTATACACGCGTTTTTTCAATCTCGTTCCGAATCGGATTGGGGAAACGTCCGCCGGGTTTTTTTCCGAGTTTAACACGCCGTTCGTCGTACTCCGGGCACCAAGTATTATTGGAAAGTTTGCCGAACAAACTATTACCTTATTTGCTCAACTTCAAGAGTTATGTGTCATTGTTTGTGGACGACCCCTTGTAATAGGTTTTCGGATATAACTTTTTCTATGGATTTTTAGGATTTTTCGAGTGTTCTACAAAGTTGTTCTTTGTGATGGAATACACCTCATTCTGCTTTTTTTGTACTGGATTAACGCTCCAAGTGGAACAGCGCCTGCATCTCAACTTACCAAAATTTCAAAAACACTATGGAGTTTTTGGTGAAATTTTCTTTATTTTTTATTTTTAATGATTATAATACTCCTCTAAAAACTATTACTGTAAACTCTCAATTGCAATTACAGCTAAGATTTCTACGTACAAAAAAATGCTTTGATTTTTCTAGACATTTTTGTTTATTTTCCTGCTGTGATTCTTTCAGTGATTTCTACGAGGATCCCTAAAGAAAATTTTCTTAGTATTTATCCAGTAGTTCATGCGGGAAATCCACTTGAAATTTCTTCAGAAACTTTTTTGGCATTAATTCAATAATTTCTTAAAAAATCCACCAGGAAGTCTTGTTGCAATTCCTCAGCCAATTCCTGCTGGTAATGTACCAGGAATTCTTGGTGGACTACTAAGAGCAATTACTGAAGAAATCTCAGCTGATATTGTTTGAGAAATTCCAGCAAGAATTCTTGAAAAAATAGTAGAAATATCTGAAGGAATCCTAGCAAGAATTTCAGGTGATGTTGCTAGGGAAATTCTTAAAGGTATCCCTGAAAATTCCTTGGAGAAATCACAAATGGAATTCCTATAGCAACCCTTGGAAGAATTACATGCAGCAAATGTAAAGGAATCTTTGGAGAAACCTTTGGGACAATCTCATCAAGAATTTCGAGAGAAATTCCATTATTAATTTGTGGAGGAGTTTTAAGAGGATTTCTCAAAATACTTTTTCTTGGATTCCTCCAAAAGTTTCTCTTTGCATTTTTCTGAGCATTTCTCCAAAAATTCCTTCAGGACCTCATTTAAGAAAACTCTAGAATGCCCAGTCCACAGAAATTTCTTCAAAAGTTCCTTTTGTGATTTTTACAGGTTTTTTTTTTCAAAACATTCCTCTACAAATTTCACTTCAAATTTCCCCAAAATGCCTGCTTGATTAAAACTACGAATTCCTCAAGTTGTTCTTCTAGTAATACATCTTGGACTTTATCAAAGAATTCTTCTGGGATTACCTCTAGACATTCTTGTTGGGATTTATTGAATTATTCTTCTTCTTCTTGGCGTAACGTCCTCATTGGGACAAAGCCTGCTTCTCAGCTTAGTGTTCTATGAGCACTTCCACAGTTATTAACTGAGAGCTTCCTCTGCCAATGACCATTTTGCATGTGTATATCGTGTGGCAGGCACGAAGATACTCTATGCCCAAGGAAGTCAAGGAAATTTCCTTTACGAAAAGATCCTGGACCGACCGGGAATCGAACCCGTCACCCTCAGCATGGTCATGCTGAATACCCGTGCGTTTACCGCCTCGGCTATATGGGCCCTTAACATATCGAGGTATTAATCTTAAATAACATTATACCTCAATATGCCCTTCATTAGGTGGACATAAGAGGCAAAATAACAAAAATGAATATATAAATAACACCTGATAAATAACAAGTCTTGTTATTTCAATAATGAATGCATACCATAAATTTCAATTGCTCTATTTGTTACCCAGAAGGTATAAAATAACAAAGTAATAACATTTCTTGCTATTAAATTGAACATTTTTCTATAGCACCATGGTGTAATAACAAAAACAGACACTGAGACTGATACTTTAGCAGCCCTAGTATTCCCACAGCAACCACCAGGCAATCGCCTACAAGATAGGTCAGAGAGATCCCATGGCGATACGGAGAGCTAGGACTTATGAGCGGATGTAGAAGATTAAGGACTTCGACAAAGAGAGCAACCTTGGCAAAACAGTGGAGTTGCTATAACAAACTTCGACACAGGAGAGTTGACGGAAGCGTTAGCAACGGCAAGTGCTGCGGCGATGCCAAGGAAGACGGAACCAAAGATCGGTAGACGTTCAGTGTACTGGTGGAATGCGATGCTCAGTACCCTCCGTGCGACTTGCCTCAGAGCTAGAAGACGAGTTCAGTGAACACGAACTGATGCCGTCAGAGAAGATCACAAGGTTGCGTTCCGGGAAGTTAGAGCTGTCATCGAACGAGGTATCTAGCAGAGCAAGGCGAACTGTTACCAGGAGCTATGTGAGCAAGTCGACGCTAACCCCCGAGAAAATGTCTACCGCATCGTAATGACAAAGCTGAAATGTCCAATAACGCCAGTTAAAATGTGCCCAGACAACTTGATGGGTATCGTGGAGGGTCTATCTCCGAGACACGATACAATGACGAGCTCGTTACCGTGGCTAAAGCATAGAAAAGTAAGAAGGCCCCTGATTCAGATCCCTAACGCAGCGGTTGAAGCGATGATCCTGGATATTCAGGTCAGTGTTGTAGAAATTCCTGGTTGAAGGTATCTTTTCGGATATACGGAAGATCCAAAAACTAACGCTGCTGCCAAAACCAGAAAAGAGGCCGGCAGATCTAGCAGGCCGATTTGTTTATTGGATACGCTCGAAAAACTTCTGGAGAGGATCATCCTTAACAGGCTGACCGAGAAGGCATCCTTACAAAAGCGGACAGGAAATCACTTCTGCGCCGTGGTAAGGGTAGACGTTTAACAGCACCAGTTGGGAAGTTACCGTTGCCCTGCATAATATGCTTGGTCCCCGACTATCTGTCTAAGATTCTAAGGAACAACTTCCAAAATAAGGACCTTGCGTACTAACGTAGGGCAGAAATCAGGGGCCAATACTTGGGGCAACGCTCTGAAACGCAATGTACAACGGTGTGCTAACATTGAAGCTTTCGGCAGGTGTCATTATCGTGAGCTTCGCAAACGACGTCGTCTTAGCGGTTATCAGGCGAAACTCTCGAAGAAGTGGAAATGCTTATGTCGAAGTCAATCAACACTATCAGAAGATGGATGATTGTGGTAAAGCTGCAGATAGCCCATCACAAGACAGGAGTGCTCGTTGTTAGTAACTGCACAGCAGTCCAAAGAATGGAAATCACGATTGGAGAGCAAGCAATTGCATCGCACCGTGCTGGGAAGCATTCAGGGGTGATGGTTGATGACCGTCTGAGCTTGAACGCGTACGTCAATTACGTCTGCGAAAAAAAAAAAACGACGAAAGCGGGCAATGCATAAGTGAGGATTACGCCAAACGTAGGCGATTCAAGAAGTAGTAAGATGCGCCTTTGGGCAAGTGCTGCATCCTCCATACGTAGGTATGGAGTGCCAACCTGGACTGCAGCGTTGAAAACGGAGAGGAACAGTCTGAAGCGGGAAAGTATGTTCCGACTCATGGTTCTACACTGGCAGTGGTATAACCTGGATGTTCCGATGATAATTTGGATAAGGATGGCATTCTGGGGTACCCAGACGGCGGCGATTCTTTCATCGGTTGTACCGCTGACAAGTTCATGAAGACTGGTAAGATAAAAGTAGGATGAGCGGTATGCAATCTGAAAGTCACTTATCGAGTTGCAAAACAGATGGAGAGTTACTTCAGGTGCACGGAGTTCGCTCAACAGACGAGGAACTGCAAGGGCCCTGATAGATAGAAATGCGCCAACGCAACACAGTCAACTGTTGTGGCAGTCGACAACGGAAACTAAGCGACGTCGCAATAATTACAGAGCCGTAAGGAGTTCCTTCCGATTACGATAACTGGGTGATGGATTACCGGTATCTTTGTGTGTAGCTTAGCTGTTATGCGCCCCTAAGGTTGACTTGGAAGCATTGTTATTAGGGGAGATTAACGCTTGGACTGTGGAGTAGATAAGCAGGTTAAACAAAGAGAGTACAGTTGACGAAGTTGGACGTATTGGTGTGCAACGTAGGACCAGTGCGCACATTCCGCAAGGATGGCCGGGAATAAGAAGGCCGGCTCCAGAGGTACATTTTCCTCCATTAGGGACATTTGTGCCATCATTTTTCCATAGCATCTTTGGATCGGATGAAGTGAATAACGAACGCCTTCGAAAAGGACTTCTTTGTCGAGGCACTTCGAGTAGACAGCGATGTTCCTATTCTGAATGCAGAGGAACTAAAGAAAGCACCACATGCTCTCGCTATGTGGTTCTACCATACCATGAAAGACTTTGCACCCTACATGCAACCTGCCTGAAAGTTAGATGTCATGTTCAAAGAGCGACCAGGACCGCTGTTATACGGTAGATTTTACTGAGCAAAACCAATTGTCAAAGAGCGTCCAGCATAGCTCTGGTCCTTATAAATCCCTACATAATGCTTCCACGGGCTAATCGATAACAAAGACCGCCAGCTAAGAGTTGTGTGCTTAGCTGGTAGTGCATTCTTGGCACTGTTGTCCTCCTGACTTCAGCCAGATTGAGGAGGCCAAGGAAGTGCGGCTCCAACAACGTCTGTTCTGACATCCAGCGGCAGAGTATGAAATGCTGTATCGCATTAGCTATACCTATGGAGGCAGCCCCTTTCAGCGCGATTTGCGGGTTACAGCTTGTTGAACACTTTTTGAAAAGTGAACATTTTACCTGTCCCAGTTGTTTTGAGTATCGGCCCCGATAAGGTAGCCTGCTGAAAACCTTCAAACACCAAGAAAAGCAATAGTAGAGCAAGGTAAGGCTTCAGAAATGTCTGAACGCTACTTCTCAGACATTTGGAAGATTAAGAAGCAGGTGTTGCTGCCAAAACCAGGAAAGCCTCCAGGGGACCCAGCATCCTATCTACCGATATGCCTGTTGAATACTTTTGGCAAACTCCTAGAGAAGATCGTCGTGAACAGACTGGTAAAGTGCACGGAAAGCGAGCGCGGACTGTTTAAAAGGCAGTTTGGGTTTCGGAAAAGGAAGTCGACAGTGAAAACAATTCAGACGGTCATGGCGAATGCGAAGAAGGCGTTAAAGCAGAAGAGAAGGAGTAATCGTAGTAACCATAGATGTGAATAACGTGTTATAAGCGTAGGGGTAGTGGGGGTAAAGTGGACAACCTAAGAATTTTGGTCGTTTCCCGCGGAAATGCGGCAAAATCCATCTGCTTTTCCGAGTAACATGGAAGGTAATGATATACTCTAAAAATCTTGTAAGGGGTTGCCTTTAAAAAATATTGTTTTCTTTAATTATTTTCTTCACCAAATCGTGCATCAAAATAGCGTGGAAAAAATTGGTGGGGGTAAAATGGACAATCGATGGGGTAAAATGAACAAGTCGTTAAAAGTTATATAACAGCATATTGTTTCTATGTTTTTAAATACAAACTATCAAATTTCATACGATACCTTTATTTTGTTGTTTTCAAACTTTTAATACAAACTTTGAAACACACTTAAATAATTATTGTAAAAATAGTGTAAAAATCAAGCACTGTTTGGATGAAAATTATATTTTGTTGATATAAAATATTTTTATAACTTTTTACTTAAACTATCTCACGATAGGTATGACGGCTGATGATTCTGAAGTTTGCAAAAACAAAAATGAAATTTTGGTGAAATTTGAACCGATTGTCCATTTTACTCCCACGGTCTGATTTTGTTAAAATTATTTCCAAAAATTTTTTTTTACAAAACCTAATTTTTTTTTCGGTCAAATATATTCTTCTACATGGACTTTATTAGTTTAGGGTGTTAAACTTGTTACAATTTGAAAATAACTTACGAGAAAACCTTAGCAATTATAAGCAGATTTTACATCATATCCGATTTTTCACGTGATTTTTAAAGTTTTTGTCATCTTGAAGAGGTTTATTTGATGTTAATGTTCAAGATCAGCAAAAGTATAATGATTCATGCTTAGGCATAAGCTTCAATCGTTGAAACATTTTGAAAAGCTATAAAAGCCATGAAACTGTACCCTGCCCATTTTACCCCACCTGTCCACTTTACCCCCACCACCCCTAAGCTGTCAGGCCATTGTCACAGCACTGCATAGTATCCTCGTTCTGGCGATTCATTAAGAACAGGAAAAATTCGCAATCAGTTCCATCTAAGCTGTCTTTTGGTAACGAAACTACACACGATGCCACCACATCTACTGAAATGTTTGCTAGGTTTTTCAAATCAGTGTACAGCAAGGACCCTCTTTCAGACTCGACGGAACTTCTGGATTCGCTGCCGTCATTTGATATCAACTTCCCATGTCCTACATTCTCCGTGGCCGAGATCATTAGTTCACTGAACGCCGTTGATGCCTCGAAGGGTCCAGGTCCTGATAAGCTTCCGCCTGTTTTCATTAAAAAATGTGCAGAAGTACTTGGGTCTCCGGTTTGCCTACTGTTTAACCTATCCCTGGAACAAGGCGTTTTTCCGGATGTATGGAAACTGTCTTCAGTCATTCCTATACACAAATCGGGCAGCATTCGTAATGTAGAAAACTACCGTCCAATATCGATACTATGTTGCTTAGCTAAAATCCTGGAGCTTCTTATTCATGATAGAATGTATTCAGCCGCAAAACCGATATTTTCTGAGTTTCAGCATGGTTTTGTGAAAAATCGCTCAACCGTAACGAACCTCATGAGCTACACGAGCTTGTTGAATACCAGCCTTGAAAAGCATTGCCAAGTAGATAGCATCTATATAGATTTTGCGAAAGCTTTCGATAAAGTACCGCACGCCTTAACGCTGGAAAAGCTTGAGAAATACGGATTCCCTCATTGGATCATAGCTTGGTTACGTTCTTATCTAATTGGTAGATCCGCTTTCGTTAAACTGAACTCCGCGAAATCTGACATTTACACCACGCCTTCCGGAGTGCCTCAGGGAAGCCATCTGGGCCCGTTGATATTCATCCTGTTTGTTAATGACCTCTGTCACCGTATAAGTTCTCACCGCCTTATGTTCGCAGACGACTTGAAAATGTATAGGATCATCAGTTCCGTCGTCGACTGCATTGCTCTGCAGCAGGACATTGATACCGTAGATAGCTGGTGTGTATCTAATGGTATGCTGTTGAACGTTGGGAAATGCAAAATAATAAGCTTCCGAAGATCTAGGCCTCTAATTAGCTTCGAATACACCATAGACGGAGACAAAATTGAACGTGTTGAATCTATAAAAGATCTCGGAGTGATTATGGATTCAAAGCTAAAGTTCAACGAACATATATCTCTGACAACGACTAAAGGTTTCTCGCTGCTAGGCTTCGTTCGTCGTAATGCCGCCGATTTTTGATGACGTGTACGCTCTCAAAACCTTGTATAGCTGTTTTGTGCGTAGTGTACTCGAATATGCTGTGCCAGTTTGGGCACCATATCATGAAACTCAGATACAACGTTTAGAACGAGTTCAACGCAGTTTTTTGAGGTTTGCGCTAAGAAGGCTTCCATGGAATGACCCGCGGAGACTACCACAATACGAACAACGATGTCAGCTGATACGACTGGAAACTCTTCGTGAAAGACGTAAGTTCCTGCAGATGATGTTCGCATTCGATATTTTATGTGACCGTTTATAGACTGTCCAGATCTTCTACATCAAGTCAATTTCTATGCTCCGGCTCGTCGTTTACGTCACCGACAATTGTTCTGGGTTGCTCGGCATTCCACAGCGTATGGTCAGCATCACCCGTTTGAGAGATGTGTTTGCTTATTAAACAGTGTACCGTGGTTTGATTTTAATTTAAGTAGAACGACTTTTAAAACTAGGATTAGGCAATTAATTCAAGTAACCAAACAATCTGTACAGCTATAGCTGAAGATGAAGTTAATAATAAATAAATATGAGGGATCCCGACTATCTGTGCAAGGTTCTGAAGAGCTACTTACATAATCGAGTCCTGATTTAAGAGACAAACCAGCGTCAGAGATCGGTAGAATCACGACGGGTATGCCACAGGGCTTTATACTCAGCCCAATGTTGAGGAATATGATATATGATGAAGTTTTATGACACGTACTATACAGAGCAGTCAAGATCGTTGGTTTTGCGGATGAAGTCAACCTTAGCACATCACAAGACGGAGAAAGTGATTGCCAAATGGAAAGCAATACAGTTATTTTAAATCAGCGTAGGAGAGCACATATTTTTTTTTCCGAAGCATGCACTAAAACACCTGGGCGTGAAGGTTGATGATCGGTGAAATTCCAACAGCTACCTTGACCATGCCTGCAAACCGGCGGCGAAGGTAGTCAACGCGCTATCCAGGATCATGCCGAACATAGGAGGAGCAAGAAGTAACAAGAGGCGTCTTCTGGCAGGTGTATCAACCTTGATGGAGTGATGACCAGAGTAGGCTTCAAACATCGTCGGATACTTGACGGAGTGAACAAGATGTGACGTTACGACAGGCCCGTGCACAGAAGTGGCGCCAAGGAAGAGGTTTTTCTCAATTTCGGCGAAAGGCGGAGGTGCGCCGAGTGTATGAAGCATCGCTGATGGTGAGGGGGAAGGGTTAGCTACCAACCCCCCCCCCCCCCCCCCCTTGTGCACGGGCTTGCGTTACGAGAAGAAAGGACTGCACACTAGCAGTGCATGTTAGAGGCTGCTAAGTGCTGATGTGTGCCAAGCAGAGCAACCCCGGTCGCATCCTGTGGTCCCAGGGAGGACCAGCAATAGCGAATTTATGCTTAGCCTGTAGAGGGTTCCGAGCCCCGGACAGGAGTTCATCCCCACATTATCTGAGCTGTCTTTTCAGGTGTCTGTAGTGCAAATTCGCCTAACAAGTAGTTTAAACTGGAGAGTAGATGATGCCTAAACTTACAGCGATCACATGGCGGATCGCTGTAGTATCGACTACAATAAACTACAGCAGGCAGCGGGTAGAGCAAGAGGCGGCTAGGTCAAGGCCAAGCTCCCGTAGGTGGATGAAATCATACTTCAACGACTAGCTTACGAGCTAGATGATGAGGAGCGAAATGAGCAACTGGAGGCGTTCGCGACTGCTAAAGTCCCGTTGAGGACCGAGATAAGGGCAAGCAAAAAGGCCTGCTTTGAGGGTCTCTGTCAGAGTGCCAATGCAAATTCATGGGGTGATGCCTGAAGGAGCGTCATGACCGACACAAGACGTGTTGTAATGGCAACTGCAGAGCAGTCTCCAGAGATGTTGGAGGGGATCACCGAGGAGCTTTTTCCCCGTTATGTTCCTAGTCCTTGGCCAGGGACTGGGGCTGGCGATGCGAAGAAGGTCACCGATGAGCAACTTGCGGGGATAGCGAAATCCCTTAGCGTAGGTAAGACCCCAGGTCCGGACGGAGTTCCTTGAGAGTAGCTATTCCAGAGACCCCCGAGATGTTCAGGTCTGCTATGCCGAAACAATATGCTTGATCGACACGTCGGGGAGGTGCTCGAGAAGATCATCCTCAACAGAGAGAAGCCAGCTCGGTTTCCGGACAAGAAGGTGGACCGTAGACGATAACTAGACGGTTACAAAGACCGCCGAGATAGCGGTCCAGCGTAAGTGCAGTAGTGACTCTGTAAGGAACGCGTTCAAAAGGGCCAGTTGGGCCTCCAGCTCAGGTCTCTGATGAGTGGATTTCCCTTCATGCCTTGAAAAAGAAAACAAATCACTATTCTTCGATCAAAAAGTCGTTTCCAGTAGACTTTCCAGTGTGCAAGAAAGGAAGAAAATAAAACTTGGTCTTCTCTTCCCAATCGAGTGACTAGCCGAATAAAGAAAACCTTGGGACGTGCGAGGGAGTGTGGTAATGTGGTGTCAAGGGCGTTCCCGTTTTGTTTTTTCTTCGAGTCCAAGGGAACACCCTTAGAGCCGAAAAACGCATGGTGGTTGCCAAGGAGACTTCGCACCGCAGCTGCTGTCAAACCTTACGTACAATGACTGGAGTTGAAGTTGAAGGAGGGGTTTACGGCCAATAAATCATACCCGCTGTCAGCAGCGAATGGTTCCAACAACAACGGCACAAGACGCGACGCATTCAGTCTAATGTCTCATGTGATGTTTCGTGTTACAAGTTGTTGAGGTCTTGTTGCGTTTATTGCTTTTGTTGTTTTTGAAATGGGTCCAATGGTTGACGGAGACATTGATACTAATAAGGCTCTCCTGTTAAGGCGAGCCTGAGACCGATGATAATGTGTGGCATGAGTCAATCCAAAAGTATTGTTGAAGCATCTATTTATACATTTGAAAGTAATTCCTACGCATATTGTTATCTTAATGGAAATTTTTGTCTTATAGCACTACCTCTTTCTTTCAAACAATTCAAAATAACTTTTCTAAAGCATTCCTTTACAAAGTATCTTTCATCTTTCCTTCGATGACTCTCGAAAAACCAATTGTAGATGTGCGGAAGCTTCATGAAGCGACTTCCCAAAGTTTTTTTTCCTCCAGTATATTTGACCCTTTATTGCGACCATCTCTGAACGCCCCAACAGCAGCAGCAGCAGCAGCAGTGGACCTACAGCCATAAATTGGCCGAGCGGCTTCGAACAATGGGCCACTTGGTCCCAGCTAACAGCCAAGTTTTTTTCTTCATTCCTACCCACCTTCTTCCTTTGACCCGAACTAAGGCTAAAGTCGTTCCGGACGAGCATCATCAGCAGCAGCAGGCCTCCCCATCAGCAGTGGCGGTGGCGCTCCCATAAACAAAATATACGCCAACGTTCAAGTGGTACCTACCAACATAACAACGTAGAAAGAAGGCAGCGGGAAAAAGGGGAGAGGAACCGAGGAGATGACGCTCGACGACGACGATGGAGCAAAAGTTTAAATCGATTTTTCCCCTGTGGGTCGCTGGTTGGTCCAAGTGCAGTAGCGCTACAGCGAAACAACAATAAGCAACGACTTGACCTCTGCTCCGGCTGAAAAGAATGATGCATGATGCTTCTGTTGTTGTTGTTTGAAAGTGGTGGGCCAGCTCTTCAAGATGCTTTTCTGGATCGTTCTAGTTACCTATATGCAGGTGGAAATAGTTTTTCAAAGGGTGAAGAGTGGATTGTCGATGAACGGTCGAGAAAACCTTCACAAACATCCTTTAAATCCTCACTAAAACTGTTAAATTTGGTGCCGTTCCCTCCGGCATTACCAAAGGAGCTTATCAAGGATCCTTTGGTAATGCCTTTAGTAATTAATTCGGTATGGTTATGGGATACCCCAGTTAGCCTTGTGGTTAAGGCTATGGATCCCTAACCCGGAGACGGCGGGTTTGATTCCAGTTCCGGTCGGGAAAAAATTCTCGACTCCCTGGACATAGTGTATCATTGTACTTGTTTCACAATATATAAATTCTTGCAATGGCAGGCAAAGAAAGCCCTTCAATTACACAGAAAAAAATATGTAATTAAATTTCAGCGAGAAATTATGCACATAAAGGGAATGCCAGAGTTAGTGCACTTTTCCATGAGATATAATGTAAAATTACATTACAATCGTGTAAATTTCCGCCAACAATCGCGTAAACCATCATGGACTCCAACCGGTTACGCGACTATTGGCGGAAATTTACACGAACGTAACGTAATTTTATGCAATTCTGTATCGTTATTTCTATTTTATTTAACTCATTTCGGTATCATAATGGTCAATTTTTCCTAACTGGTTCATTATGCAACTGAAATGAGGTTCATCAGTAAATCCCTTGAGGATTCTTGCGAAAAACACGAAATTTCGTCAGAAATTCTCATATTCTTTGATTTTTTTCTGTAACTTTCTCTAATTCTCTCGATAATTCCATTGGGACATTCTCAGGAAGGTCTTCGGACATTTCCTCGGATTTCTTTTCTGTGTTGGCTGCCATAAGATTTTTTTTTGGAAATTGATTTGACCATTTGATGTTTCAGATTTCTACGACTATTCTATTGGAAATCACAACTCTTTTGTGAATTGCTGATGAAAAAACCCTTTTTGTTATTACGTTGGGAAAGTACTTATTATTCATTCACTGAGAGGACATCGAAATGGCCTACTTTTCTACACTTGAACAACAGTGCCGAAAAGTACTACTATTCAGCGCTTTTAAAGTGGCGTATGAAGCGGTAGTGTTCCGGAGCCGGTTCCGAGTGTCCCGCCGGAGGTGGTAATATATAAAAGTGAACCAAACCCATGCATGCGCTGAAAGTCTCCATAATAAAGCTAAATCAATCAATCAACCATGCATGCGACACATCAAATCGTGACTTTCTCGATAATCTGATAAACGATTAGCAAGAAAATAGGTTCAGATTACATAAGAAACTGCCAGTAGTATTGCGGGATCTGTTCCGGGTGTCCCGCCGAAAGTGACCATTTATAAAAAAATAACCAAACCCATGCAAGTGATACATCAAATCGCGGGTTTTTCGATAACCTGATGAATGATTAGGAAGAAAATAGGCTTAAACCATATTAAAAACTGCCGGTAATATATTGGAACCGATTCCGGGTGTCTCACAGGAAGTGTTCAAATGTAGAAAGGATCCAAACCAACGCATGCGGCACATAAAATAGCGGGTTCTCAATAACCTAAAGAAGGTCAGCAAGAAAATCATCTCAGACCACATCTCAGGCCACATCTCAGAGTACAGGTGGGTAATTCTCGCTGAGACCGGCCCACTATTTACACCTTGTCTTCAAATATGTTTAAGGTGGCGATTTTCTGAAAGTCCTTGCTAAAAAAGTAAGGAAAATGCATTTGGTTACTCAAATTGTTGGACTCCCCGTTAGTTAGAGCCACAATAATTTTTGCAGACGCCTCGATTTTGGTCGAAAGCTACCAGTTAAACCATTAGAATTCGAAAACTTGTCCAAAAACCACCTCAAAATGAATTGTTGTTGAAAAAAGGAAATATAGAGCTAATATTTACAATAATAAAAAGTTGGGTCGGCCATATTGATTTTGGCCGCCATCTTGGATTTCTATACCAAAACATTTTTTACACCATGATTTTCGCATCAATTGAAAGCTGAGACATTTATACATAGCATATCAAAAAAATAGAGATGTATTTTTCTTGTTATAAAAGTTATCTGTCGAATACTCACGAATACTCATGATGAAATTTACAGCGAAACAACTACCAAGAGAGTTTCTAAAGAAAATCGGGAAGTATTTCTCGGGTGAAGTCGTTAAGAAATTTTCGGCTGAAGTCTTGGAAGAATTGTCAAGGAATCTCTTGGAGGAACTCCTTTAGGAATTCGTGGAGAAATGGTATTAGCAAGAGCGCTTTAGATGGTATTCTGGATTATACTAGGAAAAACTCCTGAAATAATTAGGCTACTTAAAGATTTTCGGCATAAATTCCAAAAGGCATTCCCGGAGAACTACTGCCAGAAGTTGCGAGAGGCACAGAACTAACTCGCGAAAGAAATCACGAGAAAAGTTCCGATGATAGTCGTGCACAAAACAATTCCGAATGAGGTCCTGAACGAGGTTAAGGTGAAAACCTGAACCAAATTGCAATTAAAGTCAACAAGAACACATAACCGCCCAATGCTAATCCCGCTGTGTTACGCAATCCGTTAAGTAGCTGGCGGATCTGAACAATCGTCAAACCAGCAGCAAAGCGATGCAAGCGCCGTGACCGAGTGATTTGCAAACTATTGAGTATTTGAACTGACCGTTAAAAAGCAGAACAATGGGAAGTGAGTAGAGTGAGACGTTTGTTTGTCTGTGTTAGATTAAAGGGTTCTAACACAGACAAACCCAAAAACAAACAAGCATTTCATCAGATTTTCCTCTCCAATCGCCCCAAATCGATTCCGTTTCCAAGGACCAGACCCACCAAGAATACAATTCTGCTGCAAGCTTAGACGAATAGAGCCGATCCACTTGGTACCCCAGAAAGAAATAAAATTAAACAATAAAAAGCCAAACTCTGAGTAGAAAGAGCCAGCTGGATCAACCAAGCACCCCCTAGCTGCTCGGGGAAAGTTTCCTTTCTCAATAAGATGATATCAGGGGGGAAAAGTCCGTCCCACATTCCGCCCCACGTTTCCAGCGACTTACTTCTAGAGAGAGCATACAAGGGATAAAGTAGTTTTTCCACTCGATTCCCACCAGTAGATGTGCGGAATAGAAGGAAGGATGGAAGGGGGCATCGAAATTGGTTTTGGGCCTCTGAAAAGTTTTACCCATAGCCCTCTTGTGCAGAAAAATGGGGTGAGTCAACAGCAGCTGCAGTACTGGTAGCAGCAGCAGCACCAGTAGTTTCTGGAGTTGGCTGTTTTATTACTTTGTGTATGGGTGTTTGGTTGCTGTTGCTGCTTCGAATGGCGATGGGTTTGCTGTGCAGAAGAATAGGATCAGGGAGCCATGTGTGTTTGACAATGTTGCTGTGCACTGAAGGGATGAACGGAATGGAATAGCTTTATTCGACAAGCTTTAATTTATAGAGCTGTTCGAAATAAGCTCTTCAGGGGAAGGAGATCTGAGAGGTTAACGAAATTGGAAACTTGTATCAAATGATTTTTTTGTTCTCGAATTGCAATAGTTAATTTTCTCTAGGAATTTCTTCAAAGTAACTATTCATATCAGTGCCATACACTGTATAAAATTATCTTATTTTTCCTGAATCACCGTATCCTTCTGGCTTTGGTTACTTTCATTCGCCTTAGAGTGCAGCGAGCTCGTGTTTCACCTTCGCCGCGGTTGTTGAGCCTGGCTTGTAACATTACATCTTTGAGAGCGATGTTAAAGAGGAGGCATGAGAGTCCGACACCTCCCCGACGCAGTCGCCGGCGATATTCGAATGAGCTGGATAGTTCACCTGAAATCTTTGGGAGTTGGCTCATTCCCGTCCTTTGTTGCATTGGCGTAGCCGTCCCCTCCGTTGTCGTTGTCTCCCGTGCTTACGTCCTCCACGCCATTCAGGAGCTCGTCAAAGTGCTGCTTCCATCTTTCGACCACCTAACGTCGTTCCGTCAAGAGACCTCCGTTGTGGAATACGTTGAGCTTCTCGTAGAACTTCCATGTTTCATGGGAACGGTACAGCAGTTCCATTTCTTCGCACTACTGTTTCCGATTCTGTTTGTAACGTTCCACGTTCCACCGTTCTGCACTCTTCGACGAACCATTCGTTCCGTCGATTCCGTTCCACTTATCCGATGGTGCTCTCGGCTGCGTCGTTGATGGCTGCTTTCACTGTACCCCATCAGTTCTCTGGAGGGGCCTCATCGAGCTCGCCCTCGCCTGGCATATTGTTCACCCAGGAGGTTCTTTAGAAATTTCTTCAGGAAATCTTTTGAGATTTCCTTGAAGACCTCTTTAATAAATTTTATCGGATATTTTCCTAAGAAATTCAGAAGTTCTCTCGAAAATTACTTCATGAGCTCCTATATACAACATCGCTTCAAGATATTGTCCGAGAACTTCAGTTAAAATTCCTCAGGATTTTTTTGGAGATGCTCGGGGATTTCATCAGGAGTTCCTCCAAGTTTTTTGTTTTCATGATGGCCTCTGAGTTCCTTCTGAAATTCACCAGGATTTTTTGTTTCACAAATTCTTTTAGAATTTTTTTCCATGATTTTTTTTTTCAGTTGTTCTGAGTTTCTTAATGATAGTGATTCCCTCAAATGTACTATCAGCAGTTTTTTCAAGAAATTGCTCCTGTTATTCCTTTAATTGGAGATCTTCCGGATTCCATCGAGAATTATTCAAAAAATCCTCCGGAAATTCCTGCAATTATCTAAAATCTGTGGAAATGTATTCAGCAGTTCCTCAGGGAATTTTCCCAACAGGCACTTCTGATGGAATCATAGATAAAACTCATTGAAGAAATTTCTGCTAAAGATAAATAAGAAGTTTCCGGCGTGAATTCCGGAAGAATTATCAGATAAACTTTTTAATCTACCATGAAGAAGTCCCAGAAAAAAAAACCTGGTGGAACTGTTGTAAGAATTACCAAGAATAAGCAAGAATTTCT
This sequence comes from Aedes albopictus, assembly GCF_035046485.1. Classification (NCBI taxonomy): domain Eukaryota; kingdom Metazoa; phylum Arthropoda; class Insecta; order Diptera; family Culicidae; genus Aedes; species Aedes albopictus. Next base: position 242,918,442 of record NC_085136.1, on the reverse strand, counting down.
GGAGGAACTCTTGGAGTAACCTGGGAACGTAGGAACTGTTGATTTTAATCTTGATTTAAAAAGGTTTATTTCAAGTCATTCAAGAACTTCTTGAAAAGATCTCATATGATTCATTTGAAAATATTCAACAGAGATTGCTTCGAAAATTCTTTAAGAAGATCTAGCCTGAATTATTTCAAGAATTCATAAATGAATGTCTTCAGAAATAACTTTAGAGCTTTCTTCAAAAATAGATATGATAATTTCTTGCTTTCTTCATTCCATTCAGAAATTCCTCCGCAGATATCTTTAGAAAATTCTACAACAATTTTCCAAGATTCCTTAAGAATTTTATTAAAGTATCTTCAGAGAAATTTGTCCAAAGATTTCTGCAGAACTCTCCAGAGGAATTCTTTTCCCAATTCTTAAAATTCCTTGATGTTGTCATAACAAATTCGTCTACAGATTTCTGCAGAATTTTCTTGAAAAATTACTAGAGATAAACAAATTTCATCGAAATTTCGTAGAAATATTTCAGGTATTCTCAATTCCTCCAAAAGCTCCTTGTGAATTTCTATTTGAATTCCATTAGAAATGTTGTAACGGAAACATTGTAACGGAAAATCAGCAACAGAATAATACGAACCGAGACCAACGGTAACGACCCCAGCGAACAAAAAGGACTTGCGATTGGAAACTCGGTACGTGGAACTGCCGATCTCTCAACTTCATTGGGAGCACCCGCATACTCGCCGATCTACTGAAAGACCGCGGGTTCGGCATCGTCGCGCTGCAGGAGGTGTGTTGGACAGGATCAATGGTGCGAATGTTTAGAGGTAATCATACCATCTACCAGAGTTGCGGCAACATACGCAAAATAGGAACATCTTTCATCGTGATGGGTGATATGCAGAGGCGCGTGATCGGTTGGTGGCCGATCGACAAAAGAATTTGCAGGTTGAGGATCAAGGGCCGATTCTTCAACTTCAGCATAATAAACGTGCACAGCCCACACTCCAGAAGCACTGATGATGACAAGGACGCATTTTACGCGCAGCTCGAACGCGAGTGCGATCAGTGCCCAAGCCACGACGTCAAGATCATCATAGGAGATTTCAACGCTCAAGTAGGCCAGGAGGAGGAATTCAGACCGACAATTTATAAGTTCAGCGCCCACCAGCAAACGAACGAAAACGACATACGACTCATTAATTTCGCCGCCTCCAAAAATATGGTCATACGTAGCACCTTTTTCCAACACAGCTTCCCTTATCATTACACATGGAGATCACCTAAGCAGACGGAATCTCAAATCGACCACGTTCTGATTGACGACGTCAGGACCTATCGTGGCGCCAACATCGACTCCGACCACTATCTGGTGATAGTCAAACTGCGCCCAAAACTCTCCGTCATCAACAATGTACGGTACCGGCGACCGCCACGGTACAACCTAGAGCGACTGAAGCAACCGGATGTCTCCTCAGCATACGCGCAGAATCTCGAAGCCGCGTTGCCAGACGAGGGCGAGCTCGATGAGGCCCCTCTAGAGGACTGCTGGAGTACAGTGAAAGCAGCCATCAACGACGCAGCCGAGAGCACCATCGGGTACGTGGAACGGAATCGACGGAACGAATGGTTCGACGAAGAGTGCAGAACGGTTTTGGAGGAGAAGAACGCAGCGAGGGCGATAATGCTGCAGCAAGGGACTCGACAGAACGTGGAACGTTACAAACAGAAGCGGAAACAGCAGACCCGCCTCTTTCGGGAGAAAAAGCGCCGCCTGGAAGAAGCGGAGTGTGAAGAAATGGAACTGCTGTGCCGTTCCCAAGAAACACGGAAGTTCTATCAGAAGCTCAACGCATCCCGCAACGGCTTCGTGCCGCGAGCCGAAATATGCAGGGATAAAGACGGAGGCCTCTTGACGGACGGACGTGAGGTGATCGAAAAGTGGAAGCAGCACTTCGATCAGCACCTGAACGGCGTGGATAACGTAGCCACGGGAGCCCACGGCAACGGAGGAAACGACGACGCCAGTGCAGCGGAGGACGAAAATGAACTAACTCCCACGCTGAGGGAAGTTAAGGATGCCATTCACCAGCTTAAAACCAACAAAGCAGCTGGTAAGGATGGTATCGCAGCTGAACTCATCAAGATGGGCCCAGAAAAGTTGGCCACCTGTCTGCATCGGCCGATAGTCAGGATCTGGGAAACCGAACAGCTACCGGAGGAATGCACAGTGTTCGAAATCGATGATTTTGCGATCAAAATTGAATAACTTTTTTGAGGTTGGTTCTAGAGGTTTGGCGTGTTCTACAAAGTTTTTCTGCATGTTAAAAGGCGTCTTCTGATAAAATGTAATTAATGATTAATCCCCCTGGAAGTGAGATAGAAATTTTATTTTTTCAAAAAAAATTTTTAGAGGTTTGACGTCTTAGGCAAAGTTGTAGTTCATAATAAGAGAAAAAACTTCGTAGAACATTTCAAAGCTCCACCTCTTACGGTTTTCGAGATATGGAGCGTTTTGTGCGAAGTACCCCTAAAACTAGTTTTTTCAGTGTAGCTTTAACAGATAAAATCCTACAGTTTTGTGACCTTCTACAAACTTGTTCAGAACGGCAAAATACACATTTCTTCCGAAGATGTCAAGTCATTATATCCTAAAACAAAAAAGTTATAGGCAAATTTATCATATTTTAAGGTGTACTTTCACCTTAAGTAACTATTTCCGGCGCAAAATGGCGCAGATGGCTCAGTCGGTAGGTGAAAGATTAGACTTTTTGCTATCTCTTGAGGGTGGAAACCCTCGTGGGCAATAGTGGGAAAGGTGTTTTAAATACAAGGCAAAAACTTATTATTTTGCCTGTAATACTGTAAAAATATATAAAAAAAATATAATTAAGATGCCCGCAGTAATTTTTAATGCACTGTGTTGCTTCCGGCAGAATCTTTACAAAGTTTTTGCAGAAAACAGTGAGTTTTTATCAGTAAAAATTGAAAAATCAGTAGAAAATATTGTTATAATCCGAGAGTTAGAACTAAAGATAGTTCTAAATAAAAGTGTTTGAATTTCTTCAAACTTATGACAACATATGCTCAAACGATTGACTACTTACCCAATAGTCATACAATTGAATGGCTATAATGGTTAGAATAGTAAATGCGTTTTGATAAATACCTTCGCAGTTCTAATTGGTTTCTTTAGCGATGTTGAGACACTTCCATATTCTGAATCTGCATGCCAAAATGAGCCGAAATTCAAATTTTCATTAATTTTTGTGCCCGGGACCCTATTTAAAAATTAATTTTAAGTTTCTATGAGAGCGATTTGTCGATTCACCCCTTGTCGCATTTTGTACTGGGCAGAGCTGTCAGGCAGCTGTCAAAAATTGTTCGAAAAATCTCTTTGAAGTTGATTTCAAGTACCGAAATAAAGTTCTAAAAATCTGAAAAAAAAAATATAATGGATCAGAAAATGGTGCTCTTTCGTATAAAATTAAAAAATCAATAAATTTTCCAATATTTAAAAACACTATTAAGATAGTTGTAATTTCGCACTCTTCAATTCACATTTTGACGATTTTCTGATGAAAACAAAGCAATATATATATTTCAATTGCTCCCCAGTTGAAAGTGAAACTCGTGAATTACCCAAAAAGCTGTTAATTCGCTATCGGGCGAATCAAAGCTTCTCCTGATATTTTCCGATACTGTGTCCGAAGTTGAAAAGTCAAACAACAACAAATATAAATACATGAAAAAATCTACTCTGTGTTTTGATGTACATCTTGAACTGTTTAATATTTCCTCTCTCCTATTCCTAGCGCTACATAACTTGAATATTGCCTCGAAAAAAAAACTTCAAACAGTTAATTTTAAAGTAACTTTATCAGAAATTACCAGACCATCTGATAGTTAACAATATGAATTCAAAATCATCAAAAAATATTCTGTTTGGTAAGCACAATGCTCAAAAATGTTGTAAAATATTTCCGGAAATTACGTAATGCAGTAAAAATTACTGCGAGCATCTTGATTATTATTATTTTTATTTATTTTTCTTGTATTACAGGCAAAATAATAAATGTTTGCCTTGTATTTAAAACACCTTTCCCACTATTGCCCACGAGGGTTCCTATTCTCAAGAGATAGCAAAAAGTCTAATCTTTCACCTACCGACTGAGCCATCTGCGCCATTTTGCGCCGGAAATAGTTACTTAAGGTGAAAGTACACCTTAAAATATGATAAATTTGCCTATAACTTTTTTGTTTTAAGATATAATGACTTGACATCTTCGGAAGAAATGTGTATTTTGACGTTCTGAACAAGTTTGTAGAAGGTCACAAAACTGTAGGATTTTATCTGTTAAAGCTACACTAATAAAACTAGTTTTAGGGGTACTTCGCATAAAACGCTTTATATCTCGAAAACTGTAAGAGGTGGAGCTTTGACATGTTCTACGAAGTTTTTTCTCTTATTATGAGCTACAACTTTGCCGAAGACGTCAAACCCCTAAAAATTTTTTTTGAAAAAATAAAAATTTTATCTCACTTCTAGGGGGATTAATCATTAATTACATTTTATCAGAAGACGCCTTTTAACATGCAGGAAAACTTTGTAGAACACGCCAAACCTCTAGAACCAACATAAAAAAAGTTATTCAATTTTGATCGCAAAATCATCGATTTCGAACACTGTGGAATGGAAGGAAGGGGTAATCTGCCCCATTCACAAGAAAGGCGACCATTTGGAATGTGAGAACTTCAGGGCGATCACTATTTTGAATGCTGCCTACAAAGTGCTATCCCAGATCATCTTCCGTCGTCTGTCACCTAAAACAAATGAGTTCGTGGGAAGTTATCAGGCTGGCTTCATCGACGGCCGGTCGACAACGGACCAGATCTTTACCGTACGGCAAATCCTCCAGAAATGCCGTGAATACCAGGTCCCAACGCACCACCTGTTCATCGACTTCAAAGCGGCATACGATAGTATCGACCGCGCAGAACTATGGAGAATCATGGACGAAAACGGCTTTCCTGGGAAGCTGACTAGACTGATTAAAGCAACGATGGACGGTGTGCAAAACTGCGTAAGAGTTTCGGGTGAACTATCCAGTTCATTCGAATCTCGCCGGGGACTGCGACAAGGTGATGGACTCTCATGCCTACTCTTCAACATCGCTCTGGAAGGTGTGATGCGACGAGCCGGGCTCAACAGCCGGAAAACGATTTTCACAAAATCCGGTCAATTTGTGTGCTTTGTGGACGACATGGACATTATTGCCAGAACTCTTGGAACGGTCGCAGAGCTGTACACCCGCCTGAAACGCGAAGCAGCAAAGGTCGGACTGGTGGTGAATGCCTCAAAAACAAAGTACATGCTGGTAGGCGGAACCGAACACGACCGAATCCGTCTGGGTAGTAATGTTACGATAGACGGGGATACTTTCGAGGTAGTGGAGGAATTCGTCTACCTCGGATCCTTACTGACGGCTGACAACAACGTGAGCCGTGAAATTCGGAGGCGCATCATCAGCGGAAGTCGGGCCTACTACGGACTCCAGAAGAAACTGCGGTCGAAAAAGATTCACCCACGCACCAAATACACCATGTACAAAACGCTAATAAGACCGGTGATCCTCTACGGGCACGAGACATAGACCATGCTCGAGGAGGACCTGCAAGCACTCGGAGTTTTCGAGCGACGCGTGCTAAGGACGATCTTCGGCGGTGTGCAGGAGAACGATGTGTGGCGGAGAAGAATGAACCACGAGCTCGCTGCACTTTACGGCGAACCCAGCATCCAGAAGGTGGCCAAAGCCGGAAGGATACGGTGGGCAGGGCATGTTGCAAGAATGCCGGACAACAACCCTGCAAAGCTGGTGTTTGCAACTGATCCGGTTGGCACAAGAAGGCGTGGAGCGCAGAGATCACGATGGGCGGACCAGGTGGAGCGTAACTTGGCGAGCATCGGGCGCGACCGAGGATGGAGAGCGGCAGCCACGAACCGTGTATTATGGAGAAATATGGTTGATTCAGTTTTATCTTGAATTTGATGTAATACTAAATAAATGAATGAAGCCCAGGTATCATCATAACCTTCTGAGACTCCCTGGGGGGATCTTTCCCATTCCCATTCTTTAATAATTTTCCACGTCAATGCATTCAGCCGAGGAAAATTAATAGGCAATTACAGGACAATTCGAAGAATTTGCGGATAAATTCCTGAACTAAATTTCGTTGGAATTCCAGAAGTTAATTCTGCAGAATATCCGAAAAAATCTCTTAAGGATTTCTCGGGGGAACTCGTGAAGATATTTTCGGCTGAAATCTTGAAGGAATTGTCAGAAAAACTTTTGGAGGGATTCCCATTGGGCCTCCAGAATAAAAAAGAGCTTCAGCAATTCCTCATGAAATGCCTGAAAAAATTTAACAAGAAACGTTTGAAAACATTCTTGGAAGTATTATTGGAGTAACTTCCGGGGAAATTTTCGGAGGAGCTCCTGCATTAATTTCAGGAGGAATTTCTTGACAAACTTTTGATTGTAAATTCTGGGGAACTTCTGAAAAAGCCCTCGAAGGCATTGCAGTAGTATTTCTCGGAGAAGTTTTCGGAGGTAGTGTTTATGGAATTTCTGTAGGAATTTCTGGAAAAAATGGTTTCGCCAAATTTATTGAGAATCTAAAGAAGAGCTACCGAAAAAATGCGAGCAAATTCCCGATGAAAACTACAAAAGGAATAACTAGAGGCTATCATGAAAGAATTTTCAAAGAAATTCATGATCACAAAAATCTGATTGAACTCTTGAAAAAATTCCCAAGGAATTCTCGGAGGAACTACTGACGGAATCCCTAGAGAAACTTCTTAAAAATTTCAGGGTCAAACTGCGAAAGGAACTCGGGCAAACGCCCGTTGAAATTCTCCTATGTAGTTTTAAAGCAATACCCAAAAGATCTACAGAAGAAACTTCTAGAGAATTTGTTGAAGAAATCCTTGGGAGAACTTAAACTCCCGGAGAAGCTGTACCCGAGGTTTATGATTTCCTGGAACAGCTCCAATCAAGCTTTGTGCGGTAGTTGTTCAAGAAACGCTTGCAATAATTCCAAAGATTTTTTTTTTAAATTTTTTGATCACCGTTAACACTGTGAACAAATCACTGAAGAGAGGGAATTCATTAGTAGGTACGTAATATGATATCTAGTCCCACAGAAGTTCAGCTTATTGAACGCAGTAGCTTAATTTCCCCAACAGCGGAAAAAATATATATCTGCTCTGAATATTCACTATGGCTCACTTTAGTTGTCATTGTTAAAATTTGTATATTGCGAGGCAAGAACAATGATGCATAATGCCCAGAGAGTCAAGGAAAGTTCCTCGAACGGAACGAAAAGAAAACCCGCCATCTCCGGATTGGATTTCCAAAACCAGATTGTAGTGATAGTCCAGGGGATTTAAGGGGTGTTACAGTGTATTTCAGGTGGTTTCAGAGGCGTTCCAGGAGTTGCAGGGAGTTGTAGGGGCAATAAAAAATGATCCAGAGGCATTCCAGGAGTGTACCAGGGGGTTTCAGGAAATTTCAGAGGTGTTACAGGGTGTGTCAGAGGGTTTCAGGGGGTACCAGGAGATTTCAATCTCACTGGGTTTCAGGGTCGTTCCTGGAATACTTCAGTGGGTTTCATAGGCGTATCAGAGGTTTACAAGGGGTTTCCGGGGTGTTTCAGAGATTTTCAAGGGCGTTCCATGGGTACCAAAGGGGGTTTCAGGCTCGTAGTGACTTAGATAACCGACAAGGAATAAAATGGGGTTTCTGGTGCGTTTATAGGGCGTTCCTGCGTTCCATGGTCTTCAGGGTATCTCAGGGGTATTCAGAAGGCTAATGTACTTCTTGGAGTGACAGAGATTTTCAGGAGTATTCCTCAAGAAATTCTAGAAATTCTGATATAAAACTTTCCATATTTTTTGTAATAGAAATATCTCCAATGTTCAGAAGTTTTAGCAAAGATTTCTTCAAAAAAATATCCAAGGATGCTTTCAAACCATCTTCTAGAAAATTCCTTAGCAAACCGTAGCAAAAGGGCTTCCACAGACACTCATTCGTCATGAATTCTTCCTGACGATTCCATCATTATTTTGTAACTCAGGGTTACATCAGAAACTCCTCCAGTGTTTCCTTAATAAATTCTTCCAGGGAACAAAATAGAAAAAATCTCCACGGATTGCCTCTGAAACTCCACCAAAAAATCTTTCAAAATGGCTTTTTAAAATCATTTATAAAGTATTCCAGCGACCTTTTCAAAATAACTTCCATGTATTCTTTCAGAAATTCCTTCAGTGGCTACAGTTTTAAAAGATTCTTCCTAGGATTCTTTTGCAAATTCCTCAGTAATTCTTTCAAGCAATTTCTTTGCGCAAATTTTTCTTCAGTAGTTTTTTCAAGCAATTTCTTTGCGATCTACTCCAGGGACTCCTTCAGAAATTTCTGTAAAGATTCCACCATTGTAAATTCCGGAAGATATATCTCCAGGAATTTCTTTTCACTTTTCCCGAGACAGTTTCTTCAGTGATTTTCCTCGAGTTTTCCATCAATTTCATTTTTCCTGGTTTTTGTTTTCATAAGTTTCTCTGGATTATTCGCTCATAAATTTTCCCGGGAGTTTCTTCGGGAGTTACTGGAGAGTTCCTTCTGGAGTGCTTCATGCATCAACATTCCTTTAGACGCTTCTCTGAGATTTTCCAGGCGTCCTTCCTACAATAGTATGAACTTCCTCCGAAATGCCTTTCAGAGCTCCATCGGAAATACAATTTCTCAACAAAGTCCTTCAGGAATTCCTTGGCCCTTTGGCGTTTGATGGTAATGCAACCGATTGTAACAAACGTGTTTGATACTAGTAAGCTTAGTACAGCCAGCAGTTGCGAAGCAATTTGGTTACAAAAGCTTAGAGAGTTCTTTAAAGAGAGTTCACCGAGAATTGCAACAGCAATACTTACGAGAGCTCCTTCAGGAGTTCGACAGTTACCTTGAAAATGCTCTGCAACTCTTGAAGCTCCTCCGACATTTTTTTTCCGATTATTACTTCAGCATACGACAGGTTTTTTTTCATGAGCATTCTTTTTTATTTTGTGAACAAAAGTCTTATGAAATTCCATTAGGAGTTCCTACAGGAATCTCTTCAGGAACTCTTAAAGGAATTTATTTCAGGAGTGTCGCTGCTGATACAATATGAACTTTTCCAAAAGTTTCCTTGGCAATTTTAAAACTTCAGCCGCAGTTTTCTCCAGAAATTCACCTGAATAACCTTCCGGAGTGTCCTTAGAAGTTCTCCCGGAAATTCTGTACAAGCCAATTGGCTGTAAATGCTGGACCGAAGGTAATTTCTTCGCCGCAATAAAACGGCAATCACAAGGCCAGCAGTGTGTGGCTATTCGTGGGGGGGAATTTTCTTCTGCTATCTTCACTCTATTCTAGAGCACAGTTTAGCACTATCACAGCGCGGCGGTTATCGAATGTTTCGCGGAATCTGCTTTCCCACTTTGTAACTAAAGTCGCGGATAAGCACTACTTTCGGACTTGGAACGATAGAACTTCGATTTTGGTTTAACACGCACGCTGTATATTCACAACCATAAGGCTCGGTAGGTTGGATTGAACTAACTTTATTGTCTATTTACGAGACGGTCGATGGTATCGATCGCTCGGCTACCTACGTACGGGCAGTGGTCATCTGCCTTCTGCTCTCATCTCTCTCATATTGTATTAGGGTGATCAAACGTTGGAGGTTTAACAAATTCTGTTATGATATTAACATAGAGCTTCTACATTCCGGCCACCTTTGAAATGGCCTATTTCAACACACTTGAACCACGTATACTCTAACACTGCTGCATCAGTTGCTCGGACAGGAGAGGATCGGTTCGACTCTCTGTTGACATCTTCGATCGGATAGTCGGGTTGTTGTGGACTGACGATCGAAACTTGGACGATGCATGATCGGCCGGAGTAGCCAATGTGCAGAGATAGAGTGCGATGACCTTGGTGATTATCGACCGAAAACAAAAAAAGACCAGGTAGATCATTCGGGTGGATTAGGGAGATTGGAACGTCAATTACCTGATTGCAAATGATATGAGCCTCGAGCTAGTTTAGTACTGCTCTACTGATGATCTGCAACAGGTGTGTCGGACTGACTTGTATCGGTTCTGATGGGCAGCAGGGCAATCCATGCGACGGGCCGCATGACGTTGTCCGAAGAAGCAGTCTTCAGTGTGACCACTCTGACGATGCCGTCCTTCCCTGGATGGACCTTGACAATTTTGCCGAGGGGCCATTGAGCGGGCGGAAGGCAGTCTTCTTTGACCACGACGAGTTGTCCAGGTTTGATGACAGTCGATAGTTTGCCGCCTTGAACAGCCCTGGACTGCAACTGCTGCAGGTATTCCGGGTACCATCGTGCCCAGATTCGTTGGAGGTGGCGCTGGGTTTGCTCGAAATGGTCGAGCCGGTTTTCGGGAACGTCGGTTAACGTTTTTTCGGGAACAGCTTGGAGATTGGAACCCACCAGGAAGTGACCAGGTGTCAGGGCTTCCAGGTCTGACGGTTCCGACGATAGTGGTGTGACAGGACGGGAGTTGAGGCACATTTCTACCTGAGCGAGCAAGGTGAGCATGTCCTCGTACGACAAACTGGAGTTGCCGATTTCCTTGAGGAGGTGGGTCTTCGCGGACTTCACCGCGGCCTCCCAGAGACCTCCGAAATGGGGGGCGCGAGGCGGGATAAACTACCAGCGGATTTCGTTGTCTGCGCACCACGAGAGGATTTGGTTTCGATCTGCTTCGTCCAGCTTCAGCATACGGTACACTCGATGAAGGGCGTGTGATGCTCCCTTGAAGGTGGTCGCATTGTCGGAGTGGAGCTCGGAAATCTTCCCCCTTCGAGCCACCAAGCGGCGCAGTGCGGCAAGGAATGCAGCGGATGTCAGATCACTCACGAGCTCGATATGGATGGCCCGTGTGGAAAAGCAGATGAAGATGGCCACATACACTTTCGTTGGACCACGCTTCCTGACCGGTGACTTGACGTAAAGCGGTCCGCAGTAATCTACGCCACAGACGGAGAACGGGCGCGTTGGAGAAACGCGAGAAGCTGGTAGATCAGCGACGGATTGCTGGATTAGCTCCGGTTTGCTTCGAAAGCAGGTTATACACTGGTGGTAAACGCTTCTAGTTAGGTTTCGTCCACCCAGGATCCAGAATCTCTGGCGAAGACTCGCCAGCATGAGTTGTGGACCAGCGTGGAGCAGAGTTCTGTGGCATTGGACGGTGACCAATCTGGCCAACGGATGTTTGGCACTGAGGACGATGGGGTGCTTGGCGCTTTCGGGTAGTTCGGCATTGCTGAGGCGTCCACCAACGCGGATCAATCCGAACTCATCGACGTAGGCCTTCAACCACTTCAACGGACTGGATTTGGATACGAGCACACCAGCGGACAGATCGGAGTGCTCATTGGGAAAACTTTCGCGTTGTGCCAAACGAACAATGATTCGATCAGCGGAGTGGAGCTCATCGGAGTTGAGTGGCTGACGGGGCGTTGATTGGTTTCGGGGTGCAACCAGACTCGTTTGGTCTCGCCGGCGGGTGATTGCACGGTCTCGGAGGGTTTGGAGGTAACGTAAGCACCATGCAACGGTACGGCGGAGTTTGGAAAAACTGAAATACCTGGAGAACAACTCTTCGGCGAATGTGATCTGGACGGATGTCATGGCGACTACTGGAACTTTACGGATTTCTTGGACGAATTCTGGAGGTTCTGCGGCAGGAAGAGCTCCGGCTGGCCATTGTTCTGGAGAAAGCTTCAGCCACGCCGGGCCAGTCCACCATCTTTCTTTGGTGAGTAGATCGGACGGGTCCAATCCTCGGGAAATGTCGTCAGCAGGATTGTCCGCACCTGCTACGTGGTTCCACTTGTCGATGGGGGTGGCTGCTTGAATTTGGCTCACACGGTTGGCTACGAACGTTTTCCAACGTCCGGGGGATGATCGAAGCCACTGGATTACGGTAGTAGAATCTGACCAAAAGTAGGCGGGTGGGACGGTCTTGAGTGCCGAAGCGACTTTCTGGTACAACTGCGTGGAGAGATGGGCTGCGCACAGCTCCAGTCTTGCTATAGTATGGCGGGCAGCGAGGGGTGAAAGTTTCGACTTCGAGACTAGGAGTTTCACGCGCACTTCATGGGCGGATTGGGCGCGGACGTAGCAACACGTCCCGTAGGCCTTGTCGGACGCATCAGCAAAAAAGTGAAGTTCGATACTGACTGCGTCGCTGACGGAAGCAAATCGTGGGACTCTGACTTCACGGAGGAGATCAATGGTCGTGTGGAACTCTTTCCACTCTTGTTGCAGCTTCGGAGGTAGCGGTTGATCCCATTCGTAGCGCTCGTTGTTGGGAGTTTTCAACGCCCATAACCGTTGCATGAACAGCTTTGCCTTGGTGACGGTGGGTCCCACTAGCCCCAGCGGGTCAAAGATTTGGGCTACGTAGGACATAACCTTGCGCTTGGTGAGAACGGGAGCTGGCAGGGGCAACTGGACCTTGAATCGAAATATGTCGCTTTCCGGTTCCCAAATGAGCCCAAGCGTGCTAACGGACTGCGGATCTTGGAGGTCATGCCACGGCTGTACTGATCGGTCTTCGGGAGGGATGTCTTCAAGAACTTCGACGGAGTTCGAAGCCCACTTCTTCATCGGTAGTCCTGCAGAGTCCAGCATAGCGGAAACTTCTCTTCGAATCCGGATGGCGGACTCGACGTCGTCGGCGCCGGACAGGAAATCGTCGACGTAAAAATCCTTGGAGACAGGCTCTGCAGCGGAGGGGAACTGGTTGCCCGCATCGCCAATTTTTGGAGAGTTTTCGTGGCGAGATAGGGGGCGGAAGCTGTGCCGTAAGTAACGGTCTGCAGTTGGTACGAGGCTATGGGCTGGGACGCATCACTGCGCCATTTGATCTGCTGGAGGGGTTGGTCGTCGTCGTGGAGACGAACTTGCCGGTACATTTTCTCGATGTCACCATTCAGGGCGATGCGGTGGAAGCAGAACCGAATAACGAGAGCTAGCAGATCATCTTGTACGACCGGACCGACGAGGAGGGTGTCGTTGAGGGAGTGGCCCGATGTCGTTTTACATGAGGCGTCAAATACTACCCTCGTCTTCGTGGTGGTGCTCGACAATTTGAAGACGGGGTGATGCGGAAGGTAGCAGTGCGGAATAGTGTTGTCTACCGGTTCGTCGAGCCGCTTCATATGCCCAAGGCGCTCGTATTCCTCCATGAACTGGTGATAGGCGGATTTTACATTGGAGTCTCGTTCGAGGCGGCGTTCTAAACCGAGGAATCGGCGATCGGCAATGGATTCGGAATCTCCCAAAACGATCTCCGGATTGTCTGTTCTGGGAAGGCGGACGACGTATCGTCCCGCTGGATCTCTGGACGTGGTTGCAGCATAAAACTCCTCGCAAGCCTTCTCGGTCGTGGAGTGAACGGATTGTTTGGGAATTGTTTCGATCTCCCAAAAACGTTGGAGAGTGGAATCTAGCAGGGCATCAGTGCTAGACAGCTGACAGGCTACCGAATCCGTGGAATCTTGGGAAGTCGAACCACATAAAGTCCAACCGAAGCGCGTTTCGATGAGATACGGTAGGCCACGTCCTAGAGAAAGCTTCTTGCCAGTGTGCAGGTCCCAGTAGACTTCACCGCCGATGACGAGGTCGATTGTGTTCGGAACATGGAATTGCGGATCGGCTAACTCGACCTTTGGAAGCTTCCAAGACGAAAGCTTGACGTGGATGGTGGGCAAGTTGGTAGTAGGGTGGTCGATGACTAGGAATCGGAGCTGGGTGGAAAACGATCCGATTCGGGAACGGACGGTGGCGCTCACTGCTCGCTTTAACTTACAATGGGACTGGCCGATTCCGGCAACGGACACATCGGCCTCGGTTTGGGGGATAGCAAGCAGATTAGCCAGCTCCGACGAGATGAAATTCGACATCGACCCGGAATCCAACAGAGCTCTGGCCTCAAAGGATTTGCCATGAACATCGACGACGTGAAGAGCGACTGTCTGGAGGAGAACGGTACTGGCCTGGGATTGAACCGACATGCTTACTTGTTGGGAGGTGGAAGCCGGTCCTGGGGCTGAAGTGGATGGAACAGACAGCGCTTCGTGGGATTTCGACGTCACAGCTGGGGCGGACGAACTTTTACCAGGCTGGGTTGGATCGTGGAGCAATGTATGGTGCCGATCACGACAGGAACGGCAGGAGAACTTCGAGGTGCAACTTCTGGCTTGGTGACCGGTTCGGAAACAGTTCCAGCATAGCTTGCGCTGGGAAACCAGATCTCTTCTCTGGCTGACGGGCATTTTGGCGAACGATTGGCACTGGAACAGAAAATGCCGGTCGGAACAGGCGAAGCAGGATGGGGCATTCGGCTTGGCATCGGAAGCAACCACGTTGGCTGCAAATTTGGATGGAAACTGCCTTTTCGGAGGGGAAACAACGCCGGCCACCTTTGCTAGAACCGGCTGGGAACGCTGGGAGATGTCGGATGCCACGGACTTCAGGATCCGTACTCGCTGATACAGGAACTCGACAAGATCGTTGTATTTGACGTCTTCTTCTTGGCTGGTCTTTTCCTCCCACGCTCGTAGGGTTGATGGATCAAGCTTGTAGGACAATAGGTTGACTAGAGGAGTGTCCCAGTGCTGAACGGGTTCGTTCAGCTTGGCGAGAGCCTTCACATGCCGCTGAAACTCGTCTACAAGCTCCTGGAGGCTGTCGGCGGACTCCTTTTTGACCGCAGGGAGGTCGTAAATACTACGGAAAAGCTGCTTTTTAAGAAAACGTCGGTTATCATACCTTTTTAGTAGAGCGTCCCACACGGCAGCGTAGTTGTCGGCCTCGATGTCTACGCTCTCGAACGGCTTTCGTGCCTCGCCTTCGAGGGACTGGATCAGGTATTGCAGTTTCGCAACGGTGGGAATGTCTGCATTCGAGTGCACCATCGATGCGTAGGTGTCCCGAAAGGATAGCCACTTCGAGAAATCCCCGGAAAACTTGGGGAGATCTATCTGTGGCAGCCTAAGATGGAAGGTACCTGGTGCTTCTGGCTGATGAACCGTCGCGTTGAGCACAGTTTGGCTGAGGTCTACTGCTCGATTGGACAGCAGAAAACCTTTCGCCGCACAATAACGACCTTCAAAAACCACTCTTTCTGACAGATGTTCTTCAAGGCGCTCTGCCGTATCATGCTTCTCAATTTCACCTTGCACTTTTAGGAAGTCTCGGTACACTCTGTCCAGATTTTCGAGCCGTACCGGAATCTGGCAACTGTCACGATCTGCGTCGAAGTTCGTCACAAATTGTTCGACACTGTTACACGTCATGAGCAAGGCCTTTCGCACGATTCCCAAATCGGCCAGTTTCTTCTCCACTTTTTTGTCCGGCATTTTTGCACCGATCTAGAACGATCGCGGAACGAAAACGGTTTGCTCCTTCCCGACGCGGACGCAACGAATTTCTCCTTCCCGACGCGGACGAAACGATTTTGCTCCTTCCCGTCGCGGACGGATTACGCGGATAACGACACGGATCGGTGCAACACTGTCACTTGGTTCACTGCGGGTATCACCACCGCTGCCTTGCTGCCGAACAAGGACAATTTTACGCAATTTTGATTGCAACCGCACTTCAACTTTCTCCACTCTTCAAAAATGTTGGACCAGTCTAAGCCCAGCAGACTTTGCTTCTACCCAAGCCGCACTGACCCACAATGCCTTTCTAGGCGCCAATCCACACACTATTGTCCCCAACGGGGATCGTACAATTGCTAAGCAAAGCAATGGAGAGATGGCTATTCACTTTGCCCCAATCAATTGGAATCGGGCGCGCACAGAATTCCACACCGCACTTGGCGCAACCACAAGCCACGAATGGCGCAACTTCACGGCCTCTTTGCCGACTTTCGGAGTGGTCACTCTGACCAGAAAACTGCACTAAAGCCCCACACTGAACCTTCTGACCGGGGAGTCCTTCGATCCGGCTCGAAGGACCAAATGTACAAGCCAATTGGCTGTAAATGCTGGACCGAAGGTAATTTCTTCGCCGCAATAAAACGGCAATCACAAGGCCAGCAGTGTGTGGCTATTCGTGGGGGGGAATTTTCTTCTGCTATCTTCACTCTATTCTAGAGCACAGTTTAGCACTATCACAGCGCGGCGGTTATCGAATGTTTCGCGGAATCTGCTTTCCCACTTTGTAACTAAAGTCGCGGATAAGCACTACTTTCGGACTTGGAACGATAGAACTTCGATTTTGGTTTAACACGCACGCTGTATATTCACAACCATAAGGCTCGGTAGGTTGGATTGAACTAACTTTATTGTCTATTTACGAGACGGTCGATGGTATCGATCGCTCGGCTACCTACGTACGGGCAGTGGTCATCTGCCTTCTGCTCTCATCTCTCTCATATTGTATTAGGGTGATCAAACGTTGGAGGTTTAACAAATTCTGTTATGATATTAACATAGAGCTTCTACAAATTCCTTGAAGCGTCTCTCTGATTTTGTTTTCAGAAGTTTCTTCAAGTTTCTCTAGGAAAACTTTATGAGCTCCTCCGCGAGTTCTATCAGAAAAGAGAAATCCTTAATACATTTTTGGCAGCAGCAAGTAGCAAGTTCTCCTTCAGCAGTATCTCCCAGGCAATCGTTCATCACATATATTTAAGAATCTGATAGCAACTTCTTCCGAGAAATTCTGCAATTTTAGTCGGGGGATTTTTTATCGAAATTCAAACGAGGAATTTTCTAGCATTCTCTTCGATACGTGAAATTTTTTTGAAAACATCAAGTAAAAATTGTTGATAAATCTGGAGCTGCAAGGGCTGTTGGCAAGAACCCTGAAAGCTGGATTAGAATGGTTGATCAAATTGATATGAGTTTAATTTTCAGGGTTTTGCCTTTCTCGTACACTAAGTGTACTGGAAAGGCTATATGTTCACTCCAAAAACGACTTTTTAATAGAAGGCCCGGAGGGTCAAGTCACATATATCAATCAACTCAGCTCGACGAATTGAGGTGATGTCTGTGTGTGTGTATGTGTGTGTGTGTGTGTATGTGTGTATTTGTGTATGTGTACAAAAAAAACTCACATCACTTTTTGGCAGTAAACCTCAACCGATTTTGATGACCGACGGTTCATTCGACGCGGAATCTGGTCCCATTGTTTCCTATTGAAAATGGTTCGGATCGGTCCAGCCGTTCCGGAGTTATGGCCATTTACGTGTTCCGGACCAGTACCCTTGGAAGGGGCCATACATAGAAATGTAAAAAACACATACATGCGACACATCAAACTGCGTCATTTTGGATAACCTGATGAACAAATAGCAGGAAAACAGTCTCAGACCATATCTGAACCGGTAGTGTTCCGGAACCGGTTCCGGATGTCCCGCCGGAAGTGGCCAAATATAAAAGTGAACCAAATCCATGCATGCGACACATCAAATTGCGGCAATTTCGATAACCTGATGGACAGTTAGCAAGAAAACAGTCTCAGACCATATCTGAACCGGTTATGTTCCGGAACCGGTTTCGGATGTCCCACAGGAAGTGGCCAAATATAAAAGTGAACCAAACTCATGCATGCGACACATCAAACTGCGGCATTTTCGATAACCTGCTGAGCAGCTAGCAAGAAAACAGTTTCAGACCATATAGTAGTAGGGCCCATATAGCCGAGGCGGTAAACGCACGGGTATTCAGCATGACCATGCTGAGGGTGACGGGTTCGATTCCCGGTCGGTCCAGGATCTTTTCGTGAAGGAAATTTCCTTGACTTCCTTGAGCATAGAGTATCTTCGTGCCTGCCACACGATATACGCATGCAAAATGGTCATTGGCAGAGGAAGCTCTCAGTTAAAAACTATGGAAGTGCTCATTGAACACTAAGCTGAGAAGCAGGCTTTGTCCCAGTGAGGACGTTACGCCAAGAAGAGGAGAGGAGGACCATATCTGCACCGGTAGTGCTTCGGAACCGGTTCCGGGTGTTCCGCCGAAAGTGGCCGTATATAAAAGTTGACAATACTTTTGAATGCGGCTCATCAAATCACGGCTTTTTCGACAACTTGGTGACCGGTTATTGAGGAAGTAGGCTAAGACCACATTAGGGACTGTCAGTACTGCTGAAACTAGTTCCGGGTTTCCCTCCGAAAGCGGCTAAATATAAAATTGAACCAAACCCATGGCTTTTTTGATAACCTAATGAACTTTAGCAAGCAAATAGGCTCAGACTGTTTAAGAGACTATCGGTAGTGTTCCGCAACCTGTTCCGGGCCGGAAGTGACACCAAACCCATGCATGCGATAGCTCAAATCATGGCTTTTTAGGTAACATGTTGAACAGCTGCAAGAAAATAGACGCAAGCCATATCAGTGTGTTACGGAATCGATTACGGGTGTCCCACCAGAAATGGTCAAATGTAAAAGAGAACCAATACATGCGACATATTAATGACATATTCAGTAACAAGATAAACAATTAATCAATAAATAATCTCAGACCATATTTGGGAGAACCGATAGTGTTCCAGATCTGGTGACAAGACGAGTAACGCGTCGGAAGTGGTAAAATATAGAAGGGAACTAAACCATAGCGGCGTTTTTGATAATCTGATGAACGGTCAACAAGAAAATAGTCTCAGGCCACATGTAGAGCTTGTAATAATATTCCGGAATCGGTTGCGGGTGTTCCATCGGAAGTGATTTAATAGAAGTGAAACAAAATAACGCATGCGATACATAAAATCACGGCTTTTTCAAAAATTTGCCGAACGGTTAGCAAGAAAATAGCCTCAGAACATATTCAATTTCGGCTTTTCAGGTAACCCGATGAACAGTTGACAAAAACATAGTCTCAGACTATATTTGAGACAACCGGAATTGGTTGCAGGTGTCCCGCCGGAAATGGTGAAACGCAAAATTTAACAAAACCCATGCAAGCTGCACATCAAATAGCGGAATTATAAAGGTGAACAAAATAAGGACTGTTCAATTTATAAAACGGACAACTTTACAAGGCTATAAAAAAAAGACGCCTAGTTCAAATTTAACCACCCTTGCTTCGTTTTTCAGTACATCATCTATCATTATGGTAATCATTTTTGAATCGAATAAAAATAGTTTTATTTTATGGAAAATCGACCAGATGTAAAATGAGGTGAAATTTTTGATTGCTGAAAATTTAAAAAATATATGAAATTGCTGTTCACATATGGTATATCGTTTTTAATATCAGAAAACTAAGTGCCATGCTGCAGCAGCATGAGTAATAAACATTCTGACGAAATTTAAACTCAATTGGAAAATTAGTTGTTGAGATATCAAAGTCTCAAGTCAGATTCAATTTTTTCAATAAAATTCAATTGTTAAGCAAAAAGGGCATGAAAATATTAAATAAACAATTATTTTATGCATTCAGTCGAAAGTAGGAATAATGTGGTTTCAAATGCAGAAAACCGATTTTTAATAGCATTGCTGGTTTGGATACTGTGCGCCATTGCAGGTACAGTATTTAAAACAGTTTCGTTCTTTGAAGGTTCTTCCAAATAACAATGCAACCTTACACAAAATTTAGCATAACAATGATGTTGGAAATGAAAACTTTACATCTAAATATTATTAAATAAGGCGTACAATAGCATAGGACCAACTTTGTTGAAAATAAATAATAACAAGATTCGCTAGAGTCGAAAAACTGCATCAATGGAGCAAAAAGTATGCAGTTTTTTATTATGACCATCTTTATGGATTAAATTTTTGATGAAGAATGCAATTTAAAGTAAATTTTTCTTCTGTATCATTCAGAAAGCAATATTCTACTACTCTGGACAAATTTTCAGCCGAATCCGTTGTGCTTTTGCAACACAGGACTTAAATAAATATTTTTTAATAAATACTATGAAAACAAAGCAACTCACTATATCAAGCTGGAGGCCGCCTTGTGCATTATTACTGACCAACTATTGAGCTTTACCTTAAGAAGAATAGTATGAGATTGCAATACATTGAAAACTTCATGAAAATGTGCATGTTAAATATGTGGAAAGTTATGTCGAATTTTGAGAAATGGGTTTTTATTGATGTTTTACGGAAACCGCTTCAGTTACACAATAAAGAACATTTTACTCAATGTTATATTTTTTCTACATTTGAAAATAGCTATAGAAAGTTATGCAAAAAACTGATAATGTTTTATTGAAAAATAAAAAAGATATCGCACAAGCAAGTTGTCCGTTTTATAAATTGAACAGTCCTTAAAAGTCAAAGCGATAAATCAAATTGTGGCTTTTTTGATAGCATGTAAACGTTGGGTAAGATTATAAGATTATATATGCAAGAGAACAAAATCGTGACCAAAGCGATGTCATCAAATCACATCATTTCAGATTCCTGCGGTGTAAATGTTTAGTAGGATGGATCAACGTTTTTTGGGAAAAAAATAATTTAATCAACACCTTATACAGTTTTTCAATCTTCACTCTCCTTATGCTTCTAAAATTACTGCTCACAATTTGGGTGCGGCTGGTTGAGCCCTCACTTTTCTTATTGCGATTGAAATTTGAATGGAAATGAAATTCAAGAATTTAAATGCATTTCTCTCGAAGGAAGGTTAAATTTTACATGAATCATGTTACCAATGATAATTAAATATAGCCTAAAGTGTGCTGAAATAAACATTGGCGAAGAGCACAAAGTGATCTGTGATTGTGAATAAAGTTAACCTTCTTCATGCATTAGCTGACGCTCACCCCGCTGCCGTAGTGGATGGAATGGGGTCATAATGACCCCAATACACGACTAGGGTTAAGGTGGTCAAGCAGTCAACTGAGAGGTCTGATATTTTTCAGCTCTGTTTTGCTGTTGAACATAACATCGGAATATGTATCATCAATAAGTTTCGAAAATCGATGATAGCTTTGTTAAAATTGTTGCTTTTCTATATGAAGTGTTTTCAGGATTCAGGAAAATTTTGGCTAACGTCGACGAAAAGTTCATGAGTACATATTCGACGAGAAAGGCACTGTCACCACGGGTTACGTACAAAAGGCTGAAACACGAAAGGCTGAAATAACAAAAGGCTGAATTACGAAAGGCTGAATCACAAAAGGCTGAAAATGTCAAAAGGCTGAAATAACATAAGGCTGAAATAATGATTCGGCTAGTTTTCAAACGGCGAGCCTAAAGGCAACACTAACATCACAGACAAACAGACACAACACTCTAATTATTCAAATCGTACACTGATATAATGATATTTACGAAAATTTGCTAGTTGGCCGACCACTCAGCCCTAACACTTGCATTGGTTTTGCTTGAGTTTGACATTTGACGCACACTACCGCTCATTGGTTGATGGTTCACTGGACGAACATGCTTCCGTTACTATGTTCGAATTCGGAAAGCGTTAGGACTGTTTTTCCGCGCTAAAGTATGAATTATTGATCGCCTACATAACTTTGACAGTATTTCTCCAAAGAATAGCATATATTTAAAAGAAGGAAAAATCTCTGATCACATTGTTGGCAGCTGTAATGGCAACCAATCTCCATAACCGCATGACTCGAAAGAATAGCTCATGCTCAAAGAAGGACAAATCTCCGATTGAAATACCATCAGTCATTTTTTGTGTTAGTTGGTATGCATCATTAGCCTCTTCACTAAGCACATCCTATGACTAGGACTCATATATGTAGCTGATCTGGTTAGCAAACGGGTAGTCATGCTGAGGGTGACGGGTTCGATTCTCCCTCGGGCCAGAAACTTTTTGTAATGGAAAATTCCTTGACAACCGCGGGCATAAAGTATCTTCCTGCCTGTCACACGATATACAAATGCAAAGTGGTCATTGGCAGCCCAGTTAACCAGTGATCGCATAAGATGTTGCTCAGTATGTTAAAGAGAAGGCGATATACGTACATTTAACATGCGACTAAATGGAGGCATGTACGCATATGGCCTCCACTTTATCATCTTATGAAACATCCTATACGATTACTGGTTGTCTGGGAGGGAAGGTTCTCAATTAATAACTGTTGAAATGCGTATAGAAGCTGAAAGCAGGCTTTGTCTCAGTTTGGACCTTACCCCAGAGAAAAAAAAGAAGAAGAAGTACTATAACTCATTTCCTGCATTTTTGCTATTTCAGCCTTTTGTGCATTCAGCCTTTTGAAATTCAGCCTTATGTTACTTTCAGCCTTTCGTGTTCAGCCTTCTGTGCATTCAGCCTTTTGAAATTCAGCCTTATGTTAGCATCCCGTCACCACTAGGTGGATTAATCTGGTTTTTTTTTTGAAAAAGGGTAAAAATAAGGCCATTTTTGCTGCCATTGCTGAACTGCTATAAACAGTACGTATGATAGAGCCCTACCCAACCAAACTCACCTTAATGTCCCGGGGTTGGCGCATCTCCTGCCTCCTGGGGGAGACCCCCGGCTGGTCGGAGTACACCAGATTGCGTACCGAGCCGCGGAATCGTGGCTCGAAGATAACGCTCGGCAGTGCCAGCAGGGCCAGCTTGGAATTGTACCTGGAAGAGGGAAGAAAAAGAAAAAAAATCCAAACGTTATAAAGAGCATTGCTAATGGCAGCAGCTGGAGATGTTTTATGCAATGCGTTCGTTGGACCTGTGGAATTTGTTCACCGCGAGTGCCTTGGCCTCGGCGGGAGTCCCGGTGCTTTATGAAAATTTATTTTTATTAGTCGATGGTGTTGAGAAGTCGCGGCGTTCACGACAATACCCGATGGGAACAAGATAACAAAAAAAAGACATTTTCAAAACTATATACTAATCAACAGATATTGGATGAATTATAACATCCCAAGTAACACACTTGTTACAGAAGAATCACAGCGGTGCAGCTTTTTGTTGCACAGAAGTCATTGTGACTTACTTCTAGCATGTAAGTATTTATTTGTTTGAAGTAAGTCACAGTGACTTCTGCGCATCAAAAACCTGCGCTGCCGTGACTCTTCTGTGACAAGTGTGTTATTTGGGATACCTTGCGTATTCATACAAATAGTGGACTTTTATCCATACAAAATTCTCTACATTTGCATGGACCGTACGCTTTGGTCAGGCACCCCCTCCTCCCATCTGAGCCTACGTATGTAGTTTATGGACGAACCCATATCATGATAACCGATCACGTGTTGCAGTTATTTATGTGACAGTGATTCACTCCTGCTCGGGCAGCAAAAAGAAAACGCCACGGCGCCGTCTTAAGCATCGAAGGAATAAATTTTCCATGCCGAGAAACGGAAGTTTTGAGCGAGCAGAGACAAAAGGCCCCCGCTTTATGATGATAACGTCAAAGAATTTTCACAGCAGCACGAAAAGAATTCCGGTCGTGTGCCAGTCAGTCAGTGACAAGCACCTACTGGATAGTGGCAGCATGGCAGCATGGTTGACTCGATGTCATAAAGCATTTGTCATGGGAATCCCGGGGAATTTCGTTGTTTTTTTTGTCTGAAGTTCATTGGATCTGGTGTGGAAGGGGGTGGATGGAAATGGGAAATAAAATTTCCCCAAAGTGGGCGCACTTTGCTTGAACATAAATTGACTTGGCTTGATTTTTTTTGTGGAGCGACAAGTACGCGATGGCACGTGGTGTCAAATTTGATTACGAAAAATACATGCTGTCAGTCTGGAAATAACACCTACCTTCTAGCTCAGATGGAGAACGAAGCTTAGATGGAATACAGTCGAGTTTTCTATAACACGGTAACACTTCCCGGTTTTCCGGTGGTCTAACATCTAGTTAAAAGCTGTACCGCGCTAAGGACACACGGAAGTTCTACGAGAAGCTGTACCGCTCGCGCAGAGGCTTTCTGCCACAAGCCGACATGTGCCGATACAATCACGGGAATCTTCTCACTAGTGAGCGTAAGGTGGTCGAAAGGAGGCGGCAGCATCACGATGAACACCTCAATGGCGACGTTACAAGCACCGAAGGTGGTGTGGTAACAGATCTATGAGTACGTGCGCAGGATGAAAGAATTCTTGCCAGTAACCTCCAAGAGATTGAGGAGTTTGGCCGGTTCAAAAACAACAAGCCGCTGGAGCAGATCTACTACCAAGCGAGCTGATGAAAAACGGTGGAGAAGCGCTGATGAGAGCACTACACTGGGTGTTATCACCAAGATTTGGGAGGAGGAAGTATTACCAGAGGAATGGATGAAAAGTATCGTGTGTCCCATCTACAAAAAGGGCGACAAGTTGGATTGCGGGAACTACCGCGTGATCACACTACTGAGCGCTGCCTACAAGATACTCTCTCAAATTTTAAGCCGCCGTCTATCACCGATTGCAAGAGAGTTCGTGGGGCAATATCAGGCTGGATTCATGGGTGAACGCGCTACAACGGACCAGATGTTCGCCATCCGCCAGGTGTTGCAGAAATGCCGCGAATACAACGTGCCCACATATCACTTGTTCATCGATTTCAAATCTGCGTACATATGACACAATCGATCGAAACCAGCTATGGCAGATAATGGACGAATACGGATTCCCGGATAAACTTATACAATTGCTCAAGGTGACGATGGATCGAGTATGTTGCGTAGTTCGAGTATGAGGGACATTCTCGAGTACCTTCGAATCTCGCAGAGGGCTACGACAAGGTGATGGACTGTCGTGCTTGCTGTTCAACATTGCATTAGAGGGTGTAATAAGGAGAGCGGGGATAAACACGAGTGGAACGATTTTCACGAAGTCCCACAGAAACAAAATCTGAACATTAATCGTCATGTGAACTAAAACCTAACGGAAACAATGATCATGTAATGAAAAATTTAATGTATTTTTCTATCAACTTCAATGCACATGTATGGCAAAATGACCATCGTTCAATATTCCATAATGTTTAACTCGATATTAATGAGACAATGTTATTTCGTGTCTATAACCTCTGGAATTTGTGGGGCGACATGACATTTCAACGAAGAAACTGCGAACATTACATGTCCATAATGTAAAGATGCGCACGCCCAGCTGTTTTGCCTGACAAGCGAATCAAAACAAACATGGCCACCATGTTCGACGGGATTGCTGGCAGGAAAGTGAAATATTTGCAACATTTTCAAGTATTTAATGCCTTTCGGTAAGTTTTTGTGTAATTATGTTGCTATGGTGATTAATATCAATGGATTTCAATGCTGTTCCAGGTAAGCGAAAGTGAAATCCAACGGAAAAGATAGTAATATCAGCGGCAACGGAGGTGCGGCGGGATCCGGAAAGATGACCGGCTGTGAATTAGCATCTCTTTGAAATACAGTGATTTATTATCAGCTTGAGGTGAAATTGTGTGAAATAAATGTGATAAGGAAACAACATCAATAATTACTGTTTTAATCTCGGAAAGAGGAAAGCGTTTGAATAGAACCGAAGCCATTTTTAGGGGTTCATGTTTACATGAGAATGAAGTTTACATGAGCAAGCTTTACTCAAGAAATGAAAAATAAAACGTCATGTAATGTTCCGTTACATATCACGCTCCAATTATGTGCATGATATATAATGTAAATCTACATAATTTGTTCGAACTGTGCCGTTCAGCTGCTTGGTTTCGCTAATGATATTGATATTATTGCTCGTAAATTTGAGACAATGGCGGAAACGTACATCCGACTAAAGAAGGAATCCAGGCGAATCGGATTAGTCATTAATGTGTCGAAGACAAAGTACACGATGGCAAAGGGCTCCAGGGAGGAACCACCGCGCCCGCCACCCCGAATTTCTATCGAAGGTGAAATCGAGGAGAGTTCGTGCACTTGGGCTCACTGGCGATCGTCGACAAAGATACCAACAGAGGCGCATTGTGGCAGGAAATTGAGCTTACTTTGGACTCCGTAGAACTCTACGATCGAACAAAGTTCGCCATCACACGAAGTTTACTGTCTACGAAACGCTGATTAGACCGGTAGTCCTCTATGGGCACGAAGCATGGACCCTACGTGCAGAGGACCAACACGCCCTTGAAATTTACGAACGGAAGGTTTTGCGTACCATCTGTTGGCACAGCCCCGTACCACCTTTCGACAGCGCAACCATCGCGCAACATGCGATCCACACCGGACGAGACCACCCCGGTGATAGATCAACCATGAACAAAGCATAGCTGTCAGTGAGTATGTTAGGCGAGAGAGTGAGAAAGGTAAATATAAACGTAAACACTAGAAGGAAGAAAAATTACAAAATGGTAAAAACATTTGTAGCAAAGTGTAGTAATTGAATTCGAGCTCCTAGAATTTTGTAATTAGCTGGGTGATTAGCAAACGTAGAAATCGTAGTGTTTTTTCTTGCGAAATAAAATAGTGTCTTCGTGGTTGGAAACACATTTTCAGGTAAGGGCGATGTAGATAAGCAAAAGATTTGAAATTAAGAGTGTTCCGTTTAAACAGTTGGAAATACACGAAAGCCCATTTGACCAGAGTGCGAGCCGCCATACCTGTAGGAAAAGCAGGATAATTGGAGAAAACTATTAAATGTGAGTAGATAGTAGAAATAGCGTAAAAGAACAATAATTAATGTACACATTTGTCTATTTTCTTCATAATATTGAATCAATAAAATTAGTTTCAAGCTGTTGCAAAAGTTTACTTGCCTGCTTTGAGAATTCGCTTTTCTCATTAGGGTGGTCCAAAAAGGAACACCATCTACGACGGAGTGCAGATGAAAAACCACGAGCTGCAACAGCTGCTGAGAGAATCAAGTTTCGTCCATACAGCGAAAATCGGGAGGCTACGGTGGGCGGGTCACGTCATCAGGATGTCGGACAGCAACCCGACTAAAATGGTTCTCGAGAGTCATCCGACCGGTACAAGAAGACGTAGAGCGCAGCGAGCTAGGTGGGTCGACCAAGAGGAGGACGATCTGCGCAGAGTGCGGAACTGGAGACAAACAGCCATGGACCGAGTGGAATGGAGACGACTACTATGTACAGCAGAGGCCACCCCGGCCTTAGCCTGATTGGTAAGGTAAAAAATGATCACATAACAGAGTCTACGGTACTCAAAAAACCTCAAAGCACCCAGAAAATTAATGGTACATGAATTGGGTGATCTAGGTCATCCAAACTACTCCGAAATTCATTTTCTTAAGATCTTAAATCAACCATCATTTGGTTCACTCTGTTTAAGAGATTTAGTCTCGTTGATGTCCGTTATACCTCGCAATGCTACGAGTAATTCGATATTGTGGTAGTTGGACATTTCGTGAAATACAAATGGCCTCCAATACATTTTGAAGTTTGGGTTACAATATCTATATACTGTATCATGCTCTTATTGTGAAAAATATTCGTAGACTGTAGTCTATACTGCTGATGGAGCCACAGTGCACAACTATAATGCTTTTGCTACGTTCATGGGATATTCCAGGCTTTGCAAACTAGTCTAGAATTAGGGTCTTCAAGATCTACACTTGTTTCTCATCACTCTATCGACATAATTCATTCACGAATGTGTCTGTTGCACCTCATAATATTACGAGTATCTGTATGTGTTGCTAGTTGGGTGTCCAGTGGCATAAAAATAGATTTTTAAGTATGGGTTGCAATATCTGTAAATATTTGGATATTTTTATTCTATCGACTGCACGCGAAATATAATATACGCTACTCTTAGAGCCTCTGAGTGCAATTCTGATAACTTAGCAATATTCACTTGGTGATCTATGTCATCCAAACTATTCTGGATTTAAGATCTCCAAGCTCTACTCTTGTATCTCTTTACTTTATCGGTGTGAATCCATCACGATTATTTCTGTTGTATCTCATTTGGTTACGAGAATTATTCGTGGATTGATTTTTGCAGGAGTTCCTAGATTAATAAATTATAGAAGAATCTCTTTGTGTTTTTATTTATGAGTCCACTAGCATACCAATGATCTTTGAAGTATGGATCGTAGAATCTGTATGTCTCAGCGCATTTTCATTGTAGCGAATACTAGCCCAATTTAATTGTGGGATTGTGGGGGACATGAAGCAAAACAAAGATGAAATCAAGTATGCGTGAGGGTGGGGTGGAGACACTGTCAATGAAAGAAAGCTTTTCAAATATTAGTAGCCTTTGGTTTTTCAATTCACTGATATCACAAATGGTATATTTTGAGATGTTGAGTTGCTCCAGGAAATCCTCCAGAAATTCCTCCAGGAATTATTCAAGGAATTCCTCCAAGAAATCTTGTAGGCAATCTCCCAGAAATTTCTCCAGGTTATTCTTCAAAAACTCCTCCAGCAATTACTCCTGGGATTACTCCAGGCATGCTTCCGCGAATTACTTCAGGGATTTCTCCAGGAATTCCTCCAGAAATTTCTCAAGTAATTCTTCTATAATTTATTAATCTAGGAACTCCTGCAAAAATCAATCCACGAATATCCGCAGACATTCTTTTAGAAATTCCTCTATGAGTTCATTTCAGAAATCTTGAAGAAAGTTTTCCAAAAATATCCCTTAAAGAATTCTTCCAAGAATTTCTCCAAGGAAATTCTCAAAGAATTCCTCCAGAAATTTCTACAAAAATTCCTCTATGAAATACTCCACAACTACCTCTAGAAAATTATCCGGGAATGTCTCAAGGATTTGTCCAGAAATTACTCTAGGGTTCTCCAGGATTTTTTTTTCCGAAAATGCTTTAAGGAATTGCTTCAGGTATTACTCCAGAAATAACTTCATAAAGTCCTTAAGGAATTCCTACAGGAATTCCTCCACATTTTTTTTTCAAAATTGTTCCAGGGATTCCTGCTAAAACTCCTATTGGAATTGCTCCGCGAATACCTCCAGGGATATGTTCATAATTTTCTCAAGAAATTTCTCTGCAAAATCCTCCAAAAATTTCTTTAGCAATTCCTCCATAAATTATTATTGGTATTCCTCCAGGAATGTCTCCATGCATTCCTCCAGATATTCCGACAAAAAATCTGCAGGAATTCCTCAAAGACTTCTGCCAAATTTGTTTTCAAGAATTCCTAAAAGAATTCATACAGGAGTTTCTCCAGGAACTCCTCCCAAGAATTTCTCCAGGAATGTAAAAAAATCCTCAAGGATCCACCGGGAAATCCTCTAGAAACGATTCCTGGCATTACTCCAAAAATTCCTTAGTTGGGATACGTCCGAAAAAATCACAAACTAGTGTTTTCGATTCCCCCAAAAGACTGCAAAGCCAACATTCCGGAGCAAATCCAAAAATTCCTTCGGGAATTAATTAAAAGTTTATAAATTTATCTAGGAAATCCTCAAATATAACTCCAGGAATTACTCCAAGAATTTATCTCGGGATTTCTCCAGTGATTCCTCCAGGTATTTTTTCGTTTTTTTTTCAATAAAATTCTCCAGGAAATCCTTTAAAAAAATCCCTCCAATAACTTGGCCAAGGGTTACTTTATTAATTCTAGGAAGACATCCGCCGAGAATTCCTCCAACAGTCCCTTCCAGAATTTCCTTCCAATTGTTTCTACAGCCAAGACTTCTTTCAAGACTCCCACCTAGAATCTTTCTAGGGATATCTCCAGGAATTCCATGAAAAATTCTTCAGAAATTTCTCCAAGAATTCCAACCTGAATACTTCCAGGAATTTATTCAAGAATGTCTTGAAGAATTCTCTGGAGGAAATCCTGGAGGAATTCCTGGAGTACTTTCTGCAAGAATTTGTGTAGGAACTTTCGAAGTATTCCCTGGAGGAATTCCCGAAGTACTTACTGGAGGAATTTCTGGAACTTAACCTGGAAGAATTCTTGGAGAAATCGCCTTAAGGAATTCCTGGAGAAATTCCTGGAGGAATTCCTCTAAGAAAGATTGATGGAATTTCTGGAAACATTTCTGGAGGATTTCGTAGGGAAATTTATTGAGGAGTTCTGGAGGAATCCCTGGAGGAATTTCTAAAGAATTTCTTGGAATTGTTACGAGAAGAATTTATGGAGGGATCTTTGAGGGAATTAGTTGAGGAACTCCTGAACGAGTTCCATGAAGAATTTCAAGCAGAGACCTTGGAGAATCTCTTGATGAATTTCTTGAAAAGTCTCTGGAGGAATTTTTGATTGAATTTGTAATTAAATTCCTAAAGGATTTTCTGGTTGTATCTATTGCAAAATTCTTGGAGGAATCTTTATAGGAATCGCTGGAGTAATTCCTCAAGGAATCACTGAAGGATTCCCTGGAGGAATTACTGGAGAAAACTTTGAAGCAAATCAGGGATGAATTCTTGCAGTAATTCCTGGAAGAATCCCCTTAGGAATTGCTGGACAAATTCCTGTAGGATTTCCTGGCGGAATTCTGGGATGAATACCTGTAGGTTTTCACGGAAAAATCCCTGGAGAAATTCCTGGATGAATCCTTGGATGAATTCTTGGTTGAATCTTGGAAGAATCTCTGGAGGCATCCTTGGAAGAATTCGTAGTGGAATTCCTTGGACAATTCCTGAAGAAATTCCAAAATGAATCCCTTGAGTAATTTAAGGAGCAATCCCTATGAGGAATTCCTGAAAGAACCTCTGTAGAAATTGCTGCAGGAATTCCGGGAAGAATTTTTGAAGGACACCGTGGAGGTATTTCTGAATTTATGATGAATTCCTAGAATTAGAAGTTATTCCTGAAGAAAGTCCTGGAGGTATTACTGGAGGAATTTCTGGAAAAAATCCTGAAGGAATCCCAGGAGAAAGTTGTGCAGGAACTCTTGAGAAAATGACCTGAAGGAGTTTTCAGGAAAATCCTGGAAAAACACCCAGGGAAATCTTGAAGAGAAGCATACATTATTGCTGGAGATGAACTCATGGAGTAAGAAAAAATAAACTAACATTTCTACATCCTTTCATCTGAATTACCCGCTTCAGTTGGCGCTCAACGAATTGGGTGCTTTTGTGACACAAACATCCCTTCCCAGAAAAGCATCCTCATCAAGCTCTGACTGACTGTGTGAGATTCATACACGAGCAATAACCGCCAGCTCAACGAAAATATAAATAACTTATAAAAATCCATAAGAACCAACTCGGATGCTGAGCGCGTCGTGGTTGGGCGCCCCGGAAAAAGGTATTCCGTAACCGTTGAAGTGTTTCCAACATGATTCATCGATTTTGGAAAGGTGACTTAAACTATAGTCCTTCGCTTCCGATCGACGCACGGTGGGTAATGGATGGAAAGGATCGTTTTTAAAAGAGAGGATTTATTTCCGACGGTGATTTGTTGGATTTGATTAACATCGGATCACGTTGTTGGGTAGCACTTTCTTTTACAACGAACGCCGGCCGGCCGACCGGTAATGGATTAGAACGGATTATTTTTCGGATCGTTTTTCTTTCGCCTTTGGAAAATTATTTTCTCAGAGCTGAGGTGTATCACAGCAGTGTTGGACGCCACCCAAAAAACACAGCCGAGAACCGAGTGGCGTGAGAATTTTCCGTTTTGGTACACCTCTCGGCGCTGCGCTGCTAATAGCCCAACGACGACGGTCCTATTGAGATAAGGATCGCCACCGCCGTGGAGCACTTCCGAAAGGTCAGATTGCTTTCGAGAATTTCGGAATGAAATCATTAGACGGCTTATTGGTTCCCTTCAATTTCGTAGATGGTGAAAATAGAACCTGCCCGTTTGAAAAAGAGCTAGCACCCACCCTCGAGAGAGTGTATTTGTTCGGGCCGGGGCTCTGCATGGCTAATTAGCGATTGCTGCGAGTGCCAGAGGATAAACGGGTCATATTTATGTAGGGTTCAATTCTGGGTGGCGTGGTTGCAGCCTATTTTTACGCCCCAATGTGTCGGCCCTGACCTCGGAATCACGTCCCGGGTTGGGTCGCACGTTTATTGATTTTTTAAATAATCGGAGCGGTAATAAATCTGATGAATTTTGCGATGGTATCAAAGATAATTCAACAACTAGCTAATCATTCATAGTGCAGATGGAAAGTGGGACTTGGAGAAAGCGAAAGAACCACAAGCTGCATCAGCTGCTAAGAGAACCAGCCATCGCGATGCATCGTCCAGGACCGCGAAAATCGGGAAACTACGGTGGGCGGGTCACGTCATCGGGATGTCGGATAGCAACCGCGATAGGTACAGTAGTGCTCCAGGAAAGCTTTGGAATTCATCGTTACTTGGAAGTGCTTCAGATTCCTCCTCCTTTCGTTGCATATACCCTGGATCCATAGGGAATGGCCGACGGCTTGGCAGAATTCAATCAAAGTTCTCGGTCAGCTGCGAGATACAGGCGACTTACCAGGTAGAATTCGCCGTTGCATGCCCAGAAAAAGCTTGAAATCTCCAAGCTGGGATTTTTTGTACTTGGTTTGGGTGGACCAAATTTTGGCCATCTCAGAATACGTGCAATATGCCTGTAAAAAAGCAAGCACGGCGACAATATGGCATTGTCCAAGATAATGTCGAATAGCTCGACAATAGTCTCCAGTAAGCGTAAGCTGATCGCGGCAGTAGCGGTCTCCATACTACGGTATTACCACATAACATAAGTGGAACTCCATGGTCAGAGCGAAGGAAAAAGTTGTATCCTTTTCCAGCACGCGAAACTGTTATATCTTTCATAAAAGGCGTCGAACTGTCACTTATTTTGGTAAACAAAAAACATCTGATCCAACCAGTATTCCAGTTTTGGCAAAGAATACAGGAAAGAAGATTGGCATCTGAGATATGCGCAAAACTAGCTGCTGGAAATCCACTTATTCATGTTGTTATAAATTCATGGAAATCTTCGAAATAAAATATCCACGCTTCACATATCGATCTCCCTTTATATTTAAAGCCATAAAACGTACTTTCGACTTGAGTTTACAAAGTTTTATTACAATTTATGCTCTGTTTTAGATTTCCACGTGCTGCCAGTCTAGATCTATGAGGTCTTTGTTTTACTTCACAGCAATGAAAAATGGTATACATGCTGAAAAATAGTATGGCAATAATGTTATAATGCGTTTGACATTTCGGTGCCCTGTATACCAGCGTACGAACTCGGAAAGGCATCAACTTTTTGAGCCAGAGTTCCACTTATGTTATGTGGTATTACGCTGCTGCGTGGTCGAGTGTGCTAGTGGTCAATCGAAACGTGAAGCGACTCCACAGTACCCACATGATGTACCTTACGGCAGTGTTGCGAATACTCACTTGCAAGAGTGATACTCACTTGCTTCTATCTCAGTCCAGAAGCATGCTATCAAAAAATGATGTTAGAAGGGCTTTTAGATTGTTGTTTAATCTAAAAGTTTGCTGAATAAAGTAAAGGTCGCAGACGCATACCAAAGTTGTGAGAGAGCTGTGAGTACGAGGTGAGCAAAATTCGTGTAATTTATACTCACCTTGTACTCACAGCTCTCTCACGGTTTTGGCATGCGTCTGCGACCTTTACTTTATTCGGCAAACTTTTAGATTAAACTACAATCTAAAACCCCTTCAAACATCATTTTTTGATAGCATGCTTCTGGACTGAGATAGAAGCAAGTGAGTATAATTTTTTGCTAGTGAGTATTCGCAACACTGCCTTACGGTGGTCAGCGCATACCGCATGGTCTCAAAGGACGCCGTATGCGTGCTCGCGTGCATGATGCACATAGCATAATGTTGAAGTGGCAGAGGGAATATACGAGAGGCGAACTTTCATTTGACACATTTTCTGTCAGGCCATGAGTGGTTTAGGTGCCGGCCAGAGTGGACGCGCAACGCGACGTGGCGCGGATATTTTCACGCAAAGGAATAGCAATCAATAATAAGGACCTGTCAAATCGTATAAGAAATCCGCGTCGCGTCGGGTGACGCGTTCACTCTGGCCGTACCCTTAGGTTGTATCTGCACCGATTCGGACATGTAGGCTCCCCAGCATGTCCGGAATGCGCAGTGCTCGGATCAAAACCGTTTCTGCAAATCTACCTTGTCAGGGAGATCAAAACTGTAAATATTTATAAACAATTTTTGATGTTGAATTCATGACTTCAAACTGATAATTTACGTATGTTCCTCGCATAACTTACATTTTAGTTTGTGTTCCCTTTTTGCTTTCCTCTTCCGTCCTCATTGCTTCAATGTCACTTAACTTCTATCGAATCAAATTGAATTTTTCCCAGTTACATTTTGATTTACGTGTTTACAATTTTGTGTGTACTTACAGTATTATTCAGCGCGATACCTAGTAGCGATCTTGGTAGCGATGCTTTGCGCCTACGCTGCTGAGTCGATCTTATAAAAACCTCATTTATTTTCACATTGTTTTATGTGTTACCCGTACGGTGCAACTGTAAATCCTCCTTTCGCATGTCGGTACAAGCACGTCACACCCTCACTGTAAACCTGAACACCTAATTGAATTAAACGTTATTTTATTTGCCTTCTATGATATGCATGCTCCGACTTACTTCCTCGTGTATGGTTAATACCATCAATCTTTCACTTCTATATCGATTACGGAATTTCTCGTCCACTCACCACGATCCACTCTAAACCGACTTAGCCAATTTTATTTTCTTTATCGTATTCAATTTCTTCCTCTTTACTCCTCTAATATCGACAACCTATCTTCTCTGTACTACCTTTGTTTTTGTTTTCTTTTCAACTAACTTTTGACGGCTTTCCGTCTCTCTCCCTATTCTGTCTTCTCTTTTGTCATTCTGACACCTGCCAACCGATACTTACGCACGCTGCCTCATCGTCCAAAACATGCCGTGTGGTAACCGGCGCTCGTGCAGTGCTGCTAGAACACTTCCCCGGCCCGTAAGTCTACCCCGGCGGCCTCATCCGGCTCAGGGTTACCAAAGTTGATCTCCATTCTGGTTGTTCTCGTTGGTACCTTCCGGTGCTGGTACGAACCCACGCTTGATGGATCCTGCTGTCTCTAGACGCGATGCCTTCCTCTACTACTCGACGGACCCAACACCTCCATTTAACTCTCTCGACCTCGTACCCCAACTCTCCAGCATGTCCTTTTCCTTCTGCTTGCTGATACAAATTCCACCCTGCTGATGGCGATGACCTTCCCAGTCCAGCATCGTTTGCCCTGACAGAGAGTCCTCAATAACTTCCCACAATGCATTTTCCTTGGTTCATTTTTTCCATTTCCTGGAACTGATCTGCCCGAATGTTCCGTTTGCCCGATCGATCTGTTTTACGGTAGATGTAAACTCGCTTTACGTTTATCTCTGTTGTACCCTCATCGTTTCCTGGATTTGACGCGCCCTTCTTGTAACAAACCATCCCGTAGAAAGCTTAACAAGTAATGTGAATTTCATTATTCACCTTGTTGGATCATACTGTTGGAAGGAGATTCTCTTAAACCCGCGGATTTCGCGTAAGTGTCTCTACTTACGGGTCCGCCACACCCCCTTTTGGCCCTTCATACAGCGGTATGTTGAATTCAAAGTGGTAATGAAATTTAATCTTTACTGTTAAGTGGAACTGCATGCAGAGCAAGACTCAAGCTAGGATGGTGGCTACTTACATACATACATACATACATACATGTACCCTCATCGTTTCCTTCTTTTTCCAATTCAGGTCCAGTAATCGAAGCTGATTGCGTATCATCCATGCGATCCTTTTTAGTTATCTCGGGATCACTTATGGTTTGAACAGAGTGTAGATTGACGTATGTGTTACTAACAACCTTCCGCTTCTCAGGTCCATAAATTGTCCATCCCAATTTTGACCGCACAGCTATCGGCTCTCTATCCTTCCCAATCCTTGACTCTAACGGTGCAAACAGATGGAGATTGTTCAACCCGACAAGAATGGTGGGCACTTCAGCCAGAGAATCTTTCACTGGCACATCAGCGAGATGATTATAACGCCTAACCACCTCCCCGTATCGAACATCCTGTTTTGGTAGCTGCAGCTCAGTTACCGTTCGTGTATTAAACAGTGGAAACTTCACCGTCGACCCCCTTGCAGACACCATCATTTGAACGCTTCTGGATTCGTTTTCGTATCGATTGATGTTTCCCGTCCACGTGACGATCAATGGTTCACAAACTCCTTCTCCGTTTAGTCGCTTAGCCACCGCATTATCTACTAGCGTAGCAGAGGACCCTTCATCCAGGAATGCAACGGTGTCAAACCTCCGGTGGCCGACATGTAGTGTTACTGGAACCATCCGAAAGATAACAGCACAATCCGAGTTCTGAAGTTGTACCGAATCTTCCACCCGATGCAAAAGAGGATGGTGGCTTCCTCGGCAGCCCCGTACCATACACTGAATTCACGAAAAACAGCGATCGTTAGCGTGTTTATTCCACAGAGCCCCTGCCTCTCGACTTTCTCCAGTCTCTCTGCGATGTTCATGTTTCTGAACTCTTCACAGTTAGATTAGATGATCAGTTTCACCACATATACAGCAGATCCAACCGGGAAATGCACATCGAGGACCTTCGCGAAACGTTTCTCCGGAATCGTGCAAATGCAAAAACTCCCTTTTTGGAATCTCTCGCCCACGCACGCGCTCATTCACTGACAGTGTAGAGAATTTTGTCACCTCAGAAACATCGGAAACTATTTCTGTTGTGAAGTTTGTGAACATCCTCAGTGGACTGTTTACCTTCCCTCTCTTATATCGGACCCAATCTAGTTTGTAGCTCGGAAGTAACATCTCAACCAATTCCTGCACCAACATCGGGTTATTAAGGTGACCTTCATTCCTGCAGCTTCTAGATGATCACATAACTGATTCACAGTAATTCCGAAGCTGATGAACGTCTCTAGCCGATCTGCTCGCGGAGTTGGTGCATTTCTAACTATAACCTACGACGTTTTGAATAAGTTTCTCTGGTCGCCCAAAAAGATTTCTCAGGTCGTTTATCACGTCCGGAACTGAATCCGGAAGGACGAGTCTGCTTCTAACTGCTTCCAACGCGTCCCCTAGTAGACTGTTCTGTAGGCACTTCAAGTTTTCCAAGTTTGAAATTCCGCATGCCGCCGTCGTATGCTCGAAATTGCTTATGAATAGCGGCCAAACTTCCGGTTCTCCACGGAACGTCGGAAGGTGTTCCGCTTTCCGAGCACCAAGCTGTTCCCTAGAAATTCGAAACACTTTTGGCCCCGGCCCGTCAGCAACTCTGCTACTCCGTAAGCTGCTACGCCGACTGCTTTCCGCTCGATCGTCTAGCTGTTCTCCATGAATTCGGCAAACTCTGAGCCCCGGCCCGTCAGCAACTTTGTTAATCCGCAGACTGGCACGCCGGCTATTCTCCGAACGAACGTCTTCGAACGACTCGTCGCTGCTGCTGTCGTCATCACTGTCGCTGTCCTCACTTGTGCCAGCTTCGAATTCAGTGATCACCGACACTTTCGACTTTGGCTTTGGCTTGTCAACATACTTCGAGCACCCCGCTCCAAATGGTTCGTCTCCTTTCGGGTACGCTCCCCGGAAGTCTGCGGTCGACGGCTTGTCGACTGCCGCTGGCTGATCCTTCAGCCACTCCTTCACCCTCTTCTTCGGACGGTCTTCCCAAGCTTTTGCCAACAGCGTTTTCTTGGCCTTTCAACGCGTGGACTCGGTTAATGTGTTGAGAAAAACATTTCAATATGTGATTAGTTCAATCACCACCAAGCTGTGAAATGTATTCAATAACAATTTGCCATTCTTCATCGTTCGTCGTCGCCGATATATCGAGCGATGTCTGCGGAGCTTACATAATAGATAGAAGGCACATTCTGAATTCAATCTTGCATACAATATTGTATGGAGAGCTTTGAGGGGAACTTTAAGCTTTACATATTGTATGCAGTGATACCTATTCAAATGTGCGCAATCCGATATAGGATATACGGATATTGTAATTGTGTGAATACAAAATTAGCAAACTGAACTGTATTAGATATAAGCATCGATATAGGACCATGTACATAATTAATGACCTGACAAGTTGATTTCCAATAAAAGTATCTTAAAACCTGAAGAGTTATCGGATTATTATTTCCTATACAACATAATGCTGCTCGCAAACTGCCTCCGGATCGCTTCCCGCTTCTTCACGAACTCTTGCTCTGCTGCCAATTGGGCGTCCAGCAACTTCTGTTCGTGTTCCAAATGCTGCTCTTCCATTTCGCGTTGAACCTGGAGTTCCAGCTCCCGCATCTCCTCTTCTTGCCTCTGCTGCTTTTCCTTCCATGCCTTCTGCCGAGCGAGTAGCTTCTTCCGCGCCGCCATCTGCTTTACGAAAGCCTTCTCCTTTGCGAGTTGTTCCTCTTCCAACTGTTTCTCAATCGGATCCACGTCAGCGCCAGCTCCCAGGTCGGACGCTCCATCGCTTCTTTGGCCGAACTTTTTGCTCCGCTTTTTGGCCGCTGCTTCCGGAACTTTCAGCTGCTGTGCACTACTTGGGAGACACTGTGGGCACCGCCAATCACTTTTGACAACCCCTTCGTCAACACCAGCGCAAGAAAAATGTGCCCACTGTTTACATTTCCCACATTGGACCTAATTTACGTCCTCAGACATCGACTCCGACATCGAGCAGAACAAACATTGCTCGGAATTGGAGGGTGAGGAAGCCCTTGATTTTGTTTCTTCCTGATCCGAACACGCAGACTGCGACGAGACCGCAGAACATGTGCTCTTTGAATTTCCAAGCTCCGTGGAGCAGAGGTCTTTGTATGCAGGAGATTTGCGGTAGAGATATCATGGTTGAAAGGACATATACGGGGCGGACAAATGAGATTGTTACTTTCACGGTCTCCTGAATCGTACTTTAACTAGAGAGAAAATGACAGGCCGACCAACAGCAAGTTCTTCTTCTTCTTCTTCTTCTTCTTCTTCTTCTTCTTCTTCTTCTTCATCTTTATGGCTTGACGTTCGCATTGGAACTTGGCCTGCCTCTCAACACCTGAATACCGATCGTCAAGTCTTTACGATGTCCTTAAGATGTCAAATCCTCGCGATGTCCCAGGCGTCTACGCTACGTGTGCTTGCAGTGCTTCATATGATCCTGCCCGACAGCCATCATTTGTTCTTCGTGGATCTTCAGTCGATACAGGCATCCATGTTTCAATGCTACACTTGTAAAGAACTTCACCCCGTTTCGTTTGGGCGTTGGCTCCATGTTCAATCAGCTTACTAATAGACAACAGGTTCATCTCTAATCCGGAAACATACATGACATTAGGCAGCGTGACGATTGTTCAACACCCATAGGAATCGATACAAAAAGCTGTTACAGATCCTGCTCGAATATTAACTTCTTTGCCGTTAGCAAGGAAAATATGTGCATGACTTCAGGTCGTCGAAAACGCTTCTGTCGCAACACGCATGGGACGTTGCACCGGAATCAATAATCCAGTCGACTTTCTTATGACCTGTCCTTACCAGATTTATTCTCCGGCTTTGGAAACCTGCTTTAGGTTTTGTCTTGAGCATTGCCATGATGGCCAGATTTGTCGAATGACGGCCATTCCTTCTTCATATGCCCTTTCACTTCACAAAAATGGCAAAGTTAGCTTCTTTGCTTCAACCTTGAATGTAGTAGATTCTTCAACAATAACATCCTTTCCTTGCAGCTTCCGGACATAGCCCAGAAGTTTTCCCTTGATGAAAGGCGTCTTCAACTCGTCCGTCCTTCAATACCTTAGCAGAGCCATTCGAACGTTTTCGCACAAAGCCGGAAGGCTCCGCAACAGGATTGCCACTTGAACGTCTTCTCCCTAATCTTTACCTGCTGGAGTTTTGAAAAAAGCTCCTCCAGCTCGTAGACGTGTGTTTCAAGATCTCCTCCCTCTGCAAGCTTCTTGTCACAGACTTGGCAGATAAATGATACTCTTGAGCACATTTTGGTCTTCTTGAGCTGTTCCTTCTACCTATTCCAGATTTCTCGGGCGATCGTCGCACACGCCTTCTTGTCCCTTAGTATCCACGCTAGATCTTCACTCTCCAGTAACATCTCCGTCTCGAATGACCATTGGTGATTGTTTTCGTTCGCACATGACTGGGGGTGCATACTTTTAAAAAATTTAATCCTTTAAGAGGGAAATTTGTGCATAAATTAAGTTTGGGCTTTAATGAGGGAATCCAGTTCACGAGAGCAGGTCTAGCTCCTGATTAGATGAGATGGGGCTATGGGGGTTTTTAGAAAGTTCCCGGAGAACCCAAAAAGGGGGTTCCATGGGGCTTCAGGGGTGTTTCAGGGGCCCGTTAATGGCGTTCTTTCAGGTTTTGTTGGCATTTCAATATGGTATTACAGGGGATTCTAAGGCATTTCAATAGTATAAAAGGGGTTTCAGGGACGTTTCAAGGGGCTTTAAGGATGATTCAGGGGATTTCAGCAGCTTTTGAAGAGCGTTACAAGGGATTTAAGGGGCGTTTTAAGGCATTTCAGAGTAATTTAAGAAAGTTTCAGGAGGTTTCAGGAACATTTTAAGGGCATTCCTAGAGGTTTTAGGGGTGTTTGATAGCATTTCAGGGGCGTTTCAATGGGGGTTAAGGTGTATTTCAGAGGGTTTCTTTAGCCTATTAAAGGCGTCCAAAGGGGTTTCAGAGGTACTTCAAATTGATTTCGATGAAGATGACGGTGGGACGATGGGATGACTGTGATTTCATGGCCGTTCGAGGGCCGTATCAGGGGGTTTCAAGATCAACATTAAATTAAAGGGCATTTCAGGGGCGTTTCAAGAGATATTGTGATGAAATGACAGAAAATCATCTGAAACTTCCTGAAATGCCACCGAAATCCCCCTAAAACCCACATGAACCCCATGTAACGCACCTAAGACATTCAGAAATCACCGAAAACACCTGCGTATCGTCCCCGTAACGCCTCTGAATCCCACCAAAAATGCTCTGAAACTTCCTGAAATGCCTCCGGAATCCCCCTGAAAATCCCTCGGACCCCATGTAACGCACCTGAGACCCCCGAAAACGCCTCCGTAACGCCTTTGAATTCCGCCGAAAAAGCTCTAGAAGTTACTGAAATGCCTCTGGAATCACCCTAAGACCCCCTCGGACTCTATGTAGCGCATCTGACACCTTCCGAAACCTCTAAAAACACCTCCGCAACGCCTCTGAAACCATCCAAAAATGCTCTGAGTCCTTTTGAAATGCCATCGAAACTCTCTTAAGGTCCACTCGGACCCCATGTAACGCACGTGAGACCCTTGGAAACCCCAAATAACGAACCTGTAACGCCGCCAAAACCCGTCGAAAATCCTCTGAAACTCTCTGCAATGTTTTCGAAAACCCCCTCAATCCTCTCAGACTCCCTAGGCACCCCCTGGAGCACTACGCTGCCGAACCCGCGGTCCTTCAGTAGATCGGCGAGTATGCGGGTGCTCCCAATGAAGTTGAGAGATCGGCAGTTCCACGTACCGAGTTTCCAATCGCAAGTCCTTTTGGTTCACTGGGATTGTTGCCGTTGGCGTTGGTTTCGCTTCGTATTGTTATGTTGCTGAATTTCCATTGCTATACTTTTCACGGCTGGCTCGCAAGGCTAGACACCAACTC
This sequence comes from Aedes albopictus, assembly GCF_035046485.1. Classification (NCBI taxonomy): domain Eukaryota; kingdom Metazoa; phylum Arthropoda; class Insecta; order Diptera; family Culicidae; genus Aedes; species Aedes albopictus. The sequence continues at coordinate 242,876,941 of NC_085136.1, read as the reverse complement.
CCTACCGTAGTGCACACTTGGACGACGATTAGACGCGACTAACACGGGGATCGGACGCTGTTGTGAGACGCTCTTACTGGAGAACAAACGGTCCGAGTTGTCCCCCTCCCTTTCATGTCAGTGTACGACCAAAGCTCTTACCGAGGTTGGTTACCTGGTCTTCCCTAAGGTTGCTCGCAGCCCGGCCGGTGCCATGCGGAGCTAGTGATAGCAGTTGCTGGTCAGAGGCGAAATACCCAGCCGTTACCGTAGTATCTCATAAACCTTAGGAGCAACGAAGATGATGCCTCTACTTTGTGGGTGCGGAGGGGTCATATATGGCCCCGACGACAAAAAAAAAATATAACAAGAGTGGAAGGGGCCAGCGAGCTTGCAGCAGTATCAGCACATCAAACTGGCTCAAATAGTTGGCTCAAAACATTGGTGGAGACAACATCTTCGTATATCCTCTAGTTTTCGAGTTTTGCAGATTTTTCATTGTAATAAAGCTTTATTGAAAATCTGCACTCATGCCGAGAGTGGTGTGAATTAACTTAAATAATTGTAATTGAAGATTAAAAATTGCGTTTTGCGATGCAGATTTGTATGCTGCAATGTTTCCGAAAAAATGACTCTGAAACTAGTAAAGTTGCTGAACCATATTTGCCCAGCTGTTTACTTATGCCTCTGCTGTAACTGCGCACATTTCATGCTTCATTCAAGTTCACCTCATTCCTTTAGAAAACATGATTACTGCGGCAAAATAGTTTGAACGCAAACCAAATTTCAATCACCATCTCAGATGCTCGGCAAGCTCTAAGAGTAGTCAAAGGTTAGGTACCTGAGCCTCCGGTCAAACAACACTGTGACTGTAACTCCCACTGAGCATGCACACACATAACCTAGTTTCAGTTCGTCTTTCCCTTTATTACTTTGTCCCACATATTTCATGCATTCTCGGTGACGTAGGTCCAGAGTTAGAAAAAAATCTCAAAAGAAAGAAACTCCTCCGTTCGTTGTAACAATGCATTGTACCGACGGACGACTCCGTACACCATGAGTGGAAAAACGAGTAAGTTCTCACACGCGAATGCCTCCCCTGGGGCCACCCGACCTCGCCAAAATGGAACGAAGTTAACGAGGTTCCTTCCATTCTTCCAAGCCCATTTCAGTGTCGGTGTCGCCTGCCGGACGGTCCGGGGATTCGTTGCTGAGGTGCACGTGACTGCAACGACAAATTGGGACTGCATTAACTGTGTGTGAGCAGCAGCTGCTCAGCGTAGACATCACACTCGCACACAGCACAGGAACGGAAGGTAGTCACGTCCATTCTGGGTAGTGCCTTCGGCCAGCTGTACCAACCAGTAGCGCAACCCCGATTAGCCAAAAGGAACAAAATTGTAACTTGAGAAGTTATTTTGTTGGGGAACGTCCATAAATTACGTCACGCTTTGAGGGGGGGGGGGGGGGGTGGTTCAGCAAAGTGAGACGACCCATACAAAAATTTCAGAGGTCCCATACAAAAAGTGTGACCCCTATGGGGAGGGGGGGTTGAAAATGGTCGATTTTTGCGTGACGTAATTTATGGACGTTCCCTTGTTGTCTAACTATGGACGAATTTTCTTCAGCCTGATTTTCTACTTTTCAAACAAGTTAGCTGATTTTAAAAACTGCTTCATGGAGTTTATGGCCCAGATTCAAATAGGATGCCATCGCAACATTTGAAGTGAATGATGATTGAAGCTAAACTGATTCTTTGAATCCTCAGCTCCTCTATACCGAAAATTGTTTATCGGAATCACACAACTACTCAAATTTTAGTTCTTCTGATGAAATTCCATCGTTATGCCCAAGAAACAAAATTTGAGTAAAACGATCGAACTCAAATAAACGCCGTGTACTCAAAACTATTTGAATTGTGGCAGAGCTTGATATTTATAATGTAAGGGGATCGACTGTAATTGGTATTATGCAAGCGGGGATTTTCGGCTTTCAGTCTCTATGTAATCATAAACAGATATTGGTTCAACACCTGACGTTTCGGTCACATATATTGTGCCTTTTTCAAAGGATCTGCAAATTGGACAGGTTTTAACATAGGTTTTAAGCATAATTCTACATAATCTTACAGATACAATCCCTCCGTTTACTCGTGAGGTTATGTATGTTTTAAACATAGTCGCACGTCTTCACTTCACTATAACGAGAAAACAGAATTATTCGGGTACCAGTTTCCAAAAGAGGTATCTAAACACCCACGTGGTTGAGTTCGTTGGTTGGCGCACTTTTTCAAATCGATCAGTATCGATCTGTTTTACCTCCTACGATCTACCTCTTGCCGGCGGCGTCACTTTCGCGCCAGATTTCGATTCTGTCTGTTTCTCGTTATAGTGATGATCGCTATTGTGCGCCTATTCCTCTGTTCTATGTGTTGTGTGCTGTGTCGTTTTGACTGTGTGTAATACCCCTGCGTACGTGCCGCTCAGGTTTCCGGTGTCAGTTCGTTTGTTAACAGTGTTTGGTGTGTTCAAGATGTGGCATGACTCTAATATGGCTAAATTCTGTTTTTTGTTACTTGAGTCTAATACTTCTACCTTATCTAATAGAAAATTGTGGTTGTTGGTGATACAGTGATCTAGTAGCGCTGTTTTCTCTCTCAGTCTTGCCATCTCATGATCCGTCTCGTCTTTCCCCGCTGCTCGTAGTTCCTCCAGTTTGTTGATCGTCGATCGGTGACCAGACACACGATCTTTCAGTCGGCACGATGTCATACCTACATAGCTTGCTCTACAGTCTGCACACGGGATTTTGTATATCACGTTGGATCGTTGGTTTGCCTCTAACTTGTCCTTCACTCCTGGTATTATGCGCCAACCAACGAACTCAACCACGTGGGTGTTTAGATACCTCTTTTGGAAACTGGTACCCGAATAATTCTGTTTTCTCGTTATAGTGAAGTGAAGACGTGCGACTATGTTTAAAACATACATAACCTCACGAGTAAACGGAGGGATTGTATCTGTAAGATTATGTAGAATTATGCTTAAAACCTATGTTAAAACCTGTCCAATTTGCAGATCCTTTGAAAAAGGCACAATATATGTGACCGAAACGTCAGGTGTTGAACCAATATCCGTTTATGATTACATAGAGACTGAAGCCGAAAATCCCCGCTTGCATAAAAGCTTGATATTTATATCATTACCTTTTTCACCTATAACTGCGATTTGTTCTTATTATGTTCCACTGATCGGGTAGCCGCGTATTCACTATCCAGGACCGGACGGGTTCTGCCTCCAGGGTCACAACTCAATAACGAACGGAGCAACTACGGACCACGACGACGATGAAGACGACGGAGTTGTTCGTGAATGACATGAAGTAAAAGATGGTTTAATAATGCTGGAATCTGGGAGTTGAGTGAGTTGAGTAGTAGGAACATGGAATAGAAGCTCTCTCCATCCTTCTCTAGGTTCCCGGCAATTTGTTTGCACGTGGAAAATTGGAAATTAAAATGCAAATTTACTCCAATTCAAGGAAAGCTTCGTGCGTTTGAGTATTATTCTCGTCTGGGTTCACCTATCTGGAAAGGCGCACTGTAAGAAGAAGACAGCTCTCTGTCAAATGAACTCAAAATTGATATTGCTCCATTGTTTGTTTGATTTATTGCTAGATGTTTTATTATGACAAATACCCAAGTAACAGGTTTTGAGAACCGCCATAAAACCTGATACCTTTCATTTCGGTTTAATGATGATTCACTGTTGTCCTTCTGACTTCAGTTACACGACCCGAGCGTCTGTTTCTCAAGAAGGTGCGGCTCAAACAGCGTCTGTTCTGGCATCCAGCGGCTGAGTAAGAAACTCAGCATCACGCCCAGCTAGATCCAAGGTGGTAGCCCCATCAGCGTGGTCGTCTCAGTGTTGGTTGGGACGTTAAACAGAACTGGCACGATGGCCCTCCGGCGAGACAGGAGTGTTGGCGTAGGCCCAATAAGCCACCCGTAAAAATCCCCATTGCGAATAACATAGAAGAAAATACGACTCGATACAATCGGCAAAGACCCACGCGACGAAATAAGGACTACGATTGGAAACTTGAAACATGGAATTGCAAGTCACTAGGTTTCGCAGGATGTGACAGGATAATTTACGACGAACTACATCCCCGCAACTTCGACATCGTGGCGTTGCAGGAACTTTGTTGGACTGGACAGAAAGTGTGGAAAAGCGGGCATTGAGCGGCTACCTTCTACCAAAACTGTGGCACCACCAATGAACTGGGAACAGGATCTATAGTGTTGGGCAAGATGCGACAACGTGTGATCGGGTGGCAGCCGATCAACGCAAGGATGTGCATGTTAAGAGTTAAGGGCCGTTTCTTCAACTACAGCATCATTAACGTCCACTGCCCACACGAAGGCAGACCTGATGACGAGAAAGAAGCGTTCTACGCGCAGATAGAGCAAACATCCGATGGTTGCTCGCCGCGTGACGTGAAAATCGTTGTCGGCGACATGAACGCGCAGGTAGGAAGGGAGGAAATGTACAGACCGGTAATCGGGCGAAACAGCCTGCACGCCGTATCGAATGATAACGGCCAGCCTCCCGTGGTATGGTAGTCCGAAGCACCTTCTTCCCCCGCAAAGATATCCACAAAGCCACCTGGAGATCACCCGACCATCAAACAGAAAACCAAATCGACCACGTTCTAATCGACAGTAAATTCTTCTCGGATATAACCAATGTCCGCACATACTGCAGTGCGAATATAGATTCGGATCACTACTTAGTCGCTGTATGCAATGCATGCCCCCGCGTGGACATTAGTCCATACAATTTTTTTTTATTTGTCCATACCAAATGGTCATTGGCCGAACCCCCCCCCCCCCCCCCCCTCATGACCACGTGGTTTATGGACAGCCCCCTACAGCACTATGCTTCGCGACTCCAAATCACAGAAACGACTGGTACGACGGCGAATGTGAACAGTTGAAAAACGAGAAGAATGCAGCATGGGCGAGAATGCTGCAACACCGTACGAGAGCGAATGAGGCACGTTACAAACAGGCGCGGAACAGGCAGAACTCAGTCTTCCGGATGATGAAGCGCCAGCAGGAAGAACGAGATCGCGAAGGGATGGAAGAGCTGTATCGCGCTAAGGAAACACGAAAGTTCTACGAGAAGCTGAACCGCTCGTGCAGAGGCTTTGTGCCACAAGCCGACATGTGCCGAGATAATCACGGGAATATTCTCACGAGCGAGCGTGAGGTGGTCGACAGGTGGCGGCAGAATTACGATGAGCACCTCAATGGCGACGTTGCAGGTACCGAAGGTGGCGTGGTAACAGATATAGGAGTATATGCACAGGACGAAAGACTTCCAGCCCCTGACGTCCAAGAGATTGAAGAGAAGGTTAGCCGGTTGAGAAACAACATAGCCGCTGGAGCAGATCAACTATCAAGCGAGCTACTAAAATACGGTGGAGAAGTACTAGTGAGAGCACTACACTGGGTCATTACCAAGATTTGGGAGGAGAAAGTATTACCGGAGCAGTGGATGGAAGGTATCGTGTGTCCCATCTACTTACAAAAGGGGCGACAAGTTAAATTGCGGGAACTATCACGCGATCACGCTAATGAGCGCTGCCTACAAGATACTCTCTCAAATTTTATGCCGCCGTCTATCACTGACTGTCAGAGAGTTCGTGGGGCAATATCAGGCTGGATTCATGGGTGAACGCGATACAGCCAGCGGACCAGATGTTCGCCATCCGCCAGGTGTTGCAGAAATGCCGCGAATACAACGTGCCCACACATTACTTGTTTATCGATTTCAAATCGGCGTATGATTCAATCGATCGAGAACAGTTATGGCAGATTATGCACGAATACGGATTCCCGGATAAACTGATACGATTAGGTACCAGCCAGAGTGGAAGCGCAACGAGGCGCGGTGCGGAAATTTGCACGCAAAGGAATAATCATCAATAATAAGGAGCTGTCAAATCATATGGGAAATCCGCGTCGCGTCGCGTGACGCGTCCACTCTGGCCGTACCCTTAATCAAGGCGACGATGGATCGAGTAATGCGCGTAGCTAGAGTTTCAGGGACACTCTCGAGTCCCTTGAAATCTCGCAGAGGGTTAAGGCAAGGTGATGGTCTTTCGTGCTTGCTGTTCAACATTGCGTTAGAGGGTGTACTAAGGAGAGCGGGGATAAACACGAGTGGGACGATTTTCACGAAGTCCGTTCAACTGCTTGGTTTCGCTGATGATATCGATATTATAGCTCTTAAATTTGAGACGATGCACAATGGTCGTAAAAAGATAAAGTTCGGCCAAAACTCTTTTTATGTGTTTAATCGAAGTTATAGGTTGCCTAGATATGTTATATAGTATCTTTAGTGTTTAAAAAGGGGTATTCAAAAATTACGTAATTCCAATAATTTCAAAAACGGTGAAAATCAGTAAAACCCATATTTTTTGCGTTTTTTGTTAAAAAATCAATTCGAATTTAAATAAATGATCATCCTTCGATTAAATCCAACCAAGTTTGTTCAAAACGTGTGAAAAATGTGGAAAGATAAATTTTATTTCAGTAAAATATGGAAAAATAACGTAAAATATATGAAAAAACATGACTTTTTTTAAATAGCTCTAATTTGAAAAACTGCAAATTTCTGCAAAATATTTAAACGTTTTTAGGCAGCTCTAAGCATGATGTTTAAGATGTACTGTTCGAAATTGCAGCGACACGTGACGACACGAACCGTTTTTTAACTTAAAAATTACCAAAATTTCTAAGGTACAATATATGACAATTTGAAAAGTTTTGTGACATATTAATTTTGCACCAATGCACAGTCCAATAACAAGCTTTCATATGCTGGATAACTTAAAACATATATTCCATTCTCAAAATATTATTATGTATTTTACTTTTTTCGAATAATTCATTTTTCAATTTTATGACTTAGGCCACATTGGCAGTGAAAATGTCATTGAAATACAAAAACTGGTATGCTTTTAATTAAGAATCATAAAAGTACAAGACATTAACTTTGTTATAAGGTGAAATAAAGTTTAAAAATATCAATTTCGTTTTTTGAGAGTTTTGGCCGCCCCTTTGTATGGAGCCCGACCAATGTGCGATGGCGAAAACGTACATCCGACTAAATAGTGATGTCAGGCGAATCGGATTAGTCATTATTGTGTCGAAAACAAGGCACATTATGGCAAAGGGCACCAGGGAAGAATCACCGCGCCCGCCACCCCGAATTTATATCGACGGTGATGAATATCTGGACTAATACTTTCTAATAAATATTAGATCGCTAATTCTCGTCGAAAACTATCTCAATTTTTCTATAGTATGTCATGACTTATATTCAATCCCACAATTGTCAAAAACCTGGAAACTCAGGCGGTAAATTTCTTCTCACATACTAATGCATATCCGTATAAAAAAACATCCATTTTAAGCTTAGAAATGTTACGATATAAATGCAGAGATGCTCTGAAGAAGGTGATACGTCCCCCACTGGTGTGTGCTAAAGCTATGTACTTAGTTCTTCTGGTGAACATATCGATGTGCGCCTCCTGGATCACATAATAGATGGAAAATGCAATACCGTTTATCTGCTAACCCAAAAACAAAACTTAGGTTGCTCAAGGATTTTGGAGTATTGGTAGGTTTTACCTACATACTCTTGGGTGTACTGCACTGAGGACTACACCGGAACTTACATACGATTCACATACATATAACAGAGCTCTATGCGGTGCTCGACTGGGCCAACGGCAGGTATAATGTTAACAATCGTTTTCGTTTGTTTGTCAAAGATTTCAGCATGGCTTACTTGATTGAAAAGCATTTGGATCTGGGATTAATACTTTCTAATACTGCTAATATCATTAATGGCGGTAAGCTCCACAGCGTCCTAGACGCCAATCACGTATTATCCTCGATTTTATCAAGCACCAAACGGTATTATCCTTTAGTTGACAATTGCTCTTCGGGCACGAAAGACGCGTTTCACATTGCTATCTTTCTCCGTCGCTTCGTTCTGTTGAATCCTGTTGCGAAACAGTTTGTATCTTCCTTCGATACAAAATGTCCTCGCACAGGAAAAATACTTTAGTCGTAGACTTCAGCGTCCTCCCAAAACGGCTGGAACCGGCAAAGCTGATGCAGTTTCTAGAAAAGACACTTCAGCTCGATAAAGCTGACGTTAAAAACATTCAGCTTCATAACTTGAAAAAGTGTGCGTTCATCGAGATGAATGATTTCAGTACAGCCACGAGACTCTACAAGCAACACAACTACCAACACTCCTTGGAATGTGATGGAACACATTACAAGATACCGGTGTTCGTCGAGAGCAGCGCCATCAACGTCAGAATCCATGACCTCCCACCTCAAATGCCCAACGTCGTGATTTTTGACCACATGCAACAATATGGCAAAGTGGTCAGCGTCTACAATGAAGTGTGGAAGCATTACTTCTCGGGGGTACCAAACGGGGTAAGAGTTGTAAGAATGAGAATGGACAAACCAGTGCCATCGTGCATTGTTATCAACAATGAAAGCACCACCGTATCTTACCCGAACCAAACCAAATTACGTGAGACAGAGCGAAAGCGGGATCAAACATCAACATCCAATTCTACTGCAGAAGCGGTGAATAACAATGACAATGGAAGCGTATCGATATCAGTTCAGAGGCACACAAGCAAGGAATTTGACGATAGAGTGGACGATGAGAACGATGACAACGACGACGAAAAACAGCACAACGATGACGACGATAACGACAGCAGCGATAACAATGTACGGCAATCCACATCAAAAACGAAGAGACGATTGTCAACTGGAACGTCAAGCGGAACAAATGAAGAAGACTCAACACAGCTACGTAGTCAGAGCTGCCAAAGATCCGGAAAAACACCGAATGAGAAAAAATTTCGTGAAGACAATATTCCTGACTCGGGTTGGAAAGTGTACAACACTAGATCTAGGAAGAAAATGTGAAATTATTTTATTGAATAAGCTAGAAATTTGTATTGTTGTATTGTGAAAAATGCAATGCAGTGCGATGCTTTATGTTTGAAATATCTTGACATGAATGCACCATGTGGTGTAAAATGTCATAAATAAACAAAACAACGGTATTATCCTTGATTTTAATCTGAGATTTAACTTAAGTGCGCCGATTTCGGCGCATTAAAAATAAATCTCGGATTTACAAGAACTGGCTGCGTGCGTAATAATAATCAAAACAAACTGTAGAACAAACTGGAGTTTTTGTGGCGGGCGTAAAGTTAAAATTACTTTTTAATCGTAAAACGGTATTTTTCGGAGGAAATCCAACTGGACTTGTGGCAACGTTGGAATGTTACTGAATTTCACGATCATTTACCGCTTGAATTGACGGAGCAACGGAACGAAACTTGTGTATGTTCCCGCCACAGAATTGGAACATCGGCATGGAGATCTCCATCTGCGGCTTGCAGGAGAGGCTTTTGCTTCTTATTCTTGGCTTAACCTACCCACTGGAACAAAGCCTGCTTCTAGTAAAAAATCAGTGATTTTTTTTCGGGGATGCCTCCAGGATTTCTATGAATTGCCGTCGTGTTTTTTTTTTGAAGATGTCTCCAGAAATACCTTCGCGGATTCTCGCAGGATTTTCTAGGGGGATTCTCCCAGGAATTCCCTCAGAAACTCCAGAAATTTTTTTCATGATTTTCTTCAAGAACACATTTGGCAATTTTGTCGTGGATTATAAAAAGATTTTTTTGGGATTCTCCGGGATTCCTTCGCAAATTCCTGTAGCAATTATTCCGGGAATTGCTTCAGCGATGCCTCCAGGGATTGCTTTGCAGATGCTTCTAGGGATTTTTAGAAGATTCCTTCATGGTTTTGTTTTTGTTTGTTTTTATCTGCGAGTATTTTCAAGGATTCTTCGTAGTAATACTTTCTAGAAGATCTCCAGGAAAAGTTTTAAGAATTTCTCTGATTTTTTCAAAGATGCTTCTAGGAAATCCTTTGCTAAATCCGTAAGGAATTTTATCAAACATTCTTTAAGGAATTTATCTAAGACTCCCCCCGAGGAGTCCTTCGGGAATACCTCCAAGAATACTTTCAAGAATTCTCCAACTATAACTTCGGGAATACCTCCAGAAATTTCGTCGGAGGTTCCTTCAGGATTTTTCCATAGATTTCTCGAGAAATTTCTTCGAAGATTCTTCCAGAAATTCCTTCAGGGGTTCCATTGAAAATTCCTGCAATGTTTTCTCTATGACTTCTTTCATATTTTTTTTGCAGAAAGACCTACAAAAGTTCCTACTCGGATTGCTTTCAAGAATTCCGTCTGGGATGTTTCCAAGAATTCATATAAATTTTTACTGGGATTTCTCCACGTACATTTTGGGTTTTGGGGGTTTCTCCAGGAATTTATTCGGGGATTCCTCCACGAACTCATTCGGGGATTCTTCCAGTAATTCTTTTGGAGATTCCTCCAGGATTTTTTTCAGGGATTCCTCCAGCAATTCCTTCAGGGATTCCTCCAGGAATTCCTTCAAGGATTCCTACAGGAATTGCTTCAGGAATTCCTCCAGTAATTGCTTCAGGGATTACTCCAGGAATTCCTTCAGGGATTCCTCCGGAATTCCTTCAGAGATTCTTCCAGGAATTCCTTCAGAGATTCCTCCAGAAATTTCTTCAAGGATTCCTCCAGGAATTCCTTCAGGGATTCCTCGAGAAATTCCTTCAGGGATTGCTCAAGGATTTTCTTCAGGGATTCCTCGAGGTATTCCTTCAGGGATTCCTCCAGAATTTTCTTCAGAGATTGCTCTAAAAATTTCTTCATTGCATTGCATCAGGAATTCCTCCAGGGATTGCTCCAGGGATTCCTGCAGGAATTCCTTCAGGGATTCGTACAGGAATTTCTTCAGGGATTCCTACAGGAATTCCTTCAGGGATTGCTACAGGGACTCCTCCCAAGAATTTCCTGGGGATTCCTCCAGTAATTTCTTCGGAGATTCTTCCAGGAATTTCCTCGGGAATTCGTCCAGAAATTCCTTCGGGGATTCCACCAGGAATTGATTCGGGGACTCCTCCAGGATTTCTTTCAAGGACTCCTCCAAGAATTTCTTCGGGAAATCCTACAAAAATGCTTTCGTAAATTCCTTCGGGAAGATTCCTCCAGGACTTCCTTCGGGAATTCCTCCAAGAAATTATTCGGGAATTTCTCCAGGATTTTTATTGGAAATTCCTCCAGGAATTTTTTGGTCGGAAATTCCTCCAGGAATTTCTTCAGGAATTCCACAAAGAATTACCTCGGGAATGGCTTTGGGAATTCCTCCAGGTTTTGTTTCGGAAATTCCTTCAGGAGTTGCTTCGGGGTGTCCTCCAGGAATTTGAGGGTTCCTCCAAATATTCCTTTGATGATTCCTCCAGAAGCCATCACTGAGGGAATTTTTTGAGGATTCCTTGAGAATTCTCTGAGGAAATTACTCAAGAAATTCCGATGAAATTGCTTAAGTAACCGCTGCAATTTTTTTTTGAGTAGTCCCTAAAGGAAAGCCTTGAGGATGTTCTGATGTACTTGAAGAATTCGTTAAGTAATGCATGTGGAAATTTCTTATGGGTTTTTGAAGACATTTTTTTGAGGATCCTTGCCGAAGTTTTATGAAATTTCACTGGGGAAGCATATCTGGATTCTCTACAATTCTCGGAGGAATATCAGAAGAATTTCTGGAGAAATTTCTTAAGGACTTTCTGGACGAATTCCCGTAGGAATTTCTGAAAAAAAATCTGGAACAGTTTCCAGAAGAGTTTTTGGGTGAATTCCTCGAGAACTTCAGGAGGAATTTCAGGACAAATTCCCGGAAGAATTTCTGAAAAAAAATCTGGAACAGTTTCCAGAAGAGTTTTTGGGTGAATTCCTCGAGAACTTTCTTGAGGAATACATGGCAGAATTTTTGAAGGAATTCCCGGAGGAAATTTGAAGTGAATTTCAAGAGAAAATCCTAGAGGAATTCCCAGAGGATTTTCTGAAGATATTATCGGAGGAATTTCCGGATGTATATCCAAAGAAATTTCTTGAGATATTTCATGAAGAATTTCCAATCAAATTTATGGAAGAACTTTCTGCGGAACGCCCGGAAAAATATGGTGGAATTCCCGAATACATTTCTGAAGGGTTCCTCCTAAGAATTTTTAGAAGAATTTCTGGAGGAAATTCCGAAGGAATTCCTGGAAGAATCCGTGAAGAAATTCCTGGAGGAATCTCCGAAGGAATTCCTGGAAGAAACCCCGACGCAAATCCTGGAGAAATGTCCGAAGAAATTCCTGGAGGAATCCCCGAAGAAAATCCTGGAGAAATCCCCAAAAAAATCCTGAAGGAGTTTCCGGAGAAATTCCTGGAGCAATTTCCGAAGCAATTCCTGGAAAAATTCCCGAAGAAATTCTTAAAGGAATTCCCAAAGGAATTCCTGGAATAAACTTCGAAGCAATTCCTGGAGAAATGTCCGAAGATATTCCTAGACGAATTCCCGAAAAAAAAATCCTGGAGGAATCCCCAAAGAAATTCCTGAAGGAATTTCCGAAGAAATTCCTGAAGGAATTTCCGAGGAAATTCTCGGAGGAATCCCCGAAAAAAATCCTGGAGAAATCACCGGAAGAATTCCTGGAGGAATCCCCGAACAGATTCCCGTGACCCCGCAGGAATTCCTGGAGGAATATTCCTGATCATAATCCTGGAGAATCCCCTAAGCAATTCTTGGAGGGATTCCCAAGGAAATTCATGCAGTCATTTCCGAGGAAATTTCCAAAGGAATTCCCAAAGAAATTCCTGAAGATATCCTCGCAGCAATTCCTGGAGGAATTCCCGAGGAAATTCCTGGAAGAATTTCTGAAGAAATTCTTGGAGTGATCCTTGAAGGAAGTCCTAGAGAAATCACCGGAGGATCTCCCGAAAAAAAAAATCCTGGAGGAATTCCCAAACAAATTCCTGGAGGAATCCCCAGAGGAATTTCCGAAGAAATTCAAGGAGGAATTCCTGGAGAAATCACTGCAAGAATGTTCCCGAAGAAATTTCTGGAAAAAATCCCGAAGATATTCCTGGAGGAATTCCCGAAGAAATTCCTGGAGGAATTCAACCCGGAGTAATTCCCGAAGCAATTCTTGGAGGAATTTCTTATGAAATTTCTGGAGAAATTCCCGAAAAATTTCCTGAAAAAATTTCTAAAGGATTTGCTGGAGGAATTCTCGAAGAAAATCCTGGAGGAATCTCCAAAGAAACTCCTGGAGGAATGCCCGAAGAAATTCCTGGTGGATTCCCGAAAGAATTCATGGAGGAATTCCCAAATAAATTCCTGGAGGAATTTCCGAAGAAATTCTTGGAGGAATCCCCGAAGCAATTCCTGGAGAAATTACCGAAAGAGTTCCTGGAAGAATCCCTGAAAAAAATCCTGGAGGAATATTCCCGAAGATATTGCTGGAGGAATTCCCGGATAAATTCTTGGAGGAATTTCTTAAGAAATTTCGAGAGGAATTCTCGAAGAAATTCCTGGAGGAATTTCCGAAGAAATTCTTGGAGGAAATCCTAAAGGAATTCCTGGAGGAATTTCCAAAGGAAATCCAGGAGAAATCCCCGAAGAAATACCCAGAGGATCTACCGAAGATTTCCCAGAGTAATGTGTTGAGATATTTCCAGGGGATTTTATGGAGTAGTTATCCAAGCAATTTCTGGACAAATTGCCAGTGAAATTTCTCGAATAATTTCCAGATGAATTCGTATATAAATTTCTGGAAGGATAGCCGATGGAATTTTTGAAGGAATTCCAGGCGAAGTTTTAGAAGGAACTCGCGGAGTTTTTTTTTCAGGAATAACCGGAGGACCTCCTGCAGAAATTCTCGGAATAATGTCTAGTTTCCCGACGAAATTCCTCCAAAAATTCCCAGAGGATTTTCTGGAGGTTCTCTCGTAGGAATTCCGTTAAGCATTTTTGAATTGATTCCCGGGAGGATTATTGGAGCAATTTCTTGAGAAATTCCTTTATGAATGCCAGGAGAATTTCGTGGACGAATTTCCGGAGGCGTTCTCGTGGGAATGTGTGTAAGTACTTCCGTGAGGATTTTTTCAACGGAAATTTTGACCCACAGGCGTTTCTGCTAGAGAAACCTTACAGAAATTTTGATTTGAGGAATCCTTGAACTGATTGAAGAAAATAATCATGGATGAACGTTTCGAGCTACGTACTTCCAAAGAAAATCCTGAAGCAATACGTACTTGAGGCACTTTGGTTGAAATTTCACAAAAATATTTTACGGCAAGTTTTGTAATTTCTCGGTGAATAAGGAGGAATTTAGGAATGAGTTTTGTGTAGAGATTTCTGGCATGATCTACCGAAGCAATGGAAAAAAAATCTGGGAAAGAGCTTCTCGAGGAATCCCGGGTGAAATGTGTTGCGCACACTGCCGCCGGGCGGGTTATGTGGTGCTTTCTGTTTGAACTGGAAAACTGACAGCGTTGGGGCGTCTGATAGTATCCACTTATCCTCGTTGGGTAAATTACGATTGCGTTGTGCATCCAACGCTCATCGCGAAATTCCTGCCCACCGATCATGGGCCATCACGCAGGAGAAACAAACATTTTTTTGCACGAAAAAAAAAGAGTAAATAAACACCAGCTGATTGAATGCTGAAGCTAACTGAATTGACATTTCCGCGAGCTGGACAATCACAAGAGAGAAAATGGCTGCGTGCTTTCTTTGTTTAATCCTCTCTTGAAGCTCTTTGGTGCTTACCGAACGGGGTATCAAATTTAATCTCGGATTTGGTAAATCCCAGATTAAATCGCGGCTAAGACGCGTTGGTGCTTATCATCATAATAATCATCTGCGCTGTCCCTCCCCTAGACTTGGGCTCATTGGTGACAACGACACCAGCAGAGAAATTCAAAGACGCAATGTTGCAGGAAATCGTGCTTACTTTGGACTCCGCAGAACTCTACGATCGAACAAAGTTAGCCGTTACACGAAGTTAACTAGGCTCAGTGTACCAGTTATGGCTATAGTACCTCAAATTCGCCATAGTTGATTTTCAACCTTTAAAGATATAAATCAACAAGAAAAATTTCGTGAACAATAGATCACGATCACAAAAGATGATTGCAATCATTCAAACTTCACAATTTGGTCAAATTATGGTAGAAATAAATCATTTTCCTTAACTTTTCGGCCTCCTTGCACCCTATTTCGCCATAGTGTACCAGTTATGGCAAATCCCATAAGGAATGCATGTAAATAGTGCGAAGTGGAACCCAAATTAACAAATGTGTCCATAACTGGTACAGGGTTCCTATCATTGGCACACGCCGTAATAAATACTAAAAGTAGTTTTGGCTCCGGTTTTATATTTTTCCTGTAAAGTATGGAAACTAATCTATCGTTTGACATATTGTTTACATTCGTCGGTCTTCTTCTTATTTTTGTAGAAATAGTTTTTCTTAGGTGGTGCGATAACTGGTACAGGCACCCTATCTACAAAACGCTGATTAGACCGGTCGTCCTCTATGGGCACGAAACATGGACCCTACGTGCAGAGGACGCGCCCTTGGAGTTTTCGAACGGAAGGCGTTGCGTACCATCTACGGCGGAGTGCAGATGGATGACGGGAATTGGAGAAAGCGAATGAATCACGTACTGCATCAGCTGCTGAGAGAACCAACCATCGTCCACACCGTGAAAATCGGGAGGCTACGGTGGACGGATCACGTCATTAGGATGTCGGATAGCAATCTAAAAGTCTAAGAACCTCTTTTAGTCTATTTGACTAAAAAAATATGAGTAGTCCATATTGCCGAATCGATAAATTGATTCCGGAATCCCGGTTTGGTTTCCTCTTTTCGTGAAATAAACACTGATGTTTTACTCAGATTAACCGAGAGGTTGACACCATTCCTCCACCATCTGAAGGCCGGTTTGCGTCATGTCGAAAATGATGGTGACACAGATACACTACCCGTCATAAGTACGGACTCACAAAAAGTATTGCAACAATATTGCATCACCCTGACTCACCTCGATATCTCCAAAATCTGAGGACTTACAGAGATGCTGCCTTCAGCAAAATTATTCAGGAGCCCAAAAGCAACAAATTTTCTGAAGGCAGCATTTTTGTAGGAGTTCTGGTTTTAGAGATATCGAGGTGAGTCAGGGTGATGCAATATTGTTGCAATACTTTTTGTGAGTCCGTACTTATGACGGGTAGTGTAAATATAGGTAGTCGTCGGCAAAACTATAAGTAGGAAAACTGCTATTATAATATTAACTGCTATTATAATTATTAACGCCTCTTTGAGCTTCTTCTTCTGCTTTATGGCTCGTCATCCACATTGGAACTTGGCTTGCCTCTCTTCAACTTAGTGTTCTCAGGGCACTTCCACAGTTATGAAATGAAGGGCTTTCTTTCCCTGGCATTGCATGAGTTTGTACATTGTGTGGCCCGACAGGAACGGGAATCGAATCCGACGTCTCCGAATCTACGGTCCATACAAATTTCGAAAACTTTTGTATGAACAAAAGTCTACGGAGGGGGAGGCGGGGGTCTAAAATGGCCCAAAATGAGTCAACTACGTAGTTAATAGACAGCTCCTTACACGGTAACGGTACACCTTGAGAAACCGTTCGATTGCAGCTATTTTCTGTGAATTGTTCCCAAATCAATCCTAAAACTTTGAGTTGACGGCAAGGTTGACGACATCGAACGTTCGGCTCGTAATTCTGACGAAATGACCGGGAAAAAAAACGAACAAAATTGGATGCGGTTTACACAAACGAAGGCCGCCAGACTGTAGCAGCTTCGGAAGTTCTGCTCTGTCGGTAGTACATGGCCAAAACTTCCGCAGTTCGAGGAAAATCGTTTGATCCTTATTTGGACAACGGCAGAGGGCACCTGATGGGCAAGTACGGTGCCGATGCCGTACCGTAGAATACGGTGATGGGCTCAAACGTTTGGTGGCTCCAAGGAGGATTGCCCGGAGAATACCATGCAGCGGACCATCGAACGGATGGAGATGAGTCTGGCAATATACACATTCTCAGCATCGGTGACGATGGAAAATTCTTCCTAACATCAATAAACCTAACCTTATAGACTGTTTCAGAAATTATGAATACACTAACGATTAACTACCATTTCTATTTGAGCACAATATTAAAAAAAGTTTCTTCTAGCTCTTATAGTAAACATGCTAACGAAGCAAAGGATACCAATTTTGTTGGTGTTTCTGGTAAAAGGTAAAAAATAGGGCTCTGTAAACTAGATGATTAAAATTTGAAGTTGCACAAAGTGGTAAAAAAATGTAGCATAGTAGAAAAGAAAAAATCTCACAGATAAAATATTTAATTTCCAAACACAATAAAAATTGCTGTATTGATAATTAAAGATATTTCTCGATTGGTAAGAGTAATTTTTACTGGAATATTTGATCAAGAACCACCATTACGGGCCTTCTCAATACATTGTTTTTGTTTCAAATTTCTCAACAGCACCAGTAGCAACAAACGTTAAGCAAACGAATGTCTTAATTACTGCTTTCTGCATTTGTGTTAATGGTATGACAAGCTTTGCCATCTGAAGGATCAAATGAGCTGAAAAAACAAGTTTGTTTAAATTAAATGCGTTCAGGAAAGCTAAGAAACTGTGTGATAGTTCTTATGTTCCGTAGGAAACCTCAAAAAATAAGAAACTTGATCTCAGAAAAAAATGTTGTGGAAATGCCTTTTTCGATTTTTTTCAAATTTTGATCGAGACATTCCTTAGACAACTTGTTAAGAAAGCGAATGTGATAAAAATTTAGATAATTCTTGATATTTAGTGATATATTATGCTGAACTCATTAAAAAACACCTTTGTGCAAATCCAAATTTGAAAAATTTAGTTATTTGTTAGAGAACTCGACTGTTTTTCAAAATATCAAGACAATTGAAAGGAAATATAAAAAATGGAGTACAATATGCTATACTCTGGAAGAAGTTGGTAAAAATCATTAGAACAGTTCATTTAATTTAATAAACAAAGTGTATTTATAATTTCTGAAACAGTCTATAAAAGTGTTTGACAACTTTCAGGACATTTGACACATCTCACATTTAAGCAAGAAAAGACCAGCAACATGGTCGGCAAAGATGAATGCAAGGAAGTAGGACCATCTTGGCAGGGCTTCTATTTTAGACACTTTTCCGCTATAAGTCAGTTAATGTTGAACCAATTGTTGGTACGCGTTGAGATACGTACGAATAGTATCAAGCCTTGTACAAAATGTCAAGTGGATTCGTTTGGAATTGACTGAGTTATAGCGAAAAAATGCCCACTGCAATACTGTGTATACATAAATCGACAGTCTTGAACGACAGGTCCCACCATCAATGTTTGGTTCTGAGATGGCCAAAATTGGGTCTACTAACCCTTATATGGCTTCTTCCATCATGTTGATACTTCTAAGATCGCAATCTGTAATATGTTTTTTTGGGATTTGATGTGGTTTTCGGGACACTATCACAGTTAGCCCAAAATGAAAATGCGATTCTCACTCACATGAAAAATTTCTGATATCCCGCAAAATTTAAAATTGTTCGATCTTCTAATTGAACTTTATAACTGAGACCCCAGTACTTGTTTAAAAAATATGAAACAAAGGAAAAATACTATAATGTTGAAAAATATTAAGGAAATTTGCTGAAAAACTATCAAAGTTACCCCGTATTACGGTACCAAAACATTCCACGCTACTTAACTCCAAAAGCTAGACTTAACAAGTACTGACGTGAGCTAGAAATGGACAAATTGTAGTGGAATTTGCGAAAAAGTTACTCGTCTTCTCGGTGAGGCTCGAACTCACAACTCCTACTCACTAGACAGGCGCGTTGCCAACTACACCACGAGAAGACTCGAAGATATAGTGACTATCAAAATTCATTATCTGTATAAAAATATATTGTTTACGGTGCATCACATATGATTATGTGCTAGTATTACACAGTTCAAAAAAAAACCTGTGAAATTATGACGGATCGAATGTAACAAAAGGACCCCGTCATATATGATGGACATTTTTGTGCGATCTTAAAATTACATTGCAGATAACTGTTAGAAAATATAAAGAAATATTGAGCTCCGAGCGAGAATTGAACTCAGATCCTTGGGGTGTGAGTAGCACGCCTGAGCTCTCTCAGCTATCTCAGCTTGTTCGATAGCAGACAGTCAAAGTTTAACTGCTTCTACCATAATACACGCATTCCCGACATGCTCCGGCTGCTGCAGAGAGAACTGAGAGAGACAACAGGGAAACCGCCACAGCTGCGAGCAGCCGTTCGTTTAGCTGATGACGGAGAGTGGCTGGCATGATTTATAGCAGATGCATGTAAATTTAAAGCGAATATGCTTTAAAATCTGTAAACAAGCCGTCTGATCAGCAGCGGGCTGCTCGACTGACATTAAATGTTGGTGATTTACATTTTTCTGCCGCAAATTTCAGTTGCTCTTCAATTTACGTGCTGTTTAACTTACATTTATTTTTTTGCTGTGTAGAGTGTCAAGTATCTCGTGCCTACCACACGATATACAGGGGATGGCCAAAATGTTTGGGATAGGCAACCTTTTTTTTTCTCACACGAAAAAGTTCAACGAGCAGTAACTTTTCGTAGAGTGCATCAAAAAATCTCAAATTCTATTATATGTACATCATTGATACAAATTTGAGCTCGATTGGTTAAACTTTCACGAAATTAGATTTGTTCCAAGTCAAATTTACAATAGTACACAAAATGTGTTTTCCATTAATTCAAATAGGCTCTAAAATATCTTATTAGAGATATCTCGAGAACAGAAGTAGAAAACCTTTGGTGGATATCAAAACTAAAATTTAATGACTTTGAACTAAAAAATTTACTTTTTTTTCGAGAAAGACCCGAAAAGCGTTAATTCATGATAACTTTTTTCAACGTTCAAAAAGTTCTTATGTTTAATACCTTGTGAAGCATTGATATATTGTTAATAAACGTTTAAAATTTCATTTATTTCAGTTCACTGGTTTCCGAGATATAACAATTCAAAAATAAGTTGTCAGAAAAATAGTGTTTTACGAGAACGGTTCTAGCTTCGCGGAAGAACAATGAGCAGCGAAGCAAGTTTTGTCGTAGTGGCCAGTACTAAAAGAAGAAAATTAATGATGACCTTATAGGCAGGGTATTGATTTCCTTACTTAACATGTGACTCCCATTTTATCCTACTCAAAACAAAGGTTTGCAGCGTTGTTTGTTTTGTTTCTTTTTTTATTTTTTTTTGTTAAAAGTGAGCACGCATGAAAACGAAAAGAACGGAATCAATCGGTGCCGTAATCGCTTGTTATCGAATAGCATGAATTTGAAAGCTTGAGATTACTAATGGCACTCAAACCCTATACATAACATATATCCTAAAACCCTTTTCGATCAATACTGGCCTATATTTCTGTCGTTCGGTACTTCCTGATATACACATGGGTGTTTCGTGCTTACACACATCCATCTCCACGCCACCACCCGTGCCATTCTGCCAAACTCCCATAACGCCCGACCTACCATCAATGCGCCTCCCCGCCTTGTCAAAGTACATTATCCCATCGATGCGTGAAAATGGCACAAAGGCGGGATATGCCGAGCAAAATTTTGACACCTACACAATGCGGCAGCTGCTGCTGCTGCCACTGACACCACTACCGTCCGAGGGTTGAGTGACTGACTGCTTTACCATTATGGATCGGTTATCTGGCTGGAGGCACTCCAGTGCACTGGAGGGAGCTGCTAGGAGGCTCTGCCATGAATTGCGGATGGTTGTATGTAGCAGAATTTGTGCACTCTTCTTCGACCAATATTTTGATGTACATAGTATACGGATGATCACACTCGGAAGTCTTACACTAAGGCATTATTTAAAGTAAATCTAAACAAATAAATTATCGAAAAATAATAAATACTAAGCTTTAAGCTCACGGAGAACAAAATCTCTACGTTAGCGGTATATATGCATATAAAAAGATGAGTTCTGCTGAAATAGTATCTAGGTAACATTTATGAAGTAAAACAATTAAAATTTCTTCTTTAAGGGAGACAGTACCACAGGGAAACGTCGTTAGTACAGGGTCGGTACGATATGCGGATGGCGGGCTAGTGGCAGAACCACCATCACTGGGTAATGTTTAATAGATCCTCTCTTATCGTTACCTCTGAAGAGCACATTATCGAAGTCAGGACAAACCGTGGCGCTAACATCGACTCCGGCCGAAATCAGGTCAAACGGTGCCCAAAGCTCTCCGTTATCAACAATGTCTACAATGTCTACGCCACGGTACAACCTAGAGCGACTGCAACAACTGGATGTCGCCTCAGCATACGCGCAGAATCTCGAGGCCGTGTTGCCAGACGAGGGCGAGTCCGATTGGGCCCCTCTAGAGAACTGCTGGAGTACAGTGAAAGCAGCCAGCCGAGAGCACCATCGGGTACGTGGAACGGAATCGACGGAACGAATGGTTCGACGAAGAGTGCAAAACGGTTTTGGAGGAGAAGAACGCAGCGAGGACGGTAATGCTGCAGCAAGGGACCCGACAGAACGTGGAACGTTACAAAGAGAAGCGGAAACAGCAGACCCGTCTCTTTCGGGAGAAAAAGCGCCGCCTGGAAGAAGTGGAGTGTAAAGAAATGGAACTGCTGTGCCGTTCCCAAGAAACACGGAAGTTCTATCAGAAGCTCAACGCATCCCGCAAAGGCTTCGTGCCGCGAGCTGAAATATGCAGGGATAAGGACGGACGCCTCTTGACGGACGGACGTGAGATGATCGAAAGGTGGAAACAGCACTTCGATCAGCACCTGAATGGCGTGGAGAACGAAGGCACGAGAGACCACGGCAACCGGGGAAACGATTATGCCAGCGCAGCGGAGGACGGAAATGAACCAACTTTCACGCTGAGGGAATTCCATTCAACAGCTCAAAACCAACAAAGCAACTGGTAAGGATGGTATCGCAGCTGAACTCATCAATATGGGCCCAGAAAAGTTTGCCACCTGTCTACACCGGTTGATAGTCAGGATCTAGGAAACCGAACAGCTACCGGAGGAGTGGAATGAAAGGGTAATCTGGCCCATTCACAAGAAAGGCGACCATTTGGAATGTGAGAACTTCAGAGCGATCACTTTTTTGAATGCTGCCTACAAAGTGCTAACCCCGATCATCTTCCGACGTCTGTCACCTTCAACGAATGAGTTCGTGGGAAGTTATCAAGCCGGCTTCATCGATGGTTGGCCGACAACGGACCGTATCAGTAGGTCGGCTCTAGAGGCACGTTCTCCTCCATTCGGGAAAAAACAACGGACCGTGCGCAAATCCTCAAGAAATGCCGTGAATACCAGGTCCCAACGCATCACCTGTTCATCGACTTCAAAGCACCATACGATAACGACAGTATCGATCGCGCAGAGCTATGGAGTATCATGGACGAAAACGGCTTTCGTGGGAAGCTGACTAGACTGATTCAAGCAACGATGGATGGTGTGCAAAACTGCTTAAGGGTTTCGGGTGATCTATCCATTCCATGCACAGGTCGGAAGAGAGGACTTTTTCCGTCCAATCATCGGTACGGAGAGCCTTCACTCCGTCACTAATGACAACGGCCTGAGATTAGTCAACTTTGCTGCCGCCAGGGGGATGGCCATTAGTAGCACCTACTTTGCACGCAAGGACACCTGGAGATACCCAAACGGCGAGACTTGCAACCAAATCGACCATGTGCTGGTAGACGGCCGACATTTCTCGGACGTAATTGATGTTAGAACTTTTCGAGGTCCCAACATCGACTCAGGTCACTATCTCGTAGTTAGTAAGATTCGAGCTCGGTTATCAACCGTGTCGGACTCTAGGAATAGGCGATCGATGCGTTTCAACATCCAGCGGTTTTCAGCAGACGGTACGGTAGCTGACTATCACCAGAAGCTGGACGAGCGGATAAGTGATAGCAACGAGAGCGATAATCTCAACACTCTGTGTTAAGTACAGCAGCGCGGGAGGTGGTAGGTACTGCTCAAAGACGACCTAGAAACGGTTGGTTCGACGAGGAATGCCAGAGGGTAACGGACGAGAAGAATGTTGCCAGAAGCCGGATGCTGGTGTCAGGGACCCGGCAGAGCAGGGAGCAATATAGGGAAGCAAGAGTAGCCGAAAACCGAATCCTCCTCAAAAAGAAAAAAAGAGCACGAGGAAAATGTGATTGCTCAGGCGCAAGAGAGTATGCATAGAATGATATGCGGAGATTTTACGAAACAGTCAATGGCGTGCGGAGAAAAACAGCGCCTTCTCCCGTCATGTGCAACGACCGTAATGGAAAATTACTGACAAACAAGATAATGGTGGCTGCCAGGTGGAGAGAGCACTTTGAGGTATTATTGAACGGTGGGAGTGGAAGAGCGACGGACAGAATTCGAATCGACGACGACGGACAAGCTGTGGAACCTCCAACGCTAGACGAGGTGAAGACAGCCATTAGGGGACTGAAAAACAACAAGGCTGCTGGGAAGGACTAACTCCCGGCCGAGCTTCTCAAGCACGGTAGTGAGCAGCTGTATCAACTCTTACACCGTATTATATTGAAGATATGGGAGGAAGAAGAACTGCCTGCTAGTTGAGTGGATGGTCTCATTTGCCCTCTTTTCAAGAAAGGGCATCGACTGGAATGCGCGAATTACAGAGGAATAACACTCCTCAATTCAGCGTACAAAATTTTGTCCGGAGTTCTGTTCCACAGGCTGAGGCCGATTGAGGAGTCCTTCGTCGGCGAATATCAGGCAGGATTTCGTGAGGGCCGATCAACGACGGACCAGATGTTCACCCTGCGGCAGATTATCGATAAATTTCGGGAGTACAACTTGCAGACCCATCCTCTGTTTATTGATTTCAAGGCGCCGTACGATTCAGTGAAGAGAAACGAGTTATGGCAGATTATGATCGAACATGGTTTTCCGGCGAAGCTGATTA
The DNA here is from genome assembly GCF_035046485.1 of Aedes albopictus. NCBI lineage: Eukaryota > Metazoa > Arthropoda > Insecta > Diptera > Culicidae > Aedes > Aedes albopictus. Next base: position 242,852,892 of record NC_085136.1, on the reverse strand, counting down.
GACTGATTCGTGCGACGTTTGACGGATCGAAATCAAGTGTACGGGTTGCGGATGAAATTTTGTCATCATTCGTAACCTTTGACGGACTGAAGCAGGGCGATGCTCTTTCGAACTTACTGTTCAACATATCACTGGAAGGAGCGATAAGGAGAGCTGGTGTGCAATGGAGCGGAACCATTGTCACGAAGTCGCATATGCTCCTGGGCTTCGCGGACGATATCGACATCATCGGAATCGACCGTCGGGCCGTGGAAGAGGCGTTCGTACCTTTTAAGAGGGAGACTGAGAGGATTGGACATACGATCAACACCACAAAGACTAAGTACATGATTGCTGGTGTTCAACGTCGGTCCGGCCGTGGTAGTGGTGACGAAGTGGTGCTAGGTGGGGAAAAGTTTGAAGTTGTGGATGAATTTGTTTATCTTGGTACTCTAGTGACGTGCGATAATGATGTTACCCGCGAGGTGAAAAAACGGATTGCGGCTGCCAATCGGGCCTTTCTCGGTCTGCGAAACCAGCTGAGGTCCCGCAGGCTGCAAACGAAGACAAAACTGGCGTTGTACAATTCTCTGATTCTCCCGGTCGCTTTATACGGTCATGCAACGTGGACGTTAAAAGAAGTTGATCGGAAAGCCTTTGGAGTCTTCGAACGTAAAGTGCTGCGAACAATACGACGGCATCTGGCGGCGTTGCATGAACTACGAATTGTACCAGGTAAAGAGATGGATATAGTGAAGCGTATACAACACGGCAGGCTGCGGTGGGCTGGACACGTAGCTCGTAAGCCGGAGGAACGACAAGCTAAAATTATATTCAGCAGAGAACCAGGAAGGGGTCGTTGGCTTCGTGGGAGGCCGCGCACACGTTGGATTTCCACAAAATCAGGTAAATTTGCGTGCTTCGCGGCACACATGGACATTATCGCCAGAACATTTGGAACAATTTTTATGGCAAAACTGTACAGTCGCCTTAAACGCGAAGCAGCAAAGGTCGGATTGGTGGTAAATGCCTCGAAAACAAATTACATGCTGGTAGGCGGAACCGAACACGACCGGATCCGTCTGGGTAGTAATGTTACGATAGACGGGGATACCTCCCAGGTGGTGGAGGAATTCGTCTACCTCGGATCCTTACTGACAGCTGACAACAACGTGAGTCGTGAAATTAGAAGGCGCATCATCAGCGTATGTCGGGCCTACTACGGGCTCCAGAAGAAGCTGCGGTTCGAAAAGAATCGCCCACGCACCATATGTACCATGTACAAAACCCAAATATGACCGGTAGTCCTCTACGGACTCGAGACTTCAACCATGCTCGAGGAGGACCTGCAAGCGCTCGGAGTTTTTGAGCGACGCGTGCCAAGGACGATTTTCGGCGGTGTGCAGGAGAACGGTGCTGAAGTGTAGAATTAGCTATAAGTTAAAATACAAATAAATATATAAAAAAAAGGAGAACGGTGTGTGGCGGAGAAGGATGAACCACGAGCTCGCTGCACTTTACGGCATCCAGAAGGATACAATGGGCAGGGCATGTTGCAAGAATGGCGGGCAACAACCCTGCAAAGTTGGTGTTCGCAACAGATCCGGTTGGCTTAAGGAGGCGTGGACCGCAGAGAGCACGATGGGCGGATCAGGTGAAGCGTGACCTGGCGAGCATCGGGCGTGACCGAGGATGGAGAGCGGCTGCCACGAACAGAGTATTGAGGTGTACAGTACAACTACTGTTGATTCATTATTTTTTCAAAATTCGAAATACATAAATGAATTACTTAAGTGAGATTCCTTCGTAGAAACCATTCAAGAGTTTCCTTCACGTGTTTTCACAGATCCTAACCCAAACATTTTTCACGGAAACCTATAAGACAATCTATTAGCAAGACACGGGCATAGCGTCACACACTGCAGGACCCTTCCATGAAATCAAACCAATCCCATCACGGGCCATGCTGCTGTGTACCACCATTAGAGGATAACGACAACATCTTCGAAGAATCCCTCCATCACCACCAAAAACCAACGCAACGCCGAACCAGCAAATCACCGAAAGCAAAAATCCGCCGTCCAGTCAAGCCCATTAATTTCGTCGCACGTGGGGTCCACGAGCGCAGTTGGGACCCCTTCCTTTCACGGTGGTGATTTGTTTTCCCTGAGTCGGAAGACGGTCGGTGGTGTCCTGTGATAACGAACCCCGACTCACAATTACATGCAATGATTAAGCTGCCTGGCTGGGATAGTCTGAGGAGCTACAAAAAAAAAAACACGAAACAAAACAAAACCGGAAAAGTTGCGTAGAAAAATATGAACCCCGAAGGGAAGTGCGAGCGCTTTGTTTAACGGGATTGTGTTGGTTTTGTTCCCTTTTCGTGCTTCAAGGGTATAATTTGGTGTAATCTTTGTCCTTGTGGGAAATCCTTTCTCAGGCGTGTCGTGCGTTGGAGTCGAGTGGTGGCTCCTCGCGATGATGACGATGAGGAAGCAGTCCCAAGAGCGAGTTTTAATTAGTTTGGACGATTTATGTGTTTGCATAAAGTGACAAAGCGAACGGGATCGCCGGGAGTGGGTTTGAGAAATGTTTTCAAAAGTTGTTTAGAGTGAATTTATGGCAGTGTTGCCAAATTGGCGGTATTTAAATTAACATAAAAAAGTTTTCTTAACTTGCATTGTTCCTTGACGCAAAAGTGTTTAAATGAAGGCAATTAACTGCATGCAGTCGGTGAATTGGGTAATTCTTCAATTGATGAACAGATTAAATCCTTATCTGCTATAGTTTTCATGGAATTTTCCGTGACATGCAAAATAGTTGAAAATATCCACTAAATATTTTGAACCTTTCATTTGGTATACTGCCCCCATTCGCACAACAGTCCCGTGTAAATAGGAAACCCAGCAAACATAGGACTGTTATGCGAATAGGGACAGTATAGTTGCCAATGAATTTCAATTCCCCTTAACTGCATTTTTTAAGGGAAAATAAAACATTTGAACCAGTGAAGAGAATTGTCAGACAAAAGAGGCACAAAACAAGCAACAAAGAAGGTGCGACGATTAGTCTTTATCCCTACTGGTGACAGATAATGACATGATCTCGAAATTTTTTGTTGCAGACAAAACGGAAGCTGAATTTGTTGCGTACTTTTCAACTCGTGAATAATCAATTATTACTAACCCAAAATCGAAACTTTTTGATGACACATCTTCAGCAGCGTTGCAGTGTTTACCGACTCGAAGTTACCGCTCGAAAATCCTAATGCAAGGCTTCAAAATCTCTAAACTCGTGGTGTACGATGTTAATCCCATTATTTTCAAGTTGGGACAAACTTATGTCGCATGGGTTGTTTTGTCGCAACAAATACAGGTTGCGACATTGTCATTATTGTTGCGCGATGGTTGAATTTTGATTCACTGATTTGAACTAATTGACTGACAGCCACATATTGAGCGCATCTTTGGGCTATCTTAGCCCTAATGATGTCCGATTCTCGCCAATTGTTGAACAGTTCTCTCCGATACTCGAATTTTTCTTTCATCTGTAGTGCTGGTTGGCGTAAATATTGAATGGATTCCAGGGAGTGTCAGGTCATTTGGCCGAAGGTCATTAGGCCGAATGGCCATATTCCAGTGGCCTGAGGGATGGCAGCGCTCTTCATTGGGTATCAAAGGCAGTTTTGGGGGCTTTAAGGAAATTCTAGGGGATTCAGAGAGATTCAAAGGTATTCAGAGTGGTCTGACAGGGTTTTAAAAAGGGATTTTCAACATACTGGCAAAAATGTCTGAAATTCACACAATGCTCAGCATGTCTCCCGAGAGGAGAGACGATGTCGAATACGAGAGTTTTCGTAACTGTACGAGAAATAAATCACAGCATCAGCTCTACTCCTTACGTTAATTGAAAGATCAAGCGCTCATAGTTGATGGGTCGTTTGAAGCAAAATTCCGCTTTTAGTGAGCGTGCACTTTTCAGTATTGATGTGTATCAGTATCATGACTACTTAAAGATTTCGAAGAGTGTCTACGTAGACTCATTTTTGGCCTTCACAGAGCCGCTCCCCCCCTCGTAGACTTTAGAACATTCAAAATTTTCGGAATTTTTATGAAGCGTAGACTTTGGTCAGACCTCTCCCCCTACGAGTCTACGTAGGTTACGGACAGACCCATGGCGGTTCCAGCGGCTGTAACCTGTTCCATTTTCTTGATGTCTGTGGTGAGAATAATTGCTCGCGTACATGGGACCTGTGAGTACCCTCCAGCATCGCCAATCAACAAAAAAGTTTTAATTAGATATGCCATGTCAAATCACCACACTGGTACAACATTCACAACAGAACACTTCCATCAGATCATTCGTTGTCAATTGTCGAATGATCGCGCCGCATGCTTCACATGTATGCTCCGCTGGGCGCAAGCTACTCATGCCTTTGTACTAGACCCCGCCCGACTTCATCCACCACATGATTGTTCCACCAGGATCTAAAATGATCCACCACCCCATAAAAACCAAGACCTTAGTATTAGGAACCCTTGCACGACAACACTCATTCTCTGATAAGAGATAGCAGGTTGTTCTTCTCTGTCATATCAAAGGCCGATCGAATAGGTACATGCTCCACTTCATCACGCACTGCGATGTTCAGACGGTGTAAACTGATAAAACCAATGCCACTCAAATTGATAGTCATCAGTTGTCGGTCGCAAGTCAAGCAGACCAGATAGTTATTATCAAACAGTGCGCAAATTAGCAGTTATCGATAGTGTTGAGTGCGGTCTGACCGACGTGAGCGAAAATGCCTAGTGCTTTGTGGATATCAGTGCTAAATGTTCCCAATTGTTTTCCTAGAACGCAGTATAATATTAGGATGGTTCACACAAAAAATACGATGGCTTACTGGGAGTGAGCTGAGCAATTCTTTTGAGATCGGTAAGAACCAGTGCACGCATACCAGGAACCTAAGTATTATCGAACTTGCATGAACCTAAAATCTTTTTCCATAGGAGTGGATTTCTAACACGATTCGAATGAAAAATGTGTGATACCCCTGAGCTAATTCCATGTTTCTACGCGTGTTACCAACGAGTGTCGTGGTGAAGGTCGTGGTGGTTTCGCTAATGGCATGCAGAGCAGCGGGGCGGCCGGCATGGCGCCGGTGGCCCTCTTCATCTGTCCGGACAGGATTGTTTCCTCAAGCAGACGCCGTGGGATACACCTGCACACAGACACCTCACCCAACCCTAGAGTAAGACGGTAGGATAAGTAGCAGCAATAAATGTGTACTCTAAACCTGATCACTCCATTCAATTTGTGAAATTAGAACTTTTCTTTTGCTCGGGATGACTCGTATAAGTCAGCGTTTTGGTTCCGCTTTTTCGAACCAGTTTCTTTCCTACGGGTCGAGCAGATGGATCGAGGGACCAGGGCTCATTGCAACCGGTCTATTTTACTCAAAATTTGTCTCCCTGTCTCATGCGCCATCTGCGGAGCGATGACAAGGCTCCAGAGGTTGTTGGGGGTTCGAAGCAAGGACATAGGCCCGGGGGCCCACAACTGCCCTGAAACTCTCATGAAACTCCCTGAAACTCATAAAACCCCCTAATCCCCTTCTAAATTGTTCTGAAACTTCCTGATTTTTTTTGTCTGAATTAACGAGATTTTTACCCTAGGCTAGTTCATCTTGGGACCCACGTTTTACTTCCCTTCCGAAGGGGAGTGAGATTCCCTGAAATGCTGTCGACACCCCTTGAAACATTTCCAGATGTTCTCTATCTAAGACCCCTTATATCATCCGTAATCTCATGAAACACGCTCTAACCCACTTAAAATCCCTGAAAACATCGCCGAAACCCGCTTGAACGCTCCCAAAAACATCTGACTCTTATGAAACGCTTTTCAAACTCCATAAAACGCTTTGAAAATCCCAAAAACGCTCTAAAACCTTTTAAAACACCCTGAAACCCCTCAAAAACGCCCTTATTACTCTCTGATTCTTCCATGTAACGCTTCCGATACACCTGAAAACCGCCCCCTAAAACGTCATTGAAACCAGTAAACACTCCCTGGTTCACCATTCATACATTTATTTGTTCAACATCAATAAGACAATACATAATCAACAATGGTACGCCAGAATACTCGGTTCGTGGCTGCCGCTCTCCATCCTTTGTCGCGCCCAATGCTCGCCAAGGCACGCTCCACCTGGATTGCCCATCGTGCTCTCTGCGCTCCAGCAGTCCTCTAGAGGGGCCTCATCGAGCCCGCCATCATCGGGCAACGCGGCCTCGAGATTCTGCGCGTATGCTTAGGCAACATTTTTTTTGTTTCAGTCGCTATAGATTGTACCGTGTCGGTCGCCGGTGCCGTACATTGTTGATGACGGAGAGTTTTGGGCGAAGTGTCACCAGATAGTAGCCGGAGTCGATGTTGGCGCCACGATAGGTCCTGACGTCGATAATGTCGGAGAAGTGCCGTCCGTCAATCAGAACGTGGTCGATTTGAGATTCCGTTTAAATCTCCCCCCCCCCCCTTCCCTGTCAACCTACGACCAAAGTTTCCACCAGGGTTGGTTAACCGATCTTTCCAAAGGTTGCTCGTAGTTTCCAGCCGGTACCACGAGGAGGTAGGGATTGGAGTTGTTGGGCAGAGGCTAGTGGATCACAATGGGATCTGAATCGCTCAGCTAGCCTTTACCGTGCCCTGGTTCACCCTTGAATGCCGGAAATCCCTACTGAAACTCCCGAAAAACCCTGCATCGTTGCCTAATCGCCTAATAAACTTCCTTAACCCGGGAGCGGTCGCGTCGTGTACTGAGTACACGCACCATGAAAAATGCACGCTTGTGACACACATCGTGAGCGCGGCGTCGCTGCAGGTAGTCAAAGACGCGACTGCTCATGGGTTAAATTGTCCTGAATTCTTCTGCTACGCTTACGACACCCCCACCTCAAAACGCCCTCTGAAATGAAATGCATATACTCCCTAAACCGCCCCTCCGACACTCTTCTGAAATCCCATGAAACGCCACTTAAACTCCGTTGAATCTTCGAATTTTGTGACGAACTTTGGACTGAGTGACGAACTCGTGAACGATCGAGTGTCCTTTTCTAGAAGAAATCTTGATACTGAAGATCAAGAATCGAAACAAGTGACGAAAAGTATCCGAATTGAGTGGAGTGAAAAGTGTCTGTTTGACCAGCGACACCGGTGCAACCAGGCCTCGCCAAATTCTAGGAGCCGGGCGGTGTCGACGTCTCGTACAAGATCAGTAAGAAATTGTCGGCGGAACTCCTGATGGAATCTCCGGAAGAATTACAGAAACTACCATCCCAAGTAACATTTTTTAGTTAAATAGACTAGAAGAGATCTTTAGAACCTTCATAGAACCAAAATAAAAGGTATTTGGTTTTATGATAGCTTTGAAAACCTCTTCAAGAGTTATTGGCAATCAAAATGCTTTTCGGGATTGGAGGAATTCGTGATGATTTTTTTTTTCTCTGTTCGGAACATCATCCACTGCGACCAAAATTTGATCTATTGTAGTATATCCCGTATACTTTGTATAGTGCATGTCGTATTACTTTATCGACATTGAGAAGTTATAAAGTATTCGGTTTTGTTACAGTAGTCATTTTCAACTTAATCGCAAGGGAGGATTCTGATTGATAGGTTCCGCTTTGAAAACGCTCCTTTTTCAGTCAAAATCGGATCCCCTAACGATAAAGTCAAGAAATCATACCGATATTGACCATGCATCGGAACACTAGTCCTTACTGTTTCAAACTAGTGAACACCGAATAAAAGATTAGGAATACTAATCCATTTGTCCCTGTTTCAAGGTCTATCTCGGCCACACCTAAAACCGATACCTATCACTTTCAACAAGGTGTAAGATGTAATAATGACCAAAGTGTTTTCCTTTGATTACTAAGTTATGCTGTTCCACTAGTTGGAAGCAGTTAGGAATAGGGTTCGGTTTGGTAGATCTTTCACCGCAACGCAACCCAAAAAGGCGATCTACCCACGCTACGGGCTCCGTTAAAGATCGAGCATAGGGTATCGCGCCACTTGGGCGGTGGCTTCTATATTCGTCTGTTTTCCACTATAACTCAGTCAATTTTGAACCAATTGACTTGAAATGTTGTACATGGATAGATACTATACCTATCTCACCACATTCCAAAAGTTAAGTCAATTGGTTCAAATTTGACTGAGTTATAGTGGAAAACAGACGAATATAGAAGCCACCGCCCAAGTGGCGCGATTCCTTATTTTAAACCCCCTCGACCATTCATCCCTCAGCACGGGTCGCCTGACACCTTGGATTGGGGTTACCTGTTTGGTGGACTTTTACCCACGGAACAGGTGGTCCGTAGTGCTATTCTAAGCCGGCAGCTACACAGGACATTCCTGATGATTACATTGAACAACACCAAGACGAAATTCTGAAGACCTATGGGAACTTAATATCCGAAGGGTTTGCAGACGAATCTCAGTACGAATTTTCAAAGAAGGAAAATATCCTGGAAGAACCCCTAAAGAAACTACTGAGGGTTTTCCAAAGATATTTTTATTATTTTTTTTTATTCCTGAATTTTGATTAATGCAATTCCTCACACAGCTTTTCTGAATATCTTTATAGTCCAACCCAAGTAGATGAGAAAATCTAACGAATAACACATTCAGTTAATAATAATTGAATTACTAAAGAACAAAAACAAATTTTGGTTTGATGTTGATGTTGATAAGAGGTAAAACATCAGAAATAATATCAAAAACTGATATCATATTACTTTGAGTTATTGGTGCGATATTCATAAAAAATTTGAATAACGCTTCAAAATCACATCGAGCTATGACAGCAAAAATTGTTCGATTTGAGATATGATTTTTTTTTTATTAATGTGTATTTTAACTTTAATGCTAATTCTACATTCATTGAGATATGATTCAGATATTCTTGTCTACCCGGGAAAGCCCAAAAACAAAACCCAACTTTTCCCTTTTTCGGTTCGTCCAACTAACTGTCGGAATGCGAAGAAGTGGATTCCCGTGTGAACTCAATATCACTCGCACACACACCCTAACTCGCGCGAGATAGCTATCGTTCGCAATACTTCCAGTCACGGCGATGCCCTGGAATTTCCTCTTCGAATTAGTTTTTTTTTGCCTTCCTCATTTTCCTGTTACAAAATGTTTCCCCCGGATTTCGGATGGCAATGATAACTGCCAGATAAATTTTCGCTCGGTTTTCGGGAATAAAGTTTTCCCATTTGGAAGTGTGGTGGTGGTTCCCCGGGTAGAGCGAAATGGCAAATGAAGGGCAAATTTTACCATTAAAATTGAATGTTTGAATGGCAAAATTTGCTATTAGTTTGTTTGAAATAAGAGTTAAAATAGCAAAAATAATAACTAAATTTCTATGGCATAACAACTAAAGAATATCTTATTTTGCCATTGTAATAACAAAATAATAGCAAAACGAAAACCAAAATAATAACATATTTTAATATGATGGTAAATTATGTTATTGTTTTGATATTGTGGCAGGAAAGTATGATAGTAACATTTGTTATTATTATGTTATTATACTATTTAATAACTACTCGTCAATTACAAGTTTTACAATGATAGCATATTTTGTAATTTATGTGCTATTCTGAGCTATTCATAAAGAACTAAAGAATTGCAAATTTAGATATGATGTCAAAATATATTATTCTTTGGTTATTGGTTTGTTATTCACCTCTACCCGGGTCTGCGTATTTCTCGGCTGTTTGCAGCAGTCAGCTAGGGATGGTCCAAAAGTTAGTTTGAAATTTCTCACCGCAAGTTTTACCATTGAACTAGTGCGGAAAAGTCCCATCGATTGATATGTCGCAAGGTGTGACTTAGTGAATACTGGGAAATGACCTCCGGTGTATTCCGTTCCGGATTAATCCCCGGTAAAATGTTCCGAAAGCCATATCTCAGTCGTTCCTTGCTCAATTGGAACGATTTCTTCGACGTTGGGTTACCACATTAGAACATGAATTAGAACAATTGAAATGCAAACGATTTTCAATCAGTTTCAAATAAATTATGCTACCTGACAACTTCTCACCTTGAGGAACACTCTCAACCAGCACCAATTTTTCATCCAATCTCCCTTCTGCAAAACAAGAATAATCCACCACCAGCAAAGCCAAGTCCAGGCACATATTGCTTAAACGGGACCCAAGGTGACATAAAGCGTTCATTCGCAATTTTCCTAAAAATCCCGACAAGGATTTCAAATCCCGTTCGCTCGCACACACACACACACACACACCCATACACCGGACCTCGCCACAAGCACATTCATCTTCGGCCAAGCTTCCGGGCGACTGACGGCAGCCTGGCAGGTACTAAATTGAATAACGTGGTTTCAGTAGTACCATCGTCGTTCGTATCACTTTTAATTAGTGAAAATGCTTTTTTTTTCGTTCGTTCGTTCGTTCGTTCATCCTCTTCAACCAGAAGAGTCGTAGGTTCCGGAGAGTCCTCGGTCCTGGACCTGGAAGGAGTAGAATTTGGGTCAACACTCTGCTGCTGCTGCTGCTTGATGGTGTACTGCACAGCACACCTGTGTTCCGAAAGTGGAGAACAAAGATGCTTCTCTCCTCTTTTTGTTTGTTTGTCTCCAGTCCTCGTCTGATGTCGGATGCCGGAATCTTTTCTAAATCAGATGCAGCTTGGTTCCTCGCCTCTCAGGCGTCGTCCAAATCCAAAGAGATAAAAGCAGTAAAAACAGTACATGACATCTGGATTATGTTGGATGCCATAGAAAGTGTTGAGTAATTACTTTGGGCGCTTCTGCATGGTGGGTGTCGGACTTGTCAAAACGGAAAGATTCAGAGGGAATGTTATTTGGAGATTGGTGCACTTCTTCAATCTGATTTTGAATGTGAATCAAATTTTCGGATTCTTCTTGAAGAATTGTTTGAATTTTTTGGGTGACTTAATCAACCATAAAGTATAACTTCGAATTGTTGATGAAAATATCTTAAATATGTTGCCAGATTTCTAGAGATACTTGAAGAGCTTCGAATCAGAAGTGTGGAGAATTCCCAACTAGTAGCTTGGAGCATCCAACAGACGCGTGAAGTTTGGAGTGTTTCCATGAAAATTTTGACGAATTTCCGACCAGAAATGTGGAAGACATCAACTATCCATTATCAGGCCGGATGAAAACCTTGTGTCCCTCTCAGGATTATGAATGACCTCTAAAACCATAGTATGGAGAAAAAAAAGTAAAACAACTTACCAGTTGGGCATGCCACCGACGAACACGTCCGAGTTGGTGGCAAACTTCCCGAACAGGAATTCTTTCCCTCGGGAGGTCCGGCTTTGCGATACTCCATCAACGGTCAGGGTTGTGTGCTCGTCGTTGCGGAGGACCTGTTTGAGAAAAAAACAAGAAAAGGAAAGGAAAACGATTAGGAATTGTATAAATGGTGTGGAACAAGATGGATCAATTCGTACGACCAACATCGGAATTGCTTCAGATCCAATTGCAAGTAAGCTCTTGAACCTACGTCCTGCGAGCTTTCCTAACTTTTGCTGGAAGCTTTTCCAGCTTTTGCTGGAAGCTTTTCCAGCTTTTGCTGGAAGCTTTTCCAGCTTTTGCTGGAAGCTTTCCAAGCTTCTGCTAGAAGCTTCCCAAGTTTCTGCTGGAAGCTATCCAAGCCTCTGCTGGAAGCTTTCCCAGCTTCTGCTGGAAGCTTTCCAAGCTTCTGCCGGAAGCTTTCCCAGCTTCTGCCGGAAGCTTTCCCAGCTTCTGCCGGAAGCTTTCCCAGCTTCTGCCGGAAGCTTTCCCAGCTTCTGCCGGAAGCTTTCCCAGCTTCTGCCGGAAGCTTTCCCAGCTTCTGCCGGAAGCTTTCCCAGCTTCTGCCGGAAGCTTTCCCAGCTTCTGCTGGAAGCTTTCCCAGCTTCTGCCGGAAGCTTTTCCAACTTCTGCTGGAATCAGTCCCAGCTTCTACTGGGAGCTATCTCAGCTTCTGCTGGAAGCTTTCCCGGCTTGTGCTGGAAGCTTTCCCAGCTTCTGCTGGAAGCATTCCCAGCTTCTGCTGGAAGCTTTTTCAGCTTCTGCTGGAAGCTTTCCCTGCTTCTGCTGGAAGCCTTCCGAGCTTCTGCTGGAAGCATTCCCAGCTTCTGCTGGAAGATTTCCTAGCTTCTGCTGGAAGCTTTCCCAGCTGCCTGAAGCTTTCCCAGCTTCTGCTGGAAGCATTCCTAGCTTCTGCTAGAAGCTTTCCCAATTTGTGTTGGAAGCTTTCCCAGCTTCTGCTGGGTTTCCAGCTTTTGCTGGAAACTTTTCACGAATTCCATTTTTTTGCTGGAAGCTGTTTAAGCTTTACTGGCAGCTTTTCATTATGCCTCATCGTTTTACATATGTTATTAATTGCAAACATTTTTTTCGGAAATGCACCTTGAATGAGTTTAACATGTGACAATGATTCCAAAAACTTGCACATCATCACATCAAATTTGATATTAATCGATAGTTTATTCAGCTATCATAACCTACCCACGAACCATCACTCTCCAAAAAAGAACGCGCTCCCTACCCAACCTGAAGCAACTCAATTAGGGTTCGCTTGTTTGCATATTTTACCACGTTGCCATCTTGTTTGGATTTTGCTTTCCACCAGCCTTTCACCACCCACAACCTTTCAGTTAGAATCCATGGAAAGCGCCGCGTCCTGGGGATGAAATTCCTTCGAACAAAAAAATAAGTGGAAAACAGAGGAATCTGCGTGGAATACGCGAGAGACGATCAATTTCATCGGTTGGTTGAGTTGGTTTCAGTAATGTCGTCCACAGCCAGCGATGAGTGGGTGACATCCAGCCGCCCACAAACAGGATGGAGCGCTCCATGGATCCATTCATGCTTGCTCGTCGGTTGCAGCTTATCTTTGCGGGGGAGTAGACGGTGGATTAAAGGACTAAAAGACGCACTGTGGTTGATTGCTGAGTGCTTACATGGCTAAAGTAACGTTTTCAAGTATGAATTCATGGGGACTCCAGTCATAGCTGTTAAAGCGTGTGTACTGTGTATTCAGCATGACCATGTTGAGGGTAACGAGTTCGATTCCCGGTCGGTTCAGGAACGTTTCCTAATGAAAATTTCCTTGACTTCCATTGTATATAGTGTAGGTCGTACCTGCCACATGATATACAAACGTGACATGATCATTGACTAGGAAGCTCTCAGTGAAACTGTGGAAATGATCATAGAGCACTAAGCTGAGAAACAGGGTTTATCTCGGTTGAGACGTTAAACTTAGAAGAAGAAGATTGCATTATTATTATTTTTTTATATCTGTATTAACGAGATTTCTAGCCCTAGGCTAGTTCATCTCGGGACCCACGCTTTACGTCCCTTCCGAAGGAAGAACTCAGATTTTGTGAGTTTGTCGGGAGTGGGATTCGATCCCAGGTCCTCGGCGTGACAGCCAAGTGTTCTAACCATCACACCAGGTCCGATCCACAAGCATTATTATTGATGCAAACATTATAAATTTGAACCTTTTTCTTCACCTTAGGGGCTGTCCATAAACCACGTGGTCCATGGGGGGGGGGGGGGCGGGGGGTGTGTTCGGCCAATGACCATTTTGTATGGACAAATAAAAATTTTTGTATGAACTTATGACCACGCGGGGGGGGGGGGGGGGGTGGGTTGAAAAGTCCCAAAAAAAATGACCACGTGGTTTATGGACAGCCCCTTAGATCACAGTTCGACATTATGAATTGGATTTCTTCCCTCGATTTTTCCTCTTTCCCTCGTTCCCTAGGACGACGCGACGGGGGGTGATTGCCATTGCCACTCTTGAGCTTTCATCTTGATTTAGGTACGGAAGCAGCAGAGGCGGTGAGGGCTTCAAATCTAGTCCAACCAAAATGTTTGTCCCGTATCTGGAATCCACCTGCCACCTGGTGGTGGTGGTGGTGGTGCTTCAACCAATTGTGCAAGAAAGTAAGTGGCTTCGAACGTTTGGGTGAGCGAGTCGACAGGTGATTCGTTGGAAATTATAATAGGTTGGAAATTATATAGGTGAAGGGCTGAAGGTCAAATGGAAGAAAGTGTTGCACTATGGGGGATTCCCATACAAGCAGGCGGACAAAAATATTTTCGTCATATTTTCGAGGATTTATTAGTATTCTGTAGTTGGTTCGACTAAAATATATTGTTTATGATCATTTTTAAACATCACGACCAAGTTTTGAAGAGGGCGTATTTTCAATATGGTCAAATGACTGATAAAATATAAAAAAGTTTGAATTTGTTTTATTTTTTAAATTTTTATTTTGTTTCTTTTTGTGCTTAGAATAATCAACACTATTGTGTAGTTACTTTCAAAAATGAATTCCAAGGGAATTTACTTAGAATGTTTGAGAATCGTCGTTTAATCTCAAGGGGTGCGCCCGGGCGGTCTCGTGCGTAAAAAACGCTGAATCTCCCAAGACCGCAATTTACCGCAGCATTTCGCATACAAAACCATTAGAGTAGACCTAAAGCTTGACCATAAAATGATTTTGAGCCTGGGAATGTTTGGGAAAAAAAGATGCCGATTATCAAAATTTGAATCTCATGCCTTTTTAAACTTCTTCTTCTTCTTGTACCTTTTTTTCATACAATGTTTCAATTATCTCACAAAACCACGTGTTTGTTGAAAAGCTTGCTTCATTATCTTACCAATGATGTATTGAAACCAATAGATAATGATGATAATAATTAAAAAATATCAATTTGAAATTATGTGTTGTTTTTTTGCGAAAATTGGGTTTTTAAATTAAGAAAAATGTATTGATTTTTATATTTTATACGAAAGAGCACCTTTTTCTGAGTCACTATGATTTTTTTCAGATTTTTAGAACCTTATTTTGGTACCTAAAATCAATTTCAAAGATAATTTTTGAAATCACCTTTTGACAGCTGGACAACTGTTTGACAGCTCCACCCAGTACAAACTGCGATGAGGGGTGATTCGACAAATCGCTACCATACAAACTTCAAATTGATTTTTAAATAGGTTCCCGGGCTCCAAAATTCATGAAAATTTGGATTTCGGCTCAGTTTGACATGCAGATTCAGAATATCGAATTATTTCAACACCGTTAAAGAAGCCAATTACATTTTTTAGCTTTACTCAACATTGTTACTCAATATCTTTGTAACTACATCAGCTAGAAACTTGAAATTCTAGATTTCTCTTAGTTTATATGTTTATTATCGATAGAAAATTTCAGAACAAGCATTAGTGGAAGTAATCTTTCTGATTTTTGTCCGCCTGATATCCTATAGTGTGGTGGTATCATTTCAGTAGGTTACCAGCTGGGTTACTTTTTGAGCTTCGAAGAGTTCATCGTTCGTTGAGTGGAAGTTATGCCTATGCTGTTGATTGAGCTATTTCGTAAGTCAAGGAAATTTTACGAAAAGATGTGAAACCTCTAAATCTCAAAATTTTAACTCAGACTCTCTTCACTTGTGGATTGAATCTAACAATTTACGAAAAATACTCCGCACATCCTCCTGTATGTTTTCGTCGGCTTGCCTCCGCGTTGTTGATTGGATGCGGATGGGCTGCGCAGCAAATGGGATGAAGTCAATTT
The DNA here is from genome assembly GCF_035046485.1 of Aedes albopictus. Lineage (NCBI taxonomy): Eukaryota > Metazoa > Arthropoda > Insecta > Diptera > Culicidae > Aedes > Aedes albopictus. The sequence goes on along the minus strand of NC_085136.1, from coordinate 242,837,277 downwards.
GATTGGTTTATTTGGGGCTGGAGGTGGTGGTGGTGGCGGCGGCGTCGGAAGCGTAATGAAATGGTACCAAAGAAAAACGGGATGATGTTCCCGATGTTTGATCTTTGGCGTACCCTTCGTCGAAAGGGAAGAGAAATGGACCATAAAATTTAATGTGTTATTTTCCTGCTGAGGTAAGCAGATCGGCGATATATTGTTTGGGAAATTTGAATACGTTGCTGAAGGTATTCAACTGGATTGATTTGAGTACTCTGAAGTACTCATATCCCGAGAACCGAGAATTGGATTCTTTCTTGGTAGGTATCGACGGGCTTCATTCTGATCTACCGTTTCTGATTCGTAAACAGGAGGTCCTGTATTCAATCCCTACCCAGGAAGAGGTAAAAAATAAACCAAGTACAAAATAATAACAATTTTTTCTAGCATATCTCGTTTTATTTATTTATGAATAACACTAAATAACTCGCTAAGAACAAAAATGTTATCATTGCTAAATTTATTGTTTCTGAGTTATTATTGAATAACATAAATAACTGAATAATAACAAGATATGCAATCATAGCAAAATAAGCTCTTCTAAGCATCCTTAGTAAAATAACACCCCAACGGCATATTTAGTTATTAAGCATACATTATATTTAAAATAGAATATTGATGAAAAGACAATTTTGATATTGGTTTGTTGGGAATAAGAGCAGGAATAAGATCGCAGACAGTCAAAAATCGAGCAAGACACATTCACTAATAACAAAGCCTCTAAATTCCTGAAGAAGACGAAATATACGTCGAAACGTCGTTTAAACTGCCTTAAAAACTGAAAACCTACAAAACACATAAAAGAACAAAAACTGATAACTCACTTTGTCCAGTAACAGTAAATAATAACTCATTTTGTTATTATAAGATCAAACCAAGGACAAAACATTTCTGAACTTACAATACAGTTTTATTTTTCAATAAGAACAAAATTTACAATTATGATGATCTTTTTTGAAATAGTTTATTTTGCACTTACTTTTTTTCAATAACTCGATAATAACTTATTCAGTTATTCTACATTTTGGAATTTTTGTCCTTGGTTTGTTCTTACAGGTACAAAATTAGTTATTATTGAGTTATGTTTCGGTGCAAAGACAGTTTTTATTTTTGTTCTTTCAACTCTTATACCCAACGAACCAATAACAAATTTTGCCATTTAGCTATTCATTTTTAATTGCAAAATTTGATCACTGTTAGTTGTTTTCTTCTACCCGGGAGTGCGTTCCTTTCCTCCTACTTTGTATCTTTCCGTCTACTTTCTCCCTCTTCATATATTGCACGTTTTGCCGAAAAATGTACAATATCGCTCGAAGACGAAGATCTTCACCAGTACACCATGTAGCGTTCATGTCTCAACAATAAGTGCGGAAATTAGCTTAGGATTTACCGCGCAGAAGATACCGGAACGATTAAATTCAACCGCGCATATCTATTGCGTCTTTAATCTTAATGATAATTCTTTTGTAAAGAAATGAAAAAAAAACATCGTCCAGTGAAACTTATTTCTCCCAGGTGCATTTTTTTTCAAGTAGCGTTCAATCAGTTTAGGTATTTTTCTCATCATCAGAAAAAAAACAGGTTCTCATAACCAAACAACAACCATCTCCCAATATAAAAGTAAGCTCATCAAAACACTAAACAATCTGAAGGAATTTTCGAAAGATTTTTATAAAAATCCCTATGCCATAAAAAAACTTGCAAAAATTTCTGATGGAATCCCTCTTCGAATACCTGAAGAAATCCTTGGAATGCTGAAGGAGTCGATGGAGAAATTTCAAAAGGAATTCCTAGTCGAATTTCTAAACGGATTTCTGAAAAAAAAATCACTCAATGAGTCCCTGAAGGAATTACCTAGGAAGTCTCTGGTTCAATTCTTGTAGAAATATCTGGAGGAATTCTCGAAAGAATCCTTTGAGGATTTTCTGAAGACATTCAAGGAGGAATATCTAGGGAAGGCTCCTTGGGAAAACTCTGGATGTTTCGCTTAGAAAATTTTGGAAGATTTCCATAAGAAATCCCTTAAATAATCCCTGGAAATGGATCTGACAGTATTTAAAACAAAAACTTCTTTTGATGTTTGCGTAAGATTTTCGACTGGAAGTTCAATGTTTTGGAGGTTTTGGATTTCCTAGACTGAGAAAAAAAACCTGCAAACTTCTTCTGATGTTTTATGTAAATTTATGTGAAAATTCCTGGCAATATTTCTAAAGAATTTTTTGAAGGAATTCCTGAAGGTATCAATTGTTTTTGGAAATATTATGAAAATACATAAAAGTCTATTCTAAGGAATTCATGAGAGAATCTATGAATTAATGAAGGAATTTCTGCAACGAAATCATGTAAATATCTTTGGAAGAATTCCTGAAGGGATTCTCGGAGATATTGCTTCGAAAATATTCAATGGAATCACTGAAGATATACCTGAAAGAGTTCATGGAGGAGTTCGTGAAGTAAATGTTCGAGTGTTGGACTGCATCGAAGAACCCCTGGGCGATGCATCGCCCATAAGAGACCCAAGGGAACTGAAGCATGGTACAATCAACTGAGCCTCAGTGCAAATTAAGTCAGCGAGACACTCAGACGGAGTCTAGTGAACCAAGGTTACGACCATGAACCAATTATATAGTTATTAGATAGAATAAATGTTTAGTTTGTATGTTAAATAAAGTGTTTGTGTTATGGACTATGAATAAAGTGTTAATTGTAAATGTTGAGCGTGGATATATCTCGAGGGTCCCAATCAATTATGCCCGAAATCAGTCAGCCGACCGTCCAATCCGATCAACGATCACGTCCGCATAAATCATCCCAAAGAATCGCATCCAAGCACAAAATACAGTCCACACTAGAAGGATGATAAGGATCAGCACCCAAACACCCTGAAATAATCATTGAAGAAACCACTGGAGCAGTTTCCGAATGGAGCATTTAAAACAAGTCCAAAAAAAATCAGAAGATATTTTTGAAAACCCTTGGAAGATTTTCTGAACGAATCCCTGAAAAAAAATCAGAAGGAATCCGTTGGACCTTTGTTAGGTATCCTTGAAGAATTATGTGAAGGCGGGATACCTGGAAGAATTTCTGAGTGTTTGAGTTTTGCTAGAACATTTCAAATTTCTTTAAACCTTGAAAAAGGTTCTGAAAAATTCGAAAAAAAATCTGAAGAAAATTTTGAAGGAATCCTTGGAGGACGTTCAGACCGAATTCCTGAAAAACAGTAAAGACGGAATCCTTAGAGGAGCTCATTGAAAAAAATATACGAAGGATTTTTGAAGTAACAAACTTAAGGAATTTCAGAAAAAAAATGCAAAATTTTATAAAGTTACTGGATATTACTAGAGGAATCCGTGGAAAATATTGTGAAATAATCCCAGGATGAATCTCCAATAATCCATGAAGAATTTTGTTTTTGATAATTTTCTAAACAAATTGCTGAATAAGTTTTTTGAGAAATTCGTGGCATGTGATTTTCTGAAGGAATTCATGGAAGACTCTATAAAAAGTAACAAATTGGAAAATATTCTGGGTGATTTCTGAATTTCTGAGTTTTGAAGGAATCACTGAAGCGATTTCTGAAAGAATCTATGGAGCAATTTCTGAGGAAATCCATGACATGATTTTAAGAAAAAGATTTGGAGATAATTATGGAGAAATCTCTAGAGGATTTGCAGAAGGAAACTCTGCAAAAATTTCTAACAAAAATGCGGAGAATTTTCTGAAGCAATCCATGCAAGATTTTCGTCAACAATCCCCAAAGATTTTTTGAAGGAATCACTAGAGAAGTTACGAAGGAAATTTATGGCAAATTTTCTTAAAGAGTCCTTGGACAATTTCATGAAATAACCATTTTTACGGATGTTCCGGATCTTCCGGTGGGTCAATAAGTGGCCACTGTGGTCCATAAGAGGACCGAATCATTGACTATGGTCTTAGACCAAGAATTTTGATTGTATTGGAAAAAATCACATAGCTCTAGAGGAATTTTCATCAAATGGCCATTTTTACGGATGTTCCGGATCTTCCGGTGGGTCAATAAGTGGCCACTTTGGTCCATAAGAGGAACGAATCATTGACTATGGTCTTAGACCAAGAATTTTGATTGCATTGGAAAAAATCGCATAGCTCTAGAGGAAGTTCCACCAAATGGCCATTTTTACGGATGTCCCGGGTCTTCCGGTGGGCCAATAAGTGGCCACTGTGGTCCATAAGAGGAACGAATCATTGACTATGGTCTTAGACCAAGAATTTTGATTGTATTGGAAAAAATCACATAGCTCTAGAGGAATTTTCATCAAATGGCCATTTTTACGGATGTTCCGGATCTTCCGGTGGGTCAATAAGTGGCCACTTTGGTCCATAAGAGTATTCAATCATCGACTATGGTCTTAGACCAAGAATTTTGATTGCATTGAAAAAACTCGCATAGCTCTAGGGGAATGTTCATCATTTGGCCATTTTTACGGATGTTACGGATCTTCCGGTGGGCCTGGTATTCTTACATCGAAATCAAATGGACCCCAACAATGTTGGACACTGTCATGCAACTAAATTATACTTCTCCGGTGGGATTTTGCATGCTGGTTATCGAAATTACTGAAAAACCAGAAGCATTTGCTCAAACTAGTAGAAGAATAGGAAAAAAAAAAACACAGACATATTCGTCTCCCCCGAAAGGGGGGAGGGGTTTCGCGGAGCGGCACCAAAGGTAAATGCTAGTACAACTATTCCCCTTGAATAAAAGTCCAAGTTTTTGAGAATCGGTCAATGCACTGCTGAGAACGAGCAGTTTGAAAATTTTTGGTTCATCCTGGTACTTCACGGGTTAAGAGAAATTTGTAGAAATATTTTCTTAAAAATTTTTTTGGAGTTTTTTCCAAAAAAAAACTGTTGCAGAAATTTAGATCTTGGATCTTAGAGAAATTTCTAAAACAACCCAAAGTATCAAAAAAAAATCCCGAAAAATTTCGAAGAGAATCCCTGAAAGAATTTTTTAAGTCATGGATTCCTTATGTTATGAACTGGAATATTTTGAGAAAACTCTGAAGTAAACTTCAGGCTAACTTCTAAAAAAAACCATGTGAAACTTCCTAAAAGCATTGACATCAGGCTTGAATAAAATACGTACAATTTTTATTTTATCAACGCCGCCAACGCAGAGTGTCTGACATACAAACTCAGTGCGGAAACACGATAACGCCTGGAAGCGTAAAAGTACACTAGCCCCCAATGCATCGCCAGTGTCAAGTGGCAAATTTTGGTGGTGATTGTGTATTGCGGCATGTTTCAAGCACAGCTCCGATGATGTCAGCACCGCAGAACTAGAGCGTAACGACTTACAGTATTGTTTGGAATAAAGTGCTCATTGGCTGTTTTTAATATAAAATGCCAAATCGGGTGGGGTTAGGAATGGGTTTATTGGTGGGTTGAATCTCAGTGTCTGGTGCTTTACCGCTTCTACCGAGTTATCTCAAATTTCGTCTGGAAAAAGTCGAGTGTTTCGTTATATTAATCAACTTTGAAGAAGGATATACCTATCTTAAAATGGAAAGTTCGGAATTATTCCAAAGTCAAAATTTCTCGATTTTTCTTGAGTTGGGAGTTTTGCAATATTTTAGAAAGTGAGGCTCAGCAATATTTTATTTATTTTTTTTTTCACAGATGAAGCAACAGATATCCGGACAAAATTTGCCATCATTCGGTGCACTACCCAAGAAATATGTTTCAGTCAAATAGACTAGAAGAGGTTTACGAACCATCATAAAGCAAAATAAGAGGTATAAAGTTTTATGACAGAGATTCAACCCCCCGAAAACTAGAGAATTTTGTACGAAAAACAGTCGATGCGCACTTTATTTAGTCCAGTACCTGCTGTACTTCAAAACAACTGGTAAGAGCTTTATACAACCGGTGAACAAAAGGTCTGTTCTTTGTGCTAAAAGCTTCTCTGGAAGTCTGAGATGAACTAGCCTAGGGTTAAAAATCTCGTTAGTAGAGACAAAAAAAAAACTTTCTGAAAGAATTTCTAAAGGTATTCGTGAAAGGATTTCGGAAGAAAACCCTGGAAGATTCTCTGGTGGAATTTGCAGAAGAATTCCTGGAAGAGCCCGAGAGAAATACAAGGAGGAAATTTTGATGCAATCCATGCCAGATTTTTTAAAAATAACTTCTTGTTTAATTTCGGGAGGAATCCCTAAAGAAAGTACTGAATCTACTCCTGGAGAAAATTTTCGAATGATTCCTAGGAGTTTTTTGAAGAATCTGTAAACGATTTCTTGAGGTATTCGCAGAAGGAATCCATGGAGTAATTTCCGAAGGAATTCCTGGAGGAATTTCTAAGAGAATTTTTGTGGGATTTGCAGAAGAAATCTCTGGATATGTTTCTGAAAAAAAAATCACAGCAAGAGTTTCGGATGAGATCCATTGCAAGATTATTAGATTTTTTGTTCATTTTTTCCCAAACGAATTTCTCAAAATTCTGAAAAATGAAGACAATTTCCGATTTATTCCTTAGAACATTTTTGAAACATGAAAAAATCATGTGGGAATTTCAAGAGGAGACGAAATTTTCGAAGAAATCTAGCTACTTTATTGGCGCTGCAGTCTTTGGGAATCAAGACGAGTCGTAGCTAGATCACACATATTAGTCGAACTCTCTAAATGCTCAAATGAGAATCGCATATTATCCAAAATTGGAAAACGTACTTTTCTCCAGAATGACGAAAAAGCGAACAAAACCAGCATGTCTGATTGTCATAGTTGACAAAATTAACAATCGGACATTCTTATTTTCTTCGATTTGTGGATCATTATGGGAAAAGTGCTTTTTTAGTTCTAGATCATTTGCTATCTTCAATTGAGCCTTAAGGCGAAACTGGAAGCATTTTCTCCTTTTTTCGGTTTTTGATTTTTTATTGAATAAAGAAGCAATATTTTCAAAATCGGTTTTCGTGCACGTGTAGAGTATGGATCAAGGTATCTTCTGATTTTTTTTTTGAGATGGAAAATGTTTTCCATTTCTGCAGAAACCATTTTTAAGTGAAATTTTGTTCAAAAATGGTTTCTGCAAAAACGAAAAACATTTTCCACTACGAAAAAAAAAAAATCAGAAGATACCTCGATCCATACTCTACATGTGCACGAAAACCGATTTTGAAAATATTGCTTCGTTATTTAATAAAAAATCAAAAACCAAAAAGTGAGGAATTGCTTCCAGTTTCGCCTTAAGTACCGTTTTGAAGAAATTCCAGAGAAATTTTTTAAATAAAAAACGTGTTGAATCTCTGAAGAATTGCTTAGATGAATTTCCGAAATAATTTCTGATGAAATTTCAGATGAAATTTTTGGAAGAAATCCCACTCGAAATCACAATATTCACAAGGATTATTATTGTTATATTTGTGAGGGCGTTAAAGATTCGGAAATACATTTAGGCAAGTTTTTGTATTTAGGAGGGCGGAATAAAAACTCCCCAGTACAGACAAAAAAAAAAAAAATAAAATACGTATTTTTTTTAAAATTTTCTAATACTTATGAAAGTGTTCAAACTTTTGAAAAAAACCCAATCTCATAAAATAGCTTTTTTGCACGTGAGGAGGCACAGAAATTTGAAGTATTCACATGGACATTTTCCTTGAATATGTGAGTATGCAAAAATATGGAAAAACACAAGCAATTTTCTTATATTTGGAAGAATGGTAGAAAAGTTCAAACATGTGATTTGCTATACGTAATGAATAAAGCTGGTTACTCAGTGAATACCTTGGAGTAATCTTGATTACACCAATGCGTTTTCATTCCTCCCAACTACACTGCATAGTATCAATCTATGTTATCACGCTAACATGCTATGAAACCAGTGAACTGTGTCGTATCATCTTCAGATTAATCAACACACAATCTATCATCTTACGCCTGGCATTCACGCACCAACGTGAACCCTCTGCCACACAACCATTTCCATAAGACTTTGACATCTCAGCATGAACTTATATTTTTTTTCCCTTCTAAACCATAGGGGGATAATCTGCTCAACAGACACCCTAACAGAAGGTTAGGGTAGTGTTGGTCTGACAGGCCGTCTTCTACAACAAAAGTAATATCCAGGACTACTCTCTCCTCGTACCCACTAAACCATTCCTATGGTCGCCAAACCCTACGTCTCTCCGGAACCACCAAGAAGGTATTGCTTCAGAGAGGGGCTAGTGCACATGAACTTATATAGATGCAATGCAATGGTATGTATATACGGTCTACCGTGGGCAAACAGTTGAGATCATTACACCTACTTCCATCCACTTTACTACATTGATATGTAACCTCACGTTGCAGGCTCCATTCACTCCTAAAAGCAGAAGAATAATATCAAAATCAAGAAGATGTTTTGGAAATTTGAAAAATTCATTTTAAACATTTTGGTCGGGGACATCGACGGGGACAAAGCACGCAGAAAGTAAGGCAAAGTTTGCCGAGGGTAACTAGTAGAATTTTAAATTGTGATGTTCAGTGCTAGGTTGGCTTGAATATTCATTGAGAACATCCACAGACTGCATATGAGAGCTGCCCCTGCCAACGACCTTTTTGCGTTTGCATATTGTACAGCTCGATACTCTCTATAGTCTATACCCAAGCAAGACAGTTCCTGGACCGACTGGAAAACAAACACGTCATCCGTAGAATGATCTTGCTAAATACCGAATTGTTTATCGTTTTGGCAATCTGTATCCTAAAACTTGTGTTGAGTGGAAAAATACTGAAAGCCGTTGAAGTTCGTTTTCCCAAACGTGGGTTGTGCCATTTGCTCATCATGAATGGCTGAAATAATTCCGAAGAACTTTACGTATTTTCAGTTAATGTTTGCACAGGACCTCCTCATTGGCTAGAAGCTTATTCCAGCACTTGATGAATGTCAAAAATAGATTCATCTATTGGGCCATGCTATGCGTAGGCAATTCAACAGAGCAAACTTTTTGGTTGTTTGTCGATGAACCCAGGTGCAATTCTGTGAAGTTCTTCACTTTGTGGTTACCAAGCGCCAACTCTGAAACCACTCAAAAGAGGGCCATCTGAAATACAATGCTACCAGTTTCCCCCAAGCAAAATTTCTTCAATTCAGCTCTTTTGTTACGTCCACCCAAACCGTGACTACCACACCCCCCAAAATGCCATCAACGCCCACTCGTCCCACATCGATCGCATACGACACGACTGACACAAAACGTCTGCTCCCGGGGAGCCGGGTGTCATAATCTTCAGCGCCATCTGCTTCTAGACAAAGCTTTTTTTTTAAGATTTTCCTATCTTCCTCCGCGCTTCGCGCCGCTCCGCTCCGGCTCGAATCATTACCGAATAAAGCCAATTTCCGCTCCGGTCTTTAATGCCTCTTGTCTTGGTTCCGTCAGCCTCCACCCAATCCCCATCCCACATTCGACTCCCTTGCCCACACAATTGGGATTCGGTTGGTGTTCCACGCGCTGGCTGGGCTAGTGCTGCTGCGTGTTTGGAATGGCATAGAGGAGCAGGCTTCTCCCGCGCGATCTTTATCAGTAGTAGTGGGCCATCATTAATTCATTTCAGCGTTCCTATCGCAGCACTACCACTATGGAATGGAACCAACTATGTCGACTGCATATATCTATCTCTCGGTATAGAAAACCAAACCGTCATTGCCAAAGCTGTGAAAGAATAATAGGATTCTCGTCCACCCACTTTCTTCAGACCTCCGTCCATCTCCCTGTACCGCGTACAGTAGGGTGGAACATTTTGGTACTCAAGAACCAAACATCGGTGTTCGAAAAGTTGTAGTACACGACGACACGTGATGCAACGTGATTTTTTTTATCTTCTAAACCATGGGGGGATAATCTGCTCAACAGATCCCTGAATGGCCTAGGTCTAGGTATTGTAGGTTTAACCGTTGTGTGTCCGACAAAAAAAACACCCTAAACAGGCCGACAAGGGTACCCGGGTACCCACAAATTGGAACGCGCATAATTTCGTTAACTTCCAACCGATTTTGAGTTTCTTGGCACCAATCGAATCAGTAACACATGTATTTACGGATAGTGAACGAAATTGACCATTTGGACCCGTATGGTTCCCGGGAAATCCGGATTTCCAGGGATATGTCCTGAAACAAGATAGTACCTGGGGATTTCAGCACACTTCCTACAATATGTACATGTATTTATTCGGAAATCACTCAGAATATTATTTCTAGCCACCTTACGGTTATCCGTTGGGTTTCCTATAAAGTGGCCCATTTGAGACAGACTCCCCGTGGGATTCCATGGGATCCCGTGGTTCACCATGGAACCGTAAATGGCCATTTCTTGATTTCGGCAGAACCCCAGCAATATGGGTATCAAACTTCATGAAATTGCCTACGGATTGCATTTTTGACTACTTGAGGACTATCCGGTAATTTTACCTTGGAGTGGCCATTCCGGAACAGATTCCCCTGGGGAAGCGGATGTGGCCATTTAGTGATTTCGGTAGAACCCCAGCAATATGGGTATCGCACTTCATGAAATTGCCTACGGATTGCATTTTTGACTACTTGAGGACTATCCGGTGATTTTACCATGTAGTGGCCATTCCGGAACAGATTCCCCGGGGGAAGCAGATGTGGTAATTTAGTGATTTCGGTAGAGCCCCAGCAATATGGGTATCAAACTTCATGAAATTGCCTACGGATTGCATTTTTGACTACTTGAGAACTATCCGGTAATTTTACCTTAGGGTGGCCATTCCGGAGCAGATTCCCCTGGGGAAGCGGATGTGGCCATTTAGTGATTTCGGTAGAACCCCAGCAATATGGGTATCAAACTTAATGAAATTTCCTACGGATTGCATTTTGGACTACTTGAGGATTATCCGCTAATTTTACCTTGGAGTGGCCATTCCGGAACAGATTCCCCTGGAGAAGCGGATGTGGTCATTTAGTGATTTCGGTAGAACCCCAGCAATATGGGTATCAAACTTCATGAAATTTACTACGGATTTCATTTTTGACTACTTGAGGATTATCCGGTAATTTTACCTTGGAGTGGCCATTCCGGAACAGATTCCCCTGGGGAAGCGGATGTGGTCATTTAGTGATTTCGGTACAACCCCAGCAATATGGGTATCAAACTTCATGAAATTTCCTACGGATTGCATTTTTGAATACTTGAGGATTATCCGGTAATTTTACCTTGGAGTGGCCATTCCGGAACAGATTCCCCTGGGGAAGCGGATGTGGCCATTTAGTGATTTCGGTAGATCCCCAGCAATATGGGTATCAAACTTCATGAAATTGCCTACGGATTGCATTTTTGACTACTTGAGGATTATCCGGTAATTTTACCTTGTAGTGGCCATTCCGGAACAGATTCCCCTGGGGAAGCGGATGTGGCCATTTAGTGATTTCGGTAGAACCCCAGCAATATGGGTATCAAACTTAATGAAATTTCCTACGGATTGCATATTGGACTACTTGAGGATTATCCGGTAATTTTACCTTGGAGTGGCCATTCCGGAACAGATTGCCCGGGAGAAGCGGAAGTGGTCATTTAGTGATTTCGGTAGAACCCCAGCAATATGGGTATAAAACTTCATGATATCACCTACGGATTGCATTTTTGACTACTTGAGGACTATCCGGTGATTTTACATTGGAGTGGCCATTCCGGAACAGGTTCCCCAGGGGAAGTGGATGTGATCATTTAGTGATTTCGGTAGAACCCCAGCAATATGGGTATCAAACTTAATGAAATTTCCTACGGATTGCATTTTGGACTACTTGAGGATTATCCGGTAATTTTACCTTGGAGTGGCCATTCCGGAACAGATTCCCCTGGGGAAGCGGATGTGGCCATTTAGTGATTTCGGTAGAACCCCAGTAATATGGGTATCAAACTTCATGAAATTGCCTACGGATTGCATTTTTGACTACTTGAGGATTATCCGGTAATTTTACCTTGTAGTGGCCATTCCGGAACAGATTCCCCTGGGGAAGCGGATGTGGCCATTTAGTGATTTCGGTACAACCCCAGCAATATGGGTATCAAACTTCATGAAATTTCCTACGGATTGCATTTTGGACTACTTGAGGATTATCCGGTAATTTTACCTTGGAGTGGCCATTCCGGAACAGATTCCCCTGGGGAAGCGGATGTGGTCATTTAGTGATTTCGGTACAACCCCAGCAATATGGGTATCAAACTTCATGAAATTTCCTACGGATTGCATTTTTGAATACTTGAGGATTATCCGGTAATTTTACCATGGAGTGACCATTCCGGAACAGATTCCCCTGGGGAAGCGGATGTGGCCATTTAGTGATTTCGGTAGAACCCCAGCAATATGGGTATCAAACTTCATGAAATTGCCTACGGATTGCATTTTTGACTACTTGAGGATTATCCGGTAATTTTACCATGGAGTGACCATTCCGGAACAGATTCCCCTGGGGAAGCGGATGTGGCCATTTAGTGATTTCGGTAGAACCCCAGCAATATGGGTATCAAACTTCATGAAATTTCCTACGGATTGCATTTTTGAATACTTGAGGATTATCCGGTAATTTTACCTTGGAGTGACCATTCCGGAACAGATTTCCCTGGGGAAGCGGATGTGGCCATTTAGTGATTTCGGTAGAACCCCAGCAATATGGGTATCAAACTTCATGAAATTGCCTACGGATTGCATTTTTGACTACTTGAGGATTATCCGGTAATTTTACCTTGGAGTGGCCATTCCGGAACAGATTCCCCTGGGGAAGCGGATGTGGCCATTTAGTGATTTCGGTAGAACCCCAGCAATATGGGTATCAAACTTCATGAAATTTCCTACGGATTGCATTTTTGAATACTTGAGGATTATCCGGTAATTTTACCTTGGAGTGACCATTCCGGAACAGATTTCCCTGGGGAAGCGGATGTGGCCATTTAGTGATTTCGGTAGAACCCCAGCAATATGGGTATCAAACTTCATGAAATTGCCTACGGATTGCATTTTTGACTACTTGAGGATTATCCGGTAATTTTACCTTGGAGTGGCCATTCCGGAACAGATTCCCCTGGGGAAGCGGATGTGGCCATTTAGTGATTTCGGTAGAACCCCAGCAATATGGGTATCAAACTTCATGAAATTGCCTACGGATTGCATTTTTGACTACTTGAGGACTATCCGGTGATTCTACATTGGAGTGGCTATTCCGGAACAGGTTCCCCAGGGGAAGCGGATGTGATCATTTAGTGATTTCGGTAGAACCCTAGCAATATGGGTATCAAACTTCATGATATTGCCTACGGATTGCATTTTTGACTACTTGAGGACTATCCGGTAATTTTACTTTGGAGTGACCATTCCGGAACAGATTTCCCAGGGGAAGCGGATGTGACCATTTAGTGATTTCGGTAGAACCCCAGCAATATGGGGTCAAGCTTCATGAAATTACCTACGGAAAGCATTTGTGACTATTCGATGATTCTCCTGTGATTCTACCTTGGAATGGCCATTCCAGGACAGGTTCACCGGAGGAACGAATGTGACCATTTAGTGATTTCGGTAGAACCCCAGCAATATGGGTATCAAACTTCATGAAATTGCATACGGATTGCATTTTTGACTACTTGAGGACTATCCGGTGATTTTACCTTGGAGTGGCCGTTCCGAGACAGGTTCCTCGGGGGAAGCAAATGAGGCTATTTAGTGGTTTCGGTAGAACCCCAGCAATATGGGTATAAAACTTCATGAAATTACCTACGAAAAGCATTTTCGACTTTTTGAAGACCTTCCGGTGATGTAGAGATTGGTATTGTCATTCTAAAATATGTTCGCTAAGGGAGCAGATGTGGTAAAATTCAGATATTGGCGGAACCCCATCAATTTCGGCATCAAACATCCATCGGAGAACATTCCTCACTTTTTGAGGAAATCCGGTGATCTTACCGTAGGGTGGCCATTCAGAGGAAGTTTCCGTGGGGAGCGGGTGTGACCATGTTTTGAATTTGGTAGAACTCCAGCAATATTGGTGTCAAACTTCATGAAATTACAAATGGAATCCATGTCTGACTATTTGAGGACTATCCGATAAGGTATCTCTGAGATGGCCATTTTGGAACAGGTTCCTCAAAGAAGAAGATGTGGTCACATACAGATTGGCAAAACCCTTTCAGTATTAGTATGTATCATACTACTTGAAATAACCTTCGGAGAGCTCTTTTGACTGTTTTGATACTATCTAGCGATAGGGTATCTAAGGTGGTTATTCTGAAACAGGTATTTATGATGATTGCTTTCCGTAGGTAGTATGTATCATGAAGATTGATACCAATACTTCATGAAACGTAGGTTCTGGTTCATTGTTGCTCTCCCGGGAAACCTGTTATGAAATGGTCATTCTAAGGTAAAATCCCAAGAGAGTCATCAAATAGTCAAACATGCTTTCCGTTAGCAATTTGATGAAGTCTGGTGCCCATATTTCAGGGCTTCTGCTGAAATCAGTAAATGGCTATATCCGTTCACTGAGGGAACCTGTTCCAGAGAGGCCACCCTAATCCCAACAACACCAGATGGTACTAAAAAAGTCAAAAATGCATCCACTAGGTAATTTCATGTAGTTTGATACCGATATTGCCGAGGTTCTACCTAAATCACTAAATGACCAGTTTCGCTCCCCCGGGGAACCTGTTATGAAATGGCCATTCTAAGGTAAAATCAAAAGAAAATCATTCAATAGTCATGCTTTCAATAGCTAATTTCATGAAGTTTCATATCCATATTGCTGGCGTTCCGCAAAAATAATTAAATGACCACATCCGTTCCCCTGAGGAACCTGTTTCGGAATGGCCAGTCCAACCTCAACCAATCTCAAAAAGTAAAAATAAACTTTCCGTAGGTAATTTGATAATGTCTGGTGCCTATATTGCTAAGGTTCTGCTGAAATGCCCCGGGGGAACCTGTTCCAGAATGGCCACCCCAATCCTAACATCACCGGCCAGTCCTCAAATTGACAAAAGTGCTTTCCGTAGGCAACTTCATAAAGTTTGATGCCCATATTGCTGGCGATCTACCTAAATCAGCAAATGGCCACATCCGCTTCCCCAGTGGACCCTGTTCCAAAACGCAACCCCAACCACAACATTACCGGATGTTCCTCAAAATGTCAAAAATACAATCCCTAGGCCAAAGCTTCCCAAACTTCGTTTCGCAACCTCCCAACCGCTTGCGGCCACGCTTAGATAATTCTGCGGAAAGGGGGATGACGATAGATTGGTCGCGAGAGCCAAGTTTGGGAAACTATGCCCTAGGTAGTTTCATGAAGCTTGACCCAATATTGCTAAGGTTCTACTGAAATCACTAAATGAACACATCTGCTTCCCCCGGGGAACCTGTTCTGGAATGGTCACTCCAAGGTAAAATCACCGGATAGTCCTCAAGTAGTCAAAAATGCAATCCGTAGACAATTTCATGAAGTTTGATATCCATATTGCTGGGGTTCTACCGAAATCACTAAATGGCCACATCCGTTCCCCCGGTGAACCTGTCCCGGAATGGCCACTCCAAGGTAGAATCACAGAAAAATCATCGGATAGTCACAAATGCTTTCCGTAGGCAATTTCATGAAGTTCGATATCCATAATGCTGGGGTTCTACCGAAATCACTAAATGGCCACATCCGCTTCCCCAGGGGAATCTGTTCCGGAATGGCCACTCCAAGGTAAAATTACCAGATAGTCCTCAAGTAGTCAAAAATGCAATCCGTAGGCAATTTCATGAAGTTTGATACCCATATTGCTGGGGTTCTGCCGAAATCAAGAAATGGCCATTTACGGTTCCATGGTGAACCACGGGAACCCATGGAATCCCACGGGAAGTCTGTCTCAAATGGGTTACTTTATAGGAAACCCAACGGATAACCTAAGGTGGCTAGAAATAATATTCTGAGTGATTTCCGAATAAATACATGTACATATTGTAGGAAGTGTGCTGAAATCCCCTGGTACTATCTTGTTTCAGGACATATCCCTAGAAATCCGGATTTCCCGGGAACCGTGCGGGTCCAAATGGTCAATTTCGTTCACAATCCGTAAATACATGAGTTACTGAATCGATTGGTGCCAAGAAATTTAAAATCGGTTGAAAATGAACAGAATTATGCGCATTTCAATTTGCGGGTACCCGGGTACCCTTGTCGGCCTGTTTAAGGGTAAAAAAATTCAAAGGCCCCTCCCCGCGCTCCCCCTCGCCAACTCAGACTTTTTTCCACTTGGTAACTACATGTCCCCATTTTATGAGATGTCACCGAGTTTCAGTTCTCTACTATGAAGAAAACATATATTTTTCGGCAAATAAACTTCAAAAAGGTACCCGGGTACCCTGTTGGCCACATAAGGGTTAAGGTCGTCTTCTATAACAAAAGTAAAAGCCAGGACTACTGTTTCCTCGTTAGCTGCGTAGCCTGCAGCAACGAGCATCGATGACAAGGTAGCATGCTGGCGCTTAGCCAGTTTCCTGAGTGGTCCTCACCACTCTTTTTTTTGTTTTGTTTCCTTCTAAACCATAGCGGGATAATCTGCTCAACAGACAACCTAACAGAAGGTTAGGGTAGTGTAGGTCTGACAGGCCGTCTTCTACAACAAAAATAAAATCCAGGACTACTCTCTCCTCGTACCCACTAAACCATTCCTATGGTCGCCAAACCCTACGTCTCTCCGGAACCACCAAGAAGGTATTGCTTCAGAGAGGGGCTAGTGCACATCGCACCCACAAGGTTAGCTGCGTAGCCTGCAGCAACGAACATCGATGACTCGCTTTGGAGAGTCCATCACGGTAGCATGCTGGCGCTTAGCCAGTTTCCCGAGTGGTCCTCGCCACTCCCTTTGTCCTCGGAAGGCGGGCAGGGTCAACCCCGCCCGCGCCCTACTGCTGAGCGGACATCAAGAACTGATGCCCACGTGCAACCCGATCTGACCTGCCCGTAAGGAAGGGTATCACTACCCTTCAGGCCCTATCAGATGCACCCGTAGGTTGCAGACAGCAGGATCTCACCTACCCCGACCCTTGCCGGGGACCCCTTTCCAACCGCGGGCTCGGATCAAACCCAGTAGACCGACGCCACGACAGCACCGCTACCGGGTCTTCCTCTCCGCGGCCACTTAATCGTTGTAAGGGTCGATCTCGACCGCAGGGCACCGGTATGACCTACGAAGCCGACTCCGAACCCCTGGACCACCTCTTGTACTGCATCTGGACTAGCCATTCTCCGAGTCCACGCGCCACCTCCTCTGTAGCTCCCAGACGATGTGGGTGATAGCCGTTGAAACGGCGTTCCAGCCAAACTCATCCCTACACATCCTCTGGACCAAGTTGTCCGGAGTTGTGTCCTCCCCGCATGGGGCAAGCATGCGGTCACGCATTGTGTGAAAACGCGGGCACACGAACAAAACGTGTTCCGCCGTTTCCTCTAAACCATTGCACACTGGGCATTCGGGAGAATCCGCATGCCCGAAACGGTGTAGATAGTGTCGGAAGCAACCATGACCTGAAAGGATCTGTGTCAGGTGGAATGTGACTTCCCCATGGTGCCTATTAATCCAACTATCTACCCTCGGTATCAACCTATAGGTCCACCTTCCTTTGGTGGAACTGTCCCACGCACGCTGCCATTTGACCATAGAGGCCATCCTGACAGTCCTGCGTATGCCTCTTGTGCCGCGCATTTCGAAGCACTCCATGTCCTCACTGATAAGAATGCTGATAGGCACCATACCAGTAATGACGCAGAGAGCGTCGTGTGACACGGTACGGTATGCGCTCGCGACCCTTAGACACATAAGCCTGTAAGTACTTTCCATCTTCCGTCGGTAGCATTCAGTACTTAGCGCGGTGCCCCACGCCGGGCCGCCATACCTAAGTATGGACGTAGCAACACTAGCCAGAAGCTTGCGCTTACTGGCGTACACCGCTGAGCTATTGGACATCATCCGGGACAGTGCCGCAATAGCTGTGGAGGCTCTTTTACAGGCATAATCGACGTGGCTACCGAAGGTAAGCTTATCGTCGATCATCACGCCCAAGTGTTTGACGGAGCGCTTTGACAGGATAGTACACTCTCCTACACTGATCTCCGTCTGCTGCTCCGACTTCAGGTTGTTAACAACCGTCACCTCTGTCTTGTGGTGAGCCAGCTCCAGTTTCCTGGACCGCATCCACGCCTCCAGTCCTCACCACTCTCTTTGTCCTCAAAAGGCGGACAGAGTCAATCACCACGCCCACACCCACCACACCCAACTATTCTGCAAGCACCAAAAACTGATGCTTACTAGAACTGACTAGTCCCTTTTCTTCTACTTTGTATCTTTCTATCTACTTGCTCTCTCTCCTACATATACATCTCATGTATATTCGCATGTTCGTAGCGATCGCTAGAACCAGAAACGGATTTGAAAAAAAGTCGTTACCCTTCCTTCCATCTTTCATCACAGCGCAGTGTCAATCGATCATATAATGCCTACAAGTATGCAACAAAGCGTACTGTTCCGCTTCACAGTAATCTTCACACAATCTATAACTTTACGCCTGGCACCCATGGACCAATGCATGAACCCTGTGACAAAAATGAAACATTTCCCACCAACACACCAACATCCGCATGAGGTTGTGCAGGTGCAGAGGATTCAACGTCGGACGGTTGATTAGTGCACATCGATTTTCGTATGGCGGAAGGTTCATCCTGTCTCTCCACGGTAGTCTTCGAAGTGCACATCTGACAAACGTCTTCTGGACACGTTCAATCCGATTGATGTGTGTAGCATGATATGGACTTCAAACAATTACGCTGTATTCCAAAATGCAGCGAACCAGCCTAACGTATATGGCTTTCAGGCAGTAAACATCGTTGAAATCCCGAGTGTTTCGCTTGACTAGACCGAGGATTGCGTATGCCTTGGCTACTACCAAGGATATGTGCTCCGTAAATCGCAGCTTAGTGTCCAGAGTAATACCAAGATCTTTGACTCTCGATAATCTTTCCAGCGCACAGTTCCGCAACATGTACGAGAAG
Source organism: Aedes albopictus (assembly GCF_035046485.1). NCBI lineage: Eukaryota > Metazoa > Arthropoda > Insecta > Diptera > Culicidae > Aedes > Aedes albopictus. The sequence continues at coordinate 242,818,190 of NC_085136.1, read as the reverse complement.
ACTATAGGAGAGAAAAGTCGTGTAAAAGTGATAACGCTGCATTTCTGTACATTAACCTCCATCCCATTTCTGTAACACCAGTCCACCACTTGTTCGACGTCCGCTTGCAGTGCGCAGCAATCCGGTGCTGATGACACTAGGGGAGACTGAGGAGACTTGATCCCTGGGGAGACTTGTTCCCTCCATATTTTCTGGGAATCAATAATATTTTTCTTCTAGCATATTTTTCGAAAACTACTCCTGGACAAACGACTATGTTTTGGCTACAAGTGATTTCGATTGTGCATTGCATTATTTTTTACCGGCAGATGGTTTGTTTTCAGTCCTTCAGAAATCTTTTCGGCGATTCCGAAAAATCTCAATAACTTTGTGAAAATTGAACCAAATTGTGTCAAAACTTCACAGCACATAGTTTAAATAAAATACTTTTAAACTTATTTATCCAAATAAGGCTGTTGTTAACATATTTTCATTAATTCAGCTTAGTATACACAACAGTGACATGGTGAGACTTGATCCCTCGAGAATTACACACACATTATATATGTGAAAAATAAAATTCTATTCGGAAGCCTCTATTTACTTAGAATTCTAGTCTATTCAACAATAAAATGTGTCAGATAATTATAACTTCATTACAAACCATGAAAAGGGGGATCAAGTGTCCCCATTTTGAAAATACGGCATATCCTTAAACATTTAGGGAAATCTTACAATTTCAAACACTCCATATTCATCAAAAATACAAGAAAACTCGAAAAGAAAACGAATAAGAAGACTCTGGAATTATTTTCCCCATTGTTTTTAAATGCACCATAAGACATGCTTCCATAAAAACACAGTTTTGAAAACTTTAACAATAATTTAAAAGCCTTCTGTTGTGTATTAACTTGCAATAGATGTTTACCTGCCATTCTGTACGGAAATCGGATCTAGTTTTGTGTTTTTTCTTAAAGTTACAGGTAAATTAAGAAAAAGAGATCAAGTCTCCCCCCAGTCTCCCATACTCGAAAGATTTTAAGATCGTCCGCATACATATGTACTTTTGAATGATTTCAGCTCACCACAAAGATCGTTCACGAAGAGTATAAAGAGCAGAGGGCCCAGATGACTGTCTTGAGGCACACCGGACGTGATGTGAAAAGATTCGGATTTAATAGCCTCCAATCTAACAGAAGCACGACGATTCTGCAGGTAAGAAGCAATCCAACCAGTCAACCAATCAGGAAATCCCATTCGTCTCAACTTCTCAACCGCTAGTAGGTGTGGTACTCGGTCGAACGCTTTCGAGAAATAAACATACAGTCGAGTCTCTTACTAAACGAATTCCTATTAAACGGACTCCTATTAAACGAACTCCTACTAGACAGGGGTGAGCGTTATAGGAGCGTTATAAGAGCTTATGAGATTTCGGCATTTTGGGGGTGTGGCCTATTATCTCGGGTGTGTTAAGAGTTAACGCAATACTTTCTTCGGCAAAGTTTTAGGGCTTGATAAGATCTACCATTTAGAACTTTGGTTCATATGATTCGTTGGCAATTTGGCCGCTAGAGGGACCATCAACAATTTGATGCTAAATTGCACCATATCAAGCTTAACGGTTGTCAAGCAAACGTTACGATATGCGACAGCTCAAGACCCTGATCATTTGGAAGGATAGTTCATTTTCATTTATTTAGTTAACATCAAATTCATGATAATACTGAATCAACAATTTGCCGCCATAATACTCGATTTGCAGCTGCAGCTCTCCAACGTCGGTCACGCCCAACACTCGCCAGATCACGTTCCACCTGGTCCGCCCATCGTGCTCTCTGCGCTCCACGCCTTCTTGTACCAACCGGATGGTTAGCAAACACCAACTTTGCAGGGTTGTTGTCCGGCATTCTTGCAACATGCCCTGCCCACCGTATCCTTCCGGCTTTGGCTACCTTCTGGATGCTGGGTTCGCCATAAAGTGCAGCGAGCTCGTGGTTCATCCTTCTCCGCCACACACCGTTCTCCTGCACGCCGCCGAAGATCGTCCTTAGCACCCGTCGCTCGAAAACTCCGAGTGCTTGCATGTCCTCCTCGAGCATCGTCCTCGTCTCGTGCCCGTAGAGAACCACCGGTCTTATTAACGTCTTGTACATGGTACATTTGGTGCGGGGGTGAATCTTTTTTGACCGCAGTTTCTTCTGGAGCCCATAGTAGGCACGACTTCCACTGATGATGCGCCTTCGTATTTCACGGCTCACGTTATTGTCAGCCGTTAGCAAGGAACCGAGGTAGACGAATTCTTCTACCACCTCGAAAGTATCCCCGTCTATCGTAACATTGCTGCCAAGGATTGTCCTGTCTCGCTCAGTCCCACCTACCAGCATGTACTTTGTCTTAGCCGCATTCACCACCAGTCCGACCTTTGCTGCTTCACGTTTCAGGCGGATGTACTGTTCTGCCACCGTTCCAAATGTCCTAGCAATAATATCCATGTCATCCGCAAAACAGACAAATTGGCTGGATTTCGTGAAGATCGTACCCCGTCTGTTGAGCCCGGCTCGTCGCATAACACCTTCCAGGGCGATGTTGAATAGTAGGCAGGAAAGTCCATCACCTTGTCGTAGTCCCCGTCGAGATTCAAATGAACTGGATAGTTCACCCGAAATCCTTACGCTGTTCTGCACACCGTCCATCGTTGCTCTTATCAGTCTAGTCAGCTTCCCGGAAGGATAGTGTCTTCAGGAAAGTTGTTGGGTACGCCAATAACTTACTGACGATGAGTTGCGAAGTTCGAAATTCCTCCACTGGGCGGCGCTAGTGAGCAAGTAAATTTTCAAAACCTCATATCTCAGAATCCCGATAACTTAGGAAGTTGGTGTCAAAATTGATCAGCATGACATAAACTTACATAAAAATAAACACTTGTTTCGCAATTCTGCCACTAGGCACTAGAGCATGCAAATTTTAGAAATCTCATAGCTCAGAATCCTGATAACTTAGGAAGTTGGTGTTTTTGGCAAAGTTGATCAGTATGACATAAACTTACATAAAATAAACACTTGTTTAAAAATTATGCCAGTAGGCGGCGTTTACTGCTTTTTTTTCGTATTTTGTGGACTTTTTTGGGGGGTTTTCGGCTCAGCAAAACTAGTGTCGCTCCCCCGATAACTTAGAAAGATGGTGACTTTGGCAAAGTTTATCAGAATGACATAAACTTACATAACAATAAACAATTGTTTCGCAATTCTTTATTTTTTTAATTCTTTTAATTCGTCTAGTAGTTTCCAGCTGGACTCTTAAAAATTCCACGAAGCATTCAGTTTTGCAACACTGCTGGCGGTAGCGCTCCTTGAGACGGACAATTAGAGAAACAACTTCAAATTCTATCATATATATGTTTCATATACCTAGTGTAACATTTTTTAGTTAAATAGACTTTAAGAGGTTCTTAAAACCACCATAAAACCAAAAAAAGAGATAATGTTTTATGACGGTTCTAAACGCCTCTACTAGATAAATTTGCCACCAAAATGTTACTTGGGATCAGAGCCGGATTTACAATTGTGGGGGCCCGGGGCCACAGTGTTGTGGGGGGCCTTTTTCTGAACGATATATTTTTGCTTATATAGAATGGAAAAGATCGTGAAAAAAAATCAAACAAAATGTTCTATTGTCGTTGTGGAAGATTTTGAATCATATTACAAAAAAATGCTAAGTAATGTTCAGATTTGATTCTAGTGTAAAAACAATGATACATAAAATAACGTAAAGTAAAAAACGTTTCCCACGTATACCACTGCATTTTTATATATTTACTATATTCTAATATAGTTATAATGCAGTAACTATTTGTGAAATTTTAGCGATAATCTGTAGTGACGAAGCTACTGACTTCAATTTACTTCTTTTTGATTTTTTGAGAAATTAAGAAAAAAATTGGTGGAGATCTAAGACGATTTTTAAGCCGAATGAAACATTTTCATGATTTATTAATATTTTTCCTCAAATTTCTTCTGCAATTTCCCATGATTTTTGCCAGAAGTTCACCAAAATTACATCCCTAATTCAGAAATCAAATCTCTTAAATAAGATCTGCAGACATACAGACCGAAACTCTTCAAAATAATCCTTTTATGAAGATTATATCGAAGAGTTTTGGTCTGTATTTCTTGATCTGGCTAGAGTTTCTCTAGTAAAGAAATAATTACGAATATTCAGCAGGAACTTTTTGGCTCTCGATTCTACACAGTTTGGAAATTTTCCAGAACTCAGACGAAGATTTTTACCAAGACTGTTGTTAAAACATCTTGTGCAATTGCAGAAGACTGATTGATGTATTCAAATGAAAAAAAAATGTTATAAAGTTTTAGAGAAAGCTTGTGTAAGCCACAGAACAGATACCTATAATCTTTTCAATTAGGCTGAAACAAATTTTATTCTACTTTTGCCACCTCATTGATTTGTCAAGAGGGCGGATGACAAATAATTAATGTATTTGATGAAAATAAAGGAAAATCTTTGAACTTATTGGATTTGTTAAAAAAAATCACGACGAATTTTATCTTGAAATTTCTAAATTTCTTTAATTATTTATTTGAAATGTTGAATTCCGACCAAAATTTTCCGAAGAGGAATGTAATATCAGAAAAAAAAACGAAATTTTTGTCAGCCTTAAAACCACAACATGTCATATACATCCTTCCAAAATTTTATTGTTTCACATTTTCGGGATGTAACTTGTCTCTGTTACGCCCGCTCAGCCCATAAAACCCTTACCCAATTCTCAGGGTCGGCTCATCCACGCCGAGGCAATTTCGAGGAATGAAGAAATGGTAAAAGAAGAAATAATTACTTTTTACGGCGGTTTATTAAAAAGGCCCTAACGTCCCTAACGTCCCTAGCTGATTCCTACCAGTACACTCTACTTACAATTTGTGTGGGTGTCAGTGTTGGGCCCGTCGCTGGAAGCTAGCTGGTGGAGTCCTGGGGTAGCAGATCGTAGCCACGCGATCTACACGTGGCCCGCTGGGTCACTGGGGTCCGTAAAGCCGGCTCGCTCCTTTCGGTCCTCACGATGCCGGCTGCTGCACGGTCCTCTAAGCCGGATCGCTTCTGTCGGTCCTGCTGTCCTCCGGTTCCCGTAAAGGGGGGGGGGGGGGGGTCCGTTTCGTTGGATCGCGCCCAAGCGATCTGGTCGTCCTTTCAGCGGCTTGGTATTTTCGGTGCTTCAGCCGCCGGTGGCCTGACCTCCGACTTCGACGGCGGGTATCTTGCCAAGCCCTCACGACTTGGAGTGCTCTTTCCACGTAATCCTGGGAGTTAACTGACCGGTGGTACCGATCGCCCTTCGAAAAAAATACTCGCAGTAGAGGCGTTGCTGTGCCGTCGAGCGGGAAAAATTCACCGACAGTGGAAAAATTGGTGGTTTACCACTACACAAATGTTGCCTAAATTGTAGGCTATAGCGCACTAACTGGCAATACACTTTTTATATAACTTTGGTTTTTCGAGTTGTGGTCGCTTTTCTAGCTAAAACTCAAGTGAACGAGCGGTGGCTCGTTGGACTCCCAGGAACCGGTGAAAAGGCCTTTTTCCGGGGCTCCATGGCCCCGTAGGTTGCCCGATATGCGGTCGCCAGGGCTGCTACCAAAATTCGCCAGCGTTGTCTTATTGTGAGTGTCGTTTTTGGGGGGGGTACTGTATATAAATCCTAAGTGTGTTTTGAATTAACCGTTTGCCGCCTTTTGCCTCCTAGCTGGTTATTCTCATTAAATTAAGTTATTTGCATGGACCTTTAGCTTAAGTTATATTATATTTTTAAGGATATTTAATTATTTTTATTTAAGTAATTGTTTGTAATCATCCCTACTAGCTATCTAAGTCTTCTTCTTTTAACTTTTCCTCTTATTTATTTAATTTTAATACTGAGAAAGGGTTCGAGCTCTATGATCAGAGTGGACAAACAAAGTGGTTGGTCACACTACCGCACCGCTCAGGAAAAAATTATTAACAGAGTTAATAATTTTAGAAAGACTAAATAGCAACTCTCGCCATACCGCACCTGTACCAATTTATGGCAACAGTAAAATAAACGTTGTATAACAGTAACTAATTGTATATCTTCTAGAACTAAAACAAATTACTAGATTCATACAAACGAAATAACAAATAAAGAATCTCAGGTCAAAAATAACACCAATAACCAAATATATACAGTTCCGGAACAAATATTTTACAAGCTTGCAATTGCAATTCAATTACGGTCAAACGTTTTGACCAATTTTGATACAGTGCTGCTTAGATAGAATGCTTAAACTTTTGCTGCGGCGACAATGATGAGAAGTATCGATTTTCGAATTGATTGGCCAAGATCATTCATAGTGACTTCATCTTTGTCAATTTGCATGATTTCTAACCAGAACATTATCAAATTTGATGAAATTTGCATTCGACGCATAATAGAAACGTTTCTTTAAGAAAAACTCAATTTGTGCAGCTTAATCAATCGACTTGTACGAATCAAAACATTATTGACGATTCGCAATACAAGTAGTACAATGGGCTGTACAATTCAGACAATCATGACAACAGTAACGTCAAACTTTCTAGGTACCTATAACACTGTGAACATAAACATTTCACTAACCTCTACTCAAAATTCCTCAATTCCAACTTGGATACATTCCGTGGCTAAGGTTGGTAGCCTACATATTTCCTTGGAGTGACAGCTCACATGGATCTTCAAAGGACGATTAACGATGATCGCACAGGCATACTATTCACTCCACATACATTGTACACTCCAACAACACTGAAACACATAAAATCAGGCCTTCAAATCACCTGCTGAAAAAACACCTAGGCTCTTTCCATTGAGGTCAGCCACCTCGTATGAACATGAGCCCTTTTTCGCCAGCACAATGCATGGCTCATATACTTCGCCGAGCTTGGCATTGAAGTGGTCGCCAGCAACAGACTGACGAAAGGTTCGTTTGTAGACTCTTTGTCCGATATCAAACGTCGGAGAATATCGTTTGTGTCGCAAATCATACCTCGTTTTGGTACTCTCATGAGCTTTTCGGAGATTGTTCGTTACAGTCTCGTAAACCGATTTGCTAATCGATTTCATCCGGCCCATCCTCTCCTCCTCTGAAAGATTCTCATTCTCAAATCGATGTTCGGATCCCTTCGTCACGATTTCGTGGCCGAAGATCACCTTGAAAGGTGTAAAGTTGGTAGTAGCATGAACTGTATTGTTCAGAATGAACTCCACTTCTGAGATCCTGGTATCCCACAACTTTTGGTTCTCGCGGACATAGCTACGAATCATGGCATTTATTGTACGGTTTAGTCGCTCTGTAGGGTTAGCCTGACTACGATGCCTGGCGCTGGCCCAATGTTGCACTCCGTACTTCGCCAAAAGGTTTTGGAACTCTTTGGAATGGAACGTGGTCGCATTATCCGATATAAGATACTGAGGTACTGATAAACGACGGAACCATTGCTGTTCCAGAATCTCACAAACACTACTCGAGGAAATCTTCCGCACAGGAACTAAGAGGCAGTACTTCGAAAAAACATCCATAAGGACGAGCAGGTGAGCATTACCTCGCGAGCTCCGTGGAAGTGATTGTATGTAGTCCATTGTGAGAATCTGGAACGGCCTAGTGGTTACGCGTTGATTGCCCATTTCTGGGACAACGGACGTAGTTGAAGGTTTAATCCTTTTACAGGTTTCGCAGTTTGAAATATAGCGTTTAACGTCTGCTGACATTCGTGGCCAGTAGTAACGTTTCTTAATTTTATCTATGGTTTTCTCGAAACCGATATGGAAAGCATTGTCATGTTCCTTGGTTAATATTCCAGCTCGCATTGACTCGGGAACGCACAGCTTCCAGTCAAATGCATAATCGAGCACATCAGACTGTGAAGAGACATATTTGTAGAGGTCATTGCCCTCGATTTTAAAATCAATATAGCTCTCAGGGTCATCTTGCACTGAAGCAAATAATCGCGAGTACCACTCATCTCTCACTCCCACCTCTGAAACTTCCATAGATCTCGAAAGTGCATCCGGCACGACATTCTCTCGGCCCTTGCGATGCTTGAGTACCATATCGTACTGCTGGAGCTCAATACTCCATCGCGATAACCGGGAAGATGTCCGCCATTTTGAGCGCATAATGAAAGTGAGTGCAGATGAGTCAGTTATTAAGCTGAACTGGGTCCCCTCAACATAGCAACGAAATTTTTCGATGCACCTCAAAGCTGCCAAGCCCTCCTTTTCAGCGGCGTGATAATTAAGTTCAGCGCCCTTCAGTTTTTCCGAATGATAAGCGATCACCTTTTCCTGACCGTGCTGAACTTGTGTTAGGATCCCTGCGATTGCATGATCACTTGCATCGGTCTGCACAGTGAAAGGTAAGTTAAAATCGGGGTTGGCCATTACGGGTGCACTAATCAGTTTTTCTTTTATTGCACGGAATGCCTGCTCAGCTTCTGGAGTCCAATCAACTTTCTTTGGTTTGTTTTTGAGCAAATTTGTCAACGGTACTGTTAATGCGCTAAACTGATCTATAAATCGTCGGTAATAATTTACCATACCGAGAAATCTGCGTAAAGCGCGCACCGATTTCGGCACCTCATACGCAACAATCGCATGCACGCGATCAGGATTGGGCCTTAAACCATCTTTAGACAAAATATACCCCAGGTAAGGCAATTCCGGCACGCAAAATTTGGATTTTGTTAAGTTAATCCTTAAGTTGGCCTCCCTCAATCTTTTTGCAAGTTCCTTCAAGTGAGCAATGTGCTCTCTGAAGGTCTTGGACGCCACAACAATATCGTCCAAGTAGACAAATATGTTGGGCTCCAGCTCTCCAAATCCTAGCACCCGGTCCATTAGCTTGCTGAGCGTCGCGGGACTGTTTGCAAGCCCGAAAGGCAAACGTTTAAAGTGAAAAAGACCTCTTCCGGGGATGGAAAATGCCGTGTATGGCCGAGACTCGGGGCTAAGAGGAATCTGTAAGAAAGCTTGACTTAGATCAATTGTCGTTAGGTACCTGAAAGATCCCAAACGACTAAGTATTCGGGTTTGGTGCGGGAGCGGGTACGCATCACGCCTCGTGCGTTCATTTAATTTTCTCGCGTCAAGGCAAAGACGAACGGCATCGCTGTCTCGCTTTGCGACCGGTATCACAGGTTGAGACCAATCGGAACGTGATCGTTCGATGATATCATCCTGGATCATGTTATCAACCACGGTGTGAATGCGCCGCTGCACCTCAGGGCTCCATGGATATGGGTTCTTTCGAATCGGAGGGAGCTCACGACATTCGTCCCTGATTTCAATCGTGTGAGAGAAAAGCTCGGTGCATCCAATGTTGCCAGGCTCCGGGACTAAGAAAAGCTTTTTAACATCATCGAGTTCCTGTTGTTCTTCGGGTGTCAACGAAAGCTCACTCTCCAACGACTCTTCTGGGTCCTCGATCGTCTCAATAAATGAGTCTCTCAGAGAGGGATATATCCCGAACTGATCCCAGAATGTCATCCCTAGGTAGCATTGCCGCTTCAATGTCGGTGCGACAACGAAGGGCACTAATTTTGTGACCCCGTTGAACTCAACAGGTACCTCGACTTCTCCTAGCACTTGCACTGGATGACCTTCAGCAGTAATCAAAGTCAAATCCGAAGGCGTATAGGAAAGATTCAGATTCGCAACGATGCGTTCTGAACCTTTTCCTAAGATGTTGCGGTTTGTTCCGCTGTCAAGGAGTGCTATTAGTTTCATGCCCAACATCTCAATTCTTACAAATGGTCGGTTGTCGCCATGTGGGTGGAGAAATATCGTATTTACCTCCTCGCACTTGGGATTGACAACCACCGTCCGATAACCGAGCTGTGTGAGAATTGAACTTATAGCATTACATTCGTCGGTTGGAGGGCTTTGCAAATTAGAATCGAGACTACTCTGCCTCATTGAGCAGTCTTGTCCGTGTTTTTTGACAAACAATACGGACATTCTTTCAGTGAAAATCCGGGAAAGCCACAGATTTCACAGAAAATTTGCTTTTCCTGCTGGCACTGGCTAAAGTTATGCCCAAAATGGTGGCAATTAAAGCAAGTGCCTTTCTTCATCGGAACATACGATTTTAGAATTTTCTCCATGGTGTTCAAATTCCGACTAGGTCCAGGTTTTTGATAATCTGGCTTGCTCACATGAGGTTCCTGCTTCTGATCGGCAGTCTTGTTAGCAGCCGAGGGGGGGTTCGGTTTCGAATTTTGATTTTGCTGATTGTTCTTGAAGCTGGCTGGCCGATTCGAGTTAGTGAACTCACGTTTGAACCTATCTCCCTTGTTCCACGGTTTCTCAGCATCCGCCGGACGCTTTTTACCCTCACCTATCTCATTAACCTGCCTCTCATATCGCTGAGTTCGACCAGTATCTCTGTCGGTTCGGGTGAACCACTGCCAATTTATGGAGTCGAAGCTTTTTCCGAACTCTCGCATTTTTGGGATAGTGGTGATATTCGCAGCCAGCATGGCACTCTTGTACTCAGAGCGCAAGTTTCGAAAGAGTATTTGGAACTTCTTCGTGTCGTCGAGAGAATCCGTCATATTTCTGAAAATTCTGGTCATTTCCAGGTAGTAATCCTGAAAACGTTCTCTCGCACCTTGCTTTCGCAAGTGAGCTTGACGTTCGTACTGGTAATCTATGTCGGGAGGTAGAAACTCTCGTTTCAACTCGCAGACAAGGTTGTCCCAGGTTCCGAGCTCATTCTGGGCGTTGACCTCCATGAACCAGGACCGCGCTTTACCACCAAACAAGTGATACGCTGCGTTATACAGCTCGCGTTTTGTGAAACCTTCGGAACGGGCATTGAATTCGATTTCTCGCAGAAATTCCATCAAGTGCCGGCCGCTATCTGACCCATCGTAACGAATCTTCCACTTATGGATGGGAAGACGATTGCTACCACTGTCTCGAGCTGTGTTACCACGATCAGGCAAGATGACTGGAATGTCAGGATCACTTGCGGAGGAAACGCGTTTAGTGATTTTCGGAACTTTTGGTGAGATGTTCTGGTCATTAACCAACCAGTCCATAAAATCTTTGTACGAACACTTATTCTTCATCGGTTCGTCAGAAGTAAGTCGTTCTGAATTTGACTCATCAGGTTTATCGACAGTTGTGCTGTTCCTCGTTTCGTGATGCAGTGTTTTCGAGTTTTGGAGCTGAGCTTCCATAGACTCCATTCTCGTTAGCAACTGATCAATAAGGGACTTCAGTTGAGTGTTTTCCAGTTTCAGAACCTCAACTTCGTCAGTGGGAGTTCCACCAACAGCACCTAACTCGTCATTTGGATCATTATCATCCTGCTGGGAAAATAAATCTCCAATTTCCCGCAGAGCCTGTTCGTCCTCAGCTTCCTTTTGTTTTTCGGAATCGGAGGGTTGCTCAGGTCTCTGTTTAGGTTTTGCGCCTTTGTCCTCCGGCACGGTGTGGCGGAGCTTTTGCAAACTATCGTTTACAATATCGATCTCTGCCCTTCGTATTTCAGGGAACGGAGATGCGATGGAGTAAAAAGTGTTTAAGAGTTTCACACACTCACCAGCGATTTCACTGATCGTGTTCAACTCAGACTCGTCATTTGTGAGAGCCTTTGCTCGTGACAAACGAAAGAGATAATGTAGCAATCGAGATTTGTGGTTTTGATCAGGCACTTTTCTAGCTGGTCTGGATTCAATCGCTTGTTTGATTTCGCGTACTTTCTGGTCGCACAGTTCCAACTCTTCGATCATTGTGCTGGGGAATGGTCTGTACTCAATATCGGATAATTTGGACGCGGATTCCCTTTTGAGTTCTGCTCTGCATTTACGGTCTAGAACCGTTCGTTGCTCGTTACCAACCTCTACATCGCGGACGTATAATTCGTGTGCTAACTCCTCATCGTGCAGATGGGCAACATTCATTGAAAAATATTGAGTGATGAAATGATCCATGTTGAAATGCTGTTCGAAAATTGAAAAGTACCTAGGCAAGAATAACGCTCGATAGAGCTGATGCTGACTAGCAAATTCCGTCAAATTTGATAACCTATAAATTCACGCGCTTTTCTAAGCAGACTTTTTGGTATCCTTCGCTTGTACGAGAACTGATTTTTTTTATGAGATATTGGTTATGGTTGAGAATGACCTTCACCACAAAACCACGTGAAAAGTAAATCTGGTAATTTGTTCTGAGTCCTAGGGTGTAATACTTTCGTCACTCTTGCTATGCAAGCTATTATTTCACAGTGGCCGAAACTGGATCATTTACCAGTATCACCGGCGTAAACGATTACCACTATCGTCTTCCTCCCTCGCTTTCCTCGAAAAAAATATGGAATATTTTTTTGTTGGTCGCCAAAATGTAACTTGTCTCTGTTACGCCCGCTCAGCCCATAAAACCCTTACCCAATTCTCAGGGTCGGCTCATCCACGCCGAGGCAATTTCGAGGAATGAAGAAATGGTAAAAGAAGAAATAATTACTTTTTACGGCGGTTTATTAAAAAGGCCCTAACGTCCCTAACGTCCCTAGCTGATTCCTACCAGTACACTCTACTTACAATTTGTGTGGGTGTAAGTGTTGGGCCCGTCGCTGGAAGCTAGCTGGTGGAGTCCTGGGGTAGCAGATCGTAGCCACGCGATCTACACGTGGCCCGCTGGGTCACTGCACTGGGGTCCGTAAAGCCGGCTCGCTCCTTTCGGTCCTCACGATGCCGGCTGCTGCACGGTCCTCTAAGCCGGATCGCTTCTGTCGGTCCTGCTGTCCTCCGGTTCCCGTAAAGGGGGGGGGGGGGGGGTCCGTTTCGTTGGATCGCGCCCAAGCGATCTGGTCGTCCTTTCAGCGGCTTGGTATTTTCGGTGCTTCAGCCGCCGGTGGCCTGACCTCCGACTTCGACGGCGGGTATCTTGCCAAGCCCTCACGACTTGGAGTGCTCTTTCCACGTAATCCTGGGAGTTAACTGACCGGTGGTACCGATCGCCCTTCGAAAAAAATACTCGCAGTAGAGGCGTTGCTGTGCCGTCGAGCGGGAAAAATTCACCGACAGTGGAAAAATTGGTGGTTTACCACTACACAAATGTTGCCTAAATTGTAGGCTATAGCGCACTAACTGGCAATACACTTTTTATATAACTTTGGTTTTTCGAGTTGTGGTCGCTTTTCTAGCTAAAACTCAAGTGAACGAGCGGTGGCTCGTTGGACTCCCAGGAACCGGTGAAAAGGCCTTTTTCCGGGGCTCCATGGCGCCCCGTAGGTTGCCCGATATGCGGTCGCCAGGGCTGCTACCAAAATTCGCCAGCGTTGTCTTATTGTGAGTGTCGTTTTTCGGGGGGGTACTGTATATAAATCCTAAGTGTGTTTTGAATTAACCGTTTGCCGCCTTTTGCCTCCTAGCTGGTTATTCTCATTAAATTAAGTTATTTGCATGGACCTTTAGCTTAAGTTATATTATATTTTTAAGGATATTTAATTATTTTTATTTAAGTAATTGTTTGTAATCATCCCTACTAGCTATCTAAGTCTTCTTCTTTTAACTTTTCCTCTTATTTATTTAATTTTAATACTGAGAAAGGGTTCGAGCTCTATGATCAGAGTGGACAAACAAAGTGGTTGGTCACAGGGAAGTAAGATTTTGTGGGGGCCCCTAAAATGTGGGGGCCCGGGGCCATGGCCCCCCTGGCCCCCCCGTAAATCCGGCCCTGCTTGGGATGCTAGTTGTTTGTTGGGCGACGTAAATTTAGTTTGGCGTAAAAATTGGGGTTTTTGTGTAGCATCGTGAAAAAGTGCTAGGAGAATCTTTGATAAATTTATGAATTGTGAGTCAAAACAGGGTGGTGTTTCACAGCAATTAGCGTAATTCCGCATACTTTAACGATTGGGTTCTGTATCATAACGTAAATTATTATTGGTGCCCCATGCCTCTCCCTTTGCTCTCCCCTATAAACACCCCTGGATGTCGTTGCAATATTTACCGTGTTTATTACATGTTCTTGGGCACAATATTTGTTCTGAGTAGCTCTCCCTTTTTTAATGTAGGGCATACAAAAGGTGCATAAATGAGAAGTGCATAAGCATGAAATGCATCAAAAGATATTTTAGTGTATAATAAATTCAGGATTTCTGCATGATCACGCTCGTTTGCTCTACTCGGTTAGCTCAAGGTACTCAATCATTGACATGTCTGCGATCAATGTTCTGTATTCACAGGTACGGGGGTATACGTTAGACGTACTTATAAAATAGGATTTTTATCCGAAAAAACGCTTGCTTTAGTTGGGTTTGGGACTATTTAGGCAGGGGGATCTATTTTGGGCACTTGCCGCCATAATTCAGTTAATTTTTAACCGATTCATTTTTGAAACACGACCAGTACAGTATCGAACAGTATCTAGCCATGATCAAAAATTCAAGTCAATCGGATTGAAATTGACTGAGTTATAGCAGTGAGTGCCCAAAATAGGCCCCCTGCTGAAATGGTCTCAGACCCTTCAAGTTTTGCAAATAATTATTCCAACACATTCAAAATTTAATATCAAAAGTTTCAAAAGTGTAGCATATACAATGTATAACAAATATGTTGGCCTATACATGAATATATAGAAATAATACGTTTAAACTTGTGTTTAAGCATGTTCATTTTACCCCCAACGATTGTTAATTTAACCCACACTATTTTTCTTTAATTTGTTTTCTTGCATTTTTTGTCATCGTTTATTTTCGAAAACTGTATTTTTATCGATTATTTCTTCTACACAGAATGAAACTCTGAAAACTGACGTAAATATTAAAACGTTTGAATTTCCATTTTATTTCATTTGATTTGACATTAAAGAATTTATTGCATGCAAAGTTGTAATCAAGCTCCATACTGTAGATAACCTTTAATTTTACAATCCGATGGAGAATTGTGTTTAAGCGATGGAGGTCAATTTGTTACAGCGAACTCGATGTAATAATTTTTAGCTGAGCTCTTACACAGAAAGAAATTCTGATAAATAAACTTGACGTAAATGTTAGAACATGTTAATTACCATTTCATTTGATTTTACAGAAAATAATTTCTTGTTAGCAAAATTGTAAGCAAGCTCCATACTGCAGACAACCAGTAATTTTGCAATCCGATGAAGAATTGTGTGGAAAACGATGGAGGTAATTTTGTTACAGCGAACTAGATGTAACAATTTTATAAGGGCCCATATAGCCGAGGCGGTAAACGCACGGATATTCAGCATGACCATGCTGAGGGTGACGGGTTCGATTCCCGGTCGGTCCAGGATCTTTTCGTAAAGGAAATTTCCATGACTTCCTTGGGCATAGAGCACGGGTTCCCAACCGGTGGTCCGCGGCCCCTGGGGGCCGTGAAGCCAGTCTTGGGGGGCCGCGATGTTACCAAAAAAAATGTTAAATTGTTATTCTATTTTGTGCAAATTATACCAATTTTAATTTTGTATACCACCACCCCCAAAAGCCACATTTTGAGGAACAAATTTTCAATATAAAACGTCTTCAGAAAAAAAAATTTTCGGCTGCGCCGCTATTTTTCAGCTATAACTCAAATTGAATATACATGACATAAATTTTACGAAATGTTAGTGTCAAATAAAAAAAAAAGATCGCCGAAAACCCCTCACAGTAAATTTTTGGCTACGTCACTGTACCCAAAAAAATCGGTTTCGTTTATTCAATACATATTTTTTCTTAAAAAAATCATTGGGCCGCAGATGTTTTGACAATTCTTAAAGGGGGTCGCCACCTCAAAAAGGTTGGGAACCCCTGGCATAGAGTATCTTCTTGTCTGCCACACGATAAACACATGCAAAATGGTCATTGGCAGAGGAAGCTCTCAGTTAATGTGGAAGTGCTCATAGAACACTAAGCTGAGAAGCAGGCTTTGTCCCAGTGAGGACGTTACGCCAAGAAGAAGAAGAAGAAGAAAATGTAACAATTTTGAACTGTGTAGATTATATTACAATCCACGATATTACGGGCTAAGATTGAAATATTTTGTCATACAGTCGACTCTCCACATCTCGATATTGAAATCATTGGGTGTCATGCGTATATTATCCGTTATGTAGTGTGTAGACGGTGTAAAATTGCATTTCATATCCAAGTAACATTTTTTAAGCTGAAAAGACTAGAAGAGGATCTTAGAACCATCATTATGCCAAAACAAAAGATATCAGGTTTTATGGTTGTTCTTAAAACATCTAAAAAACTAATTGGTTTTCAAAATGTAGCTTGAGTAATGCTTATAAAAGTCCTACGACCTTATTCTTATTTCAAAGAATATCGGTAGATACAATAAATAAATAATATGGAAATCGCTACTTCTCGACAAGAAATTGTTTGATTTATGGATGATCCTTTAGAGTACAGTTGGGTATGCTTAAACTGCAAGATCGAGAAAATTAGAATAAAAACAAATTACCTATTGGAAACGACGACAAACACTTATGGTGTTCATATTACCCCCAGTTCCACTGTAGTTAACGATTGAAACGTACGTAATTTTAAGCTTTGGAAACACATCTTTTATAGTTCTCTGGCCTGGGTCACCCTAGTTTACAACAAAACGAGAGCCACTGTGAGGAGTGGGAAGTGTATGAGGCCCACGAAGAGATAAAATCATACCTCCCAATCCAATTGATACTGCACCACCCTACAAATAGACACGGTAAAGCGCGTCTGGAGGCAAGAAAAAAAAGTCCTAGAAAAGAATCATAATTTTGATAGCAATTTTCGGAGCAATAATCATCTCTAGGCTGCTGGTAGACGTCACCCAATTCTGAACTGGTCGACCACGTGCCACCAACCATAGTAGTGCGAGTCACCCTCGACCGTCTGTGGCAGAGACGAGGCGACACGCACCAGCACAGGGCACTACTGTTGGAATGAGTTTTCCGGTACGAGAACTAACAGTTGGGAAATGTCGTCGTCGTCCTCGTAGTCGCCGGAAGTTTGCACGCTTCGATGATTTCCATTGAGTTGTCGTCATTGGGTTTTGGGTTTTGGTTTTATGGTTGGCGAATGAGGAAAAAAAGTCTAGGGTTCCACAACGTTGCCTAATTGATTTATCGAATTTTGCCGTTCGTCGTTTGAGTTTAGGGTGGTTTTGTTTTACAGAGAATCGTTCTGAATGGGGTGTGGATTTTGGACACTTTCCACTACCAGTCAGTCAAATTTTCATTAGTTCATTTATATGGATTTATCCATAAATTTTTCCAGGCATTTTTCCAGTAATTTCTTCAGGAATTCCTCCAGGGATTCCTCTATGAATTCCTCCAAGAATTCCTCAAGGAATTCCTGCAGGGATTCATCCTGCAGAAATTTCTCAGAAAAAAATCTCCAGAAATTTCTGTAGAAATTCCTAGAGGAGACCCTCCAGACATTCCTTCAGGAATTCCTCCAGGAAGCCTCAAAAATTTCTCTAGAAATTTCTCAAAGAATTCCTCCAAGAATTTCTCCAGTAACTACACCAGGAATTCCTAAAGGAACTCCTACATGAATTCTTCCAAAAATTCATTCAGGAAATCCTCCAGAAATACTTCTAAAAATTTCTGCCAGAATTCCTCTAAGATTTACTCCATGGATTCCTCCAGGAATTTCTCCACGAATTTCCCCAGGAATTTCTTCCCAGGGATTCCTCCATTAATTCCTCAACAAATTCCTCCGGGAATTCCTGGATGAATGGCTGGAGGAACTCCTTGAGGAATTTCTGAAGGAACTTCTGGAGGATTTTTTTAAGGAATTTCTGAAGTAGTTCATAGATGAATCTCTGGAGAAATTCCTGGAGAAATTTATGGAGGAATTTCTGGACAAATCCCTGGAGGAATTCTCAAGAGGTCCAGTAGGGATTTCTTTAGGATTTTCTGGAGGAACTCTTATACTAATTCGTCCATGAATTTCTTCAAAAATTCCTCTAAAACCTCTAGGAATTCCTTCAGAAATTCTTTGAAGGGTTCTTCCAGACATTCCTCCAGAAAGCCAAGTTTCTCCAGAAATTCTTCAAAGAATTCCTTCAGGGATTCTTCCATGGATTACTCCAGGATTTTTTCCGGGAATTCCTAAGGGATTTTTAACGAATTATTGTAGGTATTCCTCCAAAAAATCCTGTAGGAATGTTCACCTGAATTCCTCCACAATTTCCTCCGCGGATTCCTCAAGAAAATCCTACAGAAATTTCTCTAAAAAGTCCAACAATCCACGACTTTCTTCGGAAACACCTCAAAATATCCTCCAAAAATTCCTCCATGAATTCCTATTGGTATTCCCCCAGAAAACTCTCAAGGAATTTCTGCCAGAATTCTCCAAGATTTTCTCTAGGCACTCCTCCAGGAATTTCTCCACGGATTCCTACAGAAAATTTTAAAGGAATTTCTCCCGAAACTCTTCCAGGAAATTCTTCGAGCAGCATCAAAAGTTTCTCCTGAAATTCCTCAAAGAACTTCTCCAAGAATATCTCCAGAAATTCTTCCATAAATTCCTTCAAATACGTTTTTCAGAAATTCCTCCTGAAATTCCTCCAGGGATATCTCCAGGAATTTCTTTATGAATTTCTCCACGAATTCCACGGATTCCAGAAAATCCTCTAGAAATTTCTGTTAGAATTCCTTCAGAATTTTCTCCTGGGATTCCTCCAGGAATTTGTCCTAAAACTTTTTTTTATTTTTTTTTTATCTGTATTAACGAAATTTCAAGAAACTTTTTGAGGGTTTCCTCAAAGATTCCTCCAAAGGGATTCCTGCAGGGATTCCTCCAATAATTCCTCCAAACATTCCACCAGGAAAGCCTCAAAAATTTCTCCAGAACTTTATCAAAGAATCCATTCAGGAATTCCATCAGAAATTTCTCCAGGAATTCCTTCAGAAATTCCTAAAGGGATTCATCCTGGAATGAGCTGCTTCAGGAATTCCTCCTAATATTTCTCCAGAAGTTTCTCCAGTAATTCCTGCAAGAATTTCTCTCGGAATATCAATAAGAATTCCTCCAAAGGTTTCTCCAGGAATTCCTTCAAGAATTCCTCCAGGGATTCATCAATGAACTCCTCCACAAATTCTTCCAGAAATTACTCCAAACGTCCCTCCAGAACTTCCTCCAGGCATTCTTCCAGTAGTTTCTCCTGGAATTCTTTCAAGCATCCCTACATGGAATCCTCCTGGCTTCGTTTCCAAGGATTGCTTAAAAAATGCCTCCATAGATCCCCCAAAAATTCTTCCAGGATTTTTGCCAGGGATTCCTCCCAGATTTCCTCTAGGGATTGCTCAGAATTTTCTTCTGGAATTATTGCAGGAATTCGTCAATGAACTCCTCCAGTAATTTTTCCTAACATATCTCCAGAATTTCCTCCTGGAATTCCGTGAAATATTCCTCCCGAATTACTTCTATGAAGTCTTCCAGAAATTACTCCAGGAATTCTTCCCGAAACTCCTCCAGGAATTTCTCTACGGATTCCTCGAAGAAATCCTTCTGGGATTCCTTTTGGAATGCCTCCAGGGGTTCCTCCAGAAATTTCTCCAGGTATTCCACCTGAAATTCCTTAATGAGTGGGATTCCTTCATCAATTTCTCCAGTGATTCCTTTAGTAGGTCCTCCAGTGAATTTCTCCTTCAGAAATTTTCGAGAGCTTCCTCCAAGTATTCTTCCAAGCATTCCTTCAGTATTGCATCCACGGATTCCTCAGCGTGGTGTACAGTAGACGTTCGGCCGGTGCAAACGCTTTAAATGCAATGCGACTGCTAATTAATCTAGGAATTCATCAAGGGATTCCTTTAGAAATTCCTCCATGGCATCCTCCAGAAAGTCTTCCCGGAATTCCTCCAGCAATTCCAATAGTGGTTCTTTCAGGAATTCCTCACAGGGATTCCTCCTGAAACTCCTCAAGGGATTCCTTGCAGAATTCCTCCAAGATTTGTACAAGGGATTCCACCTCAAATCCTTCCAGGGATACTCCAGAGACTCCTCCAGGATTCAACCAAGAATCCATCCAGGGATTCCTTCTGGAATTAATCCAGGGGTTTTTCCAGCAATTCCTCAGAGGATTCTTCCATGAATTCCAGCAAGGGTTCCTTCCTGAATTCCTTCAAAGTTTCCTCCAGGAATTCCTCTAGGGGTTTCTCCGGGGAATCTTTCAGGAACTTCTCCAGTGATTCCCCTAGGAATTCGTCAGGGATTCCTATAATGATTCCACTAGAAATTTCGCCACGAAAGCTGGTTGTGTTTTAGGAATTCCTTTAGAGAGTTATCAAGAAATTTATCAAGGCATTCTTGCAAGGTTTCCGCTTGAAATTCGTCATGGAACTCCTTTAAGAAATCCTCCACTAATTCCTCCGTAAATTCATTCCATGACAGCTCCAAGTAATTCACTAGAGATTCCTCCAGAGCTCCTTAACGAATGTCCCCACGAAATCCTTAAGGGATTCCTCCAGGGATTCTTCCAGGAATTCTTTCCGGGTATATTTCAGAAAATCATACAGGAAAAACTTCAGGAACTCCTGCAGGAATTACTCCACGAATTCCTCCAAAATTATTACAGGAATTCCTGTAGAACTTGTTCCGGGAAATACTCTAGGAATTTGTACAAGAGATGTTCCGGAAATAACTTTAAGAATTCCCCAGGAATTTTTTGAGGAATCCTTCCAGAAATTACTTCATGAATTCTTACAGGAAATACTCCAGGAAATTTTCCAGGAGTTCCTCTAAGAAACCCCAGGAAATTCTTCAAAAATTCCTCCACAAATTGCTACGTGAATTCACCAGAAAATGCTCGAAGAACTTCTTCAAGATTTCCTCCAGAAATACCTTCAAGACATTCTTGAAGAAATTCTTGAAAGTATTATTGTAGGAATTCTTGGAAAAAATCCTGGAAGAATTCTTCAAGGAATTCCCAGAGAAATTACTAGAGAGATTCTTAGTGAAATTCTTGAAATAAGTCTTGGAGGTATTTCTGCAGAAATTCTTGGAAAGGAATTCTGGAAAATATTGTTGGAGGAATTCCTGGAGGAGCTCCCTGGGGATTCCTGTAGGTAATTCTGGATGAATTTGCTGGAAGAATTCCTGAGGATATTTATTGAAAAATCCCTGAAGGTATTCTAAAGCAATCCCTGGCCAAATTCCTGGAGGGATTCTTGAAAAATTTTTTGACAGAAGTATTGAAGCAGGTCTTGCAGAAGTTCTTGGTAGAGTTCATGTAAGAATACTTGAAAGAATTTCGGGAGAAATTCCTGGACGGATTTATTGAGAAATTCTTAGAAGAATTTTTGTTGGAAATTATTTGGAGAAATTCCCAACAGATATCTTGGAGTAATTATTGGAGAAATTCTTGGATGAATTATAGAAGGAATTCTTGGAAGAAGTCTCAGAGAAGATCCTACAGAAATCCCTGAAGGAATTCTCAGAGGAATCCCTAGAATTGTCCCAGGAGTTTTTTTTTCTTGAGAAGTTTCTGGATATTTCCTTAAGAATCTGTGAGGTATTCATTAATGAATTTCTGGAGGATTTTTTGGATGAATTCTTGAAGGAATTTCTTAAAAAAAAACTTCTGTAGGTATTTCTGGAGAAATTCCTTAAGGCGAAACTGGAAGCATTTCCTCACTTTTTGGTTTTTGATTTTTTATTAAATAACGAAGCAATATTTTCAAAATCGGTTTTCGTGCACATGTAGAGTATGGGTCAAGGTATCTCATGATTTTTTTTTGTGGTGGAAAATGTTTTTCGTTTTTGCAGAAACCATTTTTGAACAAAAATTCACATAAAAATGGTTTCTGCAAAAATGGAAAACATTTTCCACCTCAAAAAAATTCAGAAGATAACTTGATCCATACTCTACATGTGCACGAAAACCGATTTTGAAAATATTGCTTCGTTATTTAATAAAAAATCAAAAACCGAAAAAATGAGAAAATGCTTCCAGTTTCGCCTTAAGGGGTTCTTGGAGAAGTCTTAGAGGAACCCATGGTAAAATTCTTGGGGTAATTTCTGTAAAAATTTTTGGTGGAATACCTTGAGGGATTCTGGGAGGAATTCTAGGCAGATGGAGGAATTCCTTAATGAATTCTTAGAGAAATTCGTTGAGAAATTCTAGGTAGAATTCGTGGAGATATTATAGGAGGGATTCCTGAAACAGACCCTGAAGTAATTTCCGGAGTAATTTCTGGGGGATTTTCTGGTATAATTTCAAAAATATTTTATTAAGGAAATCCTTAAGGGATTCCTCCAGGGATTCTTCCAGGAATTCTTTCCGGGTATATTTCAGAAAATCATACAGCAAAAACTTCAGGAACTCCTGCAGGAATTACTCCACGAATTTCTCCAAAATTATTACAGGAATTCCTGTCGAAATTGTTCCGGGAAATACTCTAGGAATTCGTACAAGAGATGTTCCGGAAATAACTTTAAGAATTCCTCCAGGAATTTTTCTGAGGAATCCCTCCAGAAATTACTTCATGAATTATTGCAACAAATACTCCAGGAAATCCACCAGGAGTTCCTCTAAGAAACCTCCCAGGGAATTCTTTAAAAATTCCTTCACAAATTACTACATGAATTCAACAGAAAATACTCGAAGAACTTCTTCAAGATTTCCTCCAGAAATATCTTCAAGGAATTCTTGAAGAAATTCTGGAAAGTATTATTGTAGGAATTCTTGGAAAAATTCCTGAAAGAATTCTTCAAGGAATCCATGGAGAAATTCCTAGAGAGATACTTTGTGAACTTCTTGAAAGAAGTCTTGGAGGTTTTCCTGAAGAAATTCTTGGAAGAGATTGTTGGAGGAATTCTTGACGGGTGTCTTGGAGGAATTCCTTCAGGAACTCCTGGGGGATTCCTGTCGGCATTTCTGAAAGATTTTCTGGAAGAATTTCCTGGAAGAACTCCTGAGGATATTTAATAAAAACAACCCCTGGAGGTGTTCGTAGACGAGTTCATAAAGCAATCCCGGGCCAAATTCCTGGAGGGATTCTTGGAGAACTTTTTGACAGAAGTAATGGAGCAGGTCTTGGAGAAGTTCTTATTAGAGTTCATGTAAGAATACTTGGAATAATTTCTAGAGAAATTCCTGGATGAAATCATGGAGCAAATTCTCAGCAGAAGTCTTAGTGGAATATCTGGAGAAATTATTTGGGGGAATTATTAACAGATATCTTGTAGTAATTCTTGGAGAAATTCTTGGATGAATTATAGAAGGAATTCTTGGAAGAAGTCTCAGAGTAGATCCTACAGAAATCCTTGAAGGAATTCTCAGAGGAATCCCTGGAGTTGTCCCAGGAGTTTATTTCTTGAGGAGTATCTGAATGTTTGCTTAAGAATCTTGGAGGTATTCATTAAAGAATTTCTGGAGGATTTTTTGGATGAATTCTTGAAGGAATTTTTTGAAAAGACTTCTGCATGTATTTCTGGAGAAATTCCTCAAGGGATTCTTGGAGGAGTTCTTGGCAGAAGCCTTAGAGGGACCCATGGTAAAATTCTTGGGGTAATTTCTGTAGGAATTTTCTGAGGAATCCCAAGAGGGATTCTTGGCAGATGCCTTGGAGGAATCTCTTGATGAATTCTTGGAAAAGTTCATTGAGGAATTCTTGGTGGAATTCCTGGAGGACTTCTTGAATGTATTTCTGGAGTTTTTTCTAGGGGGAATTTCTGCGGGATTTCCTGGTATAATTCCAGAAAGATTTTATTAGGAATTCCTAGAAAAATTTCTGGAAGAATTCCAGGAGGATTTTCCGGAGTTATTCCTGAAGAAGTTCCTAAAGTGATTTAGGGAAGAATGTTTGGCGTAATTCCATAAGAAATTATTAGAGGATTTTTTGAGGAGATCCCTATTGGAATTCTCGGACGATTTCATAGAATAATCCCTGGAGTATTCTCTAAAGGTAAAAACTTTGAAAATCTCTGGGGATATTCCTGGAAGAATTCTTCGAAGAATCCCTGAAGAAGTTCCTGGAGGAAGTCCCGAGGTAATTTCGGTAGAAATGCCTGGAAGAAACCTCGGATAAATCCCTGGAGATTTTTTTTAATTATTCGAGAAATTACTGGAGAAATTCCTAGAGGGATTCTTAGAGGCATTCTTTGAGGAATTCTTGGCAGAAGTTACAGTGGTATATCTGAAGAAATTCTTGGAGAAATTCCTGGTGGAATTCGTAAAGGAATTCCTGGAGAGATTCTTGTAGGAAATTTGGCAGGATTCTTAGAGGAACTTTTATAAGGATTTTCGAGGAATTATTGAGAAATATCTGAGTGAATTCTTGGAGACATTATTGGCAGAAATTCTTGGAGAATATCTGGAGGGATTTTTCAGGAATTCTTGTTGAAAGTCTTCCTGAAAGGTTTTTTGGAGGAACTTTTGGAGAAATTCTTAGAGGAATTTCTGGGGAAATTCTAGGAGTAATTCGTGGAGGAATTCTTGGAAGAATTTCTTGAGGAATGTTTGGAGGAATTCCAGGAGGGATTTCTGTAGGTATTTCTGGAGGATTTCCTGGAGAATTTTCTTGAAAAAATATTAGATGAACGATGAAATTTGAGCAAAAACATTCAAAAAACACGTATTTTCGGCTAGCAGCATAAGGGGAGTACCCTGCATTTCTTAGCCCAACTATTCCCCTTGGCTATAAAAAAGACTCCAGAGTAAAATGCTATAAAACAAAGAAGATATTGCATTTCGACCTTGCTGCATTCTGCAGTAATGGAATCTAGCTTTGAAGTGCCACAGAACTGTTGTGAGGTTGGTACAACAAGTGAATTTGGTGAAGTGAAAATTGATCGACGATGAAGAACAATTCAGCTAGCTGCTGCTTTGGTGCGGTTGTCTTCGTCGTACGTAATACGGGAAAATAGTCAACTTGTAATTGGAGTGAAATTAAAACGTGAATTTTAGTGTAATTATTCGATTTCCAGTGCTAAAGAGACTGAATATCGATAGTCAATGATTGGCTATTGTCCGTCTGATGTGACGGGAATTAGCGCCTACGACGAACTAAATTTTTACCCTACGTCAGTTCCCTGTACTAGGTGACCCCCTATTAGTTAACATTTCTTATGTCTTGAGCTGCCGTTCTAAATCATTCTTTTCAACAGTTTTCAACGAGCCTTCACTTTAAATCTTGGCAAACACTCCCCACGCCTTCACTTCTATTTACTGTGCGCGCTTATTGGCATTCAATTTGCCTCTGCCACCATTTGCATTGCGAAAGCGTGCAGAGCGCCTTTCTCGCCCTTCGAATTCCCCAAAGTGCCACCAACCGCCTCCCCAAATCGAGTTTATTTACACTCACTCGAATTCATCATTCACTTAGCATTCTGACGACGTCGTCGTCTGTCGTTTCGTTCGTTTTCTTCTTTGTAAGTTGAAAGTTGGCAGAACCATTGCAGGAGCTTTTTTTGTGCAATCAAACGGGATGAAAGTGATTTTTACCTCACATCCGTTTTCCAATTGCGCAGGCTGGCAAATGAAAAGGGGTGGGGAAATCAGACTGAAATGGTCCATTTTTTACAAAAAACTTGATTTGATCCACCTATGGTGAACAGAACCCTTCTTACACTTATTAAAACTATTGATGTATTATTTGTATTCAACATATTTATTTTGTGTGATGGACTAAAAGTTCTAGAAAATATTGTGGATTTGGCATCTAGGGAATTGGTTTCCAAAATAGCATCATGGACCATGGACTAAACTACCAGAAATGCCAGACACCTTCTAGAATCTTGTATGATTTTTTTACATATTCTGGAATATTGTATCTTTTGTTAACTGCCAAAAGATCTTGAATCGATTAACAAATGGATAAGAAAATCAGCGAGATACACTTTGTCTAATATCTCTTAATCAATCGAATAAATTAGCTCCGAAGTACTTGGTATTCATGGTTATGGTGTAAAAACGACAAAAATGATATATCTACTAAGTTAATCAGTTTTGGCATTAGCTAGTTATTTTGGCTGTCTGGTTCTTGCATTTTTCCCACAATATATAAATTCAAAGCTTTTATTTACCGTATTGTTAGTTTTCATAAAACTCCTGTGTATTTGTAATTTGTTATTTACAATTTTGTTGAAAACAATAACCTGCTAGTATACACTTTGTATGAGGTCAGCATTATTTATTGAAAAAATAATTTCCCATAGACTGGAATTTATTGAAATACTCTTCGTAAGACATCTAAGTAATCAAATGTCGAATCGAAATAAAATTTCAGGGCCTTATACAAGGATATTGCAGCTTTCATTTGGTGCTTAGAGAACCCAAATCGCTTGACAAAAGGCTGAGATATTTATTATGGTACCCTTGGTCAAAAATCTCTAAAAAAGTTAACCTGTATTACTCCCAAGTAGTCTTTGAAAGATATCTCGGTAACCAAATGTCCAATCCTAATGAAATTGTATAGGGTTCTACTAGAATGTTGTAGCTTTCATTTGGTGCCAGGATAACCGAAATCGGTTGACAGACGGCTAAGATATTTATTATGATACTTTTGGTCAAAAATCTCAAAAGGTTTAGTTGTATAAATCCTAAGTACTCTTCGAAAGATATCTCTGTAACCAAATGTCCAATCGAAATAAAATTTCTGGACGATCTACTAGGATGCTGTAGCTTTCATTTGGTGCCAAGAGAACCCAAATCGATTGACAAACGGTTGAAATATTTATTATAATACACTTGGTCAAAAATCGTAAAAAGTTTAGAAGTATGACTCATAAGTACTCTTAGAGAGATATCTCGGTAACCAAACGTCCAATCGAAAAAAAATTCAATAGCGTTCTACTAGGATGTAGTAGCTTTCATTTGCTTCCAAGAGAACTCAAATCGGTTGACAGACGGCTGAGAAACGTGCGTGACTTTTTTTTGTAACGCACATACACACACACACACACACACACACACACACATACACACATACACACACACACATACAGACATTTGCTCAGTTCGTCGAGCTGAGTTCATTGGTATATGAGACTCGGCCCTCCGGGCCTCGGATCGAAAGTCGGTTTTTCGAGCGATATTTATACCCTTCTTATGGGTGTAAGAAGGGTAAAAAAAAAACAAACAATCATTTTTGAGTCATATGAGGGGCCCAGAATCAAGGGGGTATAAGTGACCATTTTGTCGATTTTGAGCTTAGCGTATCAAAAAATTCTTCAGGTTGCAAGCTTCCAGGAACTTTTTAAAGGTTAATTCTATGATGATTAGAAGATTAGAAAAAAAATACAATAAATAGTAGAAAATTCTGTCAATTTTGAAACTCCATACATTTTGTATGGGATGAAAAATTGGTGAAAAACTTCAAACCTATTTACTCGAAAGTGGGTTTTTGGCACTTACACCCCTTTGCTTCTAACCCCCTCATATGTTACCGCTGCAGCGCTGGAATGATTTCTTCATGCTTGCTTTTAAAAGCCAACATCAAGTCAATCGGGGTGCATTCCACCCTAGTCTCCCTTAACTTTTTTTACATACGTCAACACGGTTGAACGGAGCGCTAGGCATATAAATATTCCATCATCGTAGTCCTCGTCATCCTAGCAAGACGGTGACGACTACGTCCTTGAATCTACCACCTTGGCCCCCACAACACCTCACCAACACGTCGCGTAGTCACCGTCCCACCGTAGGGTGTGCGCACAGTGCACAGAACACAGAAGGACTCAAAACACGAGCCAGGAAATTAAAAGCTTGCACATGTAATATGTAAATCGTTACACATTTTCTCCCCGGAGCCCTCCGGGGAAAGCAGAAGGCAGGCAGTATGGGTAGACTTTCGAGAATGGCATTTCCTTAGCTTCGCAAACGTGGAGCGCGGCTGCGGAACGGCCAGAATGTTGGCTATGTTTGCCGCGCTGGATGGGTGATCATAGACAAAGGGACGTCCCATTCCAATCACTCTCCATTATTATAGGATGGAATAACTAGGTATTTACGTAGGTTTACGTTCAAACCTATCGGCATCCAGTGAACATAATCGGTATGTTTAAAACCGATGCTATGTCTGTTTGTCTGTGGGATGGCCATGAAGCGCCGCGACATTCGCTGAGATTGTTCGTCAGTTTCTGGGCGTAGCGCTGTTGCGATTCTTTTCATTTCGAAAGATTGCTGCTCCGCATTTATTGCGCACAGGCGATGCTGCTTATTACGGAATCGACCTTGATAATTTTTGCCATCATTCTACCTAGGACGAACTTTTTGGGTGCAGCAGATGGGCGCGTCAGTAAAACGAAAAGTTTTCTCATACTGTAGAGCTGGATAGAAGGGACTAGAGCCAACACGGTAATCATACGGATATTCAGCAAGAACATGCTGAAGATAAAGAGCACGGTAAAGGCTGGGTGTGCTGCGCAATTCAGGTCCCCCATTGTGATCCACTAGCCTCTGCCCAGCAACTTCTATCCCTACCTCCTCGTGGTACCGGCCGGAAACCTTAGGGAAGATCGGATAACCAACCCCGGTGGGAACTTTGGTCGTAGGCTGACAGGGAAGGGGGGGGGGTTTGCTTCGGCAAACCTGAGCGTCTGTTCTCCAGGAGGAGTGGCTCACAACAGCGTCTGATCCCCATGTTAGGGGCTGCTGATCTACGTCCGAGTACCAGGGAAGGACTCTAATCTCAACTGTGCACTATGGTCCTCCGGATAGTAGGGGGTTGGTGTCAGGCCCTACGAGCCAGCCATAAAAAAACATTGTAACGGAAAATCAGCAATAGAAAAATACGAACTGAGACCAACGGCAATGACCCCAGCGAACAAAAAATACTTGCGATTGGAAACTCGGTACGTGCCGATCTTTCAACTTCATTGGGAGCACCCGCATACTCGCCGATCTACTGAAGGACCGCGGGTTCGGCATCGTAGCGCTGCAGGAGGTGTGTTGGACAGGATCCATGGTGCGAACGTTTAGAGGTAATCATACCATCTACCAGAGCTGCGGCAACACACGTGAGCTGGGAACAGCTTTTATAGTGATGGGCGACATGCAGAGGCGCGTGATCGGTTGGTGGCCGATCGACGAAAGAATGTGCATGTTGAGGATCAAGGGCCGATTCTTCAACTTCAGCATAATAAACGTGCACAGCCCACACTCCGGAAGCACTGATGATGACAAAGACGACGCAATTTACGCGCAGCTCGAACGTGAGTACGATCGCTGCCCAAGCCACGACGTCAAGATCATCATTGGAGATTTGAACGCTCAGGTAGGCCAGAAGGAGGAATTCAGACCGACGATTGGTAAGTTCAGCGCCCACCAGCAGACGAACGCAACGGCCTACGACTCATTGCTTTCGCCACCTCCAAAAATATGGCCATACGTAGCACCTTTTTCCAACACAGTCTCCCTTATCGTTACACCTGGAGATCACCACAGCAGACGGAATCTCAATTCAACCACGTTCTGATTGACGGACGGCACTACTCCGACATTATCGACGTCAAGACCTATCGTGGCGCCAACATCGACTCCGACAACTATCTGGTGATGGTCAAACTGCGCCCAAAACTCTCCGTCATCAACAATGTACGGTATCGGCGACCGCCACGGTACAAGCTAGAGCGACTAAAACAACCGGATGTCGCCCTAGCCCAGGCGCAGAATCTCGAAGCCGCGTTGCCAGACAAGGGCGAGCTCGATGAGGCCCCTCACGCTATGTCCAAAGGGAAGTATTATGAAAAATGAATGTACCCAAAATTTTATTGAGCTTGAGCTTGATTGACCGCCCGCAGTTGCAACTCCAGTATCGTCAGATCAGCTACACTCACACAAGGAACCAATGAGATAGCTGCTTGGGACAAACAGGCATCTTTAGTGTGTGAGCGTTGGTGGTCTTGTATTTTTAGGTGACAATGGCGCCTGCTGCGTCAGGTTGCTGGTCAATGGGGAAGGGGAGGGAAGTGATGATTGCAATCGCTTGCCCACATCAGGCCGTTGAATCCTCTGCGCCTGCACAAGGTCATGCGGATGTTGGTGTGTTGGTGGGAAATGTTTATTTTTGGCACATGGATCAAGCATTGGTGCAAGGGTGCCAGGCGTAAAGCGATAGATTGTGTGAAGATTACTGTGAAGCGTTATATGATAGATCGACACTGTGCTGTGATGAAAGTTGGAAGGAAGGGAAACGGCTTTTTTTAATCCGCTTCTGGTTCTAGCGATTGCTACGAACATACGAATATACATGAGATGTATATGTAGGAGAGGAAGAGAGTGAGAGAGAAAGTAGATAGAAAGATACAAAGTAGGAGGAAAGGGACGAGCCAGGGATTGAACCCATATGAATCAGAAGCGGTAGCCACTAGATCACCAAGCTCGTCTGTTAGAAGTAAGCCTTAATAAGTTATGAAAACTTGAAAATTATTAAGGGTATTTTAAAAGTTTAAAATAGTTTTAAAAATTATTATGAAATTTTAAGAAGTCCTACGAGAAACTTCAACGAAATTTCTGAGAGACACTTCGACACTGTTAAGGACAAACGTCTCAGAATCTCAATTCAATATTGAATCAGAATCTGAAATGGACAAATCTCAAGAAGTAAGATTCTAACAACATTGCAATTTTTATTTTGTTTTTGCCCGTTTATAATAAGACTAGAATAAGAAGGTCCGGTGTGCTGATTTAGTTTTTTAATGAGATTTGTGCGCATGGTGAACGCGATTACCGAACTGCTTCCATATAACGTTTAAGGGGCGTACCAGGTGTCTTCCAGGGCGTTCTCATGGGATTTCAATGGCGTTTCATTAACAGATTTAAATATCAATATAAAAATGACCTTCAATCAGTACATCAATGCCCACTACGGATCAATTAATGATATTGCGCCGAACAGTTAGGCAATTTTCTCGCTATGAAAAGCTTTAATCGGCCTTCAATCGGCCGCGAATGGGATATCCGAAGGTCAAGTACGTTTGGAATTTCCGGAGAGAGTCGGGGAAGAAAAAGTTGCAACCGAGCCCAAAACTGAGCGAGCCTTCAACGTAAGCCGTTACACTGCCGAACCATTCCGAAGAAGCTCGAGGGAAATATCGAACTTCCGTTAAGTTCGGTCGATGGCATCTTCCCTAATCTCGGATCACGGTTTCATTTTACTTTCGTTCGATCCGCAGATTAGTGTAGAAGTGTCGTTGTTAATCTTGTAGAAATAGCCGTTGAATGTGAGTGAAAGTAACGTGGTGATATTTCTTTAGTTTAATTGTTCTTTTTGTTAGTTTCTAGTTTCCAGTCCTAGTTAGGAAGAACTGCGTAGGGTTTGTGCGTTTACCTCGACAGATTACCAGGTAATGTGCTCTTTGTGCTCGTCTTAAGAACCCGTACATGTGCTAATTGTACGTGAGTAACCCACTGGCTAGATTCTTGCACAGCGACGCTTCTCTACCGATCGACTCGGAACTTCCGGCGAAAGAATACCGCCGAAGAAGAGGCACGTCAACACGCCGCTTAGCGAACTTCTGTGGTCGTCTAATGCCACTTGTCAGGCTCGTCTTGAAGGTCGTTCAAGGTTTCGCAACAACACTCACCCCCAAATGACAGACCACCCCGTACACGTGGTCCAAGTAGTCGATCCACCGACGCGACACACCAGGAGCGCAGAAACAATCAGCAGGTCAGCGAAAACCCCGTAGCTGCTCGGTGAGTCGTTTCCTTTTTGCACCGTCTTTTTTTGTGGAGTAGGGCGTCCGGTGAGGACGCCTCGGAGAAGTTTTTTGCCGACCATAGGTCGAGGATAGATCCTACTTTCTTCGGGAATTTCAAATGGACTCGCCCTGAAGAGTCTCAACCGGGCATATTTAGAACTTGTCGTGCGGAGTGGCGCTTAAGCCGCATGATTTCGTCCCGGATCGGTCAGTGCCGGCTACAAGCGTTCCAGGGGATATCAGGGGGTTCTAGAAGTATACAAGGAGCGTTTCATGGAATTCCCCGTTGTTTTATGGGTTTTAAAAGCGTTTCAGCAATATTGCAGGTTGTTC
Source organism: Aedes albopictus (assembly GCF_035046485.1). Classification (NCBI taxonomy): domain Eukaryota; kingdom Metazoa; phylum Arthropoda; class Insecta; order Diptera; family Culicidae; genus Aedes; species Aedes albopictus. Next base: position 242,786,226 of record NC_085136.1, on the reverse strand, counting down.
AACGACTGCAGTTGGAATCCTAAAAAGTTCCTCAGTAGTAAGGCCAGAAAGAACAACATATGCTCAAAGAAGAAAAATCTTTGTTGAAAATATGGCCAACCACTTGGAGCACCGTTAATTACCTAGAGCGGGTCTCCAGATAAGCTTGCCGGTGAATCATTCGGGGTAATGGAATTCGGAGTAATGTCCTAAAACCTGTGGGCATTCCAATGATTTCTAGGGGGTTTTAGGGTGTTTCAGGAGCATTTGAGTGATTTCAGGAGCGTTCTAGTGATGTACCTGATACTTTAGTGGGCGTACCAAGCGATTTCAGGGGTTCTAGAAGTTTTTCAGGGTTATTGCAGAACGTATTAGGGGGTAACGGGGTCCCAGGAGCGTTCCTTGAGTATTAGTTTCAGGTTAGTTCAGGGTTTTCATGTTTCGGGAGGTTTCAGGGGGTAACAAGGGCGTTTCAGATGGTTTCAGGAGCATTCCAGTGGTTTTCAAGAGAATTCACTGGCGTTCTAGGAGTGTTCTAGGAGTGTTCAAAGAGCTTCCTAGGTGTTTCGAGGGGTCCCAGGAATTCCAAGGGTGTTTGAGGTAGTTTCAAGAGCGCTACAGAGGTTTTCAAGGAGTTTCAGGGTCGTTCCAGGGATGTCTCAAGTAGGTTTATGAGCGTTCCATAGTGTTTTGGAGCGTTGTTTTAGGTTTTATGGGATTTAAAAGGCGTTCCAAAGTGTTTCAGAGTCTTTCAAGAGTGTTTCAGAAGATTTCACGAGCGTTCCGTGTGGCTTCAGGGGGTTTAGAAAGCATTCCAGGAGTATACCAGAGAATTTCAGGAGAATTCCAGGGGTATTACAGAGGGGTCGAAGGGCCACTACAGGGAGTTTCAGGAGCGTTGCAGAATGTTTCAAGGGGTTCTACAGGCGTTCGAGAGTGTTTCAGGGTACCCCTGGAAGCTTGAGAGGGTTTCATGGACGTTTTTTAATAAGATCATGGGATTTCATGGGGGATCCATTCGGCTTCAGGGGGTTCAGGAGCTTTCTAAAGGTTCCAAGTGCTTTCAGGGGCGTTCTAGAAAGTTTGTGGAAGAGTTTCAAGAGTTTTAAGTGACATACCATAGGATAGCTCAGTTTTCAGGGGGTTTTAGATTCGTACAAGGGGATTTCAGGGGCATTCTAGATTCCATTTCATATATATCACCTAGAACTCTATAACGCCTTCCCAAGCAACACGACTTGTTTCAAAGCCAATAACAGCAGCCTAAACCTTAGTGCAATTTATTCGCTGTCCGCATTATAGACGATAGAACATAGTTGCCTCTTCTTTGAAACCCAAAAAGCGCAGATTTTGAATCGTTATGCAACTTGAATTAGAGGGAATGATAAAGAAAATTAAAAAAAGATTTTGTTCAGACTCGAACCATGGACACAAGGAGTATTAACTACTCACCTTACATACTACACCAACCCACAGAGAACAGACGAACATGCTCGAACAAAATTGCTTGAAAAAAAAAACAAGCTCAGTAGCGGCATCGACGGTGACTTTCCCACATAAAAACTCGTTCTGACATCATGATGGCGCTTACTAAAGAAATATTTCACTAGCGCATCTTTAAATTTTCCTACTCAGAGACTGTGCTGTATTTGCTCAAATAACAAGATGTTTATGTTTATTTCACTAATTCAACAACAAAATTTGAGCAATCATACACATTCTCACGGTGGAACTATATTGGGGTGCACCAGAGAAGAGAAGGGCATCTCAGAACAAATCGAACACACGAAAAGTGATAAATTTTAGGCGTGAAAAATCGACTCGATTTATTTTGTTTCTACCCATTTCGTTTCCATCGTGTATAAGGGGCTGTCCATAAACCACGTGGTCATTTTTTTGGGACTTCTCAACCCCCCCCCGCGTGGTCATTAGTCCATACAAATTTTTTTATTCATCCATACAAAATGGTCATTGGCTGAAGCGGCAGAACGAAGATCAATAAACAAAAAAGTGGATCAAATCATCGTCGTCTGACACGGTGACATTTGTCTAATTTCAACTTTTCGCAAGATTTCAGTCAATTTTGATTAAGATTGGTATAACATTAGTTTATTCGTGTGTGATAAATCGATTACGACACATACATTTATACAAAACAGCTCTCTTTATGGGAAAGACAGGAATAACAAAAACCGAACCATCTCCCGAAGACGCAATCGTGGTCAAGCGCATTCATTCGAAATTTTTGTTCCGGACAGTAGTTTGATCGCTTGTGTTGCGAATGTTGGAGACAAAGGCAGCCGAATATCGACAAAAAGGTGTCAAAGACTGCGATCGCTAACAAGACTGATTGAGAGCATATAAATTGTTGTTTCGACCACTATTGCAATAATATGGTGCACGTTAAAAAATAAGTTTTTTGCAATTGAAGGCTGTTATAAAGCATAATAAAGGTTTTTTTTACATTTTTTCTTGATTATCATAACGGTTTCATACATATTCCCATCACTATTGTATCGCGTACCCTATTTACGGTTTTAAGAGATAAGCAACTTTGACTGTGTCCCCGAAATACATTCTAGTTTAACACATTTTTTTTTAATCAGTTTTTGAGTTGGTGTACCTGCCTCTGAAATACTTTGCTTTTTCGTGTCAACACGGTTGAAATTTTCCGTGTAAAAAGTGTGGCTTCAACCGCTAGGTGTCGCGACCAACAGCATGAAATATTTATCAATTTCTGACTCGGGAGATGGCCTTCTCTTCTCTGGGTGCACACTTGGTTATACTAGCGCCAAAAGGTAAAACAACGGCAAATTTGTACCCCCATTCGAAATGTGACAGCGCCGCTTAATGGCCACGTTCCCAGTTATTTCAAAACAACCGTTGCAATGGTTTACACAACTACACTGCATGAGCTTGGACGTCTGTTCTCTGTGACCAAACTCTCTGAGAGAATTGCTACTCAAAACACCATAAAAGCTACTGAAGTTGCTTGATACTTAATTCTTCATTACACCAACAATGTTTGCCATGACAATAATTAACACTTTTCAGGTAATTTTGACAGACCACACACATGCACGAAAAAGACGGATCATATATACTACTTTATCGATCTTGTTGCCGTCCTTTTCATGATCATGTTGCATCTGTCAAAATGATCTGAGAACTGTCAGTCATTTTGAGATTAGGTTCGTTAATGTAATAAAGAATTGCACCTTTTTGTCACAAGTTAGAGAACTGTCAAAATGAAAGACGCGCATGTTTTTCGCAACACATTTGGAACATAATCTGAACAAACAAACCAGAGTTAAATGTTGCATGACTGTATCATAGCACATTTAATGAAAGCTGACTGTTTTATCACTTCTGAGGAATATGTAAGCTTCGTCTCCACGAATCAATGTCAAACACGAGATATTTAGTGATTTCTACGAAACCAAGCTGAAAATTTACGAAATTCGTAGATTAAATGCATCTTAATTGACAAGATGCAAGTTACGTGAGCTTTTAGTGCAACTTACTTAAACCAAAGCATAGAAAGCCACATTTTGGATGATATTGCGGGTGCTGCTTGGGTTGAAATCCCTGAAAAGCCTTGGTACGCATTGAAACTCCTCAGAATTATGATTGAAATCCAAGAGATGAACCAGCCTCGGGCTGCAAATCTCTCTAGTAAAGATATCTAAAATATGATTGAAATCCCTTTAGAAGCCCCAAGTGATCCCCAGGAAGCCTCGAGAAACCCTTTGACACCCTTCTGAATGTCCCATTAAACAGAAAAAAAATCTAGAGAAGACCTGTACCTGAACATATTCTTGTGGGTATTACTTAAAAAATCCCTTAACGTATTGATGAAGAAAATCACAAAAAATCCCTCAAAACACTTCTGAAGAAAAAAAAACCTGAATGACTTCCCAAGGAAATCTATGCCAGGATTTTTGATAGAAAATCCGATGTAGTAGTTATTCCGTGGTAAGTCTGGATAACTGAGACTGAGGAATATTACAAGTGCAGCCGAAATACGCGTATCTATCAAACGTTATCCAGCAATAGAGAACGGAATTAAAAGGTACAAAACTGATTAGGTACTCGCATTCGATGATAAAAACAGTTTTGCTTTAATATCATGCTTCATGATATGCCATTCTCGTGAGACGCAATTTCGTCTTGTGACAGTGAAAGGACCAATTTGCTCACGATAAATAACATCGCCACTGACAACTTTCTCCAGAACATCGTCTGCTCATTGATAATTAAATGTCTTCTTTCTGTTTCGCAATTCGCAGAATCCTCAGACACCCCAGTCCCACCCTGCTCGCCAAACATTCCCTCGCAAATATTGACTTTTCCGGGAAAAGCAATTTCCACCTTAAAAGCTTTTACATTCAGTGCCGGCATGCGTCACAGCACAGACATGGCAGCCAGGCAGGCAAGCAGAGAGGCAGCCAAACGACCATTTTTTTACATCAAACATCCGCCACCCTGGTCTCCACGCATCACCCCTTCGAATCAGCCGCCATCACGCATCGCTCGTAAAATGATGCGAAAAAGAACAACTTGAAGATGTTGCCCGGCACGGCAACCAGCAAAACTGGCTGACGATGGCGGTTTCATTGAGTCCGGAACCTCCGCACCAGATGGCTCCGTCGGTCGTTGCAGTTGCTCTGTCTCTAAGACAACACAAGCAACATTTAGGGGCGACCGGCGAAAATGATGGCGCTCATCAAACGATCATTTTGTGAGAGTCGAAGGGTGTTTCTTAGCGAGCACACAAGATGAAGTGTTGGCGACAAATGTTGCTCTAATTTATGATCTTTTTCCTCGGAACGATTGTGTTGGTATGTGAGGTGAGCCGTAGTGGCCAGCAATAAGATGTCCATTTTATTCTGCTTAGTGTTGGGTTAGAAATTCTTTGATTGCTGTAAAAACGAGTTGTTCGTTCATTTATGTAGTGTTGTGTCATTATTATATTAAAACTGAATCGACAATTCCTCGCAACAACACTCAGTGCGTGGCTGCAGTCGTCTGCCCTCAGTCGCGTCCCACATTTTCCAGATCGTTCTGCACACCTGGTTCACCCACCTTGCACATTGCCCTTCAGGTCTTCTCGTACCATCCGGATCTCTTGCGAACACCAGCTTTGAAGGGACCTTATCCGGCACTCTCACACCATGCTCTGCCCATCGTATCTTCCCAGCTTTTGCCACCTTCCGGATGCTAGGTTCGCCGTAAAGTGCAGCGAGCTCGTGGTGCATCTTTCGCCACCACACACCGATCTCCGCCGAGGATCGTCCTTAGCGCGCGACGCTCGAAAACTCGAAAACTGCAGGTGCTCCTCGAGACTCGAGCATGGTTCAAGTCTTGTGTCAGTAGAGGGTCACTTTTTAGATGTTCCTCTATTTTTTTTAGTCCTGCAGAGAACTCTTCGAAAATTCTTCCATAGGTATCTCCCTCAAATTTGTACATGGATTTTATTTATGAATAGCTCTGCGGTTTTGTCAGAAATATCTCCTGGATTCCCTTCAGAGATTGATGCAAGAATTGTTTTAGATATTCCTCTGGAGTTTTTTAGAATTTCTTCCAGGAATTACCCAAAAAATGACCGGAAGAATTAAAAAAAAATCCCTGCAAGTATCTGTAAAGAAATCCCTGCTGTTCAAGATGGATTCCTGAGCGAAAATTTCTGGAGTAATGTCTAAAGCTATCTTTGAATATAAGAAACTGCTGGAGGGACGCTGAAAGATACTCCAAGAAAAAATTGCTTTAGAAATTTCTGAAGAAATCTCTTGAAAATGTATGCACGAATTTGTAAAAATCCTAGCATTAATTGCAAACAAGAAATTCTTGAAGACATCCCTCAATAAAGGTTCTCTGGAAGATTTTCTGAAGGAAGTAATATTTTGTTCTCAGTGGGAGATTACAATCTGCGACGTCAACGAAGACATCAACGGGTATCTATCCTCTAGGGGAACTGAACCTACCCTTGTTGGAACCATGTTCGACACGGGACTTCAGCAAATCAATAATTTCTTTAATGCAAAATGGAAGACTCTGAACCTTTCGTTTGTCAACTTGCCGGAGCATATAGATGAACCATCCCTGCAAATTTTGTCAGTGGATTCGCTATTCTCGACACTCGCTTCGATGTTGCGACTTCATCAAACGAACCCCTGTTCAAATTTGCGATTCGATTTTCGAAAATGCAGTTTTGAAAATTTGGACATTGCAAGTGGAACTTACTGCATGGAAGCACAGTTGACGAGCTGTTGTTCAACTTCTACGAAACTGTACAAATTCTATTACAAAAACATGTTTGTACCATGCAAACGACCATTGGCAAACTCGTCTATAGGAAATCGTGGTGGACCCTGGAGTTGCGTTATCTTCCCAATAACCTGCACACGGTACAGAACCGATATTTTCGCTTGAAGTCCGACTAGTTTGCTTCTTACATCATATGGAGAGTACCGTTACCAGGGCGTTCTGTTGAAATCAGATACTAAACGATATGTGTAAGGAAATTATTTGAAGTAGGTATGCTTAATGTAACGGAGAAACGTTTGATCAATTTGACCCCGGTTTACGGTACGTTACAAATTTTGAGGCCAGTGTTAAGAAGAATCCATCGCATTTCTGGGATTTCGTCAAACGTCAACGGTCGGGTTCTAGGATCCCGAACAATGTTCTGTAGCTGTTGAAATGTTCGTAAAATTGCACGTAACAACGGCGCATTAACATTTTTTAGTCAAATAGACTAGAACAGGTTCTTCGGACCATCATAAAACCAAAAATAATAGGTATAAGGTTTTATGACGGTTCTCAAAACCTCTACAACACTAATTGGTTATCAATATGTTACTTGTGATTGGAGCTGAGGGGCCAAATGCGCTGTAGCTACGCGAATGTGCTATGAGTTGACAGGTTTCGTCCTTTGATATCCGTGTCCCAACTGTTCAAATAACATTCGCGGATATAAATCAAGCTTTAAACGATTTGGACGAGAAAAAACGAGCTGGTGCTTATGAATTGCCTGCGTTAATGTTCAAAAAATGCGCCACTTCTCTCACAGCCCCAATTGCAACAAGCTTCAACCGATTGATCCGGGAGAAGATATTTGTTCCGCCTATATGGAAGAATTTATGAAATTTCAAAAGTAATTTGCATATGAATTTCTGAAGCAATTCTTGTAAAATTTTCATAAAATATATTTGAAGAAATTTTTGAAGGACTCCGAAGAAGATATTCTGAAAGCAACTCCCTCAAGATTTTATATAGGTATCCATGTAGAAATTTTGGACGAAATCCATAGAGAATTTCTTAAAGAGTTATTTGATAAATACTGAAGGAATCTCTAGAGGAATTTCTGAAGAAATCGATTCTCTGCAGAATCCTCTCATGATTCTCTGCAGAATCCTCTCAGGATTCTCTGCAGTCCTCTCAGAATTCTCTGCAGAATCCTCTCAGGATTCTCTGCAGAATCCTCTCTGGGTTCTCTGCAGAATCCTTTTCGGATTCTCTGCAGAATCCTCTCCGAATTCAATACAGAGTCCTCTCAGGATTCTTTACAGAATCCTCTCAGAATTCTCTGCAGAATCCTCTCAGAATTCTCTGCAGAATCCTTGTAACAGTACCATGAATTAATTGAAATAAAAGTTGTACATACCACCAGAGATAAATGAATTGCTATTGAATTACCCCTTGAAATTAGTATTTAAATTTGAGTAACTGAGTAGCGTAGAACTCACTGAGCTCCCTTGCCACATACCGCAGACCACAATCTAAATGAGTTCCTGAGAGATCTCTGGCGCCAAATTAGAAACCTTTAGCCAAGCGACCATGTGATGATCTACGGGCATCGACCTGTCCAAGTTCTATTCAAGTATCGTTGACCCGACCTGCCTTTGAATATCTTCGGGTGGGCAATGAATTGGAAGTTCGGATCAACTTTGGGGAAAGGGGATGCTTTCTCCCGACAATTCAGGATTTTGGTGTGCGTGAAGGCGAATTTTAGTTCTTCGCGAAATTAACTTCGTTAATTTCACGTAATATCCGGGGACGAATATTTTTAGAACTCGCGCTTTATCTGAGGACCTTGAGACTTTACTCGATGACTTCGTTCAGGTCCGCGGAAGAGTCGAGAACGGTCCGAGTAGTAATTCGCGCCGTGGTGTGTTCAAGAAGTTAGTTTAGCTAGGCAGATAGTGCGATTTTGGCGGTTTTCTGGTGCGAGCGTAGACTTGCGGATAAAGCGATTTGTGGCAAGTTGCGGAAGCCCGGCACACCACCACCCCCCGTTTTTAGAACGACCGTTTTCGTCCCGCCTTCCTGCTACGAAGACGTGTACCCGGCGGTACACGTGGCCGGAGAGGGCAGCGCACGTTATTCCCGCGCCCTAGGCAGGGCAGTAGCAACGGGTCCGGCTTTGAGCCGGCCATTTCCATCAACGAGAGTGTCCCGAGTGGAAACCTACGTCCAAAAAGTTTTGCGATCGGATTCGATCCGGCGACGACCAGCGTGGCAAGCACGACCGAGTCCACTACACCACCGGCGGTGACGATCGTCGGTGCGACGGCCGTACCCCGTCGAGAAGACCACAGATCCCCGTGGGAGGCGCCGTTTGAGAACGGCCACACCAGCGAAGTGAAGTAGGAGATTCCCACCAGGAGTCAACGGGAGAGCGCGTTTTGCACGCGCGCAGAATTGCACCGTAGCCGCAAATGCCCCCACGTAGATAGACAGCGTCCAAACCGTAAGTAGCATGCATGCTTTCTTTTTCCCATGCGCATGGTGAGATCTTGCCCCTAGCCTTAGCCAATCGAGCTAGCGTGGCCGCTGCAAATTAGCCTCTACCGTTAGCCATACGCGTAAGCGCCCGGCAGTAGGCTGCAGCATAAAGTTTGAGTTGCCCCTTGGCAAATGAACACCGCACCGCACATTTTCTGAGTACCGCACGAATGAACTGTTAGCTAGTGAGTGAGAGGGAAATCAAGTAGAATAGGCCTAGAATAAGTACACATGAATTCGATGTCGATAAAGCAGGAGTGTAAATATAGATAAGATGCTGAATTGGTTCCAATAAATGGGTTTTAGTTACACTGCAACACCAATGTATTTGAACACTCTAATGGGAGAAGTCTGAAGCGGTAGATTTAGACGCATTTTCGCATTTTCGGTCGTTTTAGTTCTTTTTAAGTAATTTTTCTGGGGAGGTTGGCCCTGTTAACCAACCAAGGATATTCTCTTTTCTTTTGTGGCTGGATTGAATGTTTTTTGAAGTAAAGTCTTCCAGTGATGATACCCATCGCGAAACCCATTTTTGTCACCGGCTAATATCAACTTGTCGCACACTAATTTCTAGTTTTTTTCACGACTTCCCAGTCGTAAGCACCTTGTTCCCCTTGATCAGCCAACTCGTTTCCCGCCCAATCATTCTTGGGAAAACTTTTACCCTCCCCTAAAAGGGTCTCACAGGTCGGGCAACCTTAAAAACGGTAAATGGTCTCCGTAAGGAGTGGCGCTTAAGCCATTTAACTATGATCCGGGAAACTCGTAAGCCTGGCGGGTTACATCCTCTCAGAATTCTCTGCAGAATCCTCTCAGAATTCTCTGCAGAATCCTCTCAGGATTCTCTGCAGAATCCTCTCAGGATTATCTGCAGAATGCTCTCAGGATTCTCTGCAGAATCCTCTCAGGATTCTCTGCAGAATCCTCTCAGGATTCTCTGCAGAATCCTCTCAGGATTCTCTGCAGAATCCTCTCAGGATTCTCTGCAGAATCCTCTCAGGATTCTCTGCAGAATCCTCTCAGGATTCTCCGCAGAATCCTCTCAGGATTCTCTGCAGAATCCTCTTAGGATTCCCTGCAGAATCCTCTCAGGATTCTCTGCAGAATCCTCTCAGGATTCTCTGCAGAATCCTCTCAGGATTCTCTGCAGAATCCTCTCAGGATTCTCTGCAGAATCCTCTCAGGATTCTCTGCAGAATCCTCTCAGGATTCTCTGCAGAATCCTCTCAGGATTCTCTGCAGAATCCTCTCAGGATTCTCTGCAGAATCCTCTCAGGATTCTCTGCAGAATCCTCTCAGGATTCTCTGCAGAATCCTCTCAGGATTCTCTGCAGAATCCTCTCAGGATTCTCTGCAGAATCCTCTCAGGATTCTCTGCAGAATCCTCTCAGGATTCTCTGCAGAATCCTCTCAGGATTCTCTGCAGAATCCTCTCAGGATTCTCTGCAGAATCCTCTCAGGATTCTCTGCAGAATCCTCTCAGGATTCTCTGCAGAATCCTCTCAGGATTCTCTGCAGAATCCTCTCAGGATTCTCTGCAGAATCCTCTCAGGATTCTCTGCAGAATCCTCTCAGGATTCTCTGCAGAATCCTCTCAGGATTCTCTGCAGAATCCTCTCAGGATTCTCTGCAGAATCCTCTCAGGATTCTCTGCAGAATCCTCTCAGGATTCTCTGCAGAATCCTCTCAGGATTCTCTGCAGAATCCTCTCAGGATTCTCTGCAGAATCCTCTCAGGATTCTCTGCAGAATCCTCTCAGGATTCTCTGCAGAATCCTCTCAGGATTCTCTGCAGAATCCTCTCAGGATTCTCTGCAGAATCCTCTCAGGATTCTCTGCAGAATCCTCTCAAGATTCTCTGCAGAATCCTCTCAGGATTCTCTGCAGAATCCTCTTAGGATTCCCTGCAGAATCCTCTCAGGATTCTCTGCAGAATCCTCTCAGGATTCTCTGCAGAATCCTCTCAGGATTCTCTGCAGAATCCTCTCAGGATTCTCTGCAGAATCCTCTCAGGATTCTCTGCAGAATCCTCTCAGGATTCTCTGCAGAATCCTCTCAGGATTCTCTGCAGAATCCTCTCAGGATTCTCTGCAGAATCCTCTCAGGATTCTCTGCAGAATCCTCTCAGGATTCTGTGTGGAATCCTCTCAGGATTCAGTGCAGAATCCTCTCAGGATTCTCTGCAGAATCCTCTCAGGATTCTCTGCAGAATCCTCTCAGGATTCTCTGCAGAATCCTCTCAGGATTCTCTGCAGAATCCTCTCAGGATTCTCTGCAGAATCCTCTCAGGATTCTCTGCAGAATCCTCTCAGGATTCTCTGCAGAATCCTCTCAGGATTCTCTGCAGAATCCTCTCAGGATTCTCTGCAGAATCCTCTCAGGATTCTCTGCAGAATCCTCTCAGGATTCTCTGCAGAATCCTCTCAGGATTCTCTGCAGAATCCTCTCAGGATTCTCTGCCGAATCCCCTCTGGATTCCCTGCAGAATTCTCTCAGGATTCTCTGAAGAATTCTCTCAGGATTCTCTGCAGAATCCTCTCAGGATACTCTGCAGAATCCTCTCAGGATTCTCTGCAGAATCCTCTCAGGATTCTCTGCAGAATCCTCTCAGGATTCTCTGCAGAATCCTCTCAGGATTCTCTGCAGAATCCTCTCAGGATTCTCTGCAGAATCCTCTCAGGATTCTCTGCAGAATCCTCTCAGGATTCTCTGCAGAATCCTCTCAGGATTCTCTGCAGAATCCTCTCAGGATTCTCTGCAGAATCCTCTCAGGATTCTCTGCAGAATCCTCTCAGGATTCTCTGCAGAATCCTCTCAGGATTCTCTGCAGAATCCTCTCAGGATTCTCTGCAGAATCCTCTCAGGATTCTCTGCAGAATCCTCTCAGGATTCTCTGCAGAATCCTCTCAGGATTTTCTGCAGAATCCTCTCAGGATTCTCTGCAGAATCCTCTCAGGATTCTCCGCAGAATTCTCTCAGGATTCTCGGCAGAATCCTCTCAGTGATTCTCAGCAGAATCCTCTCAGGATTCCCTGCAGAATCCTCTCAGGATTCTCTGCAGAATCCTCTCAGGATTCTCTGCAGAATCCTCTCAGGATTCTCTGCAGAATCCTCTCAAGATTATTTGCAGAATTTCTACAAGAATGCCTAAAAGATTTCTTGGAAAAAAATCCCTTTAGAGAATCTCTAGAAGAATTGCTTAAGGCGAAACTGGATCCATTTCCTCACTTTTTGATTTTTGAATTTTTTTTTATAAAATAACGAAACAATATTTTCAAAATCGGTTTTCGTACACATGTAGAGTATCGATCAAGGTATCTCCTGATTTTTTTTCATGGTGGAAAATGTTTTTCGTTTTTGCAGAAACCATTTTTGAATAAAATTTCACAAAAAAATGGTTTCTGCAAAAATGGAAAACTTTTTCCACCACAAAAAAAAAATCAGAAGAAACCTTGATCCATGTTCTACATATGCACTAAAACCGATTTTGGAAAGGAATATTTTTAAAATTTGATTATTAAAAAAAAAATCAAAAACCAAAAAAATGAAGAAAATCAAAAAAAAAAAAATTTCGCCTTAAGTTAACGTTGGAAGAATATCAGAAGAAATTTACGCAATATATTTTATAAAGCATTCAGTAGAAGAATTTTCGAAGCAATTCGGAGAGGAATGTGAAAAAAATGTGCTCTACATGTGCACTGAAACCGATTTTGAAAATATTGCTTGATTATTTAAAAAAAATCAAAAACCAAAAATCAAAAAGCATTCAGTAGAAGAATTTTCGAAGCAATTCGGAGAGGAATTTAAAAAAAATGTCTCTTTAAGAATTTCTTGAAGAATCCTTGGGAGATTTTTAAGGAATCGATGGAGAAATTTTGTAAGGAATCTGTGCAAGTATTTCCCAAAGAATAAGTGGAGGGATATTTGAAGAAGTCACTAACAAAATTCTGAATGATTTCATTGAGGAATTTCTGAATTTCTAGGTTTTATATGGAAGGCTTTCTGAAGGAACCCTTGGGGATTTTTTTAAGAAATCACTAGAGAGGAATGGATACTTGATGAAATTTATGGAGGAATCTTCTAACTCATTCCAAAACACAACGATTATATCCATAAAAAAATATACTAGAGAAATCTTCGAGTATTCCTGGAAATAATGCCTGGCGAAAACCATTATATGACCCCCCCCCCCCTTCCTTTCTATCGCAGGAAGTATCGCTTAGGAATATTTTTTTTTTGGGGAAGATTTTTGGGAAAATGCTCGGAGGAATTACTGCAGAAATTTTTAAAAATCAATTTTGAGAGATCTTTAGAAGAATCTATGGAGGGGTTTATGAACAATTTCCTGGAAAAATCGTTGAAAAAAATCTTAGAGAAGAAAAACTTGGAAGAATCTTTGGAGTGGATCGGAGATCGAACCCCACATCCTTATCGGCTTGTTAGTTTATCACTAAACAAAATGTGAGTTTTTGAAGAACAAAAACTTATTTGGGAGGGAAGCTCAGTCATGGAGACCCAGGTGATACCATAATTATTGAAGGAATCTGTGGAGAAATCTTTGGAGAACCTCGGGCTAACTAATTTATAAAATCGTGGAAAAATCCTGAAAGAAGTCTAAGAACTTTTGGCAGAATATTTAGAAAAATCATTGGCGGAATCTATGGCGAAACATATAAAGCAACATTTGATAAATTTCTAGAAGAATTTATATAAGAGTCCTTGTAAGAATTTCCAGGAAATTCCTCGGCAAAAATCCTGGATATTTTTTTGAGGAATTTTGTATAATAATCTTCAAAAAAAAAATCTTGGTAGAACCATTTGAAAATACCTTGCAAAATTTGCCAGAAGAAATTAAGTGGAATTTCCTGAAAGATTTATTGGATACATTTCACGTAAAATCTTTGAAGGAATTCGTGGCAAAAAAATCTTGATAGATGCTTTGGAGGAATTGCTGCAGGAATACTTGGAAAAACTGCTGAGAGCAACTCAGCATGAGTACGGTATGGGAAACAAGTGTGTTGCGCAACTTGTGTGGTAAAGCGAATTCATTTAGGTGTGAATGACATGTCCCAGCATTGTTCGTGGGAACATGAGAGGAATGCACTTGAAGAAATGCAGGCGCATCAGTCCTGCATGTGAAAAAGACCACTTTAAAAAGTGTGGGAAAGTCTGCTTGAAAACGGACAGTTGTAAACTGTCAAGATCAATTATTTATGATCTTTCAAAAACATGCTAAAGAATAATTCTTTACAGATACGATAATGCTACAGATATACCAGTTGAGAAATTACTCATGTGTGGCAATCCTTGGGGAAATTGCGAAATTGGGAACTTAAAGTAATTCCTGGTGGAATATAAAGGATGAATTTCGGCAAAATTTATCGAGAAACTTTTTAGGAATCCCTGAAAGAATTGTTAATAGAAACGATGAACGACTTTTTTTTTAATGAATTAGGGTTCGCTGGAAATCTTTGGAAGAATTATTGTAAGGCATTCCTCAAGGTACCCGTGCCAATTTGCCAATAATTTTCGCACGGGTACCTTTAAGAAATCTTTAGAAAAGTTCTAGGAAGGATTTCTTTAAAAAAAATCTTGAAGAAAGTCCCAGAGAAATCTTTGAAAGCATTCGTGAAGGAATTCTTGATGGATTAACTTATGTAAAATAAGCTAGATATAGTTAAAACACTCGTTATTAAAAAGTAAAATACTTTCGAAACTGCATCGACAATTCCTGTAGAATCCACACAAGCAGTTTCTAACCTTTCCTTACCTCAAATATTTTTTTAGGATTCTATCCGTAATTTCCTTTATGGTTTCCTTCGAAAATTGTTTTAGAATTTCCTCCGGTAATACGTTGAGTTTTCCAATAATAATTTCTGGAGGAATTTCTGAAGTAATTGATGGAGTGGTTTAGAAAGGACTTACCAAATGTTTCATGGAATTTTCAAAAGAATTTCTAAAATAACTGCCGCAGGAATTCGTGGAGGACATACCGGGAATAAAACAAAAATCTATAGAAGTTGGGAAAGATTTTTCTGAAGATATTTCTGCAGTGATTGCTCAAAAAATTTCGAAGCAATTCTTGACGAAATTACCAGAAAAATTCTCAAAAGTATTTTCAAAAAATGCTAAAGATTTTTTTTAAATTATTTCAGGAGGAACAGCTGCATATATTTCCGATGAAATTGGCAAAAGAATTTGACGAAAGCATTCCGTAAAATATTGCCAAATATATTTTTATAAGAATTTCCCTAAGAATCTAAAGAAATTCGGAGAAGTTTGTAATGGAATGTCCAAAGGAACTGCTAAACCATACAAATGACGAAGGAATTTCTGAATAAATTATCAAAGGAATTCCTAAGGGGATTTTAAAAGAAGTACCTTAGAACTACCCATAAAGGCATTTCCAGAGGAAATCCTGAAGAAATTGTAACAATAACCAGGGGAACTTTATAAGAAATTGACAGATTGTCATAAAAAAGAAGCTTCGGATGAAGTTGTTGGAAAATTTCTCAAAAATAAAATTCTCAAAAAATACCTTATGCCGAGTTTCTTGGAAAACAGCTGCTATCGTGCTGCCTATTCATCGATCCGGAGGCCTACTGGAATTCTCCAGAAATTCTTCTTGTGACTCTTGAAGGGATTCTTCCATGTATTCCTTCAAGAATTTCTGATGACATTTCTCCACGGATTATACTAAAGGTTTCATCAGGAATTCCTAGGAATCGCTTTGAGAATGCTCGTTAAAATTTCTGCAGAAAATCCTTCTGTGATTATTCAAAGGGTTCCTCCAGAAACTACTCTTGGCACTTTCACAAAAAATCCTTATGGGATACCTCCAGTGGTTACTCCAAGCGTTTTCAAAGAATTCCCTAAGAAATTTTCCCTGTGGTTCGTCTAGAGATGTTTCCAAGGATTTCTCCAAGAACTCCTCTGGGGTTACCTCTAGAATTTCTACATAGGAATCCTCCAGAAATTCCTGCTGTAAGATCTCCAGGAATTTCTCTAGAAATCATCCAGTGATTTTTCCAGGGTTTCCTTGAGAGATTATTCTAGGAATTCTTTTTAATTTCCTACTGATAATAAGGTCCAACGGGGCAAATTAAAACGGGTAGGGCAACATGAAACATGAAGTTTTTAGATGGATTTAATAACAATTTGATTTTTTTCTTTTTCCACAGAATTATTTGATAAAAATAAACTATTGTTTATGAATTTGGGCCGTTACAAATATTTATTTCACTTTTTGTCCCATCACTCTTTGGTTGGTGGGGGGGGGGGGTATAAAAATAATAAAGCATTTAATATGAAAAATATTAAAAACTCATCGGATTTGTTAAAGAATTTTTAGCAAGACCCGATATTTTGATAAATATTTTTTTATCTACCCCTTTCGAACCCCAAATCCGGCCATAGTTTTTTGAAGGGGGGGACGGAGACAAAAAGTCAAAATTAAATTTGTATCCGCCTTAGTTGATAAAAAATCATGTATACCCACAGATTTACTTCAACCTGTCCGTTTCAGCTGCTCCAGTGTTGCCTACTTTTGATTTTTTTTGGAAATCCTGTCCAGACATTTCTGGTGAAAATCCACTGGGATTTTCTTCTGGGTTTCCCATAAATTCCTGAAGGACTCTCAAGAGCAGATTGGTCGTATTCCAAAAAAAAAAAAATCTCAGCAAAAAATCCTTAACTTTTATGTGGCCGACAGGGTACTCGGGTACCCAGCGCCCATTTAAAAAGCACGGTGTAGAAAAAAGCAAAAAGTTTGTCGGGAACATAACGGTTAAGGAAATCTAGTTAAAATTCCTGAAGGAATTCTAGCGATAACTTCTGGATGCAATCCAAGAGGAATTCCAAGAGGAGTCTTTGGAGAAATCTCTGAATGAATCATGGGAGCGATTCCTGCAGAAACATCAAGAGGATTCCCTGAAACCCTATAGAGATACAGGGGATACTCAAATTAACTGGGACAGGTAAAATTTTCACTTTTCAAAAAATGTTCAACTCGCTGTAATTTTTCGAAAAGGGCATTAAACATTCTCAAATTTTTACTGTAACTTCGTCAACTAGTTTTGTATCAGTGATCAAAATTTGGAAAAGATCGGGCCATTCTACACGAAGTTATAGAGATTCTAGAAAAAGGTATAATTATCCGATAACCAACTTTGAGATGGTATATCTCCGGATTCAATAAACCGAATTCAATGAAATTTTGATCGTTTATGACTAATATAATGAACTTTGAAAAACAGTTGACTTAATTTGAAATTACACCGTTCAACACTAAATTTGGTTATGGGATGAGAAAAAGAATAACAGGGGTTTGGGACCCTAGAAGTGTCATAGTGAAAGAATTTTTGAAAAATACTGGAACGGGCCTTCACAGTTCAAAACCGAAGTTTGTATGGAGAACTTGGGGTGTTCAATTGATATGTGCATTAAAACGCGCTGTGCATATATTTAGGCGTTAGGCAATAACGAAATCAACCCAAACACCGAAAATGCCTTACAGTACAAATTTGAGTAAAATTTGTTTGATACCCTTTTCGAAAAGTTACAGCGAGTTGAGCATTTTTTGAAAAGTGAAAATTTTACCTGTCCAAGTTATTTTGAGTATCCCCTGTACTTGTAGGAGTTTTAGGGGGAATCCAAGCAAGCATACCTGCAGGAATTCCAAAAGGAATAGCTGGAGAATTCCTTGGTACAATCTTCCTGGAGTTCTTCCAGGAATGACTGAAGGGATTTCTCTTAAAAAATCTGCTGGTATTTCTCCAGAAATTGCATCTATGATTATTTTTTAGAAATTCCTCTAAAGATTTCCTACGAAATCCTTTTAAAATACCTTCAAAAATTCTTGCTATGATTTCTTCAGGAATTCCTCCAGGAGTTCTCGCTGTGTTTTCCAAGCATTTCCAGATGGTATTTCCACAGTAATTGCTCCTTCAAATTTTCCAGGAATACCGGGAGGATTCACAACACGAATATCTGAAGAAATTCAAGCAGCATTCCTGAAGCAACCCCAACAGAAATTCTCTAAAGAATCTTAAAAGGACTTCCAATGGTAACTTCTAGAGGAATTCTGAAACCCTGAAAAAAAAAACTATCAGAATGCATTTCTGGACGAATTCGTGAAGGAATCAGAGCAGGAATCAAATCGAGAATACCTGAAGGAATCCCAGCAAGAATTTCAAAAGGCAATGCCCGAAAAATTCCTGGATGAATCCCAGGAGGAGTTCCTGGAGGATTCCTTGGAAAAACTTCTGAAGGAACCACTTGAGGAATTTCTGAAGGAATCTCTGCAGGTATTCTTGAAGGAATTCCAAGAGTGCTTTCTGGGATTTTTCTTTAAAAATCGCTGTAGAATCCACAGAAGTTCTACAGGAAAACCAGTGGGCATTCCTAATGAATTTTCTAGAGGAATTGATGAATGAACCCTTGAAGAAATACGCGGAGATAAGCCAAGAGGTATTCTTGAGGTGTCACAAGAAGAATTTCTGGAGGAATCTCAACAAGCATTCTATGGGACATTCCAAGAGTAATTTTTGGAGCAATTCTTGGATAAACCCCTGGGCGAATTTCAGGAGAATTATTGGAAAAGCTTACAAGAGCAATTATTGGTGAAATCTTCGGAAAAATCTTCCTGGAATTCCTATACAAAGCCTTCCAATGATTGTTTCAAGGAATCCTTCTAAGAGTTTTCAAGAATTTCTACTAGGGTTTGTGCAGGTTGTGTTTTGAGGCAATGGCATCTACGCCACTGTTGGAATCGAAAAGTAAAACATAACAGACATATTTTCCGAAAATTCTAATATATCTTCTATACGTTCGTAAATAGCGTTTCTTATGCAAGATTCGTATACCAACATCGAGTTCGAAATTAATATGTCGCTCCAAGTAAGGTATGATGATCAAACCAGTATAGTCTGAAAATCGAAGCTACTGTACCAACAGATTTCTTCGCTTTGAGAGATTTAATAAAATGTTAACGGTTACCTTTATCCCCTTGTCCTTGTACTCACCTGCACCTTGTGCCAGTGTCCATCGTGCAGATCCCGCCCGACCGTAATAATCTGCGCTCCTCCTCCCAAGTTGTACCGCAGTCTCAAAGCTCCCTCCACCAGTTTGAGCTCGAAAAAGTCGTATGTCCCACCGTCATCAGTGTACAACACCAGCCCGTTCGGTTGTTCGGTCTTGAACTCCAGCTCCAGCGTCCCGTTCAGACCGGTGTACCACTTCCGAAACTGGGCGAAACTGTTCTGGGACCCATCCAGCACGAAGCCCCAGGCCCCATCGGACACCAGGCAAAAGCCCACTAGCAGCACTAGGAACCACGCCAGGGGCGACGACGGCGACGACGCACTCATAAGACCGAACCGACGACGGCGACGATTAATGCTACGGTTATTATTATTATTGCGATTATGATTATTGTTGTTGTCACTGTTGCTGTCGAGCCGGATGCAGTCACGGCTGGTGATTACGGAACCGGAGGAGGAGGAGGAACAGCGGGATGTAACGGGTGGGACGGAGGAGCACGGGTGGAATCGAGAACGATGGCGTCGTCCGTTTCGTGGGGTTGTTGTTGATGGGGGAGAGAGCTCCTGCTGATCCGCTGCTAGCATAGCTTTGGGCGCCGACGCCATCTTGGACTCACTACAAACAATACACAGACACACGCGCGCGCGGGCAAATACACTCACGATAGCGAGAGAGACGGAAACGGAGAGAAAGAGTGAGCTTTTTCCTCACTCGACGACAGAAGCGAAAAGGGGGTGAGAGGCACTCGATGTGGCACTCACTTCTTTCGCTGTGGTAGAGAAAGTTCTGAGAGCATTCAGAGATTTTCCGACGGTACTCGCGCACAGCAGCGGACCGGATTCACACTAGAAACACTCACGGGTGGTTTATTTGGTTGAGGTTCTCACTTTCTTCAAAGGGGTAGATTATAACACTCGCGCACTGAATGGTGTAACACTTTTTCGAAAGGAAATCCTCTTCACATTTGTGGGATTGTTTACACTCCCTTGGAAATAATTGTTTCACTTCTGTTGGTATATGTCGTTAGTTTGTTATCGCTGGTTTGTTCTTCAGCAGTCAAATCCTGGAAATAAAGAAAATGTTTGGAGTTAGCTGAATTCAGTTAAATTTGACACTTTCTTGTGGTAGAGACACGGGGAAGAGCCATAAAATAAGTCATTTCAGTCGAATTTTACCGAGCAATATACCGTTTTTTCAGAATAACTCTGAGCAACAAATACTGTATTCTATGTTGTACCGACTTTTCGAACCCTCTAAGCAGAATACCCTCTTCGAATGAGTGTAATCAGTTTCGTACCTTTTGATCCCACCCTATGTAGCTTATCCTTTGACAGATACACGTATTTCGACTACCACTTGTAATCTTCCTCAGAGTCAGTTATCCGCTGAGTGGATAACTGACACTGAGGAAGATTACAAGTGGTACCTAATCGAAATACACGTATCTGTCAAAGGATAAGCAACATAGGGTGGAATTTAAAGGTACCAAACTGTATTCTATATCCAGGGGTTCAAATCCATCATCCATTTTTTGCAGAATCGAACAATAACTTAACCCGTAAACACCCGGGACGATCTTGTTTTGGTAGAAATGTAATATATTCTTTGTTTTACAACATTTTACCCTGGAGTCTTTTTTATAGTCTAGGGGAATATTTGTGCTAAGAAATGCATGCTACCTCCCCTTTGCACCCTCCCTCATTTTGCTGGTAGTCGAAACTACGTGGCTTTTTTGTATTCTTTGTAAATTATACATGTTTTTGTTCAAATTTCATCGTTTTGCCTGAGCAATACTTTTGACTGATCCTTATCATGCAATGTACCACTACCCATCATAGTCTGTTGAAGTTTTCATCCCAGAGCTATTCTAAGGCCTTCAAAGTACTCCTAAGTTAGTGTCACAAATCCAACCATCTCAACCAATTTTTATACACGATGAATGATCACAGAACATAGTCTACGGTACTCAGAAAGCCACAAAGCACTGCTTGAAAATTCATGGTACATGAATTGGGTGATCTAGGTCATGCAAACTACTCTGGAATTCATTTTCTTAAGATCTACTGGATATTCCAGCACTTGTTTTCTTTCTGTTCAAGAAATTTAGTCGCGTTGATGTCCATTAGACCTCGCAGTGCTAGGAGCAAGAGCAACTCGATATTGTGGTAGTTGGACATTCCGTGAAATACAAATGGCCTCCAATACACTTTGAAGTTTGGATTACGATATATACATACTATATCATGCTTTAATTTTCAAAATATTCGCGGAATGTAGTCTATACTGCTAATGGAGCCTCAGAACACAACTATAATGCATTTGGTACATTCATGGGTTATTCCAGGCTTTCCAAACTATTCTGGAATTAGGACCTTCAAGGTCTACAGGATCTACAGCATAACTATTTCATCATTGTGTCTGTTGTACCTTATAATATTACGAGTATCTCTATATGTTGGTTGGGTGTCTACTGGCATATGAATGGACCCCAATGTACTCTGAAGTATGGGTCGCAATATCTGTAAATCTTTGAATATTTTTATTGTAGTGAATGCTCGCGGAATATAACCTACGCTACTCTGTAGAGCCTCAGAGTGCAATTCCGATAACTGAGCAACATTCACTTGATGATCTAGGTGATCCAAACTATTCTGGAATTAAGACTTTCAAAATCTTGTATCTCTTTTTTTTTATCGACGTAATTCTTTCACGATTATTTCTATTGTATCTCATAATACAGGGGATAGACAAAATGATCGGGACAGGCAAAATTTTTACTTTTCAAAAAATGTCCAACTAGCTGTAACTTTTCGAAACGTGCATAAAATATTCTCAAATTTTCACTATAAGTTGATCAACTAGCTGTGCATCAGTGGACGAAATTTGGAAAAGATCGGGCTATTCTGCACGAAGTTATAAAGATTCTAAAAAAAGGTATAATTATCCGATAGCCAACTTTGAGCTGTTATATCTCCGGATTCAATGAACCGAATGCAATGAAATTTTGACTATTTAAGACTTATATAATGAACTTCAAAAATCTTTTGACACAACTTAAAATTCTTCATAGGGAAGAAAATTATTACGATTAGTTTATTTTCCTTATAAAAAACCAAATTTTCTAAAACTTCAACATGGTTGCAAAATTCAAAATGCTAATTATAGTTTATTTAAATTCCATCTAATTGTCTTTAATATACATATGTTTTGAAGGAAAGTAACAACATAGCCTTCAATTAATAGAAAAAGTATTGGGATGAATATTAAAAATAGACCAATTTACTAAAAAATCATAAAATAAATAAAATCGCTATAACTTTTTCTCTTGTTAATAATTTAAAGTTGTGTCAAACGTTTTGCAGAGCTCATTATATAAGTCTTAAATGATCAAAATTTCATTGCATTCGGTTCATTAAATCCGGAGATATAACAGCTCAAAGTTGGCTATCGGATAATTATATCTATTCCTAGAATCTTTATAATTTCGTGTAGAATAGCCCGATCTTTTCCAAATTTTGTCCACTGATGCACAACTAGTTGATGAACTTACAGTGAAAATTTGAGAATATTTGATGCACTTTTCGAAAAGTTACAGATAGTTGAACATTTTTGGAAAAGTAAAAATTTTGCCTGTCCCGATCATTTTGTCTATCTCCTGTATTTATGTTATATGTGCGTCCGCCGACATACAAATGATCTCTATGGTATTTTGAAGTGTGAGACAAAGAGACAAGAGACAATTCACACCGTCTTCAGCCAGAGGCTGCACAGACTGAACACATTACTTACATTAGACAACGGACAACACACAGAACACATGCCTACAGGATATATTCTAGAATTTCTTTCAGAAATTCTTTCAGAAATTACTCCGTCCAAAAAATCCTCCTGGAATTTCACCAGAAATTACTTTATGAATTTTCATGTAATACTCCAGGAATTCCTACAAGAAATATTCCAGTTTTTCGTCCAAGAATCATTCCAGGAAACCCTCCAGGAATTACTATTGGTAATGATACAGGAATTCCTCCAGTAATTATTTTAATAATTTCACCAGAAATCATGTCATGAATTCTCATAGGACATACTTCAGTAAATTCTCCAAAAATCTCTCTGGAAATTCTCCCAGGAAAAAAAATAACTTCAAAAATCCCTCCCGGAGTTCCACCAGGATTTCCTCCTACAATCCACCAAAAAATGTTTAAACAATTCTATCACAAATTACTACATGAACTATTCCAGAAAGTACTCCAGGAATCCCTCCAAGATATCTTCCAGAAATTTCTTCAAGAAATTCTTGAAGAAATTCCTGAAAATAGGAGAAATTCCTGAAAGAATTCTTCAAGGAATTCCTAGAGAGATTGTTGGTGGAATTCTTGAAAGAAGTCCAAGAAGAAATTCTTGGAAGAGAATTCTGGAAGGTATTGTTGGAAAAATTCTTAGTGGATGTCTTGGAGGAGTTTCTGTAGGGGATTCCTGAAGGCATTTCTGGAGAAATTTTTGAAGGTTTTCCCGGAAGAATTCCTGAAGATATTTAATCAAAAATCCATAACGAGATTATTAGAGGAATTTATAAGGAACCTTTGGCCAAATTTCTGGTAGAATTCTTGGAGGTATTTTTGGCAGAAATGCAGGTCTTGGAGAAATTCTTTTTAGAGTTCCTGTAGGAATTTTGAAAAGAGGTTTTTTTTTTTAACCAGTTCATTTATTTGGGGCTCAATCGCGTTTAACGCTTTGCGGAGCCAAAACTCATTTTTTGTATTTTATGTACAAATTTGATTCTTATACAACATAGTTAGTACGGGACGGAGCCAGGATACTCGTGGCAGCTCGAGATTAGTGGGTCACATATGCTTTTAGGATGGGCGTGGTAAGGACTGGGGGTAAGGGTTCTCTGAAGCTCATCCGGGAGGTATAACGTAATGGCGTGTTCGTTGTCTTCATAGTGATTCAGCCCCAGATTGTAGCGGGCTTTTCATCTGCCGGATGGCCAGGAACAACACAAAGACGAAAAACGGAGAAAAAAAAACTGGGGGAGAAAACACAAGAGAATTAAACCTTTATACAAGACAAACGAAGAAAGTCGTAAATGCATAGCATATAAGTGACATCGCGAGTGCCCAACACATCTCGCACAAGAACAAAGGGTTGTCTACCTCGGGCCTCAAGGGTATCCAAAAGTAGTGCTCTGGAGGCGTCATTATCCGGGCATTGCCAAACTACGTGGTCGATGTCATCATAACCGGAACCGCACTTAGTACAAACATTGCTCAACGCGAGGTTAATCCTGTGTAAATGCGCATCTAGCGAGTAATGGTTGGACATAAGCCTTGACATTACGCGAATGAAATTTCGATTTACATCCAAACCATGCCACCACGCTTTCAAGGAAACATTAGGAATAATGGAATGTAACCACCGTCCCAGCTGGCCATCTCGCCAATCATTTTGCCAACTTTGAAGAGAACTCTGGCGAACAAAATGGAAAAATTCATCATGTGAAATTCTTCTATCATAGATCTCACCTTCCTGTGCGCCCACCTTTGCGAGAGAGTCCGCCTTCTCATTGCCATAAATTGAGCAATGTGAGGGGACCCATACAAAGGTAATCTTGTAGGATCTTTCGACCAGTGCACCCATCTGCTCCCTTATTTTTGTAAGAAAGTAAGATGGATGTTTAACAGGTTTCATCGACCGGAGTGCCTCAATCGAACTAAGGCTATCCGAGAAGATGAAGAAATGGTCTACGGGCATGTTGGAAATCATCCCCAAAGCGAAGTTGATTGCTGCCAGCTCAGCAACATAAACCGAGCAAGGTTCCTGAAGTTTGCGGAAGGCGGCGAAATTTTCATTGAAGACACCGAAACCAGTGGATCCATTTATGCGAGACCCATCAGTGAAGAATCTCTTACAGGAATTGATATTTTGGTACTTTTCGTTAAAAATGCGAGGAATAGATACACATCGAAGTTGATCTGGTATTCCCTGAACAGCTTGTTTCATGGACAGATCGTATTTAACAGAGGAACTGTCATTGGTGAAGTGTACACGAGGAGGATTATAACCTGGGAGGCTAATTTCAGATGACATGTAGAAAAGATAGATTCTCATGAATTTTGACTGAGTGTTCAGACTGAGCATTTCTGCGAAGTTTTCAATAACAAGTGTGTTGCTCACTCCACACTTGATAAGTAACCTTAGCGAGAGCTCCCAGAAGCGGTTCTGGAGAGGTTTCACCCCTGCCAGGACCTCTAGGCTCGCATTATGCGTTGAGTGCATGCAGCCGAGGGCAATGCGCAGACAACGATATTGAATTCGTTCCAATTTTATTAGGTGGCAGTTTGCTGCTGAGTGGAAACAGAAAGAGCCATACTCGAGAACCGAGAGAATAGTCGTTTTGTAAAGTTTTATGAGGTCTTCCGGGTGAACACCCCACCATGTTCCGGTAATTGTGCGTAGAAAATTGATCCTTTGCTGACATTTTTGCACCAAATACTTAGTTTGGGTACCCCAAGTGCCTTTTGAATCAAACCAGACCCCAAGGTATTTCGAAGTCAACGATTGGTCGATTTCTATTCCCAAAAGATTGAGTTTCAGTTGGGCTGGGTTCCGCTTTCTGGAAAACACAACCAATTGAGTTTTTTGCGGAGCAAACTCGATCCCCAAATCTCTTGCCCAAATGGACAGATTGTTTAAGGAACTTTGCAATGGTCTTTGCAACATTTCTGCATGTGGGCCTTTTAGAGAAACCACAGCATCATCTGCAAGTTGTCTTACCGTGCATTGTCCTTCTAGACAACTATCAATGTCTTTCACGTAAAAATTATAAAGCAAGGGACTTAAACATGAGCCTTGGGGTAGGCCCATGTAACTAATTCTGGAAGTTGTCAGTTGTCCGAGATTGAAGCTCATATGTTTTTCTGACAACAAATTATACAAGAAATTGTTTAAAAGTCCGGGTAGTCCACTATTGTGCAGTTTTTCTGACAATATTTCTATGGAAACTGAATCAAAAGCGCCCTTAATATCCAAGAAAACTGAAGCCAATTGCTCCTTTACCGCAAAGGCCAGTTGAATATCTGTTGAAAGCAACGCTAGACAATCGTTTGTTCCTTTGCCCTTGCGGAACCCGAATTGTGTATTTGAAAGCAAGTTATTCGATTCAACCCAAAGGTCGAGTCGCGATAGGATCATTTTTTCCAACAATTTCCTTAAACATGATAACATAGCAATTGGGCGGTATGAATTATGATCAGACGCTGGTTTACCAGGCTTTTGAATAGCTATTACTTTGACCTGTCTCCATTCATGCGGAACGATGTTGTTCTCCATGAATGAGTTGAACAGGTCTAGTATGTAATCGTCTTTTTGCGATATCTGGGAGATTCTTAAGAAGATTGAACTTTATCATATCGCGTCCCGGAGAAGAATTGTTTGATGAAAGAAGAGCTATAGAAAATTCCAGCATTGAGAATGGTCTGTCCAGAGAACCGTCTCTTGAGATTGATTCCCAAGAAATTGGTCGTGCTGGGACTGAGTCTGGGCAGACTTTTTTCGCGAAACTGAATATCCAACGGTTGGAGTATTCGTCACTCTCATTAGAAGATGAGCGGTTTCGCATGTTGCGAGCCACTCTCCAAAGCGTTGTCATCGAAGTTTCTCTTGAGAGACCCTCAATGAAGTGTCGCCAATAACTACGCTTTTTCGCTTTTAGCAAGTTCCTCAGTTGTCTTTCAAGTTTTTCGTATTCTTGATAAAGATCCGAGGTGCCATGCCTACGAAAAGGTTTGAAAGCATCAGATTTTTTAAGATACAATTGAGTGCAATCATCATCCCAGTCAAGTGTGGCTGGTCTTCTTTTGAAGGTTGCACTTGGAACGCGTCGTTTTTATGATTCTAATGCACTTCTGTAAATCAGTTCAGACAGGAATCGATACTCATCCAAAGGTGGGAGAGGATTGGATGATTCAACCCCAAAAGATACCGCTTCTGCATACTTTTGCCAATCGATATTCCTAGTGAGGTCAAAAGGAACCTGAATTGGCTCGTCTGACCTTTCGCAATTATGTTTTATGGTGGTTATAATGGGCAAGTGATCACTACCATGAGGATCTTCGATCACCTTCCACGAGCAATCGAATGATAGTGAACTTGATCCCAAAGAAAGGTCAAGCCGACTTTCTCTACCGTCGGATGCAATGCGTGTCACTTCACCTGTATTCAAAACGTTCAAAGTGAAATCGTCGCACAAATCATAGAAAATAGCCGCTCTGCGATCGTCATATGGCTCGCCCCACCCAGTACCATGTGAATTCATATCACCCAGAATTAAAACTGGATGTGATAGTGCAGAAACTGCATTCCAAAGATGACGGCGGTTAATTGAAATACCTGGAGGAATGTAAACGGAAGCTACGCAAAGATCTTTACCCTTTACGTTTATTTGGCAAGCGACAATTTCTATGCCAGGATGAGTCGAGATTGGAATTTTATAAAATGAGTAACATTTTTTGATCCCCAAGAGTACTCCCCCGTAATGGTCATCTCTATCCTGGCGAATTATGTTGAAATCGTGGAAGTTGAGTTCATCTTCAGAAGAGAGCCATGTTTCACAAAGTGCAAATATATCACAATCTGAGTTGTGAATCAAAAACTTAAACAGGTCTAATATAGGTTTTAAACTATGACAGTTCCACTGTAGCACAGTGATCATATCTTGCACCTCACTTGATGAATTAGCCATCGAAAGATATGAGCGAAGCAAGGAGGGGCCATGATTGTGTCAAATTCCGAAGATATTCTTCTACTGTTGGGATAAAAATATCAATAATGCCTCGAAGTGTGTCCGGAAGGCCGATGGCATCATATAAGCGATCCACAAGAACCCTGAAAGTTAGCAGTCCTCTTTTGGGTTTGGAAGGTTTAGTTGAAGTTCGAGGAGCTTTCGTAGCCTTTTTCTTGCTACTTTGTCGAATGCTTTTTTTTTTGAAGTATACTTAACAGTCGGAGGCGGATTCACTGGGTCTTTACTGCAGCATGGAACTGAGTAATCAGGGGCCTGTTTGTTCGGAGTTTTTAAATTTACTCCGCCTCCTTTGTATTATGCAAACTTTTGAGGGAAGATTTCAAAAAGACTTTTCGGCGCAATCCCGGGGAAGATGATGACTTCCTTTTTCCAGGTGCGTGTACCTCCGAAGAAGATCCACCCTCATCAGTTTCGTCATCGTCCTGATCATCAGAAGACAACTCGTGAAAGGGATTTTCAACTGGGACAGCTGATTCAGACACGGATTCTGGTGTTTTAAAAGATTTCACCATCTCCGCATATGTCTGATTGGAGCGCCTTATGATAGAGCGACTCTCATTTTTAATGCGTCTTTTATAGGCCGGGCAATCTTGCAAGTCATGTGGATCTCCGCCACAGTAGCTACACTTTTCAGCTTCCTGTGTGCAAGAGTCCTCTAAATGAGCCTGGTTGCATTTGCCACAACGGGGCTTGTTGTCGCAAAAGCTATCACTGTGACCAAACTGCTTGCATTTGGTACAATTGAATACCTTCGGCCTAAAAAGACGCACTGGGTAAAAAGCACCATCAATGACTACAAATTCTGGGAGGACGGAACCTGGGAAAGTCACTCGAAAAAACGTTGATGGCGAGTACACTTTCTTACTCCCTTCAATGGAAGCCTTAGACAGCCGCTTACAATCTAGGATTGCCACATCGGGGATAGATCTATTCTTAAAGCGTCCGAATCCGCTCTTGATGTCATCGCACGTCAGCATTTCGTCGAGGATCTTCCCCTCCACCTCTACTTCTCGTGCCGGCACATAGATCGTCTATTCACAGCTAAACGCTTCGTGCTGAGCAATTTCATTTGCTGCTTTGTAACTAGGTGCAGTTACACGCAGCTTGGTCTGTTTCACTTGGTGAATAACAGTCCCAGGATACTTACGCGTCAGATCTCGAGAGATTGAGAGTACATTCAACGGTTTGTTTTTGCGCCGGAAATAGACAACCCAAGGACCAGGCGAAGATGGTTGGTAAAATCGCGTTCGAGCAATGAGATCTTTAGGAGGCGTTTCGCCTCCATTCGAAACGTCCATGCGGGAAAAAATCTACCGCAGATATATCAGCAAGTGAAGAAAAAAATATATATATATATAAGAAAAAAAAAGAAAAATGGAAAAAATAAACTTATCTAATGCACCCTACTTGGGTTTAAAACTAAATCGAAAAAAAAAAACAACTATTTTCAACCTAACCCGGTTTTATCTTGGCGCACCTTAATGCGCAACTGGGAGAGAGACAGAAGAGTGGACAAAAAAACAACCTTGAAAAATAGGCAGTTGGTTTGCAAGCGCAAAGCAAAGAGGAGATGAGTAGGTAATAAAACCGTGCTACTTAGCCGTTATTGTTCAGCCGTTCCTGCTGCTGCAGCTACCAGTCCACGGCCGGGGACAACAAAGACGGCAAAATCACCACACTAATTGATGCTTGCGGTGTGCGGTTCAATATGAAGTCGTTCACTTTGATAATAATAACGACTTATTTCGCGGTGGGACAGTCAAACTAATAGTTTGCTGCTTCCTTCGGAGAGGCGGTTACCTGGGCACTTTCGGGACTAACGCGTGTCGAAAAAACTACCGTCCGGTAGAGCAAAAAAACGACCGAAATTGCGAATAAAAGCGCCGCGTAACGAGACTGGGAAAACGTCGACCAGCTCACTCAAGCACTCAACAAGGAATGATGGAAAGAGGTTCTAAAGAAATTCCTGGGCGAATTCTTAGCAGAAGTCTTTGAGAAATATCTGGAGAAATCTTTAGAAAAAATCCTGGAGAAATTTGTGGAGAAATTTTTGAAGAAATTTTTGGAGAAATTCCTGGTGGGATTCTTGGAGAAATTCTTAACAGAACTATTGGAGTAATTTCAGGAGAAATTCATGGAGGCATTCTTGGATGAAGTTTCGGAGAAGTTTCGGAGAAGTTCCTGAAGAAATCCCTGGATGAATTCTCGGCGGGATCCCTGGAGTTATCCCAGGATTATTTTGTTGAGGAATTTTTGCAGGTTTCCTGACGAATCTTAAAGGTACGCATGGAGAAATTTTTGGAAGATTTTTTTGGATAAATTCTTGAAGAAACCTCTTGAAAAATCCCAGGAGGTATTTCTGGCGAAATTCCTGACTTCTTGGCAGAAGTCCCCTGGTAAAATTCTTGGAGAAATTAACGTAGATATTATAAACGGAATTCCTGGAGGACTTCTGAAAGGAATTTCCGAGGTCATTTCTGGAAGAATTTCTGCAGGATTTTCTGGTGGAATCCCAAGAATTATTTATTAAGGAATTCCTAGAGTAATTTCGAAGGAGCTCCTGGAGTACTTTCTTGAGGAATTTCTAAAAGTTTCCTAAAGGATCCTGGAAGTATTGATGGAGGAATAACTGGAAGGATTCTTAGATTTTTTTTAAATCCCGGGAATCTTTGACAATCTTCGAGAAATTCCTGCAGAAGTTCCTGGAGCAATTCCTAAAGTAATTTATGTAGAAATTCCTTGTAAAATTTCTCGACGAATTCCTGGAGAAACTTCTGGAGAAAAACCTGAAAGAAATTCCGGAGGAATCCCTGGAGAAAATTTCTGGAGGATTTTCTGCACGTTTTCTGCAGGAGGTTTTTTCGAGGAAATCCCAGCATGACCTTCTACTGCTATTTAACGAAAAAATTCTAGAGGAATTGGAGAATTCCTTGGAGGAATATTTGGTAGGATTTATATAAAAATCCGTGGAGAAACTTTTTAGCAATCCCAGCAAAAGATTCTAGAAGAATTTCACCAGAAATTTCGTGTGGAATTCCAAATGGTATTTTCCAAGAAACCTGAAGGGATTCTTTAGAAATTGCTACTGAGATTGCTACAGAAATTCCTTCAAGAATTCCTCCAGGAATTCCGCTTGAAGTTGCACCTGTCACTCGTCCAGATTTTTTTGCAAGAATTTCTTCATTAATAGGAAGCAATCAGTGAAGTACTAGATTGAAAGTAGTGAGCTGGATTTTTGTATGGTGAGATGATCAATTCTCCGTTTCTGCAATGAAATGGTGTAAACAGCGTTGGTTATATGATTTCTTGCCTAATTTGATGATGTTTGAGCAAAAGTTTGGTTAACTGTGTTGTTGTATTATTTATTTCTTATAACTTCAACAACACAGTTACCAAAACTTTTGCTCAAACAGTATTAAATTAGGCAAGAAATCATATAACCCACGCTGCTTGCACCATTTCATTGCCTCATTTCTCCGTTTTCAGGATGAACTTGCTAGAGGAATGCCCGCCAGAGTTGTACAGTGCGTTTTCAAAGGATTCCTCCAAAAATCCTCTTGTAATTTCACCAAAAATGTATACTGGGATTCTTTCTGTGGTTCTTCCAGGGGTTCCCAAAAAATCAATGTCTCTTGTGGTTGCTCCAGAGATATTTTTCCAAGGATTCCTCTAGGAATTCCACTGAGGGTATCTTTAGAAATTCTTCCTAGGTTTCTTGCTGGTATTTTTGAAGAGAATCCTCTAGCAATTCCTGCTGTTTTAAATGTTATACATATTTTTTCAGGGACTTAAAACTTCAAGAATTCCTTAAGAATTTTTCCAGGAATTCATCACAGTATTCCTACTAAAATTCCACTCAAGATGTTTAGGCACTCCTGCTGGGATTTCTGCAGGACTGGTACTGGAATTCCTCTAGTCATTTCTGGTAAAAATCCTCCAGGATTTCTTCTGGGTTTCTCCGGAAATCCTACAGGTATACCTGAAGACCCTCAAGAGTAAAGATTAGAGATACAACAGGTGGAAATGTTTGAGAGTCTCAGCAAGAATTCCTGTAGAAATTTCAGAAGAATTAATTTCAAGAGGACACCTTGGAGGAATCCCAGGTAGAAATCCTGGAATAATCCTCGAAAGAATTTTTGGAGGAAACCCAGCAGGCATTCCTGGAGGAATTCCAAGAGGATTTTCTGGAGATGTCTGTGGAGAATTGCTTGATAGTTTTGATAGCTCTAAGAATATTCCTCTAGGAATTAATCTTGGCAAAATGTTGGATAAATTCTCTTGGAATTCTTCCAAAAATGTCTGGTGGGATTCATCCGAAATAGGAATACTGGGAATACTTCAAGGTTTTTCCAAGGATTTCCTAAAGAATTTTCCCCGAATTTCTTCAAAAATTCTTTTTATGATTTTTCAGCTAGAAAGGGGAATTTTCAAAAAATCACTGAAAAACCTCAGCAATAAATCCTAAATAAATTTCTAGTGAACTTCTAGCAGGTGTTACCTAGAAAATATAGAGAACAATTTCTGGAAAAATTCTTGAAAAAATCTCTGAAGGAAACACAGCAAGACAATTTGAAGAAACCTCTTGAGGAATCAATGCAGACATTTTTGGATGAATCGCATGTGTAAATGCATAAGAAAATCCAATGGTATTTTTATAGGAGTCCTAGGATCAAATAAGACATATGTTCCAGTATACCGTAAAAAATACAAAACCCTCAAGTAATCGCTGGATGGCAAGATTTTTAGTTCGTTTGACCGATTCACGCTAATTTATGAACGGTTTAGTCTAGCATTCGAAATTTCAAATTATCGTTTGCATATTTTTTAGATTCTTTCCTTCAAGTTTCACAAGACTTTCGGAGGGATTCCCGGTTTTTTCAAAGAGTGTCAGTGATGTTTCAGAGGAGTTTCAAGGTTTTCTAGGGGGTTTCGGATGGGTTTTCGACAGATTTAGGAAGGGTTTAGATGGCTTTCCAGAGAATTACAAAGGGTTTCGAAGCGTTTTAAAGTGTTCCGGAAATTTCAGGTGGCATCAGGGAGATTAAGGGGAATTTTGAAGTGAAACACCCTTGAAACCCTTCGAATTCCCACTGAAACATTTTGTAACGTCCCTGATATCTAAAACTCCAGGATTCTCGCGTTAACGACCCTGACATCCCCTAGAACCTCCCTGGAGCACCACTAGCACGCCCCATAAATACTCGGAAACCCCTTGGAACGCCCTCGAAACCTCATGAAACTCCCTGGATTACACCTAGAGTCCCCTCATGCCCCTTGAAACCTTTTGAGATCTCTATAACACTTTTGAAACATCCCTTAAACCTCCTGGAAACCTCAAGAACACCCCACGTTAATCCTCTGGAATGACTCTTATTTCCTCTGAAGCTACCTTAGAAACCTCTGGAACACCCTTACACCTCTCAACGACCACTGGAACGCCCCTGAAGCCATCTGGAACATCCTTGACATCCGAAACCCCCTGAAATTTCCTGCAACCTTCATAAAACCCCATGAAACTCTCTTGAACATGAAGAGGACGTTGAGAGCAGGTGGACAAAGGAAATATAGGTTGTTGTTGTTATTGAGAAAATCTGGTGGGCATCTCGAAATAATTTTGAAAAACTTTTTTCATCAAAATGACTCCAGAAGCCTCTTTGAAATCGTTCTGAAAAATCTCTTTAAACCTCTCAGGAATTTTGATTGATATTGTCTTATTTGTTTCATTCAAGATTTCTTTTGGGATTCTCCAAGGAATTTCTTCTGAGCTTTATGGAGAGGTTTCAGCTGAGGCTCCTCCAGGAGTTCTTCCCATAATTCCCCCTAGAACTTCTTCCTTTCTTGATTGCATCAGAAATTCCTTCCGGAATCTCTCTACGAATTCTCCAGGGTTTCGGGCAATCTTTCAGAAAGTCTTTTTTATCTGTATTAACGAGATTTTTAGCCCTAGGCTAGTTCGTCTCGGGACCCACGCTTTACTTCCCTTCCGAAGGAAGAACTCACTTTTTACGAGTTTGACGGGAGTGGGATTCGATCCCAGGTCCTCGGCTTGATAGTCAAGTGTTCTAACCATAACACCAGGTCCGCTCCACAGCAGAAACTCATTTTGAAATTTCTCCAGGAGTTCTCCCGAAAATTTCTCTAGCAGTTTCTTCCAGAATTCCTGTACACAGCTAATCGCGTTCGGTAATTTTGACCGAAATCTCAACCGCTGAGCGTTCGGTAATGGATTTTTAACGAAATTCTGTAAAAAATAAACAAATGTCGGTAAAATGTTATCGTTTATCTGTCAAACTCTAACGAACTTCGGTAAAAGTTGCTACCTTTACCATTTTTTTCCTGTAAAACAAACTTAACGGTTGAGATTTCGGTAAAACATTACCGAAGTCGGTGATTTTTTCTAACTGTGTAGGAGTTTCTGTTCAGATTTCTCGCTTTGCAATGTTTTCAGGAGTACTGGATAATAATATCATTCTGAAATGTCGAAGGAATCCCTAAAGGTACTCTTGGAAGAGATATGGAACTTCTGATGATAATACTTAAAGAATCCCTGAGGTAAGTCCTAGAAGAATCTCTGAAAGAATTCCTGGAGTAATTTATAACAGGACTCTTGAAAGAATCCAAAAAAACTCCTACAGGAATCCCTGAAGGATCTCTGTAGAATTCCTAGAAATATATCTTGAAGAACACCAAGAGGAAACTCATGGTGTGAAATCACTGAAGGAACTCCTGAAAGAGTCTGAAGAATCTCATGCAGAGATCTCTCGAAGTCCTACTGGAGAAATTCCTGATAATAAACCTGAAGAAACTCCTGAAGGATCTTCCAGAGGGATCCCTCAAAGAACTTTTCGGAGAATCTCTGACTTTCAGTAGAGACGCCTCTAGACGAATTTGGTGAAGAACGGCTGCAGGAAACTCTGAAGGATGTCTTGGTGGAATCTCTGAATGAACTATTGGATACATTTCTGAAGAGTCTCCTGGAGAGATCCTTCAAGGAGCTCTTGGAAGAATCGCTTTGGAAACTCTAGGACGAATCCCTCAAGGAACTGCTAGAGGAATCCTTGATTATAATTCTAGTAGAAAGAACTGCTACAGGAATCCCTGAAGGAATTCCATGAAAAACAAACTCCGAAGGAATCCCTCAAGCATCCCCTGGAAGAATCCCTGAAGGCTCTTCTGGATAAACCCCTCAAAAACTCTAGGTAGAAGCCCTGATTTCAATCCTAGAGGAATCCATGAAGAAACTCCTACAGTAATCCCTGGAGGAATCTCTGAAGTAATCCATGAAAGGACTACCGCATCCTTGAAGAATCTTCTGGACACATCCATCAAGGAACTCTTAAAAACGTCTCTGAAGGAGCTCCAGGAGAGACCCTTCAAAGAACTGTTAGTGGAATCTCTTTAGGAACACCTGAAAAAAAGGCCAAAGAAACTACTAAAAAATTCCTGAAGTCAAGGAGAAATCTCTGTAGGAATTCATAGAAGAATCTCTAGAGGAACTCCTTGTGAATTTACGAAATTGTGGAGAAATCTCAGAAGATTCCTTTGGAGAAAACCCAGAAGAAACTCCTGGTTCAGCTCAGAAGGGAAATTCTGGAAGAATTATTGGAGGAATTTGAAAAGGAGGAATTGCAGATGGAACTTTTTGATGAATCCTAGGAGGAATATCTTAAAGAAACGAACTCCTAGGTAGAGTCATTAAAAACAACCCATGATGATTTACAGAAAGATACTCTGGAAGAATCTTTAATAGAATTTCTGGAGAAATCCTAGAAAAATCTCTTAGAGGAACTTTGGATGAAATACCTGAAAAAATCCCTGGAAGAATTCTTGGAGAATTCTCGGAAGGAATCTTGGTAGGAACTCGTAATAGGATCTCAGAAGAAAATCCAAGTGGGAACCTGAGATTCCTCAAAGAGTATTATTTGGAAATTTCTTTTTTGAGAATTTCTCCAGAAGTATCTTCTGAGATTCCTCCGAAGGTTCTTTCTGAGATTCCTTCAATAGATCCATCTGTCACTCCTCTAGGTTTCTTCTGGAATTCCTAATTCCAGATTCGTCATTCTAATGCAGTTCCATGTGGGATTTATCCAATTTCTTGGAGCTTCTGACAGAAGCTGTTACAAGCTTTGGAGAGAAGGTATCTTAAGCTTCTGAATGGATTTTTCCCAAGCTTCTAAGGGAAGCTAGCCAATACGTCTGGAAGAAGCTTCTGGGAAAAGCTTTTCCAAGTTTCTGAGCGATGCTTTTCCCAGTTTCTGAGCTTTTGGGAGAAAAAAAAATCTTAGAGAAGCTTTTCCAATACTCTGGGAGATGTTTTCTAAAGCTTCTGAGATAAGCTTTCCCAAACTTCTGAGAGAATCTGTTTTGAGCTTGTGTGAGAAGCTATACCAAGCTTCTGACTGAAGCTTCTAGAAGAATATTTTCCAAGCCAATGGGAGAAACTCTCCCATACTTCCCAAGCTTTCAAAATAAGCATTCCTAAGCTTCTGGGGGAAGCTTTCCCATGCTTATGAGAAAACTCCAAATTTCTGGGAGATACTTCACCAAGTTCTCGGAGAAGATTTCCGAAGCTTCTGGAAAAAACGTTCCCGCGTTTCTGGGAGAAGTTCTCCCAAGATTTTGAGGGATGCTTTTCTAAACGACTAGAAGATGCTTTCCAAACTTAGGAGAATCCTGAGAGTATTCTTTTCAGAGTTCTGAGAGTATTCTCCACAGAGTCGTGAGGGTTTCTCTCCAGCATCCTAAGAGGATTCTCCTCAGAATCCCGAGAGGATTCTCCTCAGAATCCTGAGAGGATTCTCCTCAGAATCTTGAGAGGATTCTCCTCAGAATCCTGAGAGGATTCTCCTCAGAATCCTGAGAGGATTCTCCTCAGAATCCTGAGAGGATTCTCCTCAGAACCCTGAGTGGATTCTCCATAAAATCCTGAAAGGATTCTTCACAGAACCCTGAAAGGATTCTCCTCAGAATCCTGAAAGGATTCTCTTCAGAATCCTGAAAGGATTCTCTTCAGAATCCTGAAAGGATTCTCCTCAGAATCCTGACAGGATTCTCCTCAGAATCCTGACAGGATTCTCCTCAGAATCCTGACAGGATTCTCCTCAGAATCCTGACAGGATTCTCCTCAGAATCCTGAAAGGATTCTCCTCAGAATCCTGAAAGGATTCTCCTCAGAATCCTGAAAGGATTCTCCTCAGAATCCTGAAAGGATTCTCCTCAGAATCCTGAAAGGATTCTCCTCAGAATCCTGAAAGGATTCTCCTCAGAATCCTGAAAGGATTCTCCTCAGAATCCTGAAAGGATTCTCCTCAGAATCCTGAAAGGATTCTCCTCAGAATCCTGAAAGGATTCTCCTCAGAATCCTGAAAGGATTCTCCTCAGAATCCTGAAAGGATTCTCCTCAGAATCCTGAAAGGATTCTCCTCAGAATCCTGAAAGGATTCTCTTCAGAATCCTGAAAGGATTCTCCTCAGAATCCTGGAAGGATTCTCCTCAGAATCCTGGAAGGATTCTCCTCAGAATCCTGGAAGGATTCTCCTCAGAATCCTGAAAGGATTCTCCTCAGAATCCTGAAAGGATTCTCCTCAGAATCCTGAAAGGATTCTCCTCAGAATCCTGAAAGGATTCTCCTCAGAATCCTGAAAGGATTCTCCTCAGAATCCTGAAAGGATTCTCCTCAGAATCCTGAAAGGATTCTCCTCAGAATCCTGAAAGGATTCTCCTCAGAATCCTGAAAGGATTCTCCTCAGAATCCTGAAAGGATTCTCCTCAGAATCCTGAAAGGATTCTCCTCAGAATCCTGAAAGGATTCTCCTCAGAATCCTGAAAGGATTCTCCTCAGAATCCTGAAAGGATTCTCCTCAGAATCCTGAAAGGATTCTCCTCAGAATCCTGAAAGGATTCTCCTCAGAATCCTGACAGGATTCTCCTCAGAATCCTGAAAGGATTCTCCTCAGAATCCTGAAAGGATTCTCCTCAGAATCCTGAAAGGATTCTCCTCAGAATCCTGAAAGGATTCTCCTCAGAATCCTGAAAGGATTCTCCTCAGAATCCTGAAAGGATTCTCCTCAGAATCCTGAAAGGATTCTCCTCAGAATCCTGAAAGGATTCTCCTCAGAATCCTGAAAGGATTCTCCTCAGAATCCTGAAAGGATTCTCCTCAGAATCCTGAAAGGATTCTCCTCAGAATCCTGAAAGGATTCTCCTCAGAATCCTGAAAGGATTCTCCTCAGAATCCTGAAAGGATTCTCCTCAGAATCCTGAAAGGATTCTCCTCAGAATCCTGAAAGGATTCCCCTCAGAATCCTGAAAGGATTCTCCTCAGAATCCTGAAAGGATTCTCCTCAGAATCCTGAAAGGATTCTCCTCAGAATCCTGAAAGGATTCTCCTCAGAATCCTGAAAGGATTCTCCTCAGAATCCTGAAAGGATTCTCCTCAGAATCCTGAAAGGATTCTCCTCAGAATCCTGAAAGGATTCTCCTCAGAATCCTGACAGGATTCTCCTCAGAATCCTGAAAGGATTCTCCTCAGAATCCTGAAAGGATTCTCCTCAGAATCCTGAAAGGATTCTCCTCAGAATCCTGAAAGGATTCTCCTCAGAATCCTGAAAGGATTCTCCTCAGAATCCTGACAGGATTCTCCTCAGAATCCTGACAGGATTCTCCTCAGAATCCTGACAGGATTCTCCTCAGAATCCTGACAGGATTCTCCTCAGAATCCTGACAGGATTCTCCTCAGAATCCTGACAGGATTCTCCTCAGAATCCTGACAGGATTCTCCTCAGAATCCTGACAGGATTCTCCTCAGAATCCTGACAGGATTCTCCTCAGAATCCTGACAGGATTCTCCTCAGAATCCTGAAAGGATTCTCCTCAGAATCCTGAAAGGATTCTCCTCAGAATCCTGACAGGATTCTCCTCAGAATCCTGACAGGATTCTCCTCAGAATCCTGACAGGATTCTCCTCAGAATCCTGACAGGATTCTCCTCAGAATCCTGACAGGATTCTCCTCAGAATCCTGACAGGATTCTCCTCAGAATCCTGACAGGATTCTCCTCAGAATCCTGACAGGATTCTCCTCAGAATCCTGACAGGATTCTCCTCAGAATCCTGACAGGATTCTCCTCAGAATCCTGACAGGATTCTCCTCAGAATCCTGACAGGATTCTCCTCAGAATCCTGACAGGATTCTCCTTAGAATCCTGACAGGATTCTCCTCAGAATCCTGACAGGATTCTCCTTAGAATCCTGACAGGATTCTCCTCAGAATCCTGACAGGATTCTCCTCAGAATCCTGACAGGATTCTCCTCAGAATCCTGACAGGATTCTCCTCAGAATCCTGACAGGATTCTCCTCAGAATCCTGACAGGATTCTCCTCAGAATCCTGACAGGATTCTCCTCAGAATCCTGACAGGATTCTCCTCAGAATCCTGACAGGATTCTCCTCAGAATCCTGACAGGATTCTCCTCAGAATCCTGACAGGATTCTCCTCAGAATCCTGACAGGATTCTCCTCAGAATCCTGACAGGATTCTCCTCAGAATCCTGACAGGATTCTCCTCAGAATCCTGACAGGATTCTCCTCAGAATCCTGACAGGATACTCCTCAGAATCCTGACAGGATTCTCCTCAGAATCCTGACAGGATTCTCCTCAGAATCCTGACAGGATTCTCCTCAGAATCCTGACAGGATTCTCCTCAGAATCCTGACAGGATTCTCCTCAGAATCCTGACAGGATTCTCCTCAGAATCCTGACAGGATTCTCCTCAGAATCCTGACAGGATTCTCCTCAGAATCCTGACAGGATTCTCCTCAGAATCCTGACAGGATTCTCCTCAGAATCCTGACAGGATTCTCCTCAGAATCCTGACAGGATTCTCCTCAGAATCCTGACAGGATTCTCCTCAGAATCCTGACAGGATTCTCCTCAGAATCCTGACAGGATTCTCCTCAGAACCCTGAAAGGATTCTCCTCAGAATCCTGACAGGATTCTCCTCAGAATCCTGAAAGGATTCTCCTCAGAATCCTGACAGGATTCTCCTCAGAACCCTGAAAGGATTCTCCTCATAATCCTGACAGGATTCTCCTCAGAATCCTGACAGGATTCTCCTCAGAATCCTGACAGGATTCTCCTCAGAATCCTGACAGGATTCTCCTCAGAATCCTGACAGGATTCTCCTCAGAATCCTGACAGGATTCTCCTCAGAATCCTGACAGGATTCTCCACAGAATCCTGAGAGGATTCTCCTCAGAATCCTGTCAGGATTCTCCTCAGAATCCTGTCAGGATTCTCCTCAGAATCCTGACAGGATTCTCCTCAGAATCCTGACAGGATTCTCCTCAGAATCCTGACAGGATTCTCCTCAGAATCCTGACAGGATTCTCCTCAGAATCCTGAAAGGATTCTCCTCAGAATCATGAAAGGATTCTCCTCAGAATCCCGAAAGGATTCTCCTCAGAATCCTGAAAGGATTTTCCTCAGAATCCTGAAAGGTTTTTCCTCAGAATCCTGAAATCATTCTCCTCAGAATTCTGAAAGGATTCTTTTCAGAATCCTGAGAGGATCATTCTGAGAATCCAGAGAGGATCACCCTCAGAATACTGAGAGGATTCTCGATTCTCCTCGGAATTTCGAGAAAATTATCCTCTAATCCCTAAAAGGATTCTTCTCAGTATTCTGAAAGGGTTCTCCTTTGAGGGTTCATAGATTCCTGTGAGAATTCTCCTCAGAATCCTGAGAAGATTCTCTTCAGAATCTTGAGACGATTCTGCTTGGCACCCTGACAGGATTTTCCTCAGGATTCTGTAGACAAAAAAAAAGGATTATCTTCCTAAGAAGATTTTTCTCAGAATCCCAGAAACTAAGAATCTGGGAAAAACTTCTCCGAGCTTCTGGGAGAATCTTCCTCGAGGACACCCATCGTTATGGTTGCAAAGTCCTCATTTTTGTTTAGTGGCCCTGATAATCAACAATGGTTGGTGCTAGTCAGAGAGGGGTAGTGAAAACTTTGCGGAAAAAATCGTCCTTAACTTTAGATAGTCTGTCAAACACGCACAGAAAAAGTAAACCAATTGCATTTCAACGAACACAGAGCTGAGATAGAATGCCATGATAATGAATCAGCTTGTTTCATAAGCAGTGTTTGGTGTTAAGTGTAAAGTGTTGCCATTAGTTCAACACTGAGATGACAAGAATTGTTGTTTTTGAGTATTAGGTATGAAATCGCATGAGATGTTATATTACATCGCAATTGTGCACATCGTAAATCGCGTAACATATCGCTCCAGATCTTATAGCGTTATTATTTATTGTCTCCTCAATGCACGTATATTGCTTCCACTTTTGTATGCATATGACACATTCAACAGGGCGTAACACGGACATAAAAATAAAAGCAAATTGATAAATCAAGTTGATGCTCAAGCTCTGGAAGATTATTACATACAGGATTCATGAGCAAATCTATCAAATGTGATGTTCAAATACCGGAGCGGAAACCCATCAAAATCCCAAATCCATTCTCACTTGACTACCCGACGATCCGACGATTCGCTCGATAAACCTAAAAACCATTCCATTATTCAAAGCTGCCTACAGTTCACTGACGACAACAAGCCCGTTCAAATCCGCTTTCCTACACCGATCCGAACGGACTGACATCCGAGCTGCCAGAGGCAGACGGACGTTCGTCCGTCATCCCATCTACGTGGCAAACCCAGATAGGCTCTTTTTCCGGGAAAACACGCCAACCCTACTGGGCTCTTCGTTCACACCGTATGCAGAGTAGCCAGTGAAACTCCTCTCATCCGATGTAATGCAGCAGCGCGCGGGAGCTTGCGCTTTTTTTCATCCATAAATCATTTTGTTTCCCGGAAGATTTCGTCCGTCCATCAGCCCTGCGCCGGAGTGAAGCCTTTTATTGGAAAATGATACGAGAACCCCCGAAAGTCGGCAACTAGGAAATGGGGTCCTGAATGGATAGAGGTTGAAATTATTGAAAAAAATGGTCAAAAATTATCTCATCCTATTCCTTTTTCTCTTGACGTAACGTCATCATTGAGACGAAGCCTGCGTCTCACCTTAGTGTTCTATGTGCACTTCCACAGTTAATATCTGAGAGCTTCCTCTGTCAATGACCATTTTGCATGGGTATATCGTGCGGCACGCACGATGATACTTTATGTTCAAAGAAGTCAAGGAAATTTCCGTTGGGCTCTCGAATCAAAACATTCAACTTCGTTTTTATGGGCGCAAAGGTTGCCAGGGTTGGGAGGTTCTGCTCGATGACGGGAACAGAAAAGAGAGTGTTAACCCCCGGAGGGTGGGTAATTGTTCCATCACTCTTCTGAGACACTAACACACGCACCGGCAGCGGCACTAACGCTGTGTGGGTGTTGCTACACGAAGCACATGGCCTGAAGGGAATTCCGCATAAGCTTTGCTTGCGCCTTCTTCCGTCCGTCATCGTCGTCGTCTATTCGCACTTCATGCTGGGAGAACCATGTTCCTTTTTTCCCTATTTTATTATTCAGTAGGAAACAAAAATGGGACTGACGGGCAACCGAGCAGAGCAGCAACAACAAACACATCATGCAAAACATGACGTTGATGAGGTGTACGATTTCGTCGGGTAGGCTTTGTGGGATCAGGAGGTCGTTCACGGGGTGATTGAGGAGTTTAACTGTATTGAATATCGTTTAGAAACATAATGGACACCTGATGACATATGATTCACGTCTAGGCTCATATGTTCTTTTTAATGTTTTTTTTTTCTCTTCAATTCCATTATCGATTTTTTGTATTTTTTCATTTATCTCAAATTTTGCATAAACACTT
Organism: Aedes albopictus; assembly: GCF_035046485.1. Classification (NCBI taxonomy): domain Eukaryota; kingdom Metazoa; phylum Arthropoda; class Insecta; order Diptera; family Culicidae; genus Aedes; species Aedes albopictus. The sequence goes on along the minus strand of NC_085136.1, from coordinate 242,743,773 downwards.
TCCATGAGCAAAAAATACAATGCCTAAACTATTAGTTTTAGTTATATATTAATGTTATCTTCGGTAAAGTTTTTTCATATTTTTTGAACATTTTTTCCAATAATGTGAAATAAGGGTGGTCCAAATGGTATACAAGGTCACAATTTCAACTTCTTATTGTTTCCGTGTAGAGCAAAAAATGTTCTACAAAAGTTTAAAAAAAAACACTTAACTTTTATCAACTTTCCCGAATAAAACATACTGATATCTTTTATAGTTTCAAAGATATATTTTTTAAAGGAAAAAAAAATAGGGTCACCTTATTTCGATAAATTTTTATACATTGATCTCTATCAAAAACTTTGTTCCGAACAGTTTGAGTGCATTTGATATGCAATATTTTTTCCAAAGACAGCAAAGTTCTATATTCTCAATTAAGAAAGTTATTCATGGTTTATCTAAATCTCAGAATGGCGTAAGACAATATCAAATCTTTCAGTCTTATTTAAAAGATCCTGTTTTCATCTTTTAATGATGAGAGAACGGAAAAGCGTTTCAATTAATTTTGAAAATATGGATTTTTTATAGAAAAAAGGCCCCAAGTACGAAAATATTATAGATACGAGTTTGTCGTCTTCGACAAAAATGTGTGATATTATAAGTATAAAAATTGTACTAAACAAAGTATTCCAAAAAAAATCAACCAATCAAAACATATTGGAAGAAAACGGTTTTCTTCCAATATGTTTTGATTGATTGATTGTTTTTTTTTCGTAGTTTTTCCCTTGAAGCTTTTATTGAATCTTGATTTTATATAAAAACAATTAAAAAAATGTATCCTTTTGATTTCAGTTTTGAGAGTTTCGAAAACCGATAAGATAGAAATTTGAGAAAAAAATAGTTAGAAGCATTTCACCCTCTTGAGGTTCTTTTTCAAATATCCTCAAACATTCTCGATTATATCATTTCAATCCAACAAACCGTTTTCGAGTCATTGTTTTTTGAAGGAGAAAATTAGTTTTTTTCTTCACACGACTTTAAAAAAATAGGTGAAGAACATTCCAAAACAAATAAATTGGAAAATATTTACGGATACAAGCTCAAACATAAGCAAAGTTTCATATGAATTAAAAAAGATCGCGTCTACCTGATTTGAGCTGGAAATGCTGTATAACCTTACTTTTAATATGCAAAAAAGCATTGAACATATCTCGATTGTTGAGCTTGGGCAATATTCATGACAATTTATGGGACTACACTGCGGCCACTTTCTATAGCCGCACCCACGATTTCGCACTTCTAGCAATTTTTACGATTCAATCGATATGTGGAACGATGTGTATCAACTAGTGTTTGTAAAATATATGATTTACATGAATAAGTATTGTAAACTATTTGTTTGTTAAGCGAAAAACACGTTATTTCCATAATTTGGGCGACCATTTTCTATAGCCGCACTACGGGTTCTTCTTCGGTAATCTGATTTTTTATAAGAAATCATTTGATCAAACTGTCTCAAATGACAAAATTAAGCAAATTGGAAATAAAACTTACGAAAAGCAATGAAAAAATCAACCAATTAGTTTTCTTAGTACAAAAAACTAGTTAACTTTCACTATTTTTACTTAAAAGTTCTCTTTAAATCACAAAAACAATATTTTAAGTTGACAAATATATTGTATTGCTTCCTATCGGCAATATTTATATGAAACATGATTACTTGGATGATTTCTAAAAGATTTAAAGCTGTAATACCAATTTAACAATCACTTTTCTGGAACTTTAGAATTAAATTTAGCCTAATATTCGCTTTATTCGGATGAATACGCAATATTTATGACATTATATCACTGAAAATTCAACTAAACAGTTGCTAATAATCCTCATGAATACAGATTTAAATAATCCTAATGAATGTAAGAGCTTAATGTTGCGCCAGCACTTCACTTAATTTAGCCCAATTTTACAATTTATGATATAAAATCAACCAGAACTACAGGAAGACTACAATCATAACCCCTTTCTTTTCTTTTTGCCCCAAAATGAACAGGAACATCTATATTTGAAATCTTTTGATAGAAACACATCATTTTTACTTAACCAAATATCGTCAAATTGATGGAAAGTTGGATAAAAGCTGTTATTACAAATCGTCTTCATAATTTAAAATACTCATCTTATGTTTAAATGGTAGCGAAGACAATGCTGACCTTCCAAGTTGAGTTTGATGAATTCCCGAAGTATCTTCATTGTATATTGATGTTGCATACGATGTCTTTTCCAAGTTTCATCAGGATTGATACACAAAAACTTATGAATTTTCCATTTAAAAGCTTAAAAAAACGATTTTTTTTACAATTTAATTAGATTAATAAGGGTTATACGCAAAAAATTGAAACCGGAAGTATAATGCAATGATTGTTTTGAGTCAGCAGCATTTATACTTGAGATTTAATTCGATTTTTTTTAGTTTTTTGGGATATCTTTAATAACTTATCCATAAAACACCAGTTTACCAAGTATGTGCCCTATTTCTTGTATTAAAAGACCTTGTTACTTAGGTATTTCGTTAAACTTATTTGGTTTGGTCTTGATAAGCTTTATTTGGTCGTTTAAAGCAGTAATAATGAGCATACTTTATGATAAAGCAGCTGATCTAAGGAAAACCCGAAGTGCGGCTATAGAAAATGGTCGCCCAAATTGTCGAAAAACTGTATTTTTGATATGGCAAATATACACATGAAAAAAGTTATGCTTGCAAACATCATATTTTGCAATAACTATGAGATGCATATTGTTTTCCATATCGATTCTATCTTTGATATTGCTAGACATGTGAAACTGAGGGTGCGGCTATAGAAAGTGGTCGCAGTGTATAACGCATACAAAGGAAAAAAAAATACATTTTTTGTTTTGTTTATAAAATAGGTATTCGAATAAGTGTAATCAGTTTTGTGCCTTTAAATTCTGCCCTATTTTGTAAGTGTAGAATAAGCCTAAGTTAAAATACACGTAAATAAAAATAAAACAAAACGCCCTATATTGCTTATCTTTTGACAGATACGCGTATTTTGGCTTCCACTAGTAATCTCCCTCAGTGTCAGTTGTCCAATCGAAAAAAGCCTATAAGATATCGTCGGTTTCCTGCAATAGGGGCACAACTCAAAAAATGTGAATTTTCAGAATAAGCGTTTAAAAATTGGCAGTCTTGAAGCACCTCCTGCAATTCCACTTATTTCTCTTATCATTTGACAAAGGTAAACAAATGTTGATGGTTGTATCATGGAAAGGGGCTGAAAGACTATCAGTTTCATGAATTATTGATTACTATTTTTCAACGACTATTGAAAAAGCTGACTGATTTTGAGTTGTGCCTTTATTGCGGAAAATAGGTGAAAATGCCCAAATCTCGAGTCTCTCAACGAATTTCGGAACGGGTCTTTGTGAGATGAAATTTTACATAGTTTTCCATCATTTGCCATCAAAATCTCAAAAATGACAAATTTTGAGCTGTGCCCCTATTGCAGGAAACCGACGATATAGCATTCTTGATAAAAAAAGCATTTTTTGCAAATTTTAATAAAAAATGTTCAAAAAGTCGTCAGTTTATCAGCACAGAGGAGGTTAATTTAAATGCAACATTTTAAAAATCAAAAATCATTCAAAATGTTTTCCTAAGAAATATTCAAATATATTGAAAAAAATCGAAAATTATAAACGAAAACATTAAGGAGCTTCTAGCTGATTTTTTTTATAAAATCGGAATGTTCTAAAGAAATGTAAAGCTTCCATTTTGGGAAATTCCAGAAGATTCTGCAGGAATTGCAACAAATTATATTCAATAACAATTTAAGTAGTTTTACTTAGGTCTGTGTCCGATACGTTTCGTCTTCGACTCATCAGTACAGTATCATGTCTTCCGCACAGTCGTTTACTTAAGCTAAGAATGTACTAAGTGAGTGCTAGGTTCTGCTGGACATTACGTCTGCTTAGCGGTGCACAATGGTCGGAAAAAGATTAATTTCGGCCAAAACTCTTTTTATGTGTTTAATCGAAGTTATAGGTTATCTAAATATGTTATATCGTATTTTTAGTGTTCAAAAAGGGGTATTCAAAAATTACGTAACCTCAATAATTTCAAAAACGGTAAAAATCAGTAAACCCCACATTTTTTGCGTTTTTTGTTAGAAAATAATTTTGAATTTAATTGAATGATCAACTTTCGATCAAATCCAATCAAGTTTGTTCATAACGTGTAAAAAATGTGGGAAGATAAATTTTATTTCAGTCACAAATGGAAAAATAACGTAAAATATATGAAAAAACATGACTTTTTTGAATAGCTCTAATTTGAAAAACTGAAAATTTCTGCAAAATATTTAAACGTTTTTATGCAGCCCTAAGCATGATGTTTAAGATGTACTATTCGAAATTGCGGCGACACGTGACGACACGAACCGTTCTCTAACTTAAAAATTACCAAAAATCGTAAGGTACAATATATGAAAATTTGAAAAGTTTTGTGACATATTAATTTTGCACCATACGTGCATTCAAACAGTCCAACAACAAGCTTTCATATGCTGGATAACATAAAACATATATTCCCTTCTCAAAATATTATTATTTTATTTTTTTCGAATGGTTCATTTTTCAATTTTATGACTTAGGCCACTTTGGCGGTGAAAATGTCATTGAAATACAAAAGCTGGTATGCTGTTAATTAAGAATCATAAAACTACAATACATTAACTTTGTTATAAGGTGAAATAAAGTTTAAAAATATCAATTTCGTTTTTTGAGAGTTTTGGCCGCTTCTTTGTATGGAGCCCGACCAATGTGCGGTGCAAGTAGCACTGCTCTGTATTGATGAGTCGAAGACGAAACGTATCGGACACAGACCTAAGTAAATTTGGTTATGTGCACTTTGCACATTTGGATTAACCATTTTCTATTCACCACAATTTAAGTAGTATTTTGTTCTTTTCATTTGTCATTTTTCTATAACTTCTACTGCTGAGTATCTTAAGCAGTTGTTCATAAGAACTTCGTAAATTAGCAAGTGGATTCTCGAAAAACTTCTCCATGACACTGGAAAAGACAAATATCTGTGAAAAACAAATTTATCCCACATACTTTTTTTTAAGATTTTTTGGATAAATTCTTAAAAAGAATTCTAAACATAAAATTTATCGGTTTTCATAGCGATTTTTCCAAGATTTGTTCCGGATGTCTCTAGGGAAATGACCAAAGCAATCTTTCTAGGCTTCTATTGCCTTGCGCGATCAATCTGGCCTCACTGGATATGCGCTGTTGAAGTAACTTACAGGAATTTCCAAAAGTTTCTTAAATAAAGACAAATCAATCAATCAATTCTCCTGTATTTTTTCACTGGAAGTTCTCCTGAAGTTCTGCCGGAGCTTCTTCCGGAATATTACCGTTGTTTTTCCTTTTTCCGGAACGCTTTCTTGAGTAATTTAAATGATTCCTTTCAGCTATTCTGTAGGCGTTTAACACGGAGGTTCTGCAGGATACTTTCCAGAGGTTTTCAAGATATTCCTATCAAAGGACCACGCGGTATTGCTCTCGGAAAAAAAACTCTTGTATTTCGCACATTAGTTTACCCGGAAATTCCAGAGGAGTTTCTCTCTGGAAAATTTTCAGAGGTTTTTGGGGAACTTCTGTGAGAATTGCCTTAGGATTCCTGTTGACTGATTCTCCACAATTTGTTCCGGTATGCTTCCAGGAATTTCCACTAGAGCTGTTCTGCAGAAGTTCCTCCCGGGAGTTTCTCCTATTTATTCTAGACCTCCTCCAAAGGTTTCTCCTGGAGTTCGTTTTTGGTCCGTTTTTGTTGAATTAGTATTGCTGATATTCCTCAGTTCTCCCTGTGCTGTCTTTTATTTTTCCCGCATTTTCCTCGTTTTTCTTTCTGGAATTTTTTTATGAGGTCCTCTTGAGATTTCTCTTAGAGCTTTTCCAGAAATTTCTACTGAATTAGCGGTGATTTGGCGGAAGCAATCCTAGTAAAATAATGTGAAGAACTACGGAGTACACTACCAGATAAACCCTGAGAAAAAAATCGGAAAGGTTTTCAAAACAACTGTGGCATCTAGGAGAAAAAACATGCGGCGATAATATTCTCGGATGTAATTTAATCTTATGAACCCTGCAGCTTCTGCAAACCTTTAAGAGAAATAGAGATACTCCCGGAAAATTCTCCGAAAGTAATCCCTACATGAAGTTCTACAGAAGTTGCTAAAAATCCTCGGAGGAACTGTTTGTGGAGCCTCGTAGTCGTGCGGTTAGGGTCACCAAGCTTCTAACCGCACCATGCTATGGGGTGAGGGTTAAATTCCCGCTCGGCCGATGAAACTTTTCGCGAGAACAGTTTCTTCTCCGCATCCACTGGTGCATGCTCCGTGTGTCCCTTGTCTAATGTTAAGTTCCATTCAGTCTGTACAGCCTCTGGCTGAGACTCTTATTCCTGGATTGCGTCGTCAGATTCCGTCATGTGTTTTTTCTAGAGATTCTTGCGATTTTATTCCTGAGAATCTTAAAAAATGCCCAAAAGATGGCTCCAGAAGTCCAGAAGTTCTTTTATAAATTGTCCAAGGGTATATTTAGATATTCCGCCGGAGTTTCTTCTATGAGTTTTCTAAAAGATTTTTTTCACTAATTCCTCCGAAGCGTTTTGCAGGAGTTTCTCCAAAAATACCTTTAGGAACTTCTCTATAAATCCCACTAGATTTTGCTAAATGATTTGCTGCAGGGAATCGTTCAGGAGCTCTCTGCAGTTTTCTTTTGAAAATCTCCCACTGACATCTTTATAAATTCTGGCATCTTCAGAGCTTCCACCGGTCTCCACGTTCCTTAGAAAATCCTTCCTCAGTAGTTTCTTAAAAATTACTCCAGAAATTTCTACAGCGCTTGTTCAAGGAATTCATTAAAAGATTCCTTTATGATTTCTTGTAGAGAATCAAGCAGAAATCCTTAAAACTATTCTTCAACCACGACGTCATTCAGGTGTTTCTTTTTTTTAACAAAGACAACATCAGAAACCAGAATTCCTCCAGAGATGCTTTCTGAAATTTGTCCAAAATCATGTTACTTGTACAGAGTTTCAAGATTTCCACAATAATTTCTCTATTTAGTTTTATAGACTTTTCTTAAACAATGTTTGAAAGTACTTTCAGAAATTACTATATGTATTCTTTTGTATTTCTTCAGGATTTTTTTTCCTGAGTGGCTTTAAAAATGCTTAAAGGAATTCCCACTGAATTTTTTTCTGGGAAATCATTTAGAGATTCTTCCAAAAATTCCAATGCATTTCCATTAGAAATACTTCCATCAAATTAATAAAAGTTATCTCTAAGACATTCTTTAAAAGTTCTTCCAGCAATTCGTCAAGAGATTTTTTGTGGAGAACGATTTTGTTTCATTTACATTCCAAGAATTTCTTCAAAGATTCCTGAAACAAATTCTTGGAACACCTCTGCATGAATTCGCAGTAAATGTGCATACCGTGTGGCAAGTACGAAAATACTCTATGCCCCAGGAAGTTAATGAAATTTCCTTTAATAATCGAGGCTGTCATCCTCAGCTTGATCATGCTGAATACCCATGCTTTTATAGCTGTGACTATATGGGCTCTTATAGAAGTCTTCCATAGTTCTTCCGTTCTTCGTTGAATTTGAATAGGTTTTTTTTCCTTAAAATTAACCGTAGTTTCTTTCTCGATTTTTTTAGAAGATGCTTAAAGACTCCATCCTGGAGCTTTACCGGAATTGCTTCCAGAGTTCCTTCCGGGGTTTCTCAAGCAGTTTTTTTTTTTTGTGGGGATTCTGCATGAGCACCTCCTGCGACATCTTTCCGAAAATTCTTCCAAAATTGCTTCAAATTTGCTTCACGGATTACTGACAGTGGTGCTTTGGGATAGCTTTTGAACTGTTTCTCCTGGAAATTTTGCAAGTCTTCTCTAGAAGTTTTTACAGGGATATATCTTCCATAGATTTTTTTCGGGATTATTCTTCGCGTTCCTTCTGGAATTTTCCTGATATTTCCTACCATAAGTTTTTTCCTCTGAGATAACTCAGTTTTTCCCGGGATTACTTCCGAAGCTCCTCTCAGAATATTTCCAACAGTTCTTTCCGGAATTACTCGGAGAATTTCAGCTGCATAGCTGTCGACTAATTTCCGAGGATGTCTTCCAAGGCATTCCGTTGGTTATCCCAGAAGTTATTTCGGGAAATCTCATGGGAACCCCGGCAAGTGCTCCGGAAGTTACTTATAGAGAAATCTCAGGTGGATCATGAATCTTGATAGGAACTACAAAAAAAAAATGCTGGAAAAGCGGAAGGGGCTATCTCAGTCTTCACCACCCACCATTCTTTTAAAACAGTCGTTACCAGTGCACAGGGATTTATACAAAATTAAAAATCTTAAATAACAACACGTATACCTGAAAAGCCACACAGAAGAGTATTCCTTATACAAATACTCCAAAAACGATAGACGGTAGACACTACGACCTTTGAAAAAGGCCAAATCCTCAGGCCGAAACGTCGGGAATGTAGATAAAAATAGTTCTTGATTTGAAGACTAAGAAAGCCATCCCCCATTCCATCAAGTTTCCAGTCGTAAATCCCCATAAGAAATCCTGAAAAAGCTTTTGAAAGAATTCGCGAGAAGAACTCCACAAGCAATCAGCAATATGACTCCTGAAAATCTCTAGAAAATTCTGGGAGAAGTTCCTGCAAGAAACCTTGAAAAACTCCTGTAAAACCTCGACAGGAATTACTCTGGAAGAAACCACTGGTAGAAACTATCTAGAAATATTGTGAAGAACTCCAGGTGGAGTCTTACAAGTAGCTCTAGGAAAGAAATCGGTCGAAACTGTTGTAGGAACTCTGGGAGAAATCCTGCAAAAATCTCTGACAGAAAATCCAGTAAGAGCTCTTTTGGTTCTTTCTGAAAAAAAAAACATTGTGGAACATCATTTAAGGGAATCCTGGGCAGAAATTCTTAAAGAAATTTCTCAACAGCCTCTCAGAAATATCCTGGAGAAACTCCTGTAGAGTTTCTGGTTTGAATACAGGGAGTAATCCTTCGAAGATTTAGTTGGGAATACGCAGGTGGAAAGTCGGGAGGGACGAAGAAAACTTCCGGAAGAAATCCTGCATGATATCCGGAAGAGTTCCAGACAAAATTCTGAATGGAATACAGGTCAAAATTTTCACAAAGCAATATATTGAAGAATTTTTAATGATGATCATGGAAAATTTCAGGAAGGGCCTGGGCTGAATATTCTAGCAATGATAAGTGATAAATATTCAGACAATAAAAAGGTAAAATTTCAAAAGAAAAACTTCAATAGATGGAATGACACATATTCCCCATTTTACTGGCATTTTACCAGATTTGCTGGTATGTCTGAAACATACTGGAAAAACTTGAAATTAGAAGGCATGAAATGTTTTTTTTTTTATTTATTCTTAACCACTTAACCTATTTTACAGCTCTTTTGTCCACTAGGGCACTACATGAGCGATTCCAATTGGCGGCTGCACTCACACTTTGTACAGCGCCTAAATGTGTTCTATTATATTCTTATTCTACTATATCGAGCTGGTTTGCCTCTGTGCTGCTTCATTTTTCTACCCTGTCCTTGGTAGAATGATGAGCACGATGATGAAATGATGTATGGCTGTTGTTCCTTTTCCAGTTCGATTGGGAGTCGTCCATTATGGGTTGCCGTTTGTCGATATTCAATTATCCGGGTCCGTTTGAGCTATGAGAGCTCAGAAGAGGGTCAAGTGCCAGCCGCTCTCGAGGGAAAGAGCAACTGACGAAGTGCCCGGGGCTGGGATCGAACCTATGACCATCCGCTTATGAAGCGAACGTGTAGCCACTGCACCTCGGGCCCCGGCCTAGCACACGAAATGTTGCTAATTGACAAATTGAGAGATGAAATTTATGAAAAAAATCGCGTTCTGGTGGGATTCGAACCCACGACTCCGTACTCGCTAGACCGGCGATTTAACCAACTAAGCCACAGAACAGGTAATGGTTCTGCGGAATAGAAAGCCAAGCTGACCCCTTAAATAACTTGTAGTCAGTGGGCACAAACGTGAGTGTGTTGTGGATTGGCAATATTGGCATCTTAGTCGAAACGAGAGATGAGTTTGTGAAATAGGAGTGTTCACGGTGTGGCTTCGGAGTCAGTTTGGTTTTCAATTCGGCAGAATCATTACTAGTTCTGTGGCTTAGTTGGTTAAAGCGCCGGTCTAGCGAATACAGAGTCTTGGGTTCGAATCCCCCCAAGAACGTGATTTTTTTTTCACAAATTTCATTTCTCAATTTGTCAATCAGCAACATTTCGTGCCTTCTAATTACAAGTTTTTCCAGTATGTTCAAATTTAGTGGCTTCCCCATGTTTTTGGCGATTTGTTCGACTCTCACTGTAGCACTATTTGTGATTGGATACTATCACTTTATATTACAGGAAAGGCACATAAAAACTTTTCAAAGTCAATCTGTCGATCAGCTTTCTGACGGCAATAATCATACGGACCATGAGCACTTGCAGTTTGTCTCTTCTCTCTGTCATAACTTTCACGAAACCATGTTTCCATCCCCGTACAAGTTGAACATTACAAACTCCCTCGGTATAGGCGCAGTTGTAGAAACTACAGCCGGGAGATTTTTTTGCAATCCTCGATACTATTTTCCGAATGAAAACATAGTATGTAGTACAATGGTGTGTAGTAGTAATAGTAGTAAGCAGACTTTGAGTGAGCTCCAAACCTTTCCGTGGTGTGCGTGAGATCCCTCCCCACCGCACTGAGTCCCGCCGAAAGCTCATCCACCACTCATGCCACTGAGCTTCACCCGTCACTCAACTTCGCCCACTCACACTCGCAAACGCACGCGAATAATGTCACATGAAATTTTCATTCTCATTCTTTTCTTCACCCACCACTCAGCAACAGAAGCAGCAGCAACCTACCTACTAACTACATAACTGAAAGCAGCAGAAGAAATCGATACGAAAAATCCTTGACAAGAAACGGACCACGGTTTTTTTTCGCGTTTTTTTTTTCTACGACACTATTCCGTCAATGCTAGAATGCTGGTTTTTGTGGTGAAATTGGGCTTTGTTACAATTGAAGGTGAAATTTTGAGCCTGTTTTCGAAGAGATGAAAATGTTCACTTCACTCGAGTATGATTGCTTTCAATTGAAAATTGATGTTTTCCGAGAATTTTTCGCTTTCCACACGCTTTCCGCGTGCAATTGTATTGGTTTTCCTTTCAATTCAATCATTCATCCGAACGAAGATTATGAATTTTTCAGATTCTACTCTTCCCCGTTTTTTCCATTGAGAAATTTTCAATCAGCAAATGATATTCACCTTTCACTGAAATTTTCACCTGCAGCTCAGTCGCTTTTGTGTCACGTAATCCGTTCTAGAAGGAGCCAAAAAATGCACGAAAATTCACTTTTCACTCAGTTGAGCAGCAATCCAGGAACTTTTTTTATCTCGATTTTATCCACATTTAGGTGCTTCACAGTGAACTCGTCGATCGGAAAAGGCTTTTAGTCGACACTTAACCACTTTGAAAACCATCAAATTGGCCATTTTCCAGGATCAAAACTTTCTCTGACTCACAAACCTGATTCTTCTTCCCCACTTCAGAACGGGATCCTTTATGGAAAAGGTTCACTCCAATTTTTGTTCTACTTCTCCTCTTCGACACGCACCAAATCCAGAGCAGATCACACCGAAATCCGACGTTTTCCGCGAATTTTCCCGCAAATGATCGTCTGTAATCCGACCGAACACGATTTACTTTGCAAGAGTCTTGCTGCTGCAGCAGCAACTCTTCCTCTTGGAAAGACTTCCTATCAATTCTCACCAGGGAAAAAAATCCACTTCTTCACGAAAATCAACCGGAGACGTCGTTCTTCATCGGGTTACAAAGCTCAACTGCAACGGCTTCTCAGCCGCAGGACTTGGACTCGGTCGAGTAAGAATCTTTTTCATCCATCGGTTCGTCCAGTTCCAGTCTCCAATCGACGGGAGTGAAAGCTCTGGCTTTCAACCGCCCACTGGTGAGAAAACTCTGGTGGATGCACTCACTCTCACACCCACCACCAACCGCTGCTGACACTCAGAGCGCCACCGCACACGCGGAGAAAGGAGTTGTTTTCGTTCGTAAATTTTCGGGATGCAGAACACCATGCGCGACGACGACGACGATGGCACGCGACGACGAGAGTGCATTGGAATGTGTCGTCGGTTGTCGGCTGTCGCGTGCATTCAGCAGTGGTCGGCGCCGCCATGCCATGCCGATGGCCATGTGCAGGACGAGAGAGAGAGTAGAAACCGACCACGAAGAGCTTTGTGCTCTCTGTTTTGGTCGCCGACGTTGTTCCACATTGCTTCGCGCGTGTGATAATAAGGAATGAATGGCGGTTACACAATAAAGGACGTGGATGGCAAAGATATAGGAGCGATTCGGCGCAGTTGGAGTTTTCCCACGGCGGGTGGAATGTGTGACGGAAAATGTGATGATTTCTACGCTTCAATCGCACTTGGTTTTCAATGGGGATTCAATGTGGGTTAGGTGGTTAAACTAACACAAGAGAACTGTGCAGACTGAGGAATACTCAAAGGAAGAAACCCGTTGACATTTCAGCTGCACGGAAAAATCTCCTTTCTCATTTGGAGGACACTTGAATCGGGAATGGTCAGTGCCGTGCCACTGACAATGTCATGATTTCAATTTGGCATTTGAATTTTTGCTAACATCATGCTTCCTAGCATGATATATCATTGACGTTCATTTGTTTCGGCGTCATTTTTAAGATTACCACAGGTTGGGCTGCAAAGTAATGAGTCGGCGACGTGCCGTCAATACAAATACATAGTTGTCCCATGTATTTTGATGATTATTACAATTTTGGTGCGCTCTATTTTTACCTATATTTTCATGAAATATAAAAAAAGCATACTTTGTTACAAGAATCAATGAAAAGCATGTGAAATCTAATTGTTCCATTTCTCACTGGCTCACAATTTGTTAGCCGCTATTTCGCTAGCCACTCACTTATTTGCTTAATAGTTCGTTGAATCACACACTGTACATGTTCGCATAGTAGACGTAACCATCGTTAAAAACGTCTGCATGCACAAGCTGTACATTTGTTCCCGATCGTCAGAACAAACACCGTTCTTTTAGTTGCAGACTTAGCAGCTACAAAGCTGTAATTTATTGATTTAATTTAGTTGGTTTTGTTGGGGTCGGTTAACAGTTCAGAGTAAAGTAATAACTTACAAATTCAGTATTTTTCGGTCACTTTCCTGGTCAGTAACCGGGGGAAAAGTGGGTTGTACAATCTATGGAAAATACATTATTGTTTCATTTCAGGTTATGAACTACGGACTCGACAATGATTATCAATTCTGATTTCTGTACAAAACGTACCTTGACGGACTAGACTTTTCCTTTACTGTGCGGTGCTGACTGTATTCTAACAAATAGTTTATTCTAACAAATAGTTTACAAACTTACTGCAAATTATCGAAATATTACACCACTATTCACTATTGACGCATGTCAACTAACTGTGCACTAGCAAAATCTGAATAAATCTGTCTGTCTTTGTTCGGTCGGATGCTGTCCGATTTGACAGTCCACTCGGCGGCAGCCGCTCAGTTGCGAGGGAACGGACGGTGGTTTCACTGTCGTTTCGCGGTCAACAGTGTTGCCGGTAACAACATTGTTGAAATATGAAAACTAACATTGACTATGCGAATATGGGCAGTGAATCATTCACTAGTTTACTCATTTATTCACACATTTACACATTTATCCACTCTCTCACAAATGAATATATAAACCCACTACATCTCTCTCTCACTATTCCACTATGGCACTCACTAAAAAGATCATTCACTAACTCATTACATCACTCACTAACTTGCTCATTTACTCAAAAACATACTCACTAACAGGCTTACTTTCTCATTAACTCACTAGCTCATTTGCTCACTCATGAGCTCTCCACATCATGTTCACTCACGCACTTACAAACTCACCCACTCATTTAACTTTAAACTCACTACATCACTCTCTCACTAACTCACTCATTTATCTACTCATTTATCCAGACATTCACTCACCAACGAGCTCATTTTATTTGAGTGGCTCACCAACTTGATAGCTAACTCACTGACTCACTTATTAACTCACAATATCACTCACTAATACACTGCTTCACTTACTCATTCATAGCAGAGTTGCGATAGGGTGGCATTGTTCCAAGGAAAAAGTGAAAAAATGACGCGTGTTTGGGGCAGTTGCGATGGTAATCTCCATCAGGTGGCATTTTCGAAGGATAAAGTGAAAAATGACGCGTGTTTGGGGCAGTTGCGATAAGGGTTCTCGATCAGGTGGCATTATTAGAAAAAAAAAAGTGAATTATGACGCGTGTTTGGGGCAGTTACGATGGGGATCTCGATTGGGTTGCATTGTTTGGTGGAAAAAACGAAAAGTGACGCGTGTTTGTGGCAGTTGCGATGAAAATCTCAGTCGCGTTGCATTGTTCGAAGAAAAAAGTGAAAAGTGACACGTGTTTGGAGCAGGTTCACATTCTCCTTCCTCGTGAAGTGATCAAAATGGATGCACACTTGGTATCAAACAGTATTACAGAAAATTGAAGGAATCAAGGAGTGGTTGCGGCCATCCGACGACATGTAACTGGGTGAGAGTTTTTTTTTCTTTACATACTGTAAACTGGGGTGTAGTTGATCATTGGGGTGAACCTGGTGATTCAATTACCCGCGGATATCGACTTTCAAGGAAGCAACCATTATATTTTAACCATTCGCAATCCAATGACGTAACATTAGAATGGAATGTCAATTTCCTTGAAAGTTGATATCCGTGGGTAATTGAGTGATCAGGTTCATCCCACTGATCAACTACACCCCAGTGTACGGTACTAGAAGAAGTTGGGCTAATTTCGCCAATGCGTTTTCATGAGGACTCCTGGAGTCTGTAATTAATCTATCTAAGCTTGAAAGTTTATTCTCTGTATACTCTAAGTTCAATACTGTGGAAAACGCGCGACTATGTTCGTGAGTCGGTCGGTTTTCTCGGTAGTGAGATGGGGACGCGAATATTGAATGCGAAATCAGAAGCGCGCGATAATTTTCGTGGGAAAGTCGGTTTTCACGATGATGGGCTTGTTAGGGGAATATCTGTAAATAAAAAGAAAATCGCGTTAAGTACTGTTCCTTTGAATTCCACTAAGAATTTGCATCCTTTGACAGATACGTATTTCGACCTCAACTGTAAGGTCGTCTTCAGTGTCTTGTACTTGACTCGACTGAAGAGATCCATCGCATTCAACACGTTTTATACAACTTGGGTAAAAATAATAGGTAACTTAATCTAGGTAGTTTTTTTTCCCGAGCATGCAAAAACTATATTACCCTTCACCATAGAATAGGTATTACCATAGAATAGGTAATAAAAAATTTTCTCCACCATCGAATAGGTACATTTTCCTCCAGCACAGGATAGGTAAACAAAGTTCATACATCACAGGTACATTATGAGACGCACGCCATACGAGAGTGCTTAGGGGGTAATAATTTGAAAAGCCACGAACTTCCATTGCCTTGATCCTTGTTTAACAGCGTGTTAGGTACCTGTTTGTATATCTCTAGACTCTCAGCAACGTCCAATTTCCAAGGTGAAGTTACATTTCGCAAAATCTGAATATCCTCTGAAGTTACAGGGTGGCCCTCCTCAAAGACATGTTCAGCAACTTTCGACCTGAAATCGTATTCCAAACCTCTACTCACTGTCCTCTGCGCCTTTCCTACCTCCGCCATATGTTCCCTGAATCTAACCTCCAAAGACCGTTTTGTTTGACCAACGTAGACCTTATCACAATGGGAGCAACTGATTTTGTAAACGCCAGCCTTGTTAAGGGTGTTAACCGGATCCTTTGTAGAGCCTAACGAAGTCTTCAACTGATTGCTTCTGCTAGAAAATACTAAATCGATCCCAAAAATTCTGAGCCTAGAACGTAAACTATTAGTGATGTGTTGATCGAAGGGGACTGATACTCGCTTCAAAGATTCTGAAATAGGGGTAAGAGTTGTTAGGGAACCTCGATATCGCAACCTCTCCTTTTTGTCGATGATGGCCTGAATTGTCCTCTCCTTGTATCCGTTGATTTTCGCTGTTTCGAATATATGAGTGAGTTCCTTATTCTTCCCGTCATCGCTTAGAGGTAGAGTCTACATTCGGTGAACCATGTGGTGAAAAGCTGCCATCTTATGTTGGAAGGAGTGATTCGACGAATAGGGGATGACACGCATGGTATTGGTAGGTTTTCTGTAAATCTCGAATTCGAACGATGAACTGTCTTCCCTCTTAACTAACGCCGTTCGCAATGCTGTTTTATTTTGTATGGCGAGTTTTAAAAATTTTAAAACTCGCCATACAAAATAAAACAGCATTGCGAACGGTCTAATAGATCCAAAAATGGAAGTTTTCCCTCCTTTTCTTCCTCGTGAGTGAACCTGATATCCTTATGCACATTGTTGATGACCTCTAGAACCTTAGATAAAGCTTCCCGTTTGATCACACTGAAAATATCGTCGACGTATCTCCACCATTTCTCCGGAAGTAAACCTTGCTCCTTTAGCTTGGTTTCTAAATTTGCCATGAAAAGCTCGCATAGAAATGGGGATAGGGGATTTCCAGCGCTTGAAAATTGAAGCGTTTTACCGCAGACGAATCAAAATTTGCTCTTCTTTGACTGGCGCTGTTCAACCCAAAGCGGTAGCAATATGCCTTCATTGGCTAACATGCTTCAGAAGCAAGTGGGAGCGGGAGCAATAAAAAATATGAGTGAGAGTGAGGGACGACGATTCAGCGCCGTGCGGCTCTCTGAATCTCTCTCTTCGCCGGTGTATACGGCAATGAATATACTTGATTTTTATCTCGTTATTACAGTGCAAATGACATAAACTCGAATTAAATCGATTATAATAGTCACGTCCATCATTCTCTTATGGACAAATTGATTGTTTTTACAAGTTTTGAGCAAAACATAAATCCACTGAATCATTTACGCATCTTCAGCCTCACCGCAGCAAGTGAGAAATAATCGTTACCAGTCGATATGCTTCACCAGCCAACCGACCGATGAGGAATAGTGGTCGCGATTGGTTCGGTTTCTCTTTGCTCCCTGTGCGTGTTCGTTCGTAGGGGTGGTTGGCGCTGATGACTGATCGTACCATTCATATTCACTGAATTTCAAGCACTGGGGATTTCCCATGGGGGCACCTTTGGTCTGCTTGTAGAACTGTCCACGGAATTGGAAGTAATTCTCATCCATGCACAGTCTAGCTAAACGTAAATAAGTCCTAACTTTTCCTTTCCAAGCTGCGTCAGACTTTTGGGGTAGTAACCAATCCTCGAGAAGGTTAAGTGCATCCTTTACAGGGACACTTGGGAATAGTGCTGCGACGTCGAAAGAAACCATAATCTCGTCCTCCTCGATGGTTCCTGATTCCAACAACTTTTGGGTGAACTCCTGAGTGTTTTTGGCCGAACTGGTGGGGAAGGGTTTTGGCATACTTTGGAACTCTTTGACTAACCATTTAGCCAATTTGTGGGTAGGGGATTGTTCGGCAATGAACACAAGAAATGTAGGCAAATGCACTGGACTGTATGACAGAGCAGTAGAGAACGGATGGGTTTCGGATAGGGAGAGAAAATCACTGGATCACTTTCACAACTTCACTACTTTATTCTCTAACTGCTATTTACACTTGGAATAATTTCACTACGCGTTGTCCAAGCCACGCGTACGCTTGTCACTTTATCACCTTTAAATTTGAACTGACTCGCTACTGGGAACGGGTCGCATATTTATACCCAAACATGTGGTATTCCAGAACCACGTGGAATATTCTACGCGCGCGTAGAACCCACGCGACGTGTGTAGAACAAACCATCATCGCGCTACCTACAGGGCGCCGATGACGAGAGTCGATGATGATGATCATGACGGTTGCGGCGGTGTGGTTCGCTGCTGCTCTCACGGCAGGATCTCACGGCACTCATTCTCTCGCTGCTGCTCGCTGATGTTCCGTCGGCTCGGGTGAGTGTGCGAGCCTCGTGACGATGCTTGGTGACGGTTCCGATGCGATGGTTGGAGTGGGTTGCGCAGCTTTGGATGCTGCTGCCCTTCTTGGGAGCGTATGTTCGCGAACAGGGATCCTTCTGCTGAAATAATCTCTCGCATCTCTTGACCGGGTTTGTGAATTTTAGGAAGACCTTTGATCCGCGGAAGAATGGGATTTGCTTCCTTCAAACGAGCTTCTCCGATGATGGGTTTACAGTCTTTCAGGGTCTTGTCTGTCAGCTTAAATAGTCCGGGTAGTGGGTCTACTCGTAGATGCCTGTATGGTCCTTCGTTTATCTTCTTCTCCATCTGTTCGTCGTAGTCCTTCTTGTCCATAATAACAACCGCGTTACCTTTGTCTGCCTTCATGTAGTATACTGGTTTCTTTTTAAGTTCCGTTACAATCCTTGTCTCGTCTGAATTCACCTTACTGTGCTGTCCTGTTTTGATGGCGTCTGCTACGATGTTAATCAGCGCACGCCATCGGAGCAGCTGTAGCACATCCTGGAGCGTGAAGAACTTGAGCAGCAAACATAATTGAGTAATCTTCGGATCGTAAGTTCAAATCCCAAAAACTACTAAAACTTGCAAAAAAAAATACCACCTCACATCAGCTGAAGGTGTGCAAAGACAATTAAGCGGGAACGTTGAGAGAGCGAGAAGCAGACGTAAAGTTATTTTTGTTTTGATTTGCTCAACGAGGCGTTACGCTTCTTTGACATTTTGGTACGACGTTCCTGAAGGTGCAGCACTGAAACAGCCCGTTATTTTGCCAAAGCCTGCAGTGGGGTAGCACTATAGGCGCATATGCGGTCAAAGAGCATTGAACGCCTTGTCGTAAAGACTACTACAATGCTGAATAAATGCTATTTTAAATGCTAACTGATTACCTAAGTGGACCTAACTGCCAGGAGAGAGTGGAAAGGAGTGAGCAGCGTATAAAAAAAGTCAAAATGTAGCTTAATTTCATGATTTCGTTATAATTCGGGCATGCTTTCTTGATTGGTTTTTACGAGGGTTACAAAAATGGGAATAAGGAATGGAAAATTATGCACTTTACCAGTTTCTCCTCCGTGGCTGATTGAGGTCCACTCACTGCGGGAACCATACCGAGTCGATGGTCGATATGCTCGGGCGGTACGGGAACTTCATATGGATGGGGCCCATCCTGGAAGGTGTCTGTCGTGGGGGCTTCAGGCGAGCACAGTCCGATCTCCGTTGCTCCGCCGTACGAGAAACTACCAGCGTGGAACCTGCCGGATCGGATATGGCTTGGGCCGGATACACTACCACACGTGGCTCCAAAAGGTGGCTTGAATCCAACGCAATCGTCACTTCACTCTCCTTAGTTTGGTCACACGGAAAACTACCAGCGTGGAACTTCAGAGACCAGAAGGGGCTTGGCTTGGGCCGGACCACTACCACACGTGGCTCCGAAAGGTTGCTTGGATCCAACGTAGTCTTCACTTCACTGGCTTTCGACTGGAGTATACGGCACAAACGCGACCGACGTTTTAGAGAATCGTCAGTACTATCCCTGGACACTTCGCGACCTCTGGCCGCGATGGTTTTACACGTTTTCACACCGTTCACCGGGGTACGAGGCACTCCCCACGTTGTACAATCTGCAGCACAATCGCGATGGCCGACTCTCAGCCTTTCTGTCGGTTCACTACGGTGAAAAAAAAGGATCAAAATAAAAAATTCGCTCTCGACTTGTTGCGGCGATCGTGGTTCACCTAATAGCTGCCAATCATATCGTTGCACCCAGTTTTGTTCATTCTTTGCTTCGTCGCCGGCGCCGTCGTAGGCGGCCACTAACGAAGCAGAAGGTAGTGGAAGTGCGTAACGGGAAGGAATGTAGGGATGTAAGTATGTCGCTGTTTCGATCTTTTTTTTTTTTGAAATTTCAATTTCTTAATTTGATTTCTTTCCTTTTTTTCAATTAAATTCATAGGATAAATTGTAAGAAGCTACGTAATTAAAAGATTAATGTAATAATAATAAGAAGAAAAAATAAAAAAATGTTTACAAATTATCTACAAAATCATTCTCTAATTTACTAATTTACCAATGTAAAAACAAAAGATTTTGGCTCAGTTATGCCCATGTGGCGCCCGAGTCTTCCAAATAAACAAACAAGTAAAAAAATATTAAAAATAAAAAAAAAAAACTCACTAATTTAATCGCAAACAAACTCACACACTCACTAATATGTTCACTTTCTCACTAAATCATTAGCGCATTTGCTCTACAATTTGCATCTGATTAATGCACTTCACAGCAAGGACGCAAGCGAATTAGCATCTACGAAATACACTCTTGTTGCCAACACGCTGTAAGAGCATACACCTAGAACAGTCTTGGAAGACCTCCGCAAGGAGAAACTAGCGCGGACGGAAAACTCGCCGAACTATGTGACAAAGAGACGCAGATCCTCATCATTAGATGAAAGGCCAGTAGAACACTCTACGCTAGCGAATGGCCGCCGCACAGACAAAAAGGCGAAGGCAACATCGAGACCCAAGTGGGAGACTGTCTGTTTGGCAAAGCAAAACAGACAAACGTAGTCGAGAGACCGAACTCTATTAGGAGAAGCGTCAAGAGAAAAGGGTGAAGCGATTCTGATGAAGATCAGTGAGCCCGGCTACCTACGTGCCATAAAAATGGCTCCGGAGCTGAAGGGCTTCGGTGCGGACGTACACAAAGTCAGGCGTACACGTTCGAGAGAAATAGTATTCAAACTGAAAAAGGACTTGAAGAACAGGAGCTCTTCGTATAAGGAGCTTACAAAGATGTGTAGAGTTACGTAAATAGTTATGAGAGTGGCCTTTGGTCTAGTGTAGCAATGCTAATGACAGCGACGGCAATAGCAAACGAAAGAACACGGAACACATAATCAGTGTGTGCTCGCGCTGTATATGACG